>NC_063220.1:35794862-36500695 GCF_020740725.1 Corvus hawaiiensis | reverse complement strand
GTATCCTTCAGAAAAAAATATGCCAAGGGGGCAGTGGGTGGGCAACAAGGCTGGAAAAGCATTCCTTGGCGTTTGTAGGATGCTGATTTGCACTAAAGGAGGGCTAGGCTGTTACTTTTTCAGTGCTTTCTGTGCTTGAAGCAGAGAATCCCTTTCCCTGTCTGCTTCCTGTGTGACTCCAACAGGCTCATGTGCTTCAAACATGTGAAAAACTACCGTGTTGTCTTGGGGTGATTTTATGATGACACTCTACTCCCTACTCGCCTGCCTTATGCCCAGAAATGGCTGCTGTCGCTTTAGGGTGAGTCCGGAGCAGGGGCAGGAGCCCTGGGGGCTCCTGCGCGGGCTTTGTTCAAAGCCTCACTCCCGGCGTGCTCGGTGTGGTGCAGATCAGCGGCTGCTTTGTTGCTTAACTAGCTTGTTTGTTTGCTAGCTTATGCAGGAAGTTTCTTTTTTCCCCTTTCCCTGGCCTGGAGAGGCTTTTGTCCTTCAGCAGCTTTTGCTTTTTCTTGAACCGTTCGGCTTGGTTTTGGTCCGAGATCAGACAATCGCTGGGAGACGGGGACCTGCGGGGAGCCGCGGTAACCACTCCGCCCGGCCCCAGAGCTTGGGAAAAGCCGAACCAACAAGAGAAAGGACACCAAAACCCACCAGCTTCATCTGCTGTGAGGAGGAGACCGCCGCCAGAGGTTCAGCAGGTTCCCATCGGTTTTGCCCGAGCTCCTGCGTGAACGATTTTTTCCTTCCTGAGACAACAAGCCGGTCCCCTTTTGTTCCCCCTGCCATGCGGCCAGCCGGTTTGTTCCTTCCCCTGCTATTTTGGGTTTCTTTGTTCTGCCGGGGGGGGGGCAGGGGGTAATGTTCTGATGGTTCTAGCATTCATTCATTTTTTTCCTGTGCCGTGCGGGCACTTTGTTTGTCAATAAATAGTTGGTTTGGGGGTTTTTTTCATTTTCACACACTGGTATTCATTTTTCTCACTGGCAAAAAGGGATTGCTGAAGCCCTTTTCTTTAGAGGAAACACTAATTCCAGAGTATTTTCTCCTAAATTTGTCTCTAAACCAAGACCTGTGAAAGTCATTAGAGTTTTTGTGGAGCACGAGAGCACAGCACAAATCCAAAACACAACCCCATTCCAGTCACTGGGAAGAAGATGAACTCTACCACAGCCAAAACCAGCACAGGTACCAAGGGAATCCCCATCCCATTACATGCTGGAGATTCTGTCATGCAGAGTAAGAAAAATGGCTGCAATTCTTTACCCCACTCTGGCTCAGGGAATGTCAGATTCCAGCAGCTGAGAGGCTTTCCAGAGCCGACTGTTTTGCTCGTTTACTTTGAGTATTTTTTGGTAGTTCCATGTATTTATGCTTAGTTGTGCTTTCTTTGATCAAGATTTTTAGTTATTTAAGGGAGACACTCCCCCCTAAACTGCAGATAAGGTTTTGTGAGGACTGTTGCATGGACGTTATTCAAATCCTGCTGTGCTGGTGGCAGGATGCTCCCTTTGATGTTTTACAAGTAACAAGCAATTAAGTTTTATCCATTTTTCCCATGATGTGAGCTGTAACAGATACCTTTGGAGACTTAAGGAAAAGAGGATTCTCACCTGTTCATAAAATCCCACACTGGTTTGTGTTGAAAGGCACCTCAAAGCCCATCCAGTGCCACCCCTGCCATGGGCAGGGACACCTTCCACTGTCCCAGGCTGCTCCAAGCCCCAATGTCCAGCCTGGCCTTGGACACTGCCAGGGATCCAGGGGCAGCCCCAGCTGCTCTGGGCACCCTGTGCCAGGGCCTGCCCACCCTCCCAGGGAACAATTCCGTCCGTGTATCTCACTTATATTTCCCTGTGCCTGTTTGAAACCATCCCCCCCTTGTCCTCTCACTCCATCCCTTGTCCAAAGTCCCTCTCCAGTTCTCCTGGTCAAGAATGTGATGGGGATACATTTTGCAAATCATCCTGGAGATGGCTGTTTGCTTTGTCAGGAGCAATCAGGAATCAAGGCAAAGGTCTTTTTTCTGCTCACCAGGAAAATACACAATTGCCCTTATTTTCTTTTTTGCAATGGCCCTGTGTTCTGTGATGACTTTTGTGTTAATTGTTCTTTAAGCAAGCGAAAAATGTTCCCCTGCATGGAAGAGCAGAACTGGACAAGTGGAGGACACCATTTTCACTTGTTATCAAACACATGAATAAGCAGGTGTCTTAATTAACAGAGAGGTGAGAAAACAAAACATAGAAAGAATTCCCTATTAGTACAATTACAAAAAAAAAAAAATTATCCACGGCCCTGTATTTCCTCTATTTCCTTTAACACCTTTGTTTCCAATTTTCCACTCTTAACATTTTCTGGCATAGTGTGAGGAATGAGGACATGGCACTGCATAAAATGGTTTAGTGGATGTGGTGGTGTTAGGTCAAAGGTTGGACTCTATGACCTTGCAGGTCTTTTCCAACCTTAGTGATCCCGTGATTCCATGAAATAAAATGGCTCTGTTGTTCTGCAGGCTGAGAACCACTCGAGGACTGTGTGCTACCCATCTCCAGAGCGCCACTACCTGAGGAGGGGAAGTGCCCATCAGGAGAATTTCCAATGACAGAACAATTTTCACAGGGGCTTCATTGATAAGAAAAGATGTTCAGCAGCCTTTAACTCCTGCCAAGAGCCTGTTGGTATTTAAATAAATGCTAACACCTTTGGACTTACGAATAATCAGTAAGGGATTTGAATGCTGCTATCAGAAACTTCGTTTCCTGGAGGAAACTCTGATTTATTTTATAACTCTGATTACCTAAAGGAAATCAGAGTTATAAAAATGACTCAAGTTATCATTTATTCCTTCAGTACTAATAAAACCCTAAAGAGTTAATCCAAAAAGCTGTGGCAGAAAGAAAGCACAAATTTTAAGACCCAGTTTTTATTTTCTTTCATTTTGGTTTAACTACAGTTGTTACAACACTTCCATGGGAGTTCCTACTTCTCTTCTGAGCACCTGCTCCCAATTCTGCTGCCATGAGAGCAAAAATTCCAACACCACATCATATCATTGGCAGAACTGATACCTTAGGTTTTAACTTTCATATTTTTCAAATCCTGTACCTCCCAGTGTGTAACTCTGAAGTTTCTTGTAGCCTGTTAACTTCTGCTCTCTCCTGCTAGGTAGACATAACAAAGCCTCTCCAGGCCTGTTCTCCAAGGACACTCAGACCGTCCTAGGCCCAAATTATAAACCAAAGCCTCTAAAGAGGGGGCAAGCTTGGGGAAACTACATCATTAACTGAAGCTTTAATTGGAGAATTAACCCTGAACATGCAAATGAACCAAACCTATAAAAGTGGGAAGAACTCATGACCTGTCATCCATCTTGGGGTCCATCTTGGCAGCAGCCTCTGGCTCCCCAGGGGGACCTTTGAAGGCCCTTCGAATAAATACCTGCCTTTCTTCCCTTACTCCTGTCTAGTCTCTGTTTTTAGGTGGCCACTTCAGGCATCAGAACCACCCGCTGCAAATTTATCTACTGCCTTTAACTGTGTTTCTCTAAAATGCTCCCAGAGTGCCCAAGTCCAACCCAAACTGGCTGGAAAGCTGGAAAGAACTAACCATGGAGATGGCCTAGGAGTGCAGCTGAGAACAGCAGACTGGAGCAGGGAATAGGAATCAGATACAGAAAAAGAACATGGAAAATGAATTCTTGTGCAAATCAACAGGAAGAGAAGTACTCACAGAGAATGGGAAAAACAACCAGCTGGTTAAACTGGGAGGCAAAAGGAAAATGATAACGTGTGAACAGAGGAAAATAGGGATGGTTTGGAGACCTTGCACCTGTCTTTACAGTAGGAGGACTTGGACTCAAACGTAATACTCCTCAAGACAAGAAAATAATGTCTGCAGCTCACTGGAGTTCTGAACATGGGAGAAGTGCCACCAAACTGTTTGGTTTCACCAGAGGACATTGTTTGCTCCTGCTGTTACACATGGCAGAATGCAGACGAGCACAGGGAGAATTTCATCAGAAACTGCTGTGATATTGCCTCTGAACTGGAGCAGCTGGGCACACCAGGACTGAAGACACTTGGGGTCCAGTCACTTATCCTCTCTGCCACTGCTAAACTCCAGAGCAAACCAGAGCACTGCACGGGGCCTTTGAAATGCCGGCTTGGGACACCAAACATCGCTGGACAGCTCCTAAGTTAAAACCTCCCCAGGTCCCACCTCGTGCTGCATTCACCTTGCCTGGGTGAATTTTCCACCGTTTGGCCCTGAGTGTTGGTCCTAAGCTCCCTCCTTGCCCAGCAGCTCTGATTTACAAACCTCTGCAGGAGCTCAGCACACATCACAACAGCCTGCTAATGTTCCCTTCCCTTTCCCAGCTTTTTGGCAAAGGGCTCCTTCACCTTTGGCTTATTCCCTTGGGAAGGAGAAAACCATGTCACTTCCACCAAATCAGTCAGGATGGAAGGGAGCACAGAGGGCACCTGGTGGCACCTCCCTGCTCCAGCAGGGCCATCGCGGAGCACAGGCACAGCACTGTGTGCACACAGCTCTGCAACAGCCCCAGGGAGGAGAGCCCAGAGCCTCTGTGGCCAATGTGCTCAGGGCTGGGCACTGCCCAGGGCAGCAGTTCTGCCTCCTGGGCAGGGCAATTGCTGGGCTCAGGCCCTGCCCGGTGCTCTGGTGCCATTGCTGGGCCCCGGAGCAGAGCCCGGGCCCTGCTCGGAGCCCTCCCTGCAGCCAGGGACAGCCAGGGCTGAGGGCCCCTCTCAGCTGGGGCTCCTCTCGAGGCTGAGCAGCCCCAGCTCCCTCAGCCTGTGCTGGGCACGGAGATGCTCCAGGCCCTTGCTCAGCTGCGCAGCCTCCGCCGGCCCCGCTCCAGGAGCTCCCTGGCCCTGCTGTGCTGAACAATTTCTATTCCAGGGGTGTGGGGGACACCTGGTGTACTCGATAAGGTGACAGCTAGGTCTTTGCTGGTTGGGAAATGACAAGTTTTGTGGCATGGGGAGATGGCAGAGGGAAGAGATATCCACTCAAATACTGAAGTTAACTTTACCATGAAGGAATGCAATTTCATCTTTATCTTTTCTGGATTCTGCTGGAATCAAAAGGAGAATTAACAAACACTGTTTGATTTCTTATTTCTTATTGTGTATTGACGTGATTATCCATTATGCCCAAGGAAAAAAGGGAGTCAACTACACTTTGTACCAGAACAAAGTGTTCTATTCCCACCCACAGAAGTCACTTGCACATGGAATAAGGCAACAGCATTTGAAACACTCCAGATTATGACCACAAAATCCACAGATGAAATCCAGTTCCGCATCAGAGTGACAAAGCATTAGGATGAAACAGCTGTTAAATATTTCAGCAGGACTATTACCATAGAATCATGGAGTGGTTTGGGTTGGAAGGGGCCTTAAAGCCCATCTAGTGCCACCCCTGCCATGGGCAGGGACACCTTCCACTGTGCCAGGCTGCTCCAAGCCCCAGTGTCCAGCCTGGCCTTGGGCACTTCCAGGGATCCAGGGGCAGCCACAGCTTCTCTGGTCAATAGAAGTGGAAACCCTTTTTTTTTAATCTTGCTAACTGAAATTAAGGATACTACAGGAACTATCCTGTGTTTGCATTAAATTTTTAATTCAATTGCTTGGAAACACCTAGAACAAAAAGGTTCTTGAAGTACATTAGGATGACACTTACAGAAATCCAATATAATAACTGAAAAAAACAGAGAGAGAGAATTATACTTCTAATTTACTCTTGAGTTCTTTGAATGTGTCTTCTGTAAATTTTAATACATATTTGTTGTTCATATTTCAGAAACAGGCATTTGAGCACAGTGAGGGGGTGGGAGGGTGCTCGGAATTGTGACCAATGCCAAGGGAGTAAAAACCTCTTTCCACACAAGCAAGAGATGTTGAGAACAAAGTGTTGCCAGGAGAAAATAAAGGCAGAAGAGCTGTATGAGTAAAAGCCTCCACGTCTGCCTCCTTCATGCACCTTTGAAAAAGGAGAGTTAACAGTTTGCAAGAACAATAATAAAAACCTGGCCAGGAGCCCAGAGCTGCTGCAGGTTGTGAGAGGTACCTCATGAAACCACAAACCACAGCAGGAATGGGAGATAAGGAGAAGCCAGAGCAAACAGAAAACAGGCACTGGGAAGCAGCAGAGAAATCCTGCAGCACAGGATGAAAATCGTGCTTGTAGGAGCATCACAGCTTAAGCCCATGTGAAGAAGAGCTTGTTCTCAGGTTCTTGACAGGAGACAACACCCAGGAAAGGGCTGCTGAGAGCACAGCAGCTTTAAGAGAATAATGTTCTCAACCCAGTGCCTGTCTGGGGTTTGTATTTTGAAGATTTAACGAAGTTTACACATTTATGGAACACCAAAATACCATGCCAAGACATCATTATTTCCAATGAATGCTATAATCATTCCCTGATGCTGATAGAAGAGAGGATTCTGTACAGATATACATTACAGAGCAACGTGATACAAAACGGTCGGGTCCTGCCCTGGGCTCAGCCCAAGCCCTGCAGCTCCAGCCTGGGGCAGAGGGGCTGGAAAGGGCCCGTCGGGAAAGGCCCTGGGGGTGCTGCGCCAGCGGCTGGACCGGAGCCCAGGGGTGCCCGGGGGGCACGAGGCCAATGGCCGCTGGGCTGGGCCAGCCATGGGGTGGCCACAGGCCCAGGGCAGGGCCCGTCCCCTGTGCTGGCCCTGCTGAGGGACCTCAGGGCTGTGTCCAGTTCTGGGCCCTCCTGGCCAGAGAGCCCTGGAGGGGCTGGAGCGTGTCCAGGGCAGGGAACGGAGCTGGGAAGGGGCTGGAGCCCCAGGAGCGGCTGAGGGAGCTGGGAAAGGGGCTGAGCCTGGAGCAAAGGAGGCTCAGGGGGGACCTTGTGGCTCTGCACAAGTCCCTGACAGGAGGGGGCAGCCGGGGGGGTCGGGCTCTGCTGCCAGGGAACAGGGACAGGACAAGGGGAAACGGCCTCAGGCTGGGCCAGGGGAGGCTCAGCTTGGACAGCAGCAGGAATTTCCCCATGGAAAGGGTGCTCAGGCCTTGGCAGGGGCTGCCCAGGGAGGTGATGGAGTCACTATCCCTGAAGGGATTTAAAAGCCACGTGGGTGTGGCACTTGAGGACATGGATGGCTTTGGCAATGCTGGGGGAATGCTTGGACTTGGATGATCTCAGAGGTCTTTTGTCATCTAAATGATTCTAAGACACACCAAGACAAAGTAGAACACAGTCACTGAATTCCAAACAGAAAACTGAAATTGCTGTGCAGAATCACAGGAAATTATTGAGACTTGCTTGAAAATAGTAAAACCAAGGGTTGCCTGCTCTAAGAGAATCAAAGAGTTCTTTAAGCAAATGATCATAAAAAGAATAAGGAAGAATCTGGGTGTAAGATAACAGCATGACATGGGAAGAGTACCAGATCCAGTAGGAGAGTTCAGATAAATAAGTTCAGGTGAGAAATAAGTGATATCCTTTCTGTTTTAAGTGGATAGGGCTGGAATTCCATGCCAGAGCGCACACATATTCCAGCACAGAATCAGCACCTGAGGAAACCATCAAAACCTTACCAAGAGGCACAGGAGCTCTAACTTAAGCACTGTGAGGAAAAAAAATCCTGCAAGAGCTTCCCAAGCCTCGAGACTGGCACCAGGACAGCTTTAAACTCTGGTAGCCAGGCCAGTGCTGGATAATCCACAATTTGCATAATTTGTCCTGAACATCTGCCCATTGCATCAGCTGTGGCACTGGGAAGCTGCCCACCCCTTAGATGATGACCAGAGTCATGATTCATCTTCCTTTTGGTTTTTTTTTCCCCATTTGTTTTGATTACAGTTCAACCCCTGCTATAAACCAATTCTTCCTCAGGGAATTCCCTGACATCCCATTAAAATATGGCAAATGTAGCAGAACCCAACTGATTCCCTCTGAGAACATCCGCAACTTGGCTAACTGCTGTAGGAGCCCGGTGCACGAGGTTTATTCTCCACTTGGGAGCAGTCCTGTGTGCTGTTCCCGTCTGCTGATGGAAGAGGAAGGAATTCTAGAACTGTGTGGGCCCAACCATGGCTGGGAGATGCCTCCTGACAGCTGAGAAGTGCTGTGGTGGCACTCACCCCCCATCCATGCCCTCGGCAAGCTGGAGTTCTGGCAGGGTGAGCTGGCTCACCTCGAGCCTCAGGGACCAGAGAATTTCTAGATCCAAGTTTAGGGAATGATGCAGACTGGGATGAAGGAAAGCCACAAAAGGAGAAGAAAAGCCACCGACTTGGCCCCAAACACAATATCCAATGGAGACAGAATGGCAGACAAAACTGTAGTTCCAGACATAAGACCAGACATTCTAGACAGAGATGGCTTTGTATGATTTGGGTTTTTTTTGGTGGGGGAGGTTATTGAATTAATTTCCAAATCAGTTTTCTATAAATAACAAAATAGTTTAAAGTGTGGGCATTTATAAAAATCTCATCTTCAGTGCTACAGCTCATCGTGCTGCTTTGATTTCTTCCATGGCCTGCACTGCCTGTAACTGGCTAAGCAGGAGAACACATTATGATGAACAATCTATTTTCTCTATCTAATCAAGACTTCCTAAGACAAGACAAACAAATCTAGCAGCGTATTTAACTCTCTTTTAAACAAAAATGCTTTCAGAGATCACTCATTCTGCTTTCTCGGGTTTTGCAGTGATTAAGGATCGATTCATGTGAATTCTCTTTGTTTGCACGTCATAGTCGTGAATAAACAGTGGGCTCACAGCTGTGGAAACAGCTGCTTTGGACTTTAATAACTACACAGCAGCTCTTGGTGTGAGTCTCCAGCCCATCTTTATGTCGTGTGAATGTCAGACTTGTCTAAATGTTCATTATCCCCCAATTAGAAATTATTGCTGAGCTCTGTGGAAGTTCACCTCTCAGGATTAACATTCACCTGTGATTTGTCAAGTGGTTCCTACAACCACGTTTTTATTGACTTTGTAGAAGAACTTGATTAGGAAGAGAGTCCCTCAGGCTGAGGCAGGAGGTATGAAACGCTGCCCTGTCCATTCCAATTGAAATGCAGGCACCACACACTCCTCTGAACTCAGTGAAAGGAAGGTGGTTCCAGCCTGTCACAGCAGCTCCAGGGAGCAGTGAGCAGACAGAGGTTACAGCAGCATCTATTGGACCTGTAGCCTCAAATTGCTACCCCTGAAATAATAAAGCAACAAAAGACTTAAAAAGTATTTATAGCTCTCATGTATTCCCTGTCTCAGAGCAGCTGGGCACATTTTTGGGGTTAGCAATGAGAAAGGAGTGTTGGAAAAACTGTCAAAAATAGGAAGCCAGGTGATAAATCACTCCCTGCTCTGCAATTATGGAAAATTAAAAAAAGAGAGGTGCTATCCTAGCTGGGAGTTTATTGATTTTGTCAATTAGAATTCTCAAAGTACCCAACAGATCCGCTTTTTCATACCAGCTTCTTTGAAATGAGTGATAGCCATTATCACTTCAGTGATGTGAAGTAGTGACAAAGTCACTGAGGGGCAGGAAAGTGGAGGGGTTTATTCTAAAGAGCTACAGACACACCCCAGCTCTCTGAGGGTACTTCACTCTATTTTGGCAACCCAACATTCCAACAAATAGCATAAAAACATAATGTTTTTCAAGACAACTGTAGGAAATAGTGGAACATTGTTCTTCCCTGCCAGCACTGTGTTATCAAGGCCCCAGGAAGCAGATTTAATGAACCTTTAAATGACCCTTCTCCCAGAGATCATATTAACAGTGTGGTCACTGTTGCAAAAAAATAACCTTCCCCGAGTCCCGACAAAACTACTGACACTTCTATAAAGTTTTACGAGCACCATGTTGTGTGTTCAGAGACAAAGCATTCGTCTTGTTAGAGATCATTAATCACGGCATCGCAGTGGTTTGGATTGGAAAAGCCCTCCAGGATCAGCGAATCCACCATTCCCCCAGCACTGCCATGTTCACCACTACCCCCCGTACCCAAGGGCCACCTCTCCGTGTCCTTTAGAAACCTCCGGGGATGGGGACTCAGTGCAGAAGACACACTACGAAGTTCTGCAGGAAGACAAACTGACAGAAATTCACTCGATTCTTGGCAGGAATTGAGTTCACCCGATTCTCTGGACCACGGGACACAGACAGCACCCCCACAGAACAGCCCCGTGTTTTATGTGGGAAGAACTGTCCAAGTGAAGATCTCTTTTTCCTCTTTGAGGATCAACTGTTCCTACACAATGGCAAGAGGTAAAAATACAGAAGGAATGGCAAGAGGTAAAAATACAGAAGGATGGAGTTTGTTTGGTTGGGATCAGCCCACAGGAAGTTTCCAGATGGGTGGGGAGCAATTCCAGCTTGAACTGAGTGGATATAGACCAATACCCTAAGGATGAGCAGTCTCTGAGTGCGCATGGATAAAAACCATGACGAGGGAAGGCAAATCAGAAAATATTTGGGTTGAGAAACAAATAAATTATTTTTTTGGGCTATATCTGAAAGGGGTTGGAAATCCTTCCCACTCAGCAGTAACTTATGAAAAAAGGATTAAAAAAAAAGAAGGAAGCAAGCATAAAAGTAGATGGCCATGCTAATGCTCTTGACTTCAGAAACTACTGATTATACATTTCCTAGATTTTGCTTTTCTAGATCCCACTGAGTTTTACAGAATATAAACAGACCAAGACATATCTACATTCAAGTCAGATGTTGCCAATAATTTTCAGTAATATTCTTATGAGGTGAACATAAGGTTTAGCATCTGCAATCTGTCTGAGCTGCTGGGATGGTTTAAAGGTACCAACCTATCAGATTCATCAAATTTTGGGAAGAGCAAAGAAACGAAACTGTGTATTAAGCTGAAAAAAATCACACTGGTGTGTATTTAAGAAAATATATGCCATGTCCAGTAACCTCCCATTATTTACACACAGCCAGCCATAAATCTTTGCAATGTGTGACCCAGGAATGCCATCTACCAATAATCCTGAGACATCGACAAATCCTGTGCATAAATTGTAGCACGCATTGAAATAGCCAGCCTGTAAGAATCTGAGAGTTTAAACTGGTGTGCTTCCACCCAGAATTGTTATTTATTTAGGGTGGTAAACTCCAAGATCACTGAGTCCAGCTGTTAACCCAGCACTGCCGAGGCCACGACTAAACCACGTCCCCAAGTGCCACATAAGCTTCCCTGAGAAACAGAACCCATACAAAACATGACAGCAAGAAATGATAAGGCTGTGACATGACCCTCAAAAGACCAGAAATTCTCAGTTAAGTTCATAAAACAGCTGATCTTTGTAAGTCATCAAAACCCCAAGGGAATGATGTGAATTTATATTCTCTGAAAATGTGGCCCCTGTGTTGCAGTGGGGATCCTGCAACACGCATATATCAAACCAGGAGTCCCGTGGAAAGGAAATATATATGGACAGACAGATTCTTGCTAGCTGTTTCAGAGATGTTTATTTCTCCAGCCGCATGGCCGGAGCTCTGCCGAGGAACTGTTCCAGTCACGGGACCAGGGGTCCTTCAGCCCGCGCAGGGAACACAAACCAACCAATGGGAACGAGGCTGAGCAGGGACAGGGAAGCCCCGTGTCTGTGCCCTCAGGGCCCCTCTCCCAGGACTACACGGCAGGGGAGGGACCCCAACACCTCACCCGTTTTATTTTAATAAAAGGAGAATGAAAACAACTGGATAAACATAACAAGAACAGTTTCAAAACAAAACAAGTCACCCTCCTGAGTCTTTAAATGTCCAAACAGATTCTCTGGAACATCTTAGGGCTGACAGAAGGGAGACAGAATTCTCTGAGCATGCTTTGTGGGGAAACTGAGGCAGGAGAGGATTTAACTTCTTCCCTCCCCCTTTTCATCCCCCACTCGGCATTGGAAAGGGATTTTTGGGGAAACAATTGGCAAAAGCATGGTTTTGTGAGGGAAACCATGGGTGAAAAAACGGATTGGGAATACACTGGGGGTAATAGGACATAGGGTAAAAGGGAAAGGTGGGATTAGGAAAGGGAAACTGTAGGGGGGGCTTACAATGGAGATACTGTCTAACATGACTACGATTTTTTGCATATATACTGCCTTTTACAGGAACACCATCAGGCCCAGTGACCTGCGATGCTTGTAACCCTTTTCTCCCTAGTACAATATTAAATTCCACCACTTCTCCATCTCCCAAGCTTGGGATGCATTTTTCAGGGTTATTCTTTTTAATAGCAGTTCTATGCACGAATATGTCTTGCTGGTTGTCATACCTTGTTATAAAACCATAATTTTGCTTAACATTATACCATTTTACTATCCCTAAGGTCTTAGTTGCTATGATCTTTTCCTTTTTTCGAGTGGCTGCTGTTTTCTGTCTCGCTGCGTCTTTGCTCTCTCCTTCGGTCGCTCCCGTGTTGGAATTCTCGGGGCTGCTGGTGCCTGCGCGCTCTTCCCGGGGTCGCGTTCGGGGCTGCGCGGGCCGGGCCGGGCCACGCCGCTCAGTTCTCCGTGCGTCGCCTCCTCTGGTCGCAGCTTCGCTGCCGCTGCCGGGCGCTGCACCCACGTCTCGGCCGGGCCCCCGAGCGACGACTCCCCCGCGCCCTGCTCCAGCGCGCGTTTCGGCTGGGCGCGGCTCCGTTCCATCGCCACCGCCGCCAGCCGCCGCCCGCGCGCCGCCCCTCTCGGTCGGGCGTTCACGGGGCTCGCTCCACCACGCGCTGCACAGGACCGGGCAGGCACCGCCGGGTCCCGCCGCTCCCCGCTCCGCCACCGACACTGCGGCTCGCGTGGCTCCGCCCGCGCGCGGGAACTGCCTCGCTGCTGCTCGCAGGGCGCTCGGTGCACGTGGCCTGGGCCGCACGGTCCCTGCACCACGCTTCCCTTCACCAGGACACAGCTGACATTGCTCAACAGTCTCGGTAACTAAATAATATTCACGAAAATATTCTTCCATCGGCATATATTTTGACTCCAGTATTAACTGTGTCCAAACGGTTTTCCAAAAGCCCTTGGTAAGAATTAAATCCCAAGAAACATAGAAAAAGTTCTTAAACAACCATGCCAGGAAGTGTTTCAGTTCTTTTTGAGCTTGAATCAAGCTAAAATTCACAAATCGTTGTTCAAGAATCATTTTAAGTTTAAGATAAATGTCCATATGCGGCTCTGAGAGCCAAGAGTCTTCCCACGGTTCCTCCATAGTTTAGATACGGAATAGCAAAGCAAAACCAAGAAGAGGAATCCAAAGTTTCCAGGGTTTACTCACACAAATCAGTCGCTTAGGGATCGGGGATCGTTCTGCTCTCAAATCTCCACCATTTGTTGCGGTGGGGATCCTGCAACACGCATATATCAAACCAGGAGTCCCGTGGAAAGGAAATATATATAGACAGACAGATTCTTGATAGCTGTTTCAGAGAGATGTTTATTTCTCCAGCCGCATGGCCGGAGCTCTGCTCAGGAACTGTTCCAGTCACGGGACCAAGGGTCCTTCTCCCCGCGCAGGGAACACAAACCAACCAATGGGAACGAGGCTGAGCAGGGACAGGAAACCCCGTGCCTGTGCCCTCAGGGCCCCTCTCCCAGGGCTACACGGCAGGGGAGGGACCCCAACACCCCTGGAGCCTCAAACACGGTGTGCAAAGGAAGAGAACAGAGATCTGGCTGGAGAATCAAGTCCATTTTAACAATGACTTTCCTATTCTGTCCGTAGGCAAAAATCTTTCTATTATTGCAACTACAGTTCTTCCTGTAACACACCAGAATTCTTGTGACGTGAGCAAGCAGGTGGAGACAGCCCCTGCCGGAAGAGGGAGATTCAAACTCAGGGTGCTTATACACGTGAAACCCTTCTTATCACACATTCCCAGTAAGCCTCGCAGCAGGAGGGAGTTGGCTGCTGCTCCTGCACCAGAGGAGCACTGCTCTGCTATGGGATCACTGGGACTGATCTCATTTTGATGTCTGTCACTTGTCTCTAAAAGCACACCAATTCAAGCCCCGACTTTAAGAGGTTTCCTGCAAAACTCCACTGCTGCCATGTGTTGGTTGCACACCTGCTGAAGCCTTCGACCAGGGATAGCTGCTCCTATCACCTCAGCTGGGGTATGGAAGCCCGGAATCTGTCCAGCAGTTTCCCCGATCCTCCACACAATGGCCAAATTCAGCAGCACTGGAAGCACATCACTTTTATGGATCCAGCACTGGCCCCACCACAGGTCTGGAGCTGGTATTTGACAACTCAAAATACTTCCAAGTGCTCCACTGCTTTCCAAAGACTTCTTGACAGAGACCTCTGATTTCAGTGGTGCCTCCCGAGGCAGCCAAGTGGCCTCTGAGGAGAGGACAAGGCTGGCTGGAATGGGGACCTGTGTGAATCCTAGAATGCTCTGGGATAGAAAGGACCTTAAAGACCCTCCAGTCTAACCCTCCTGCCATGGGCAAGGACATCTTCCACTAGACCAGGCCTTGGTCCCAGAGAGATCTGGAATGGGAAAGTTTAAAACCATTCTCAGGAAATGATGCACCAGTTTTCAAGCAAAGCCACAGCTGATGTTTCTGCTGTGGTACGAAAATTTGAACTTTTTTTGCCTTTTAAGTGGAATAGTCAGTTCCTTCAAACTTGCAAAGGAAATGTCATGGAGAGATGAGAAGGAAGAGATGTGGGAGCTGAGAGAACAGGAAGACAGCATTAATTATACAGAACCTGACAGGTAGAGAAGAAAACGTTATGCTTTCCAAAAGGAAAAGAATGAACAGATGATTGAGATTTGCCATCAGGCCCTGAATATTCCTCCCTTCTGGAACTGTGAAAATAAATCCCAGGATCTCAGTTAAAAGTCACCTGAGCTGGATAAAGCTGCTCACCTGCCCTCAGGTGTTGGCTGCTGTGCCACTGCTCCTCACGATCAACCATGGGGTCAGAAACCTGCTGGTTCTTTAAACTCCCTTTTCCTTGTACTTTCCACTGTGGAGCTGCCCTCGAACCCAGACACTGATCTGTGCAGCCAAGGTCTTCCCTAAAGGATCAAATTCCAACTTAAATCAGAGAGGGAGAAGCTTTGTCTCAGATCAGTAAATGCAGAGTGAAGAAAAGAAGAAAATATGATGGCACTGGTTCTGCAGTTTGGCCGGGATTTTTATTGGAATTTTGGAAACTTCTACAGGGAAATGCACTACAAATGGGTCTCCCTGGAGTTCCTACATGGAGGAGGTGCTCTTGCACTGTGGCACCTACAGCCGTGGCTGCTCCTGATTATCTGAAAAGGAAAAGATTTCCCAAGGCATGAAACTGCACAAGCCAAAACAATTCACAGGTGCTTAAGCCCAACACTGATTGTTTCCTTCAAGGAATATTTTGTTTCAGGTTTTTCCCCTCAATCTAATGTCAACACTTGTCATTTAAACAAACACTCCTAATTTACTCTTGGTTTCATAACACAAATTACTTTTTCTATTACTCCATCTATTCTGTTATTTAGCTCCTGCTTTATTTACCAGTTTGTTTTGCATATAGAACTCCCCCTGAGCAATTCCTACATCAAGGCCTAAGTTTATTTTTCCATTCCTTTTCTCCCACTGTTTGTGTGACTCAGACTGAGATCATAGAAAATCAGGTGAGAATCCTTTCAATGAAAAATTCCTAAGAGAAAATTCCTTTTGTTTCACCCAAACGAGCTCCTGGCTTCCAAAAGTTTGAAGGTCAGGGACTTCTCAGGCCAGAGTTTATTTAAATTGTAGTCCATTTTTCTTCTGTAATCATGAGCAATTTCGCCTTTTATCTTTTTTGCCTAGTTGCAGTTGTTTTCATCACATATTCTGATTTTATGTCCCCTCTCCCCCTTCCTTTCATATTCCCTTGGTCTCATCCTGTTAACGACAGGTGCTCAAAACTCCTGTGACAGACCACAACAAGATTGTAATTTTAAAGGAAAAATCCTCAGGTACTTCAAAATATCTTGGGATTTTTGATTGTGATAAATTGTACCTTACCACAGCTCTTAAAGTTCAGCAGGTAACCAAGAACTCATTATCAAAAAGTGGTTTGGACACAATTACAGCTAAAATCTTTCCTTTAACACTCTCATCATCCTGTAGCACACAGTTATTTTTGCATGTCTGTACTTACTTAGCATGTGAGTGTGTGATTTAATAAAATACAGGCCTTGATAACAGAACTGAAGGTGGGAGGAGTGTTAGAATTCCTGGGTTCTTCTCCAGACCTTTCACCCATCAGTAAATTATAGCTCAGGGACAAAAGTTCTCTCTCTGCAAGACCAAAAACTTCACACATCTGAAGTGATGAGGCAATCAGAGATAGAAATTGAGTGGGATGATGAAATAGAAACCCAGGGGTACATAAAGTGTATTATTAGATTTAAAATATGACACATCACAAGTCCTGAAAAATACTTCTATTTCAAATTAATAAACAGATGCTCCAAGTTGATAACATGACACAGGTACACACCAACTGTAACACCAAATAACACCAGATAGTCAGGCCCCAGAAAATCCTGTCATTTTTATACATTTCTGGCTCAAACCATTTTGAGTCACTTTCCAGCTTTATCAGAAAAGACTGCTCGTATGCTGCTTTCATTTCCTTGAATCCTCAGAGACTTCTCTAATCATTGTAGCTCCTTCAAAACAGAGCTCATTAATAAGCAAAATACCCGAAGACAGCTAAAGTTTTGTGAGTTAAGTGTTGATTCACACTGGTGCCTATACCACACATAATTTGTTAAATGCCAGGAGATGATAAAGGAAAGCGTACACAGATTTTAAAAAATAAGTATTCCAGAAATAAAGTACATTAAACACCCCTCTCGAAAATCACCCCCCCCCAAAAAAAAACCCCAAAAACAACCCCAAAAACACAAAAAAACCCCCAAAACAAACAAACAAGCAAACACAAAACAAAACCAAAAATCCCAACAAAAAACCACCCAAAAAAACCCAAAAAGTGGGGAAAGGAGAATGAACAGCAAATGGATTGAGAATCATGGAATCATTTAGGTTGAAAAAGGACTCCCATGGAGTCCAACCTTGTCCCCACCTTGTCCCCAGCCCAGAGCACTGAGTGCCCTGTCCACACGTTCCTTAGACAGCTCCAGGGATGGGGACCACACTTGTCTAATTAACTGATTAGCCTGATAATTTTATATTACTAAGCTGACCTCTGATTTTTCAATGTCTACACTGAAACAAAACATCCTTAGGGACAGGAGCTCCATTTTCCACCAAACCCCAGAGCCTCCTGCCTCAAGGAAGCAATGAGTTATCTCTTTAAAAATAGACTGACACACACAATCCTTGACTTTCTAACCAAGATAATTTGGGAAAACTCATACAAAATGAACATATTCCATTCCTTGACTATTTCTTTTCTATGAGTTCACAGCCCAGAGGGTTCCTTCAGAATAACTGTGCAGTGGGAGGAAGGCGCTCCCTGCCTTTAGTGCCCTGATTCTGCCCCAAAATGGCCCACATGAGCTATAGGTGTGTCTATCTCATACATTTCCATTTCACTTCTTGGAAGCCTGCAGTAAATTGTTGACACTCAGGCGTATTTTTGCTTCTTTCTGGAAGTCATCTGTGGTTTTTTCAGGTGTTCTCACTCACTTTCATTTCATCCCTTAATAGTGTATTAAACCCCTGCCTGTTTAAGGGCAATTGGCAAGGAACTCTCTACCCACACTCTGATAAAAGTTGCTAGCATTTGAAGTTCCCTACCCATATGTTTCGACAGAAAACAACTTGGGGTTAAAAGATCTTAAGTTGCATTGGTTTCATCTAGAGGAAAAAAAAAATTGCTGGTTAGATATCCAGTATTTCTTCCCTTTATGTCCAATTTTAGGTATTTAAATATTGGAGTTGAATGGTTTGACCATAGGCAACTCAATGAATCAAGGCAATGCTTGTAACCTAATTTCCAGCACAGCTTTTTTTTTTTTTTTTAGGATGGATTTTGTCTGTTTTCATTATTTCCATTATTTCCTACTTGCTTCAGTGTCTGTGCTCATACACCAACGCCACATACTTGCTCTTCTTCTCCCTGCTATCACATTTCTAATAGAATATACAGGACATAATATAATATATGTGACATAATATATGGATGTACACCATTACTTCTCTCTGAATTAATTTTTTCTTGATCTTGGGAAGCGTAAATCCAATCACTGCCAGGTTTAACAGGGTGAGAGTCAAGATTTACTGGGTTCTTAACCACAGCCTAGTCTTAAACATGACCACAGACTACTGCTAAATAAGTTTTTTTTAATAATCTTTCCAATCTCTATCTCTTCTGAAGAGTTACTTGCCTGCAACAAAAGATAATGTGTTTGATTAAAGGTGGATATTTTTCCTCCACAGCACACGTAGATAATGTGCTTTAAAGTAGTTTGAACTTTCATGCTTCATCCTTGTGAATGCCCCCACATCAGGACAGCTGCAGTTACTGTGAGCAATGAAAATAAGTATTTAAATAGAAAACATTTCCATTTGAAAAGAAGCAGCAGCTTCAAAAGATATGAGTGCAGCAAGGTCTTTTTTCTGCTGTGCTCTCTTCACTCTTTTGTTAGGGAGAAGACTGAGAGTGATCCATTTAGGCTGGGCTTTGCCTCAGCTTTGTGTCTGCAGTGCAAGGGAAGGAAAGAAATTCAAACAGAGAACATGGCAGCTGTAAAACCACCTAAAGTGCTACCAAAGTCGTGCAATCATTGGACCAATAAGGCTGGAAAAGACCTCCAAGATCATCCAGTCCAGCCTTCCACCAAATCCCACCACGGCCACTAAACCATACCACAAGGAGCCACATCCACTCATTTTTTGAACAATTCCAGGGTGGTGACTCCAGGACTGCCCTGGGCAACCCATTCCAATGTTTAACACGTGAAGCATTGGGTCATTGGTTAAACTCGGGTGAAGCTGAACCTGAAATACGAAGAAAATTTGTCACATGGTGTCTTGGGGTGACTTTATGATGTGTATCCCATATCGCTGCCCTATGCCCAGAAATCAATTTTTGTGCCTTTCTATGCCTCTGAACTGAGCCTGAGAGGGGGAAGGAAAAACTGAGCAAAACTTTCTCAAAGCAGTTTGCAGCTTGTCAAGGTCACACAGAGATAGCGACTTTGTTTTCAGCTGCGGCAGGGAAGGGAGAAGGCACCCGGCTTGCTGCTCCCAGGTCAGTTTCTGGCCAGTTGTTCAGTTTCTTTTTTCTCCGGAGAAAGATTGAGAGAGTTGAACTTCTTTTCCTTCCCTGGAATTTCGGATTTTCTCCCTTTTCTACTGGACTGCTTTAACATCAGAGCACATCGGGAGAACTTTCCACCAAGCACAGAGGGCCTGGCCCTGGGCCAAGCCCCAGCTCCGAGGAGACCAAAGGGAGGACTCTAACACTTTCCCAGGTTTTTCCTCCACAGCAAAAGATTTTATTATTTAGCATTATTTTCCTTTTCCCGCGTGTTTGTTAAATAAATAGTTTTTATCTCTTTCACTTTCCTTCGAGGAAAATTTATTTTTCCCGAACCTGGTGGGGGAGGTGTGGTTCCTGCCTTCTCTCAGAGGATATATTTCTAAATTTGGCCAAACCGGTACACATGGGGGGAAAAAAAAAAAAAAAAAAACCACAAAAATTAGCGACTTAATGAAAAATAAAGTATGAGTAACGACTTCTCAAGGAATATATTAGCACTGGCTGGATTGGCAATGGGCCCTCTTCAACACTAATTCTGAATAGATAACATTAATTTATAAATAAGCAGTTTTAGCATTACATCCAATATCCCTCTTGCTCAGCACACAGCAATTAGAGCCCTTGAGAAATCACACTCCTAAAAACATTGCTTTGCTTGGCACAATCAGTTGGCCGCCCCACAAACTGAAGGAAAAGCATTCTCACCAAATATTTCCAGTGGCCTGATCACTGGGATCATCTGGGAGCTGTACAGATCCAGTAGCTGCTCAGGATTTACACTGCTATTTATAACTTTTCCTTCTCAGGATGTGGAAATCTGTCTAGCACCAGCAGAGTCACCCAGCCACACAAGCAGATCTCCTGGGAGCTGAAGAAATTAACCCAAATTAAACCTGACAAGTTCATGTCACAGCTTCCAGAGTTACAGAGTCATCCAGGCTGGGAGAGACCTCCAAGATCATCAGCTGTCCCCCAGCACCACCAGCATCACCCTAAACCACATCCCGAGGGCCACATCCAGACAACTTTTGAACACTTCCAGAGATGGTGACTCCACCACCTTCCTGGGCAACTCATTCCAATGCCTGAGCAATTTATTCCAGTGCCTGACCACTCCCTTCCAGTGAGGTTTTTCCGCTAATATCTGATTTGCACCTTCTCTGGTGTCACAATGCTACAGAAATGTTGGGGATGAGGTGCCTCTCTCCAGTCCTGACATCACCAACTTGGAAATCAGTAAACCCCAAGCTGAGGCACTGCAGAAAATTTCACATCAGGCATAGAAAAAGTTGATTTTCTTTTTATCCTTTATAAAAATTGGGACTAAATTGAGTTTTAAGTTCATCTTCTCTAAGATACCATGGTAGGGAGTCTGAGAGTGTATACAGTCAGTCAATATTCAAACTCTCTATGCAAGACATATTAGGCAAATATACTTAATAATATGCATGTTGTTATATATACATATATATTTAATAAATAAATTTAGCCAAATTGAAGAGTTTTTTTGAATTTCATAACACACAAAGTCTGCACCCAATTTTAAGATACCTCTCAGCAGACTGATTCATACTTTGAAACCATGTCCTTGTAACCTTGAAGGAATCAGAAACATTCATTAGGGATGAGACTTTTATTTTTTTTTTTCAATAGGTTTGGTAACACAAACCTGTTGTGTTAAAAAAAGAGATGGAAAAGTGTGCCTGCTACTCCATGGCACCAGTCTGTAACTGTGTGGGCAGAACTGTCTATGCAGAAATGCCCCCCAAACCCAAGCAAATTGCACAACCTGTTCCTCCAACTGGGGATATACAAAAACTCTCCCCCAATTTCACAGAGAGAAAGAGCTCTAACTTCAAAAGGGAGACCTTTATCCACAAGCTTGTTTCAGGCATAAATTATTACGCTGTAGCATATGGAATGCTTGCCAATATTTACCTCTAACTCACCATCTTACTCTCTGGCAAGATGGAACACTAAATTAGAATCACAGAATCCTGGAATGGTTTGGAAGGAACCTTAAAAATCTCCTCTTCCGCCCCCCTGCCATGGGCAGGGATGTCACTCCCTAGAACAGGTTGCTCAGGGCCTCATCCAACTGGCTCTTGAAAGAAAACTCAAGTAAAATTCAGAAGTTATTTAGATGTAAAGGTGCCAATAACCCAAATGGGGGGTGCCTCCTTACGTTAAAGGAACAAGAAAAACGTGTCAGGATTTTGCTATTGATCCCCCATCTGGAACTATTTTTGGCTTTTTTAAAAACACACTATTTGTTTTCAGTTGTGAAAACCAAACTCCTCATTACCACAGAAGTCCTGCTGTTAGCATCAAAAATGCCCGAGGCTGGAAAATTCCTCTGGCCCATGGAGTCCAAGCTGTGCCCGATGCCCACCTTGTCCCCAGCCCAGAGCACTGAGTGCCACCTCCAGCCCTTCCTTGGACACCTCCAGGCATGGGCACTCCAAAGCTCCCTGGGCAGCCCCTGCCAAGGCCTGAGCACCCTTTCCATGGGGAAATTCCTGCTGCTGTCCAAGCTGAGCCTCCCCTGGCCCAGCCTGAGGCCGTTTCCCCTTGTCCTGTCCCTGTTCCCTGGCAGCAGAGCCCGACCCCCCCGGCTGCCCCCTCCTGTCAGGGACTTGTGCAGAGCCACAAGGTCCCCCCTGAGCCTCCTTTGCTCCAGGCTCAGCCCCTTTCCCAGCTCCCTCAGCCGCTCCTGGGGCTCCAGCCCCTTCCCAGCTCCGTTCCCTGCCCTGGACACGCTCCAGCCCCTCCAGGGCTCTCTGGCCAGGAGGGCCCAGAACTGGACACAGCCCTGAGGTCCTTCAGCAGGGCCAGCACAGGGGACGGGCCCTGCCCTGGGCCTGTGGCCACCCCATGGCTGGCCCAGCCCAGCGCCCATTGGCCTTCTAGATCCATAATCTACTGTCCAACTCAAATTGTCTCCAAGAGCAGGCAAATGACACCGTGGAAACTTTGGGTTGTTCTCCCCATCCACCCCTTCTGTCCGAAAGCATCGCTGGGGGAAACAGAACCCCTTCCCTTCCTCCACACATGTGACAGTATGCTTTGGAAGTGTAATCAGCTCCAAAACCATTCCATGGACACAGATAGGAGGGGATTCAGATGGTAGTGTTGCAGAAAGGCTCTTCTGGGCAGGTGAAGGGAAACTTAACACTCCACCTTGTTTACAATAGGTAGCAAGGGCCCCTGGTGGCCCACACTCTTTCCTAAATGAACTTAAGGGGTGACAGCATCACTAAATAGACACCTGACCTACCCTACACATATCTGCCAGCAAATCTGTCAGTACAGGCTGGGAAAACATCCTCTCTTCGCAATCCTCAAGGCACAAATGACCCACAGTGAGTGCAGAACACCTCTGCTGCTTCAGCCTGTGCTTCAAAGACCTCTTGTGATGACACAAACACCACAGATCCTGGATTTCAGTTTGTCCCAGAATGCTGTGCAATAACACAAAGACAATTTATTCTGTTTCATAGCAAAGCGAATACAGGAATATGAGTAATTAATGCAATTTTATCAGAGATGGAAACGGTTTGGAATTAAAGAGTCATTAAAGGCACATCTGGGAAGGGGTTTTGGAGAGAAAAATTGAACAGATATCACTGCTGGTATATATCCTGCACTTCTGAGCTGTGAGCAACTAGGAAAGAACAATTGCACATGGATAGCATTCCAGCAGGAGGCCTGTTTTATCTCACCAAAGCAGCTCAGCCAGAACACTTCCCCTCAGGCCCGTGCCCCTCTGACCAATGCTCCAGTTTGAGCCTGTGCCTGGCTCCCTCCACAAGGACCAGACTTAACAATAAACAACCCCCTCTGACACTAGTCAGTCTGCAAAGGCACAGAAATGCTGCTCCACTCATCAAACAGCAAATAAATGAACAGTTCCCAAGGCTGTCCCTTTGACAAGGCAGTTGGGAGCACTCCACAAGCTTTGCCCACCTCACCACCTCTCTCTGCTGGACTCCTCCTCACCCCATGCTTCTGATGATCCTCTTAAAACTGCAACCCACCACTGCCCTCCATCCACCACTGGCAACCAGCCCTCAGAAGAAAGTTTGTTGTTCGAGCTACTCAAGCCTTCCAGCTTACAGGAATTATCCTCTCCTAGTTAAAGAAACGTGGGGTGAGCACGGCAGTCCTGAAACCTCGACACTTCATATTCAGCTGAGTAAATTGGAATGGTTAACACTGAGTTAACAAAAAACTCTCCCAATGCAAATGAAACCAAATAGCCCAAACTTCTGCCTACATCCCACACTTCCTTGTCTGATCCCAGGTCAGGGACTGGAAGCACAGGATCAGCACACACACAGAAGTATCCATGACAGACAGCCCACCTGATCCAGCCACTGCTGGATCAGTTCCTCGTTTTCATGTCATCCTGGGAAACTGAGAGCTCTGATCACAACGTCAACATGTGTCAAAAATTCATTTCCACATCCCACAAACTGTCTCTCAAATAACACATCATGCTTCAAAAGAAATTCCAGGAGAATTTAATGCTCAGAACATTCCCATCAATTTATTAATGCAAAAGCTGAAATCAATTCTCGACATCATTATTTTAGTTTTGCTATGAAAATGAATTGAAAATATGGACCAGGTTTGTGCATTTCTTTCTCTGCATGGTAAATACATCAGCTCAATGCAGCCTCCTTTGATCTGGGGGACTGTGATGCAGTGGTTTCCACAGAGACTTTAGGGCACAGACTGCAGTTTGCCTGGGCCTCTATAGATAGTCTGGAGTGCAAATACAAGTGAAAAAACCTGACAGAAAGCAAGAATACCACTGTGTTCCTTAAATGTAGTTGCCCCTTAATGTATTATTACAACACAGAATCTCCTGATCATAGAATTAGAGAGTTCCACACTGCATTGGGTTGGAAGGCAATCCCTTGATTTTTTACCTTTTTTTGTCTTGTTCATGAAGAAAGACTGATCATTTGAGGTTTAATTCCATCAAAACCTAGCCTTGTTTTATTTTAATTTTAAACATTTTGGGCATCACTGAGGAGCTCACTTTACTGAGAAGGCATAGCCATATCCCTTCAGGGTCTGGCTGTCTTTGGGGTGTCAGCACAGCACTTTGCAGCACCTCCAGTGCATTTGGGACACAGACAAGCAGAGCATCCATGTCCACCTCCTGCTGTGTCAGGAGCAGATAAAGCCTCCCAGGACACCCAAGAGATAGGAATGTTAATAATTCTCATGCTGAGGGTATTCAGGGCCTTGGCTGAAAAGATCATTTCATATCAAACAGATAACCAGAAAGAAACCAGACACCTCAATGACATCATCTCCATCCATGCCACTGCACCCACACAAGGGTTAAATGATTTTTGAGATCGTTCCAGCCCCAAATGAGCTCAAGCTTGGCACGTACAAGATTAGAGGGGAGAAAAAAGGCCACTCTAAATTATGCTCAACAATGACACACTGCAGTTTCAGAAACTCAGGAACATAAATCAATGTTAAGTTTCTGAGCTCTCTTGACAAGAAAAACCATCATATAATTACAGAATCAAATGGGAGATGAGTCCATGTTGTAAGTATTTGTAAGCAGGTTGATATCAGTCGTACTTTAGAAACAAATATCTCATTTACAAGCCAATTTGAGGAATATAAGCTGCCAAATTGAGCCTGAAGCCTGAAACCCAAAGTCTGCAGGAAGAAGCCAGTCCTCTAATTTCCTGCATGACTGGAGATACAGAAGTAAGACAAAGTGTCATTTTATTAAGGCTCAGAAAACATGCTTTTAAAAACTCAGGTGGGGTTTAATTCCTTGGCTTCCAGAGTTTTAGAAACCAACTCTTGCTTAAAACAGCCCAGTGCTGAAGCTTAATGGGCTGAAGGCAATCTGTGTTAATGAAGTCCACTCTGGAGTGGAGTGGATTTGCTTCTCTCAGTGCCTTTAGCTTGGAAATAGCCAATATTTCTTTCTTCACCTTATTATTAGTAACTGTGGGGATGAGAAATTATCGATCCATCTTAGCTGTCATCTTGTTTAAACTTCAGACTCCTCGTGTGCTCGAGGGACTTTTGCTGTTTGTCCTAATTTAAATGATTCTTAGAACCTCAGAGGGATGAAACTGTTCCTCCCCTAATTATGCATTTCATGCCTTGCTAAACTCCTTAACAAAACTGAGCCAGTGTTTTGTCTCTGACAGGGAATTATTTGTGGGGAAAATCAGTGTGCATTTGAGTGGCTAAATTGAGAATCAACCAAGCTAAAACCTCCTGATTTAAATAGCCACTGATTATCTTGAGCTGATCTTTCAAAGTAGCTACTATATGGAATTTCCATGCTCCTTCCTCTTGGAAGGGGACAACTGAGTATCACATCATCATCTTATTTATTTGGCTACTTCCCTGAATAAAAATAATATGAGGAAACAACACCAGTCTGCTCATTATTTCCAAACATTTTCCCTGGGAAACAACCCAACATCAAAATATTTTATCATCACACTCCCAGCATCTAAAAATTTCTGCTTGTCTGGCTGTTTGTGGCTCCGTGCTGCCCTTCTCCTCAGACTTCTGCTGCTTCTAGACACAGCCACCAGCTTAAAACTGTCCTTTCTTGTCTCTAATAACACCCTCATGCCCAGGTGCTGAGCCCCTGGACCTGTGACACAATGACTTTCCTTTTCTCAAGGTATTTACAATTATATAGATTGCTTGAACATTTCTTTTAGCATTCATTTTAAAGCTCAAAGTGTTTAATCTGCCCTCCCTTCCTGTACATTAGAACCTCTCGTTGCTTCTCATGCTTTTAGCAATTAATTTTAACAGTTCTTCTTTTTTTTCACCTCTGAATATGGTACAATACGGAATATGAATTCACAGCAGGCTGTATTCACCTGGTTAGTCCTCAGCTTTAAAGAGAAATACAAGAAAATACACGAACCAAAAAAGAAAAACCTTCATGTTCCCAGCTGTGACAGCAGCAGATCAATGTTTGCTGTGCCATCTTGACTTGAGTGTCTCTTCTATGATCATTTCTCCAATTTATATTCATTACAGAACACCTGCCAGATCTGTTACCCAAATTATTTGGTGTCCCTGTTGTATCCCCCAACTCCTTGTGCAATCAAAGCTCAAGTCTGCTTTGAGAATCACCACATAAAAAAAGATTGATTTTCATCTTGGAAATGTCAGACTTCTGCCTGTAATGCTCAGCTACATTTTTCAGGAGCAGTAAAGTTCAAAAAAGAGCCCCAGCCCTGACACATCTCTGACACATCATGATGGATGTGACAGTTCTGCTGCTTTACTGCCAGAAATGTCCTGCAACAGAATGAGGCAATCAATGAAGAATAATAAATCTATCCCAGAGCCCAGAACTATTTTTTGTACATGCAGAACAGCAGAAATGACACATTAGTTATACCTCTGGAGGTGATAAACCATCGCACTTTCTTTGCTATTACACAATTCCAGTTAAACAGTTTAATCTTGACCTATTTTATCTGCTCAACACTCCACCATCAAAACTCCCAATATGCATTTTTGGATTATTAATGTAGTGGATTAAAAATAAGAGGAAAAAAAGAGAGAGGGGGAGAGAATTGAAGACACACTTTCCAGTTAAAAGAAGAAGTTTTCTTACCATTTTTTCTGGTCCCTCTGTCAGTCAGGAGAACAACTGCTGCTCCAAAGGAATCTGCTGAATTACGTTCCCTTCGTCCTGGAACACATTGCTCCTGATTAATACTGACTCAAAAATTTTACCTTGAGCACACAGCACAAATACATTTCATTTCCCTTTTTTTTGAGAAGTCCCATGTTTGAGATAAATTGCAACAAGTTTGGAAAAGTTAATTTGACGTGCATAAATCAAGGCTTTGCAGAGAAAGGATTGGTTTGATTTATAACCAATGCCTTTGAGTGCATTCTCCCACCTATCCTTCAAGTAACAGCCTTGATTTCAGCAAGAGGGAATATACTTCAAAATATGTATTTTCTGAGGTCATTTGACCACGCCACCAACAAAACAAGCCCAGCTGTGCCAGCTCAAACATGGTGATTTAAAATACATGAGTTCGTTGCACATTTTCAGTACACAGGCTCAATAAATTTAAAAACTGTTGCAGGACTAGATTGATGGTTCCTTGTGCTTGTGTATGATTTCCAAAATGCATCCATGGATCACTGTCATAATTCAATTTCTCCCATTATTTTATACATTCATAAGCACACAGACAATATTTAATGCTGCAGTAACTGAGCTTGGATGAGGCAAAGCACACGGAACAAGCAGATATGTGACTAAAGCTCACTAAAACTGGGAATTAGGAGGAATTCCAGGGCCAAAGAACTTCTCTTTATTCATTTGGCTTTTCCTATGCTGCAGTTTTAAAGGCAGGAACATCCTGGCACTCTCTTGCCCCCGAAGGGCACTGGCTGCATTTATAACCAGGCTGAGGAAGGAACAAGAAGCAAAGTTTCTTTTCCTTTTGTACAAACCTTTAATAAGTTCCTAAAACTGGAAGTCAGGCTCTGCCCTGGAGCGATGGGGACCTGGCTGTGAGGAAACACTCAAGGTAGGGAATGAGTTTGGATGACACCAAAATCACTCCTGCTACCACTCGGTGGTAGCCCTTTGCTAAAAGGCTGCCCCTGAGGAGCCCCGTGAAATGTCAGATGCAGAAAATAAGAACAAAAAGCAGATTTCAGCGTGTCTGTGCTTGGGCACAAAGCAAAGTTACCACTTATTTTTGTGTGTGGCCTTGTTATCCCTGAAACCCCCTGGTCAGACACGGCTTTGCTCTCCTGGTTCTGGGAAAGAACAAATTCTCCCAGTCCACCCAAGGAAGCTACAGCAGGATCATGAGCCACTTCCCATGGATGATAAAACGTTCCCATGACAATCCCTCTCATCTCTGCATCTCATTGCTATTTCCAGCAAGCACAGCTTGGCTTTTTCCAAGTGAAATCAACAATGCACTTTCTGAGGAAATCAAAATTAGCAGGAGCAGTGCAGCACGGCTTTGTAGTTGTTTCTGACAATTAATAAATTAACGTAAGTGCTGAGGGAAGAGACAGAAAATAACTCAATGGCTATTTCCCTTCAAGGTGGATGAGCTTTTTTAAGAGTATTTTCTCTGACATCAGTGAAATGCTCTGAAAATAGTTTGCAGGTAACAGTTCATTTAAAAACAAAGCAATAACTCTAAAAAAATTAAGATTTTGAGGGTTTTTTTTCCCTAGGAGCTAAAATAACATTTGGAACATTCTTTAATTTTTTAATGATAGGAAAATATTTTGCATTCATATAATGAAGTTGCTTATTATACCCAAAGCTATTTTTAAATTTCCCATAACTGGCACAACAGTTCACCCAGTCATCTCTACTTTTAATGTAATCCTTTTAATTCCTGATACAAACCTAATTTTTAAACAAATGTTAAATAAATAGCAAGTCTAGAATTGGTACAGCTCTTGCAGCATTGTGCCATCCCCTGCCACATGAAAACACTCTGTAATATAAAATTATTCATTTTCAGTTGCCATTCCAGCTCAGAAACCTATAAAGGATCACCAGA
Source organism: Corvus hawaiiensis (assembly GCF_020740725.1). Lineage (NCBI taxonomy): Eukaryota > Metazoa > Chordata > Aves > Passeriformes > Corvidae > Corvus > Corvus hawaiiensis. Next base: position 36,471,900 of record NC_063220.1, on the reverse strand, counting down.
CTAACTTTCAGTAATAACAGACTTAAACACATTATTTCGATTAACTAAGATTCTTTAACACCTTTCATGTATTATCAGCTCAACTCAGATTTTCTAATTTGTTCCTTGATGTCCTTACCAGAGGAGAAAGGAAGGATTTTCTGGACAAGGAAAGAAGCAGGGTGGTTTCAGAGATCAGAGGAATTCCAATTCAATCTCCCAGCCCCCTCATGATCTGCTGACCTTCTTTCTGTGCATAAACAAGTGGTAGGAATTTAGTTCCAAGCCAAAGGACCAGAGCCCAAGTAGATTCTTCAAAATCTGATTTCCTGCACTAGTAGAGACAGCAGAACAGCATTCCCCAAGCTCCAGCTGAGGGATTCGTCTTTGATGTTGCCCTTTCAACATCAGAGGGCCAAGGACCCCCTGTGGGCCAGCAGCAGGAAGGGAAGGTTGATGCCCACATCCAGTGAAAGCCTTGGGTTGCTACAGCACAGAGCAGCTCTGTCCTCCCATCCAAAATTCCAGATGGCACTGGCATGACAAGGGAACCAGGCACAGGGAATGGTCAAACCTCCCCGATTCACTGGCTCTGAAATGCTGCATTCTCAGCCCGCCCAACAGATTTTATTCCCTACGTACTCTGATTTAAAGTTAAAAAAACCCATCAAGTGAATCTGAATCGAATGAAAGGGTCATTTGGTCGTTTATTTTGGCAAGTTAGAGAATTTCTGTCTGGACCCAACCCAGAATCCTGGGTTGCCAGGGACCCATGAGGATCCAGTCCCACTCCTGACCCTGCAATATTGCCCTTTCTAGGGTGACTTTTTCTTTTAAATCAGTGCAAGAGCAACAGGACAAGCAGAAGTTTAACCAGCATCCTCCCTCAGCTCCTCTAATTGAATATTGCTGATTGTGATTCTAAATGCTGCTGAGATTCAGCTCCTAAAAACGTGTCATAACAACTGCAGCAGCACTGACACACTGACCTTCAACTCCAATTAATTTTAACAGGCATGGCTGTGTTTTGAAAAACTAAAAAAAAATAAGATCTGCCCTGCTCTTTTCTAAAACAAATTAAAAGGTAGAAGTCAGCCTACTGAATACACATAATGAGATTAACAACAAAAATAAACTTACTACAAATAGCTTCTCCTTATCTTGTTTTAAGAAAGGGGTTTTGTCCATGGGGACAAAATCCAAACCACAAAAAACCAACCAAAACAAAACCAAGACTCACCAAAACAGTGCTACACTAAGGCTGCATTTAAAAAAAAAAGTTTCAAACTAAAAGCAAACAAGATCTAAATAAGTTTGGTGTAATTTTCGCAGTTGTAGTGACTTTTAACTGTATAATAAAATTAACATTTTTTGCTAAACCTTTCTGAGACCTCACACTGCAGGTAGTGATGGGACCTCAGGATCATCTTTCCTTTGTAAAGTCAGTGTAGAGCCACCTAAGTGATGCTCAAAACTAAACTAATCACCCAATTAATTCAAGACCATAAATATTGAAACTTTTTTTCCTAATGAGATTAAAAATGTAGTCTATTCTAGGTCAGCCATGTCCTTATAGCTACAGAAAAATAACTTTAAGGCCTTGTAGGAAATAAAACAGATTCAGAATTAAAACCCACGCTTTATCGAGAGCAGTGTGACTTTACAGAGTTAAACACAGAGGTTCTTTTCACTTTTCTGGGGTGTCTACTTAAACTAATGTGACTGTGAGAGACTTCAAATCAGTGAAAGACTAAAATCCCACAGAATTCTTTCATTGTTCTCAGACTTGTGAAGAACCTGTTGTTCCGAATGGCCCAGGAGAGGTGGAATTGTGAGAGGGGATAAGGCAGTGTGGCATCTTACAATAAAAACGTTTTCTCTCCCCATGAGATTAGGTAATAAAAAAATCCAACCCTTTTTGCATCCTTCAAACACAGTTTACATGGCTGTCCCTTCCTCGAGAAAGAGAATCTGTTCCTTGGATAGGAGAAACAAATCTGAGGAGTGCAAGGGCAGCGAGTGAAGGGCTCTCTCCGTGGATATCCACCTACTCACACATGGAATAACCAGCTCCTGAGGCAGTAAATAAAATTCATCCCTTCAGCAGCTGTGAAACACAGAACACTAAATAATTCAGCTCCCAAACAGTAATTACAGGATGCTGACAGCAGGAACTACCAACCCTGAGGATGCAGAGATGACCCCAGGATGTGCTGATGTTCCCTCTGACCCCCCTGCAAACTGAAAAATGAGCCCCTGCCTTACACAGAGGTGCTGTGATGCACAGCCCTGCTGCTGAGGGGGCTTTATAAAGAATTCCCAGTGTCCTCAGCCTGAAATGCTTAGGAGCCAAGACAATTTGCAAGAGCACACTGAAACCACCTGAGGAAATTGTTTCAGTCCCTGCTCAGGCAAGGATTAATGCTGCTGCTCCTAGCAGGTGAAAATCCCCTGGAATTCCCACCCTGCACGAGGCAGGGCAGTATCAGACAAAACCACCAGCTCTGCGTTATACACAGCCCAGTGCTGGCCACAAGCTGGCACAATAAATATTCCCAGAATCCCAGAATAGCTGGGGCTGGAAGGGGCCTCTGGAGATCATCCAGTCCAATCCTCCTGCCCAGTCAGGGGCACCTGGGGCAGGTGGCACAGGAACACATCCAGTTGGGTTTGGGATGTCTTAGAGAGGGGGACTCTCCCTGGGCCGCTGTTGCAGGGCTCTGCCACCCTCCATGGAAAGGTCTTCCTCATGTTGGGGTGGAACTTGTTGTGTTGTATGGCCATTGCTCCTCTTCCCGTCACTGGGCACCACTGAGCAGAGCCTGGCACCTTCCTCTGACACCCCCTGGAGAGATTTGTGCGGGTTGATGGGATCCCCTCTCAGCCTTCCCTTCTCCAGCCTGACCAGGCCCAGCTCCCGCAGCCTCTCCTTATCATGGAGATGCCCCAGACCCCAAATCATCTCTGTGGCCTCTGCTGGACGCTCTCCAGTAGCTCCTTGCCCTTCATGAACTGCAGAGCCCAGAGCTGGACACGGCACTCCCGATGTGCCTCACCTGGGCAGGGCAGAGGGGCAGGATCCCTCCCTGACTGCTGGCCACACTCTTCCTGATGTCCCCAGGATCCCACTGGCCCTCCTGGCCACAAGGACACTCTGTCAGCTCATGGCCACCTTGTCTCCCACCAGCACCCCCAGGTTCTTCCCCACAGAGCTGCTCCAGGTCCCCCCAGCCTGTGCTGGCACTGGGGGTTGTTCCTGCCCTGGTGCAGGACCTGCATTCCCCTTGTTGAACCGCATCAGCTTTCTCTCCACTCAACTCTCCAGCCTCTCAAGGTCCCACTGAAGGTCAGCTCAGCCGCCAGGTGGATCCACCAGTGCCCCCAGTTCTGTGCCAGCAGCAGCTCCTGTCACCAGCACTGCCCACTCCAGGGCCTAATCCCACACCAAGCAAGATTCCCTGGCCTGAAATTCCATGTCTCCTCTGATCTTTCCACCACTTCTGCACCTCACTACAGTACTAACACAGCCAGAATAGAGTGAGGTGCCAGGGATTGATCTTCTGCTCTCTTTCCTACTGTTACCTGTCCATATAATAAGGGAATTTCATCATCAGGACAAGGCCTGGTCACAGAGAGTGATGCCCACCTGGAAAGCTCAAGAATTACCTTAGGATGGGGTGAACAGAGGGATCTGTACCCAAAATGTTCTGGAAGGCAGAACCCAGGTGTGCTGGTGGTGTGTTCCATGAAAGGAATGTCCCAAAGCTCCCACATTTCCAGTAACTCCCTTTAAGTGCTGGATCCAGCAATGCCATAGAGCTTCCACCACCACCTTCATTCATTGCTCTTCTCCCTGTGCTCAGATATGACACTACCAAAACATAAACCATGGTGTACAGAATGGCCATAAAAAATAAGTACAGGTGTCACTCTGGTGGACAAAAAAAAATAGCACAGGTAAGAAGGGGGTCCAGCTGCAAGTCTGCTTTATCAGACCACCTTAAAAATGCTAAAGATCGAGTATCTGGTCTGATTTTAAAAAGCACATCCTACTGCAAGCCCAGGTATCATCAAGCCTTTCTAAAAGCATCTGCTTTCCTTCAGGGCTTTTCATGTCCAGCCCATAGAAAGGATAAATATTCCTTTAAGTGGCAATGATTTCTGAAAGATGAATTTCTAAGTGATTTATGCTTTAGGCAGTGTGTATAAAACATGACAGGAAGCTCTAAACTGATGAGAATTCCTGCTTTGCTCTTGCACTGATTTAAAAGAAAAAATCACCCTGAAAAGGGCAGTATTTGCTTGAGTTCTGAAAACAGAGTCCCAGTCTTAAAGGATGCCAAGAGCTGAGGAATATCCCTGATGTGGTGATAAACATTTTTTTCAGGAAGCCAACAAAATTCCTGGGAAATGCATCCTGAAATAAAAACTTTATCAGACAATCTGCTCTCCATGGCCAACGGTGCCTCTGGAATCAGCGTGTTCCATTGCTGACAATCAAATAATGGGAATAACCAGAACAATTATTTTAAGGATAAATGAAGGAAGTCACTTTAGCCATCACTGCTAAGAGAGACAATTGTGATGTTCAAAGATAAATCAGTGTATTTATATATTGATATTTCCCACAGGGGAAAATACTAAAAAAAGGGAATTGAGGAAATAAGTTAGTCTTTCTCTAATGTCTCTCCCCCAAAACCTGAAAATTTTCTACAACATGGGTTTTCAGCATTAGTGGCACCTGCAGCCAAAGACAAGTAGGCAAATTAAGCACCTTGCAAAGCCTCAGCCACAGCAGCTTCTCTTCTCCCAGCTAATTAAGGGGTTTTCCTCTGAGCTTGAAGCTGTCTAATCACGGCAGAGGCATTCCCCCATCATTAGGGATGACTCTGGAATCAATCCTGCAGCAGGATGCAGACTCAATTTAATATCTGATTTTTAATTATAAGTGCTAGATAACAATTTCCCTAAGTTTTCAGCATAAACATTAAAGAAAACCAAACACCACGGCTGAGATTTCACGGTCTTTTGTTAAGCATAACCGGATTAAAACGGAGCAATTTTGCTTTCACAAAAGCCAGGCATAATCCAAACAATTACAGAGCTAAAATCCCTCTGTGCCCAATATTGCTGATCAAAACCAATGGAACGGTCAGGCCTGAGATAAGATCTCTGTATCACTTTGGCAGCTTTATTGTTATTGTTTTTTAACTCTTGGTAGAAATAGGGCCAAAAATCTTTCAAGAGATCTTTCATTTCCTTTCTATCCCTTACAAGAAACAGAATAAGTATATTGCAGTTTAATATGCTAAATTAGACATGTTTTAAAACACAGTGTTGGCTGATAGCAGCACAAAGAGTAAGAGAGACTCTTAATCAGCTTCTAAGTTCTTTACGCTTTTTTCTGGATGTTGATTTCTGGAATTAGTGGCTACTCCAGGAAAAAAAACCAAAAAATCCAAATGGATGCAGGGCAGATTCCGCTTTAAAAATTTCTAGTTTCTTCTTTGTTTTTTCGAATAAGGGCTAAGAGAGGCTGCGTTTAATAGAGGCAAGGCTGGAGGAGATGAAATACGAATTTTCTCTGGAATTCCACAATTCAGCTGTGAAGAATTTCATGTTCTCCTTTTACCTTGGGAGTGCAGCTGAAGATATGCAAAATGCCCTGTGCACAGGAGGTATTTTAGTGCAGCTGCATTGTCTCACCAAACAATAAAGGGCTTGGAGGAGAGCACTGCTAAAAATAATTCTCCAGCTGAGGTCGGGAGGAGAGGACTCATCATGACCCATCCCTGTTGCCCTCATCAGGGCACTTGTGCACCTCTGGCAGCAGCTGGTGCCAGCACAGCACCAAACCCAGAGAATTTCTGGAAGTAATGAATTACTGAATGGTATTAAAATACCAGCTGGAAAAAAATGGAATTGGGCACTTGGGCAGGAATTGTAGAGGTAGGAGCAGGTGGCACTTTGTCATCTGCAGCACAGTTCAACAGAGAAATAGAAAACACATAACAGAGCTCATTCCAGCCAAGGAGACAGCAACAATAAAAGTAAGTTCTCAAAACAAGTGTGGGCACCTTCAGTTTTGGTGGAATAAACTCTTTATCAAGTGGGTAAAACCTGGGAGGCCAAAACAGACTTTAACATCAGAAAACTCTTGGGGTAATTCAGTATAAGCCATCACATACACGTGAATTAAAACATGATTCTGAAACGACATCAGAAAGTATGGAAAATACAGCAGCTTTCTTGTTTCTGTTTATAGTCCACTGTAGGTCTGAAATCCTGAAAAACTTGTCCCAAATCTGCTCTCTCAACACATAAAAGTCAAAATACACACCCTTCCTCCAGGAGAGGTTTGGTACTTGTTCACAGGAGGGGAAGGGTTGGTGTTGGGAACAGCTGCAGTTACTCAGATCAAGGCAACTCGGGAGCTGAAGAGCAAGAAAGTAAAAAACAAAACCCAGAAAAACCCATGCCAGAAAAACCCCACCTGAAAAAACAACAGCTGAGAACAATTTAAGACATTTGCTTGAGGGAAACACATCTGTTCAAAAAATCTTAGTTTGGAACAGGAATTAGCACAATATGAAAATTACTGAAGTGTATTTCAGCAAAAGTCATTAATGTAGTGATTTTAGTGATAACTAGCAACAGATGTGAAAAGTTTTTACAGAACAAGTTAAAACAATAAGCCATATAAGATACTGAACTTTTGTCAAGACACTGTTGTGGACTAGGTTGCAACCCAGATGAAAATCCAAGGCTTAACCCACATTAAAATCTAAGCCACACATTTAAAAATAAATGTATTGAAGCAAATTAATCATCTCTACCAGATTAGAATAAGAAATAAGGCCATGTAGGAGTTCTGCAAAACAGGGCCCAGATCCTATAGAAGTTCTATATTCAGACAGATTCTTTTAGGATGCTTTAAAAGTCACCCAGCCCAGCCCTGTGACTACAGTTTAGTTTCAACCTAGGGCTGAGAGAGCCCAAAACAGCACCACCTCTAAAGCTGGGCTCAATAAAACCTGCTTGAGCAACCATGGTTCAGCATTAAAGTCAGACGGGGTTTAGATGAGATGCTAGGAAGGAATTGTTCCCTGGCAGGGTGGGCAGGCCCTGGCACAGGGTGCCCAGAGCAGCTGGGGCTGCCCCTGGATCCCTGGCAGTGCCCAAGGCCAGGCTGGACATTGGGGCTTGGAGCAGCCTGGGACAGTGGGAGGTGTCCCTGCCCATGGCAGGGGGTGAAAAGAGATGATCTTTCAGTCCCTTCCAACCCAAACCATTCCATGATTCCATGACAATTTACACCAAGACAGAAGTGCCCCAGTCCAAAGCACACCTTGAGAGAGCCTGGCAGTAATTCCAGCCCAGGACATGCACATGGAGCATGGAGGTTCCCCACAAGGTTGGAGCCAGATCCATGGAGCAGCAGGAGCAGCTCTTCTGGCACAGCCAAGAAAAAGCTGCTGTGCTGACCTTGGAGCTCCTGCTGTCTGAACTGCTCCCAGTGACGGACGAGTCCCCACAGAGTGAACATCATCATCTGCAGAAGCAGCCAAAAACATCAGATGTGAATGTTCCTGTTGTGTGTCAGATGTGAATATCCCTGTAGGATGCCAGGTGTAAACATTCCTGTAGGATGTCAGATGTGACCATCCCTGTTGTGTGTCAGATGTGAACATCCCTGTAGGATGTCAGGTATAAACATTCCTGTTGTGTGTCAGATGTGAACATTCCCATTGTGTGTCAGAGGTGACCATCCCTGTAGGATGCCAGGTGTAAACATTCCCATAATGTGTTTGAATGCCCACTGTGCCAGAGGAAAGTAGAAAACTTCACAACATGAGGAGATTATGGAAGCATGTCATCTTGCCACATCTCAAATACCTGATGGAACCTGGAGAGATGATTATTGTCTAGTGAAAACCTGAACCTGGAGGGCTTTGTCCTGATCCTGAGTTTCACAAGCAGATGACTCAGTAGCCTGAGAAAGTCTCCTTAGGGCTCTGGAGCACTCTGTTCCCAGCTGACAAACACATCAGTAACTCCAGAACAAAACCCTGCACCTTCCCAGCCATGTCAGCAGAGGCTCAATCTCACAGACTGTGCAGCAACTTCAAACATCAAATCATGAAATGCATCACAGACCAGTTGTTTGCATTCTGGATTCCTTAAATCCATTATTTATCAGTGGAAAAGCACAAGATCAGTCCAGGGGAGAACAGGAAAATACTTCTGAATGACCACAATGGGCCTCACACCTGACATTAACCAAAAGTCACCAAATTTACCACTGATTAAAAAAAAAAAATCACACAACCCCAAACCTAAAATAATCCATTTGTGTGATCAAACTATATGGCTGATAAACAGCTTCAGCTGTTTCTGGATCTTGCACAACTATTAAATGTGCTGCTTTACTTTTTATAATAAAAAATATTTAATCAAACCTCCAATGTCATAAATACTTACAGGTGACTCCACACATAGAGCAGGACATGCCAAGTGTGTGATTTTACAGTTTAATGCTTCACTTCCCCAAGCTGCTCACATTTCAAAATGCTTTTTTAATCCTCAGTTCTGCTGCTGCTTTTTGCCAAGTCTATTTGCCTGGTTTCAGGTAGAGCCAGAGGCCTGCTGCGATCTCGGGGAGCAACGTGAGGTCTTATCTCCAACACCACCTCTTGTCTGGGCTGTGTACTTGAAATTAATCTTTTTGGAGAGCACGGGAGGTGAAGAGAAGGAATTGGGGGCAGGGAGAAATGCCTCAAGAGTTTAACAAAACAAGGCAGGATGGGCTTAACTTCTTAAATCTGACAACACGAAGGCCAAGAGACAAAATTGTTGCTCTCTTCACACACCAACTGTGCCAGGGCAAACACAAACTAAGCTCAGCAAAGTGAAGGCTGTGGGCATAGGATAAATATGTATAAAAGAGCCACAGGCAGTTTGAGGCAGGATGTTGAGAGCAGCCTCGCTGCAGGGGACACAGGAGGAAAATGAGCTGCTCCATCCCAGAGCATCCTGATTAATGTGCAGCAGGATTATCCAGCACAGACTGCTGGGAGGGCAGGTGCCTGGCGGCCTCTCCAGGCTCAATGCCTCGTGTTAGAGGAGAATCTACAGTGAAAAACCATTAAAGGCTTGGCACAGCATGTCTGGGCTGGCCAGATGTGCAGCGATACCAACACACACAAACGGCAGGATGGAAAATGAGCTGAACGGCCTTAGGATGAAGAAGGGCAGGGTTAGAGGGGATATTGGGAAGGAATTGTTCCCTGGGAGGGTGGGCAGGCCCTGGCACAGGGTGCCCAGAGCAGCTGGGGCTGCCCCTGGATCCCTGGCAGTGTCCAAGGCCAGGCTGGACACTGGGGCTTGGAGCAGCCTGGGACAGTGGGAGGTGTCCCTGCCCGTGGCAGGGGTGGCACTGGATGGGCTTTGAGGTCCCTTCCAACCCAGCCCAGACTGGGATTCTGTGATATTAAAGACTTCTAATAGTCAAAGAAGAGTTTACTTTGGATTGCCACTCAATCCTTTGGACTTGATGATTACCTGCACTCTCAGCAAGGCAACCTGTTTGGATTTCCCCTCTTCCTGCAGGCATGCTGGGTTATTCCCAGCAGCCAAGTTATACAGCCATGGTCAGACTCTCAAACCTGGATATTCCTACAAGAGAGAGGTATCAAGTGGCAGAAAAAGGAGGCCTTGTTCCCTGCACTCCTTCACTAAGGAATGCAGCTAAAGGAATTTCTGAGCTGTACTTCCACAGGTGAGGAAATGCAAAGCATTTCAGGATGGAGAAAACAAAGAGAGTTGGGCTCGAGAGCTTCCTGTGTGCCACAGCTCAAGTCAGAGAACAAGGCGCAAACACAGAGAAGAGTTAGTGCTGTAAATCCACAGAAAACACTCACACAACCCAGAAGGGAAGCGTAGAGAAGGAAAAAGCAGAGCTCTTTTGCTAAATGGAATATTCAGCTATTTATTGGCTCCAAGAAAACCTCCGTGTCAAAAGGAAGTGATCACAAAGAGCTCATGTTGTACAAAGTGTGAGTTTAAAACCGTGTCAGTGATAGAAAATGACTGCACAGTGTGAATTGCCATGGAGTGACCCACGAGTCACACCACCCAGCCAAGCTAAACCCAACACAGAACCTGGCCCAGTCAACAGAGAATTGCAAAGGTTGAATAAAGACGAATCCTGGAGACACTGGTTGGGGGTAGAGAGGAAAGCAGAAAATCCCAACCAAAAGCTGCAGTGAAAAAATAAGGATGGAAACAGAAAGATGTCTGATCTATTAATATTTTTTAAAAACTGAACAAAAACCACCCAGACTTCAAGGACAAGCACTTTTAAAAAGGATTTGTCCAGGTATCGCTGCAGTTTCAGGACTTCCCTTTTGAAGCATCTCTGTCCCCCTCTCATCCACCCGTTTTCAGTCCTTTCTTCTATCCATAACGCTGATTATTTTTATTTGATTAGACTGGAGAGGATTTAAATTCCTTTCCCACTGCCTTGCTGCTTGGGCTCTTGTAAAGCTCATGTAGCCCTTCAGGAACTTCTGAGGGTATTTACTAATGACTCATTTAGTCTGCAAAACCCAGCCATGTCTAAACGAGGCTTTGGTGGAGATAAAGCTTAGTCAGGATTAGTAAAACAGAGCCAGAAAACCTTCCACACCTCCTAATTTCCATCAAGGCAGCAGTGCCAGCGTGTTTGTTTGGCTTTTAATTGACAAAATGCTGAGCAATCCCACCTTTTCTTTCGTTTAGGGTAAGGGAGCAGGGTTATGGAAATTTTCCTGCTTTATTGGGTGATTTATTCAAAGCGAAGAGCTCCATGAGGGTAGAGCTCAAGGAAAAAAGGAAATAAGTATTGACTCAGCTCCTGACTTACAGTTATTCCACCCGATTTTCAGGGGCAGCACGGGAGGAGGCAGCATTTGTTCCCAACCCTCCGAGGAAGTTGTGGAAGCAGTTAATCAACATAACACCTCTTTCCGTGGTGCCAAAGCTTCCAAAAGTGCACTGACCGACCCTCAGCAGCAGAAAATGCCAGCAGTGCAGAGTGAAAAATTCGGGTGCAGACCTTGACACCTCCTGTGAATATTCAGCAGAGCAAATGCAGGGAACAAAGCTCACTCAAAGCAGCTGCAGCCCTGAAATCCAGATGCCATTCCAAGGGCTGGGAGTATGATGTCCCCAGGGAATGCTGTAGCAGAGAAAATGGAACAGAGTCAAATAAAAGGATAAACCTTCTGAGTGTCTTGTTGGGTTTAGGGTTTTTTGTTTGTTTCTTGGCTTTTTGGTTTACATTTTGCTTCTAAGGAATGAATTTAACTTCGATTTAGGGAAAAATGCCATAATAAGTACAAATACTCTGCAAGCAGAATCCACTAACAAAAGTAAAGGATGTTTTGTTGGGTTTTTTTAACCTAGTAAGATCTAATTTACGAATTTTACTGTATTAAACTAATTACCACAAAGATCAATTGATGTGATATATTGTTGCTGGAAGCTGTTTTAATTTTCTTGCTAACAAGTGCAGTCCTTAAATTCCACAACTTTTATTTTTAACTCTGAACTGAAAAAATTCCTATTGAATGTGAGGAAGAAGAAGTTGGGAGAAATAACGATGGAAGAAGTGGCTGCACTAAGGAAAGAAACAGTACCAGGAATTACTGTGGGAGGAAGAGCTGGAGATTTTGTGATAATCATAATAGGAGATAAATCCTTTCTCATGTATTTTAACTAAAATCAAAGTGACAGGTGGGACCAGACAGCTCAGAGGGCACAGACCTCCACACACCTGGATGAAAAGGGGTTTGTTGCATGCAGGGGCAGCTGTAGAGCACCACAGAGAAGCTCCAGCTTGCTAAGGGATGTATCATTAGCCATGGGTAGTAATGGGGGACTAAAGAAAAAATTCAGGATAGGGAACAAAAGAGTGATTTTTTTATTATCCTTCCTGTAGATTGTGAGAAATTGAACATTAAAGTCTTAAAATTTGTGCTTCAGGAAACAGCCTCTGCGTGCAGAACTTGCTTGTTCCCTTCTAACCTCCCCAAAATCATATTTAATGCCACCATGGAGGTTCTGAGGGATATTAAATCCAGAAGTACTTCAGCTTCAATGTCAATCCAGCTCTGGCACTTGATTCCTCTTTCCTCCGCATCATTCCAAAAGTTCCTACTATGCCCAGAACTGGAGAAACTATTCCCCAAAACAGCATGAGAATTTCAATATAAACTGTACTGTGAACTGATATAATTTAAGAATTAGCTCAACATTGATTCTTTATGCAATGGTGCAATTTCTTTTCTGGAAAAAAAGTAAAAAAAAAAAAAAAAAAAAGTTCAACTTTTTAAATAAAAACATGAAACCAGTTCGACTCCTAAAGCCAATTTCCAGCCTTCCCACAGCACAGCTTGGCAAGGGCAGTAGGCACCTGCAGAAATCTGGATTCATTTTCCTGCCAGCTGTTTCTGGCACTTTCCTGGTCTCACCAGTGACCTTGTGGGGCAACTTTACTGCTCCCTGTCTTGGCAGTGTGGGGGGTCAGTGTGGGAGCCTGATGGAGAATTAGTTTTGTCCTCTGGAATTCTTGCTTCCTGTCATGAAATGCTTTTCTGTGTAACAAAAATACACTGGGGTATTTTTCTACATTTTCTCCAGCACAATGAGACATATAATAATAATAATGATATAAATGTAGATTAAAACTCCAATAGTTTCTACTTTATATATACATACAACTTCTAAGGCAAACACATGTTGCATTACTAAACAATCAGTGTAAAATAGCTTGGGAAATTAAATGCCCAAACTTCTGGTGGTTTATTTGAGGATTTAAATCCATTCTCCCATTATCACCATGTCTCCTTCGTTAGCAGCTCCACATGATATTTACAGCCTCCTGCAGCAGGAAAAGATTGAAATTAAACCCTGTTTCTGAAGTGTGAATTGCATGTTCTAGAATTTCAGTACTGTAATTGACTCCCTGAGATTTCTCACCTTGGAATTTGGAATATACTCCAAGCAGATCATTGCTTGCACCTTTACTTTCACAGATGTTCTTTTACTCCAGAGGGTTGTAAAATACACAGTCTTAAAGAAGTTAATAAATAACCTCTGTAAATTTGGATCATTTTTAGTTTAGAACAAATGAAGTTTTCTCCAGCTTGGGCACAATCCTGCTCAACAGCAGGGACAACATTGAATTTTACTGCCTCAAGGATAGAAAGAAAGGAGCTATTCTGCTTCTTACACCCCCCACAGCAGCATTGTTCTGAGATGCCAGAGGACCTCCAGGTTCCACTTAAAGAGGCTCAGGGTTGAAACCTCCCACACAGGGTTAGCCCAGACCCTCTCCTGCCAAATACACCCTCCTTGTCTTTGTTCCTTCTCCTGCCTCCTCAGTCCCACAGCACTGCCCTGTTCAAGGCTGCTCAAAGAAAGGCCTCAACCCCCATTTTGCAGTAAATCCCCAATTCTTGAACACAAAAGGCTGGTGTTCCCCAGTGCTCCCTCCAGATGTGTCCTTGACAGGAGATGGAAAATTACACTGAGGTGAAGAAAGCTCATTTACAGAGTCATGGAAGGGTTTGGGTTGGAAGGGACCTCAAAGTTCATCCAGTGCCACCCCTGCCACGGGCAGGGACACCTCCCACTGTCCCAGGCTGCTCCAAGCCCCAGTGTCCAGCCTGGCCTTGGGCACTGCCAGGGATCCAGGGGCAGCCCCAGCTGCTCTGGGCACCCTGTGCCAGGGCCTGCCCACGCTCATAAGGAAGAGTTTCTTCCACTGAATTTGCAGCAATGACTCTAGAATAAAGTAATTTGTTTTCCTGCGGCTTGGAAATCAAGGGAATTAAGTGAATTGCTTGCAAAAGCTCACCTGAGCTCTTGTCACCTGAAATAAAAGGTGAAGAAACATCAACTTCTGACAGCAGCTCCCAAAAATGAGAGACTCCAGGATTTGGCTCAGGCAGTGAGGCAGAAAGTCCCTCCATTCCAATGGAACTTATGGAGCAGCTGGTGCCTTTTCCTGGTCTTAAAATCAAGAGTCAAACACAGTTAGAAGGGAAAAAGGGATTTTACCTTGGAATTTATTTTAAGGATCTTCAGGTGCACTATGTCCAGATGGAATGCACCTTAATGCACACCACAATGCCCACCCCAAAAGATTGGGTATAACATTATAGGTGTTACTAATTAGCAGATCTATCAAAGATTCCCCAATGAGAGGCTCAAGTGCTCAAATGAGCCCCCCTCCCCAAGGAGCCTTCCCCTGGATGGTTCTATCTTGGTTTACAGAATGTGTTCTGGAGAGGACCGTGGGGTCTGGGGCACACTGATCCCTAACTACAAGGTTTCTAAAATGTTTAGTCTCTTAGCTTGACAAACAAGTCCAAGAATGTAGGCAAAAAGCACTAAGAATACAAAAGTTGTAAAAAAAAGGTATAATGGGGGTATAAAAGAACAGGCAAAGAAATCTTCATGGCATCACAGCAGTGAGGACAACTACCATCAGCAGTCTGCACGTGGCTCTGGGACTCCAGAAAACATGGAATGCTTCTGCTCTTTAGGAAAAGCAGTGGCAAAAATCCTCTCTCTTCTCATAGTGCTAAAGTGCAAATTTCCTCTCCAGTTTCCTGGTGTATTCTGTGCTCAGGGTGCAGCTCCATCTGGGTCACCTGACATTTACTGAGGGAAGCAAAAGATGTTTGATGTACAATTAACGCATCAAAATCTTCAGCTTCTGGCATTCCCGGAAGATCAATTATGTGTAATATTTAGAGAGCTCCAATTTTAATTCTGACCAGCTTCTGATTCTCGTACTTGAGGGCACTAATGAACCACCCTTTCATTCCATTTGGCTTCTAAGCAGACACAAGTACAAAAATTGTGTAAGAATTCAAATGACCCACAGTATTAATTCACAAACAGCAAAAGGCGGGGAAGAGATTGAAGCCCTCACAATGCGGCTCATTCTGGAAAACAGCAGCAGCTCCAGCAATAAAGTTTGTTTTAAAGTTCAGCTCTGTGAGACTTGTTCCTCACTCATTACAGGAGAGTGTTTTATGGAAGTGCTGTCACGGAACATAAAACCCAGGTATTTTTTCACTGTGTATTTATGACACTAAAGCCAGTGTTTTACACCTCTTGCACATTCAAAGGTAATACTCTATATTTTAACTTTCCAGTTAAAATAACCTTGCAAACACTTCAAAGAAATGTACTTCTACAGTGCTTTTACGAGTTAGCAAAAAGACGAAATAAGCAGAGAGCAGACTGCCATGAACTCCCTGTTCTGGAATACATTAAGCTCTCTTTCCACAGCACCTGCAGCTGCCCCAAGAATCAGGTTTAGGAAGTGGAATCACACTGAAATGATCCTGCCATCTAACTGGATGGCCCTGCTGCAGAGTGTGTACCAGGTACCCCAGGTCAGCACCTGTCGCTTTTCTTTGTGGCGCTTGCATTTAAAAGATTTATCTTTGAAGAGAGAAATAGACTGGATCTCTGTTCAATCTCTATTCTGCCTCAATATTTGAGCAAACAGATGCCAGCAAAATAAACACTGATGTAAAATTAGTGATATCACGTAAAAATTGCAAAAGCAAACAGGTTCACAAAAAAAAATTAATTGTCCCTCTTTTTTCAAATCAGCAGCTTATAAATTTCAGTCTCAGTGGTACCAGGAGCAAAGGAGGCTCAGGGGGGACCTTGTGGCTCTGCACAAGTCCCTGACAGGAGGGGGCAGCCGTGGGGGTCGGGCTCTGCTGCCAGGGAACAGGGACAGGACAAGGGGAAACGGCCTCAGGCTGGGCCAGGGGAGGCTCAGCTTGGACAGCAGCAGGGAAGATCGGTCCATTCAAAGGGTTGTAAAGCACTAGGAGGGGCTGTCCAGGGCAGGGGTGGAGTCCCCACCCCTGGAAGTGGTCAAAAAACATGAGGATGTGGCACTTGAGGACATGGTTAGTGAGGAAGAGAGTGGTGCTGGTTGATGGTTGCACTTGGTCCTTTGCCAGCCTCAGCAATTCTGTGATTCCACAACTGCACATTCCGAGCATGTTTCCTCCAGGATACTCCTGTTACTTAAGACCCCACCTAATCCAAAAGCTATGGAAATTCCAGCCCTCTTCTGCCACAGATGATTTCTTGAATTCTGACCTTGAAAACGAAATCTACAACGCAAAGGTTTGGGTCCTCACCCAGCACTTCCCAGCACTGAGCCACTTCTGAGTTAGAAAAGCCCAGCCCACCTCAGCCCTGCCCCTCCCTGTCCCCATTAACATCACAAAGAACCTCAAGGACAGAGTTTCAGGCATTTGAACTGAGAGTTATCTGGTTCATTTTATTCCAGTATTTCAAAACCAGATCCTTTTAATATCGCTCCAAAGACCAAGTGGAGAGTATGTATTTATACCGATATTAATGCAAATATGTCTCATTAAATCATAACCAAAGGTGGACCCTGCCAGAGTGAGGAATGGAGAGTTTGCTAGGAATTAATTTTAGAAGAAAACATATAAAGAGCTGGCTTTATATCCATAGACAAGCCCTTTTACTATCACCACAGCTCTTTATAAAAAGTACTTCCTGCAATGGCTGAATCCCTCCCACAAAGCACTTTAGAATCAAAGTAAAATGAAAATAAAATTATCCGAGGTGTAACAACTCTGAGCCTCGGAAGCAGCAACTTCTGTGAGGTCCTCAGACAGTTCTCTTGCCATGCACACTTCATATTTTCGTATTCCAGTAAATCAGTGAGAAGTACTGTCCTTAGGATAGAGAAAAGAAGACTTCCCAGCTTTCTTAACCCAGGAATTTTCAATTAGTGAGGACGTCTCAAAGTAACCGTGCTTGTAAAAAGCTAAAAGAAATACAGGCAAGAAAAAGACTCCGAAACACAAAAGGTGAACTTGGTACATGGCCCTTTTGCCTTAAGAATCCCTTAAAAAGTGCCCTACTCTGGTCTGGGCACGTTCCTTCCCCCCTGGAAGGTTTTAGGGAAGTAGAGGGAAGACTTTAGTAGGGAAGGAAAGCAATGTGCAGCAGAACTAATGCAAGCTAATGAGTAACTGTTCCCATCTTATTTGTATTTGTCCCTGCAGTCATCCTTCAATTTAATGAGCAAAAAAGTGCAAAATATGAGGAGTGTGTGGAACATGGTTAAAAAGAAAAGGGTTATTCACAGAACTCTAATTTATAAATTTCATGGGCAGTTAATCTAAGTTGGAGATGACTTTCAAAATGAAAGATTTTCTATTTACAGATGAGTGAAATGCCAACATAAACATAAAAGAAAATAGAAAAATAAATTGAAAGATCTTCACTTAAACTTTGTCAACATTTGTCCAGCCTGCCTATCTGTATTCTGTTTTATGGGAATAAATCTATGCCAAGTGGCAAAAGTTACCTTAACTATAAAATGCACACTAAAAATGCATTTACACCTTTTTAGCAAAATTTACCCCCCCAAATGTGATATCCAGCAGTTGACCCAACACTATTCACATACCAGGAGAAAGGAATTCATTTTCTCTTGAAACAGTTCTTCCATTCCAATTATCTTTCCATTAGAAACACTTGGAATTAGATCACTCTACAAAAATGGATTCCGAATTCGAATGGAAAATTCTCTGCATAGGTAAAAACCCCCGTTTTTGTTTCACTGCCACTCTAGCACAAACACCTCCTGTAAATCTTCGAGGTTACAAGGGGCAGGACAAGGGGAAAGGGCCTCAGGCTGGGCCAGGGGAGGCTCAGCTTGGACAGCAGCAGGAATTTCCCCATGGAAAGGGTGCTCAGGCCTTGGCAGGGGCTGCCCAGGGAGCTTTGGAGTGCCCATGCCTGGAGGTGTCCAAGGAAGGGCTGGAGGTGGCACTCAGTGCTCTGGGCTGGGGACAAGGTGGCCATCGGGCACAGCTTGGACTTCATGGGCTGGGAAGGCTTTTCCAGCCTCAGGGATTCCATAATTACCAAAAACCTGGAGTAAACACCAGCAACAGCACCTGTTTAATTGCTACACCACACACAATATTTAAGTTCAACGCTTGGCTGTACAGCAAATAACTTTATTTATGTTACTGGACCCAGAAGTGGAGAGGCTTTTTCAGCTCTCCAGAAAAGGGAAGCACATAAAACTCATTTTATTCCTCAGTAATCTCAGAAGTTCCAGAAGTTTTTGTGCTGGTTGAAAGCATTCTTTCAGTTTTCTCTTATACATAAACCTTATCTCACTCGCACTAAAGGGCAAGCAAGAGCTGTATTTTTATCTATCAGAAATGTTTTCCCTCCAGAAAGGAATGTGTAAAAATCCTGTGTGGTTCTCAGTAATGCACTCTCAAGAGAAACTTGGGAATTTAAGATCCGTGTTGACCACGTGCTC
The DNA here is from genome assembly GCF_020740725.1 of Corvus hawaiiensis. NCBI lineage: Eukaryota > Metazoa > Chordata > Aves > Passeriformes > Corvidae > Corvus > Corvus hawaiiensis. The sequence continues at coordinate 36,453,521 of NC_063220.1, read as the reverse complement.
ATTCTCCATCGCTGGCTGAGAATGACACCATGGCTTTAATTTCCTGCTCCAACGCCTGCTGCTCCTGTCAGGCCATGTGGGGCCATCCAGGGCCAGGTCCTTAGCTGTGACAGACACGTTATGGCACTCCAGCCCAAATGAGGGCTTGGATGCAGCTTCTCATGCCATCCTCAAAGTGGAAGTTTAAAATTTTGATGAAGGGAATCAGAATTTTTTACTGTTACTTGACCTTAGAACGTTGAACTGTTATAAATGTTTTTTTCGGTGGTCCTTCAGGTCCTGGTGATAGGTGGAGCATTATCTCCTGGCCTTGCTATCAGTGTAACACACACACAACAAATAGTCTGCAATCCCTCATTTCCTGTGATCCTCCACATTGAGAGAAGCTTTTTCAATCTGGCACCAATATTTAGAAGAAAACACTCAGCAGACACACAACGTGCACCTGGGCATCTGTGCACGGAATGCCAGCGTTCTTCTCAGGCACCTCAAACTGAGTTAATCTTTTTCTTCGCATCTTAACCATCACCTATAACCCAACATGCTGCTCCGCACAGTTCAACCTCAAGAGGTTGCTCAGAGCCTTGCCCATTTATGCTTGAAGATCTCCAAGGATGGAGTTGCTTCAGCTTATCTCTGTCCTTTTTCCACTGTTCCATCACTCTTCTTATGGAAAAAAACCAACAAATCCTTGCATTGAATTTTTATCTAACCTGTGTCTGCTCTCAGGTTGAAAGAGCCTTGGCCATCCCTGTTGCTGCCTGTTCCAAGCTTCCCTTTCCCCTCCCCAAGACACTTGCCTCTGCCATGTGCTCTGAACCCCTTTGTTCTAAGCACGGGCAAAACCAAATGCAACTCAAACTCTTTAGCAGTGTCTGATTGGCCGGTCACCCCGGGTCCGCCCCCAGTCCTCCCCTTTCCCCTTCTCCGAATAAAAGAAACGACCAAGGGGGGACCCGCCCTCTTTGGCTTTGCAATCCTTCTGCGAACGTGTGTGTGCTTCTGTCTCTGTTTGAAAGCTCCTAACTGCAGGAATTAGGCAAATCAAAGGCTATATTTCTCCTCCCTCTTTGCTTCTGCTGGTGGTATCGGCTTTGCAGCTACCATTTGCCGCTTTTAGAGCTACTAAAATGCTAGATTGTCCATGCTACCTCTCTAGGCTGCCCAAGGCTTTCTGAGGCATTGAACTAGGAGCCTAGCCAGTAAAAAGGTGTAAGTATCTCCACATCTGGCACCCAGCGTGCTCTCTCTGAACCCCGGTTCTGAGAGACTTTCAGGGTGTCCCAGCAGCTGTGTCTGCTGGAGTTAGCTCTGCACGTCCTGCCATGCCAGCTCTGTGTAGCGAGCTGTTACTTTTTGCGTAACATCGAGCCCAGAGCCTCAGCCTGTACCCTCCCCCACACTACAGGGTGAGGGAACGGCTGGAAAGTAGGAGACCCTTTTTGCTTGTTTTTTTTCTCCGGACCTGCTTTCCTGTGATAAATCCAGAATTCTGGTGAGTATTTCCCTGCTGGTTTAGGGGCTCCTGTCTTAAGCTGGTTCCGGTGCAAACTTTCTCTTTTTTTTTTTTCCCCTTTTTTGCGATTTGGGGCTAAGGTTTGTGGTGCGGCATTCGTCACGGGATCTGAGGTTTCTGCACACCATAGAGAAATATATTACCAAGTTCAAAGCCACCTTTCTTGTACTGGGCATAAATACCCTAAAAATCTAGTTCAATCTTTTGTATGATGGCTTTTCCAGTACTTTCCTAATCTGACCTCCAAGGATATGAGATCTTCTGAATTTTGGGATAAGGTGGGGAGAAAACTCTCCTCTCTTAGGGGTTCAGGAGATGAAACAGTTTCAAATTTTTTTCCTCTCCTGTTACCAAGTTATACTTTGCCAGAGAAAAAAGCAGTACATGAAAAGCCAAAAAACCCCTCTTTTAATTGCCTTACACCCTCTTCCAGCCCCTGTGTCCCTGACCCCTCTTCCCCTACGCTGGAAAACACAGCTAGAGCAGACTTCTATTTAGCATAGGAGAGCTATCGTCCTCCTGGCTCACCCATGTTTCCTCAGCACCCTGCCTTGGACAGGAATCCGGAGCCAGTCCAAGGACCTTTTCAACCCCTTTTCCCCACTCCTTTGTCCCCAGTTTCTAGCCCTACTACACGTAAAAACCCCTTCTCCCCTGACCTCTTTGTTCCCAGGGACAGCCATTGCCATGTGCTCGCAGCCTGGGAAAAAACCCCTCCCCCCAACCGCTTTTCTCCGAGTTTGTCTGTGTCCAATAATGGCAGACGCAATGTTTCTTCGCCCCCAAACTACACCTCCCACAATCCCTTTCTTCCCCATCCCCCAAATCTCTTCTTCTCCCCATCCCCTCCCAGTCCTGTGTTGGAACCTGTCCCCACCCCCGACCCCACCCCCACAGCGTCGTGTTTCACCCCTCCCTCTGTTCCCGCCCATGGCTCAAGTACCGCCCCTGCTTCCCACAACCCCGCCCCCGACCCCTCCCCTCCGCCGGCCGTGTCCCCGCCTCCACTCCCCGCCCCTGCCCCTCCACTCCCCGCCCCTGCTTCCCATTGTCCCGCCCCAGGTTCCCACAATCCTGTGACTGCCCCTCTGAATCCGGGAACCCATGCCTACCAGGAAGTAACTCCAAATGCTTCTACTACACTCTCTCGTACAGGAGCGAGCCCTGGCTGGACACTCTTTCCTTATTCTAATATTAAGGATTTGTGCAAGGCAATTAAGGAGTTTGGGATGCATAGTAATTAGGAGCCTTTTAAGTGCTACTTTTGCAACTCACTAACTTGTACCTCATGATTTAATTACATTGATGCAAACTCTTCTCAATCACCTGGTGATTTTGTGATGTGGAAACTACAATGGAAAATAATTTTATCTGATTTATTGCAAATTTTGTGGCAAACTCCAGATATTTACCTGGACTTTGACAACAATTATATCACATTAGACCTTTTATCTGGTGACAATAATATGGCAAATCCCCAAAAATAAGCAATGCTTATCCCTCGTCCAGTTCTTACTGAAATCATACGTGCTGCTGAAAAGGCCTTAACATTACTACCATCTCAGACTCCTACATCTTATTATACAAACATCAGACAATCTCCAAATGAAAATATTATTCACTTTTATAACCGTTTGCGCGAAGCTATCTTTTCCCAGGTCCCTAATCCTGACCTCCAACAAGCGCTCCTACTCGAACTGCTCCAAGTGAATATGAATGATGCTTGCAAACAAGTCATCCTCGCTCTTCCTTTGCACCCTGCTCTGACTGTCGAAACCATCCTCGAAGTCTGTACAAAGAAGGTGCAGATGAACACAGCTGTTCCCTTTTTGAAAAAAGTGGGGATGGTGGGGGAGATTGTGGAGAATGCTACGGGTACAGGGGAAACTCAATCGCGTAGTAACTTTATATGCTATCGTTGTCAGAAAAAGGGACATGTAGCTCACAATTGCAGAACGATTATAACTGCTGATAAAAACTCTTCAAAGACTGTTTCCCCGGGTCAACAGCAGGGAAACTAGCGACTCAACGCATCCTAACAGCTCCGCATTCAGACATAAATAGGGCTGCAGACAAAGCAACTTGGACTTCTGGACTCAGGTTTAAGGTAACCTGTGATGAAACACACCATTTCAACAACAACAAGCAGACTGTAATACCCATCTCATTCCAGAATGTGGACCACATGCCAGACTTTACTTACCTTTTTGTTATTGGGGACACTCGGGAAACACCTGCTGGGATAGAGGTTACACCCACACTCATGAAAGTAGATCAAAACAGGTGTTCTAACCTAATTGTACAATGTGTATATCCACTGTACTTTATGCCAAAGGGTCAAGTCATTGCACAGGCCTTTCCACTGCCCAAATACCTGCCCACAGATGGTCATTTCCCAGCCATCTGTTGGACTGAGGTTTTGGGAAACGATAAACCTGTAGTAGAATGTAAGCTCTGTCATGGATCACATAAAAGCAGTATCATGGGAATGATAGACACAGGTGCTGATGTGTCTGTCATTCCATTTGATAAGTGGCCTGCACAATGGGAATTGCAATCTCAGGGCATCATACAAGGGATTGGAGGTACCCAAATTGCAAAGCAGTCCAAACACACCATCCAAATTGAAGGTCCTGAAGGACAAATAGCGACACTTCATCCGTATGTCCTAGACACCAAATTAACCCTGTGGGGAAGGGATGCCATGTCTCAGTGGGGAACAAAAACTGATATCACCCCTAGACATCAAAATTTTCCCTTGGGGCCACTGGAGCTGAGTTGTCAACCACAAAAGCTAACTTGGAAAATGGATGAACCAGTGTGGGTTAACCAGTGGTCGCTAATCGAAGAAAACTTAGAGGCACTCAAAACATTAGTAGCTGAACAATATCATACAAACTAATAGCCCCTGGAATACTCCCGTGTTTGTAATACAAAAATCGGGAAAGAACAAATATAGGCTTCTCCAAGATCTTAGAAAAATTAATAAGGTTATTGAAGACATGGGACCCTTTCAACCAGGTATGCCATCACCTTCAGTGCTCCCACAACATTAGCATTTAGCTGTTCTTGATATTAAAGATTGCTTCTTTCGTATTCCACTCCACCCTGCAGACGCCCCTCAATTTGCATTTTCCGTGCCCTCTATTAATCATGAAACTCCCATGGAACATTACCATTGGCTTGTGCTTCCCCAAGGTAGGAAAAATTCACCAAGTCTCTATCAAGAGTGTATTGCTAAAATTCTGTCTCCCATCCGTGCCAAAGCAGAGAAAGCCATCATCCTACATTACATAGATGATGCTCTGGTATGTGCTCCCAATAATCAGTATCTCGAGCAGACACTTAACCTGGTGATTAAGGCCGTAGAGGCCAAGGGCTTTGAATTACAACCAGAAAAAATGCAGAGAACAAGCCCTTGGAAATACCTTGGACTCAAAATCACAGAAACCTCTATCACCCCAACACCCATCACCATTAATAATAACCCAAAAACACTAGAGGAAGTGCAACAGATCTGTGGGACACTAAATAATTTAAGGTCCTGGTTAGGACTCACCACAGAGGATGTAGCTCCTATTGCAAACTTGTTAAAAGGGGAAGGTGGTCCAGCATCCCCTAGATCCCTGACAGAAGAGGCAAGGCAGTCTCTCAAAAAGATACAAGAGCTCATTTCCACCAGACAAGCACACAGGTATCAGCCCTCCCTACCCTTTAAGCTTGTCATTCTAGGGAAGGTACCACGCTTTCACGGCCTCACATTTCAGTGGGACAAAGAGCAGAAGGAACCCCTTATCATAACTGAATGGGTGTTCCTCCCACTCCAACCACCTAAGACCATCACATAGCCACAAGAACTAATGGCAAAAATTATCATGAAGGGTAGATCAAGGCTCTGCACCCTGGCAGGATGTGACTTTGCATGCATCTACTTACCTGTAACAACAGACACATTAGATCACCTACTTCAAAATAATATAAATTTACAATTTGCATTAGATAGTTACTCAGGCCAAATCTCCAATCATTATCCAAAACATGACATGTTTAATCTGGCATTCTCTTTCATCCCTTGAGAGATTCAGAGTAGAAAACCCCTCGATGCGATTACCATTTTTACCAATGCATCAGGAAAGAGTAAAAAAATCAGTAATCACATGGAAAAACCCAAAGACGCAAAAGTGGGAATCTGACATCAAGGTAATCCAGGGATCACCACAAGTAGCTGAACTAGCAGCCGTCATTAGAGCATTTGAGAGGTTCAAAGAACCCTTTAATTTGGTCACAGACTCAGCATATGTAGCTGGAGTAACTGTTAGAGCTGAGCATGCTCTCCTAAAAGAAATCTCAACAAAAAAAATTATGATTTGCTCTCAAAATTAATTTATCTGGTTTCCCACCAAGAGCATCCCTATTTTGTCATGCATGTGAGGTCACATACAAACCTGCCAGGATTAATTGCAAAGGGTAATGTTAGAGCTGATGCTCTGGCTATGCCAGCAGACATAGTTCTATCAGCCGACTTACCAAAGCTCCCCCAAGTTTTTGAACAAGCAAAATTGAGCCATGCCATGTACCATCAAAATATTCCTGCTCTTATCCGCATGTTCCATCTGTCACGGACACAGGCAAAAGCAATAGTGGCAACGTGTCCCAACTGCCAGAAGCTACAGCTTCCATCACTGGGCATGGGGGTCAATCCCAGAGGCATTAATAGCGGTGAAGTGTGGTGGATGGACGTTACACATTTCCCTGAATTTGGGAGATTAAAATATGTTCATGTCTCCATCGATACCTTCTCTGGTGCTATGTATGCCTCTGCACATGCAGGTGAAAAAGCTAAGGACGTTGAAAAACATCTTGTTCAAGCTTTTGCTGTGCTCGGTATACCTGAGGAAATAAAAACTGATAATGGGCCTGCTTACATCTCTCAGGAGTTTAAAAACTTTCATCAGCAGTGGGAATTTCGACATGTTACAGGTATTCCTCACTCCCCAGCTGGACAAGGCATTGTTGAACGTGCCCATCAAACCCTCAAGCGAATGCTGCTACAACAGTCAGGGACCACTAAACTCAACTCACCTGTCCTCAGACTCAGCAAAGCACTGTTTACCATAAACTTCCTGAACGGCACCTTTGCGGATCCAAACCCTCCCATCTATCGTCATTTCCAGAACATCAGGAGACAGAAACTGAAGGAAAATCCAGAAATCCTGATCCGGGACACAAAGACTCAAAAAATCTAAGGACCATACAAACTTGTAACTTGGGGATGTGGGTATGCCAGTGTATCCACCCCTCAAGGACTGAGGTGGATCCCAGGGAAATGGGTAAAACCTTATGTCACTTCCTCAGAAGTTAAGGAGGTTAAAACTGCCTCCTGGAGGAGATGCCGTAAAAGGGATCCTGATTTTGCACCCTCATATAAACCCCCTACTCCAGATTTTGATGTTAATCCCTTAAATTAAGTTGCACTGTTTTGCACTCACATTTTGCACTGTATTTTATGAATCTTCATCCTAATACCCCATACCATAGATGTCCTGACTAACCCCCTGAGTTTTGACTGGGGAACTAGTTTAAAGGCATCCTAGGTACTGTCGAGTTGTAGGGACAATAGATTTCAATTATGTTTTGCACTGTTGTTTTGTTACTGTTCTATGCACTTTTAAGTTACTAAGAGTTACAACCCAGCTTTAAACAAAAAAAAACCCAGGGAATTGCTGCTGCCTGTTCCGAGCTTCCCTTTCCCCTCCCCAAGACACTTGCCTCTGCCATGTGCTCTGAACTCCTTTGTTCTAAGCGCGGGCAAAACCAAATGTAACTCAAACTCTTTAGCAGTGTCTGATTGGCCGGTCACCCCGGGTCCGCCCCCAGTCCTCCCTTTTCCCCTTCTCCGAATAAAAGAAAGGGCCCAAGAGGGGGGCCACCCTCTTTGGCTTTGCAATCCTTCTCCGAACATCTGTGTGCTTCTGTTTCTGTTTGAAAGCTTCTAATGGCAGGAATTAGGCAAACCAAAGGCTATATTTCTCCCTCTTTGCTTCTGCTGGTGGTATCAGCTTTGCAGCTACCATTTGCCGCTTTCAGAGCTACTGAAATGCTGGATTGTCCGTGCTACCTCTCTAGGCTGCCCGAGGCTTTCTAAGGCATTGAACTACAAGCCTAGCCGGTAAAAAGCTGTATCTCCACACATCCCCTCTCTACCCCTCCTCCAGGTGGTTAAAGACTTTTTGTTCCATTTTTCCAACTTGCTTGAAGAGGTAAATCATACTTCCCTGATGGCCACAAAACCCAAATCGAAATGGCACTAAAATATAGCAGTGAGGTTGTCTAAGTGCCCCTCATATGCCAGCACCATCTCCTTCCTGATTTTCCCAGTTTTTTCTTTGAGGAGCAGTGTTCCTGTTTGGCACTGAAGAAAGGCCTGAGAATCATTTATTTAAAGTGTCTTCCACATTGACAAAATGAGGGGAAAACATCAAATAAAATGCAAGAAGGATTATAAAAATCAATCAACAGGTAAACAATTCATTTACTGAAATGCCACCAAGTTTGCATGGTGGGACCTTATTCACCTGGGGACCACAGAGTCCAAATTAGGATTACACTTCCTTAAAGGCCCTTGGAACACAGCCCCTTTGTCCAGAGTTCGGCTCCATTTTCTTTCATCTCTGCCTCATTTCACAGTTAAAAATATTCCCAGACAAATACTGTTTGTCTAAATAACCACCATAACTGAAAGTCAGGGATCTCCTGCTGCTCCAGCCTCACACTGATCTATTTAACCTCGTGTAGATGACTGCCACAGTCGAAAGGGAAGGCAAGGGACATTTTCCAGCTTATCTGGAAGGTCAAGTCTGAAGTGATTAAGCATGAAAGGAACTGGGATGCTCATGGACATGGCTTTGAGGCTTTGCTGCTCGAGTGCTGATCCTTCCTATGCCCCGGCAAACCAGGCCAGGCAGCGCAGCCAGAGGGGCAGGCGTGCCCATATGGATCAGTGGGGTAGAAAGGAGCTGGCAAATCGAAGTATAAATTCCCTGTCCTCATCCATCCTGTCCAAAGCAATCCAAGACTCCTGCAAAGAACACTTCCCAGATCCAGCATGCAAAAACAATTTTCAGGACCAGTAGACAAAGACAATGTGAAGGTTGAGGCTGCTCGTGGAGAATGAACTATCACTGCATCCTCCTTTAATGAGACAACTCTGCTTGAAATCTCTCCTCATCACTGTCACTGCAGACCAGAGCTCAGACAGAGCCTTCAGGCCTTGGCGATCCACATCCAAAAATCCCACAGGAATGATCTACCCTGCCAGCCACACAATTCCTCATGTGAATACAGGGGATGCTCCATTTTCCAACACGTTTAATTTTCAGCTAAATACAGGATGGCCCATAAAGGATCACCAAAGGAGCCTGAAGTCAAGGTAATGAAATCATGAACTGATCTTACTGCATGTCCATAATAACTGACATTCCATCCAACTCCTTGGAATTCAACAGCGGGGACAGTCTTTGTCTGGCAAGTTTCTGTTTTCTTCTGTGTTTAAACAGTTCTGCTGATTGGCTAAGGGATTAAAATTAAAAATTTTCTTTCCCCTGATTGGCTAAGGGATTAAAATTAAAAATTTTCTTTCCCCATAATAATGGAAACCCATTTTTCACAAAAAACATTATTTGTGGACGCAAACAACACTAGGTAAAACTTCTTTAGAAGATGAAAAGAACAACAGAAGCCCAAAAAGACATGATGTGTTTTTCAAAGATAAATTAGCAGTTTGAAAGAAAAACTGGGATTTTAATTTAAAAGTGCAAAAAAGAGGAGATTGTTCTTTGTACCAACATAACCTGACAGCCCAATAGGATATTCCCAACCACTCCTGGGAGCCCCAAGCCACCACACTGCCATGGTTTCCTTAACAGCAGAGATCCATTCTTTAAACCTCCTCAAATCTGAGTACAGAAAATGGATACAGGGGGTACAGAAATCCTTGCCCATGGTTTTATATCCCATACAGAACTTTGCAGCTTCCCTATAACTTTCAGAAGAACAGCAAAGGGAGGACACAACACCTTTATTCTGAGCCACAGCTGCTGTGCAGCTGCAATTAATTTTACCCAGAATTCATTTTAACCCAGGGACCAGGACTTTCTTCAGAAAATCAAAGTGGCATCAAGTCGCGAAAACAAATCATTGTAGTCACAGAAAACATTAGATTTTACTATTGGAGTTTATCCTCTCTTTTACTTTATGCTTCCAAAAAGTGAAAAAAAAGTAAAAATACATTTCCTTGATGCCACAGGCTTTAAAATAGTCACGAATGTCTTGGATGGCTCTGTTTCACAACTACCTGCCAACTTCAAGCGGCCACTTTGCAGCAGAACCCCAGAATTTTCCAAACACCTTTAAATCAGCATTGACAAAATTAATGCTGAAAAGATAAAGTGACCACCCAAGCACACCAAATTCCAATTTGTGCCATGCAGAGCTCCCCACGGAATAACATATATTATATTATGTTATATTATGTTATATTAATTATATTATATTAATTATATTCTCCTGAGTGCAGACGACTACAGCCATCGACTTGAGGGTTGTCTGATTGTTGTAATTAGTCAAGTGACCCCTGAGTGACCCCCAAATGAACCCCCAGCCCCACAGTTAACCCAAGTGAACCACAAATGACCAAGAAGTGTCCCAAAGCCCCCCAACTGACTCCAAACCAACCCCCAGACCCCTCTCCTGCCCCCCAAATCCTCCCCAGATCCCCCTCAAATCCCACCCCAACCCTCTTTTATCCTCCCCTATTGCCCCAAGGTCCCCTCAGTCCCTCTTAAAGTGGGTTTAAGCTATGTTTTCCCAGGCCCTGCTGGAGAGAAAGTTTCTTCCCCTCGTTTATTCCAGACCTACAGGAAATTCCCTTGTATCACTGTGTTTCTCTGGCTCTGTTGTGTTTAAATCAGTGTTTACAAGGGCCAGGAAGGAACTGATCAGCAAATGAAACTGTGGATGTATTGTAAACAAAGAGGTAAAACCAAGAAAAAGGCAGGGAAAAAATTGTTGGTTTTTTATTATTCCTCAATTCTGCAAAGCAACAAGAAAGAACCACCCCAGAGGTGTGGCAGATGCCAGTAACTCTTTCACCTACAAATAAATCATATGATAAAACCTATTCCTAAATGTTCCTGCTCTGCAAGAGCTCTCCAGTTCCCAGTAACCTGCTTGGGCTCTGATGGAGCACACACCCAGAGAGAAGCACTCCTTCGAAACAGAGCCTCAATTCCTTCAGAGATGATCTATTAAAAACCCCTTTCTGATTTGATGACCTGAGCTACTGACTCACAAAAATAAGGAAATTATCTACCTGAGACGAGCACCTGAAAAAGAGTGAATTAAGGATATAATTTGCAGGTACTCTGGAAATGATTCCTGCTGCCAGCTCGTATCCAGCGTGCTCAGGACGAGCTGTGGTGACAGTGACCTGCACCACGCCCTCCTTCACTGCTAATTAGCAGTGCTCGACTCCTCCTTCACTCCGACCCAGCAGTTCAGACCAAGCAATCAGGAATCACAGATGCTTTTGATTCACTTGCTCAGATCTCAAGGTTTCACTTCCAGTATATCCTTGTTGGTGCCATGGTTCTCTGGGCTGCCTTTATTCACAGGCACCTTTGAAGACTGGAGAGCTGAGCTACAAAACCGCCCTGAAAAACAACCCAAGAGTGGCTGAGTTTCCTCATGTCCCCACAAATCAGTTCTCTACATGGTCCCAGTGGCCATCACATTGAGCCTCTGCCAAAACACATGAGCAGGGATCAAGACCTGGGAGCAGCACATTTTAGTGGACGTTAAAACATTTCCTACGAGTTTGGTTTTGCCATTCTTGCTCAGAAATGAGTAAAGTCAGGCTGCTCCTGAGCACGGCACGGAGCAGAACAAAACCGGGCAGCACTCAAAGACACTCGTCTCGTTTGGCACACAAATGATGGCAGATTCCATTCTATGCCCAGCACAAACCCACAGAGGTTGGCTCTGAAATCCACTGGGACAGGAAACGGACAAACTGGTGTTGGGAGGTTCTGGATGCCACAAATCCTGCTCTGAATCATGGTATTTATTTCTTAAGTGAAGCAATTAGCAAACAAAAAGAGAAGCAGAGTCATTCCAGGCCCAGTGACTACTCTGCAGTTATTTCATGTTGGATTCTGTTGTCTAAGCTTCTGATTCCACAGGGATATGTTGTCACTAGATCTGTTAAACTTATAATCATGCACGGTGTGCAGAAGATCTTTATATGTTATTTATAATTGCCCAGATAAAATACTCCTCCTTCTCCAACATCGAGCCTTGACAGGATATTTATACCAGTAATTGTATTTCCAATGCATCTCACAGCAGTTACTGTTTTATCAGTACTATTTTTAGGACAGACAGTTGGATGCCTGCTAAATACTCTCATTTTAAATTAATTTCTCCTAAGGTTGCATGCTCCCACTGCAGCCCATATTCTCCTTTGCCAGAATAGGGCATTATCTTAGATTTCTCCAAGCAAAGAGTATCAATTTTTGTCCTGCTGACTGCAGTAGCTCTGAGGGGAACAACTTTATGCCTTGTCCATCTTTAAGGCTGGATGAAGCACAGTCCTGAACTTCACCTGACACAAACTCAAGCAAAAAGCTGGTAAAAAACCCTAAAAGCTTCCTTAGCCACATCATTTCCCATTTCTACACCTCCAGGGTTACTCATACTCTTAGAGAATATCTACGTGCTCACCCAGATTTTGCCTGCCTTTTATGCATTTCTTTATATGCCTGAAGTCATGAAAATCCCTCAGGAAATTAAATTCTCCTTCTGAGCAGGAGAGGGGAATTTTTGAGCCTGATGTCTCTCAATGTGCCACACATTGTTTTCAGTCAGTTTTGGAGATCTCTTCAACATTGACATTGACAGGGAAAAGAAAGTGGGAAAATAAAAAAAAAAGCCAAAAACAAACCAAAAAATCCTTGTATTGAATTCATCATCTGCAGGGGAAAACAGCACTGCACAAATGCTCTCTGTGCATGTGGCATCATCAATACCAGCCACAGGGACTGTTTGGATGGGATATTGGGAAGGAATTGTTCCCTGGGAGGGTGGGCAGGCCCTGGCACAGGGTGCCCAGAGCAGCTGGGGCTGCCCCTGGATCCCTGGCAGTGCCCAAGGCCAGGCTGGACATTGGGGCTTGGAGCAGCCTGGGACAGTGGAAGGCGTCCCTGCCCATGGCAAGGGTGGCACTGGATGGGATTTAAGGTCCTTTACTGCCCAAACCATCCTGGGCTTCTGTGACAGGGAAGGGAAGGGGAAGAGGAAGGGAAAGGGGAAGGGGAAGGAAAAGGGGGCATTCCCAGACTCACGCAGGTGAACCTGGCAGCAATGAATCACTTTCCATGGTAATGCAAAAGCAGCTCCAAGTCACAGCAAGTCACAGATTCCCAAGGTTGGAAGAGACCTCCAGGATCAGAGTCCCGCAGCACCACCAACCCCTTAACCATGTCCCCAAGGGCCACCTCCTGATGCCTCTTGATTCCTTCCAGAATCAGTGACTCCACCACTGAACTGGGAAACTTGTCCCAGAGCCTGACCATGCCATTGAGGAATTCTTTCCTAGTATCTAATCGGAAGCTCCTCTGGCACAACTTAAGGCCATTTCCTCTCATCCTTTGGCTTGAGGCACGGCAGAAGAGACCGACCCCCACCTCACTACAGGTAATTCCAAAGGAAAATCCACAACAGATTTGGGGGCTGGTCAGGGGTAGAGGAAGAAACTGAGCTGAAATAATTCAAGAAAAGCAGCTCATGCAGGATTCTTCCATTATTCAAGTCCTTTCAAATGCCCATTGGACCAAGGGCCTGTTAATAACAAATAGTCAACAACAGCTTTTTATGGATTACTCTGAAATGCTGGTTGCTCTGTTATTTTGAAACCTTTTCCCTTCAATCCCTTCAGTTCTTGTCTTGCACTTCCATGGGACTCAGAAAACCAGGTGGGAAGGGAATGACCTGAACTGAAGCTCAGTAGCTGAAGTGCCGCTCTCAGTCCCTCAGAGGACACCATTGAATTAAGAGCAGGCTGGAAAGTTTCAAGCAGAAAAGAGGTGCAGGATTTTCTGTTTCCTTTATACCACTGCTTTCCTAAGGATGTTTTACAGCTCTGAGCTGTTTCCAAGTTACCCAGATCGTTGTGCATCCCAAATGGCAAACAAGTCTTTTCGAAAAGCAGTATTAAAACAACCTCACACACGCACTGAGGCTTAATATAGACATTCCTCCTGCAGCAAGCACAGAGATGATGTGCATGGCATTAAAGACACTTGCACTGGGTTCTCACCTCCTTCCTGTTCTGCACTGAGTAACCCTTGCCTTGAAGTACTGTCCCAACCTTGCAGACACCGAACACTTCCAAAGGTTTGAGCTGAAGTAAATGTGACACATCCAGAAATATTCATACACCATCAGTGCAAATAACCATTTCCTGATCTGAAATATCCCGGGAAACAAAAGATTCAGTGCTGGCTTCTGAAGAGTATTTTTAAAAAGCGAATGTCACTTCTTTACTCTCTGAGCCCCAGGAAAACCCTGTGGCTGGAGTCTGACTTTGTTTTTAATGTCACTGGAAAGGGAGAGCTCCCTCCAGGCTGGAATCCAGGCAGCATTGCTGGGAAAGGATCCCCTCAGGGGGAGGTGAGGGGGCAGGAGGCTACCAGGGAGTCCCTGCAGTCTCCACACTCAGCTTTTTCCAGGTAGAGCCTGGTCTGCCCCCAGAGCTGGCCCTGCCTCAGGCAGGAGAGGGAGCAGAGCCCTCCTGAGGTCCCCTCCCAGCCATCCTCCCTCCCACCCCGAGTCTGTTACCACTCCAGCACTCATCCTACGAGCTGCAAAGATGACAAATCCTGTGCTGTGAAGGTCTTCCTTAAAGCTGCTCTCTGCAGAGTCCCTGCAACTTGCAGCCCTGACAACGGGGGCTGAGGAATGTTTGTTGTAGGGGAAGAGCAAATGAAAGCCCCAAATGAAGATTGAAGCAATGCTGACAATATTTACAAACCAGGAGAGGAGAATATGCAGCAGTGGCTCTGTGCAGTGCCTGTGGCCAATCTTCCTTTGCGCTGAAGACACATGGCTTTGTCAGCAGCAATGAAATTGGATCTTGTTTACCAGCGTGAGCACATCATAGCACTTTATTATCACAGCAAACGAAGATAAATCCCAACATCCCGGAGTGCAGCAGCAGCTTTGAGGCAAAGTGACAACCATGTCCTTATTGTCACAACATTACAGCACCATTAAAAGTACAGATTTCATAATTAAGAACTTCCATTTGATAAATCTCTTAAACAAAACAACTGTTCTCAGACGCTTGCAACAAGCACAGACCACACGTTTTATCACAGCACCTCAACCCTAATGAACAATTCTATTTCTCAATTCTCTAATCTCCCGCCATTGGCACAAAACCTTGGGGGTTTGGCATGGCTGTTATTTAAGATTTTAAATCCTTTTTCATATCACGTTTGCTGCTTTTAGATTTAGGAACAACAAAACGAGCATGGAGCTGCCAGTCTTGCCTATTGCATTGGGAAGAACCGAGATCAGCATTTCTAAAAGCCATCTTCAACTGTAAAAATGAATATATTAAAGACACAAGAGAGCTACATGGCCACAGACACCATTTGTTTATAGCTCGTTTTGGTGAAAAATATGCAAAGAAAGCTAGTAAGTGAATTTTTTGGCCACATTTCTCTGCAGCAAGGAATACGTGACACAGATGAGAACACCTGGGCATTATCTATCAAACCTCTATTTACATACCAACATTTCTGGTTTAGAGAACCTTTAGGAGGTTTTTTTATATCCTGTGTAGAATTTTATTTTATTTGCAACAATGAACTGTAATAAAACACTTTTGTTAGAAAACAGGGATTTACTCCTATTTATTGTATCAAAATCACATTTGCTTCTTTCAAAAATACCCATCTTATGTCATGGTGTGAGCTAATGAAATTTACATGTTTCTTTTTGTTTGAATCTGAGCTAATGTAATAAAATATTGAAGGACTATTGAATTATGTATTTATAGGTAAACAAATCCTTAAAGCAGGACTAACTGTGGTTAAACCCAGACACACCCACTGAGTCTCCCCAGGTGTAGCTTAGCAGAGCACATTAAATAAAGCTCCTCAAGTGTAAGGACTGATCAATAAAGTCTGTTCTTACCCCTGTAAAGCCAGGGGGAAAACACCAGCGCAGGATGCAGAGCAGGAATTTCAGTGTGTGGAACACCCCCAGGGAAGTCCAGGGCTGAAGGGAGGCAAGGGAAGATGCAGCCACTGATGAAAAGCTGCAGCATCAGGAATTTTTAAAGTGTTAAAAGGGAATTTTAGCCAAGTGCTTCTCGCACAGATTTGCTTCACAGCCTGGTCATGCAGAGAGGATCAGCTGTTGTTTCATAGTCAAGAAATACAAAAGTCTAACAGGAACTCGCTATTTATGAGCAGTCTTTAAATGAAATAACATCGCTGGGGGCTGCTGTTCAGCACAAGCTTTCAAGTATAGGACAAGATGAATGAAAAAACGTTGCTCAGTTCAGAAGAGTCCTAAATTTAATAGTGGATACAAGTAATGCTCAAACTGCTCAAATTTTCCTTCAACTGTGATACCATCAGAATCTCTGGTATATCCATTTAACCTTTGTTAAACAGCACTGAATTTACAACTCTCGTAAAAAATTAGATTAAAACCAAAATGTATTTAGACAGAAAAGGAAAAAAGGGAGAACTTAAAGCCACAATCTCCTTTATTGTGAACATCTACCATATGGACACTACCCTGGAAGGAAAGAAGCTCTAAGATAGGGCAGAAGGGGGCAAAAGGGGTGAAAAATGCAACATTACCTCAAATAATGAGCAACACCCCTGATAACACCAGAACCTCTCTCATTTTTTGGTGCCTTTAAGCTTCATCCTTTTCATCGTCTTTCAACTACTCTGTACTTGTTACTAAAGCAACATAGTCACCTTGGCACTCAAATTCTATCTTAAGGTTGGAAATACCATTTGGCTGAGCAATCCCAGGGAAAGGAGGCAGAGAAATATTCTTCTGAAGCCTCAATGCATTCCTCAGACCAGTCACTGGAAAGCTATAAAGCCCCAAGTCTGGGTATTGTCCTCTTTCTTTCTCAGCCGAGAATTCAAGAAGATTTCCCACATTTTAAATGCTATCAGCACCTGCCTGCTTTGCAGGTGGGAATATAAATGGGGTGGTTAATGCTCATCCTGTGGCTCCAGCCAGACAGGGAATGTGGAATATGCAGCAGGCAGGCAAGAGCTGGCTCCGAATCATCCTGTGAGCCCAAAAGGGCACCAAAGATCAGCACAGCTCCACGATTGTGTGGGGAGAATTCCCCACGCCGCAGTTTCTCAGCTCAGGGGCACAGCCACACCACCTGCTTTCGACTTGCTGGCGGGCAAAGAGAAACTGGGACTTCCCCAGGATCCACGGGACCTCCCCAGCCCGTGTGACCCTCACACGTCCAGGAATGAGTAAGACTTAGATGGATTTTAACTATTCCAGGCTCCCATTTGAAGTGTTTTGTTTTGAACAGATTTCCTCAGTTTCCCACAAGAGTGAGGACAAACTGCAGTGGTGCTCTCAGCTCAGCAGGAGCTCTGCTGACAAAATTTCTATTTCGAAGGACAAGGAAAGATAACCTGACCCAGACAATCAAGGTAAATAGATCCCAAACAGGTCTACTGTGCCATAGCTCTCCATCTTAGAATAAGACAAAGATCCTGTAATAATTACATTTGCCACGACTATTAATAATTTCTGAGGGAGAGGGAGTGGATTTATGGGCTCTCCTCATGTAAGAAACCATGAATGCCACACTCATTTGCACGAGAGGTACCACCTGTGTCTGCTGCTTGACATCAGAATAAAGCACCTTTCAGACAGGTCTCTGATTTCCCCATTTCTGCTTTTCAGCTCACTTTGGGGATCTGCTACTTCTCCACACTCCCTGCCCTCGTGCTGGTGACAAGGCAGGAATTTCAGCTCTGACTCCAATAATGCTATTGTCTAAGACTCAAACCCAGGGTTGCAGTGATCAAAAACCCTTTCATTTGTATCACTTCCACCCTGGATCTTTTTCCTCACATCAGTTCAGACAGAGTTTGTTACATTTCTGAGTGCTACACGCTGCTCTGTGCAGAACAAATAACCCCCTGCTCTCTGCCCTCTGTCTGATACTCACAGCCCCAACAAAGGCATCCTCTGCCCTTGTATTTCAGTCACTTGTAGCCTTCTGGGCCATATCTCAGCAAAGCAGGAAAATGTACTTTCCTCACAGCATTTCTGGAATTGCATCTTCCCATCACTTCAAAACTCAGAAAGTTGGGGTTTTTTGAAAGAAGGACATTTTTCTTTAATTACCAAATTCTTTGGTGCTGGAGAGAGTCCCACAAAACCTCACGTCACACAGCACTCAGAGCCAAGTGTTTTTCAAACTTTGCTTCCCCTCAGTTGTTAAGAGCTCTTCTGCTTCATCTTTTGGTATTCCCCAGGACACAAAGGATATTGATGGGACCAGCTGAGGACTCAGCCAGTGAAGATAACTGATGGAAATTTGAATTATGAGAGCATTTTGCCTCCTCTCTCTGTTTCAAACCAGCCTTGTCTGGCACATGCTGGTGGACAGGGCTGACACTGAAGCAAACCTGTGACTACACAACCCTCCCACCCCTCTCTCAGTCACAAATGGCCCATGTTATGCGATGGCACATCCTGATCAATGTTCTTCAGCCTAATCTAAATCTCTTGCAGTGAACTGAGAGCAGAATTTTACACTTGATGTGCTCAGGTTTGCTGCCAGGTCCCTCCTACTTAGACTTGCACACAAATTTAGCCTTCTTCCTCAGAGTCAAACGTAACACACACCAAAGCCAAGGCAAAATATTCCAAGCCTGGCTCCTCTTCACTCCCTCTTGCAATTCCCATCCCAAAGCCTTCTCCCAGAGCGCTGGTGAAGCCCCACCAAGCCATTTAGGGCTGGGTTTTTCCCCTGGGGACTGCAGGCAATCCCTGTACATGGACACAGCTCCAGGGCGGGACTCCTCTTCGAACGCTGACAGCAAAGTACTAAACCCATCCCCACAGACCCAAACCTCCCCGAAAACAGCTTTCATTTCACCCCCAGAAGTCAACAAGGTTGGTAAAGACCTCCAAGATCATCCAGTGCAACCTTTGAGCCAGAGGCTGATGCTCTGGCTTGGGCAAAGATGGTGCTCAGGGCTTAGAAAAACTACTTCCAACACTGAGTGAGAACGAGCAAAGCCCAGTTCCAACCTTAAATCCCATTTTCATTCCCGTGCCTGCTGAACGGAATCAGGATTAACATAACCACATGTGCAGTATTTCATGTTGAGGTGTCCTGGTGTACAAAAAGAGTGATGGAGTAAAAACCACTTTCCTGTGCTCTGCAGGGAAGCGAGGCCCCTTTTGGCTTGTGGAGTGCAACATCCAACTCCAGCAGCCAGAATTAAGGAGCACCATGTTTCTCAAGAAGTAGATAAAATTTTGAATATATGAACTCAATACCTAAAAAATGATGGCACTTTTGGAGCAATACCCATTTCTTTGTTGTTAAATGGCTTTCCAATACAACCTGTATCTGTATTAACTGATATGGGAATAAAAGCCTTAAAATCCCATTGACCTTCCAATCATTAAACAAAGCCCCCCAAACAACCCAGGAAAATGTACATGATTTTTAATTATCTAATACATGTATATATCCTAAATATAGACAGATAATCCATTTTTATGCCTCATCCTAAACCTCCTGTAATAACTGCACTCCAGCTCAGGTAATTTAATTTCATGTTCTTTCAAGAACACACTACTGCAGTCCTATTTAAAAGATAATAATTCTTTTGAAGAACTTGTTAAGAGAGGCTGATGGAGTTCAGAGGAATTCTTCGCCCAGGTGGGATTTCGTAGGAAGTTTTTAGAAAGCAAATCAATGAGTGTTTACAGATTGCAAATCCGATCACACTCCTGGCTGTTCCCAGAGGAAGCTGTGGAATTGTCATTTCAGTGAGGGGATCTCGGCAGAATTAGTTCTCTGTCCTGGAAAATTGCTAAAGGACAGGGGACAGCAGGCTGGAGCAAAGGCACTCACAATCAATAGAACAATACTTGTGTTATTTATCCTGGCAGGTTTTTACCCTGGCTCTGATCTCTGTCATGAAAAAAGGGTAAAACTTCCTTTATGCTTCAGTATTTCATAGGATCATCTGAACAAGGCTGGTCTGAGGAGGGGATGTTGATACACAGAATGTGACGGGAAGAGCTTTGTTTGTAGTTCATTAAATCAAATCTTACTTTAGAGATCCAATATTCTCTGAAACCTCTTGGATTTACTTTTTCTCCCCCTCCCCACACTCCCCCCATCCCCTGCCTTACTTCTACTGCTACACTGGTTCAAGAAGTCCCAGGTTATTAGGAATCATAGAATTCCAGAGTGGTTTGGGTTGGAAGGGACCTTAAAATCCATTCAATTCCATGGGCAGGGACACCTTCCACTATCCCAGGCTGCTCCAAGCCCCATCCAGCCTGGCCTTGGACACTACCAGGGATCCAGGTGCCGGCAGCCACAGCTTCTCTGGGCACCCTGTGCTGGTGCTTTGTGATACTGAAAGCACTTCTTGATAGTTCTACGTGTAAATGATATGGGAAGATAAAGGGACTTTACAGAGAAACAAACCTGAAGGTCACTGCCATGAGAGTCCTCTTCTGGAAAGTTTTAGGGAACCCAATCAAGGAATTGATTATTATCCTCTGTCTTCTCCATGGGCACAGGAAAGTCCTAGAGATGTCACCTGCGGCACCGTGCTCGGCTGGCTGAGGACTCAGACTCCATTTGGCAGGACAGCAGTGTCAGAGGGCAGCACAAGCAGCTGCTGCTCCAGCAGCTTCACCTTGGAATGCCAACAGGCAACAACAATGCCAATGGCCACGAGTGGAGAAGTCCAGAATTACCCCTGGTAATTACCCCTGGCACTGGCCAGGGGATTGATGCCCATGGCTATCTACAACTGCCCCCGAGGCATTCTTCCAAACCACATTTTTGGTAATATCAAGCTTACCAACGTCTTACAAGTGACTTGTTCATCCAAAAAATGACGGTACCTGAGAACATGCTTCACCAGGCATGCGAGCAAATCAGGAAGGTAGGAAAAAAGAGCTGTGGTTATGCTGAATTTACCGAAGTAAATGCACATCTCTGTGTGCCTTCCTCACCTCAATGGAGGAAACAGGAGATGGGAACTGACTTCCTCCAATCCCATTTCTGTAGGACTGCATGGAATATTACAGAATTGTGCATTTTAATGACCCATGGAGGAGCTGACAGACGTTTTTACTTTACACAAACCTATTACTGAATCAGAACAGAAGAAATTAAAAAAAAAAAAAAACCACCACAGTTTCCATATCTGACATCAGCAGGTGGAACTACTCTCCATGAGGGGGTGGGAGCCATTTAAAATTTTTTTTTTCTCCTTTTTTTTCTTTCATTTGCCTTGAACCCCTCCCAGTCTCTCTTTTTACTCCTACTGTGTGAGCATGTTTCACGCAGAGGATGAACAAACTCTTTCCTAGAACTCAACCCATCGTTCCAGGGCTGACTTGCTTTAAGCCAGGTCTCTCCTGTGGATCCAGAGGACGTTCAGGAATGTCTGAAGGATTCCTGAAGAGCAATGCAACCTCCTACTTCCTTCAGGTACAAAACTCCCTTCCACGGAGAAATCCACGCAATCAAAAATCTCTCCCAGGAATGTCCCCTAGGACTAAAACCTTGCCCACACTGACAGGAAGAGCTCTCAGGAGAACAGCTACTGTTTAGTGACAGCTTCATTGTAACAGAAATGAGCCACTTCATGACAATGGAAATGACAGTTTCACAATGACAATGATAATAAACTTGAGGATATTTTCTTTTCAGTCCAATCTTGTACCGAGAGGAATGAAAAATACTTTTTGAGCTCTCAGGTCAGCATTTTGTTTCATACAGTTTGTTCCAGACAATTTCTACACTGAACAGCACCTTAGAAATTAGGGTGCCTGGCCTGAGAAAGACAAATTCAGAGGTAAAAGCACATAAAGAGCTCTGTTTGCTTGGCATTTCCTTCACAGGACTTTGTATCTCACCACGGAAAATAACAACAGAAATAAAGTAATTATACATTAGCAACTGCTTGGCCAAACTACAGCGAGGACCCCAGTCAAGCTCTAATCAAATTAACAGGAAGCAGAGTGACTGGAAGGACATTGGGAATGAGGAGAAATAAGTGAAATCTGGCTTTTTCTAGTGGAGATCCATGAGCCAATGTGATTGCAGACAGATTAACATTACCTCATGTGGAATAAATTCAGTTTAACATCACATACACGTTTTACTTTTCCCAAATAGACTCCCTGAGACAGTTTTGCTCTGGTGAGTGAAGGGCTCAGCTCTCAGGCAGAGTTCCACCAGCATGGAGCCACAATTCCTGACAAAGGGCCAGTTCAGAAATACTTTTTGAGCTCCTCTGGAACTGACTCTCAGAACTCAGGTCTGAGTTAGGCAGCAATTGCCCAAGACACTGGCAGCACACAGTGTTCTCTGGGAACATCAGCCCCACAAATCCAACAGTTCAGGTGGCACAAAACTTGGCTTATCCCAGCTCAGATGCTTATTTCCTGATGGAGAACTCACCCGGGCTCTCCCAAGGGCAGCCCCTGCAGACACACACCTGGAGGAACTGGAGTCACTGAACATCATCCCTCCTCTGGGGAATTATTTGCTGGTGGCCACAGGAGGGGAAAAGGGAGCACTGGTCCCTGGGAGAGTTGCTCACCAAAAGCTGAATTTGAGAAATATTGTGAAAATATGGCCACTGTGAAATTCAGTTCCCTTGGTGCAATGTCCGTCAGGGAAACAGCCACTCTCCATATTGCAGAAAGGTTTCCTCTCTTCTCACTCAATTACCATAAAAATTTTACCACAAGACTGAGGCACAGACTTTTTTTTCCCCTCTAGACCTTAAGAAAACTTGTCATATATTCATAATATGTTAACTGCTAGAAAACATCTGTTAGGTTAGGAGGTAAAAAGTGATAAAAAAGCCCTAAGGATGACTTTGAAAGATATTTTCCTGAAGAAATTATGGAAATCCCCCTGATCTGAGGAGAAATGGAAATAAGCAAAACTCCATATTTCTGACGGCCCCAAAATCTCCTGTTGCTTTTTAAAACCTGCTCCAAACCCAAGGCCGTCCTTCTCTGTGCTGCCCTTCATTTAATCTCTCAGCCCACCTTCACAATCGCCTTTCAACTTTGGCTCTGAGAGCCCAATTTTGAGCTACGCTGAGATTTGCAGGAGTTGAATGGAAGGCACCAACCTGGAGCTCCGTGTCCCCACGTTCAGCACAAATCCCTCTGAAGCGGCAGAGCCAATAAAAATTGAGTTAATTATAGCAGTTTTACCATGAATATGTAGGTTATGCAACTCAGAAGAACTCAATAACCATTTTAATGGGGGTCAGCACTATCCAGAGAGACATTGGAGAGAATGCTCTATGGGGCTTTAATTGTTTAAATGAAAAGGTTTCAGCAATTTGCAAAGCTGATTTTTATGTTTTCTATAGAACAATGTGTCCTTGCTACCGTGAAACAGAGGGGACAACAGAAAACCACAGGCAGGAAGAGGAAAGCTCTGGCCATCACCTCCAAGCTCCTGCTGTTCACTGGGCATTTAAGCTGAAATGGCCTCTTTTCCCAAAGAGAATTTATTAGAATTAATCAATAGGCAGCTGGGGATCAAATCTTCAAAACCAGGCAGCACCCAGCAGCTCTCACCATGACCTGAACGTCCACTTCAGCAGATGTTCAAGCAACTGGAACAATTTTGGGAATGGAGATTGACCCCTTTCGCAGACAAAAGACAAAATGTTTTGTATAAGCGTAATTTTTGTTCTCCCCCTACCATTATACTCTGGAGAAAGAGCACTCATGGTTCCTGGGCACTAAAAATAGATTAATAAAACTTCAAACTGATCAAATTCCTCGCCTGGTGTTGTTTCAAATGCCCAGCGGTTGTGAGGGCCCGTATTTTACATTCAGAATTTCAAGAGACATTGTTTCATTGAGAGGTTCTTCTATTCCCTCTCTCAAAGCACAGACTGTGAAGAAAAACGGAAACTTAGACAAGTTGCCCAACCTCATGAAAACTTGATGGTGACAAGCCCCACATCTCAAAAAAAAAGTCCCCAAACCCAAAAACACCAACCCAGCACCCCAGAAGTGCAGAGGTGCTCAGGAAAGTCATCACAAAGCTCAGCTAAAGCCTCCAAATATTAGGCCCATTCTGGAATGCTGATGCAGGTGGCAGTAGAGGGGCAGGGTGCCAGAAGGAGGGGATGAAAGGCAGAAAGGGCCCGAGATGGGAGATGGCACAGATTGCTCACAAGGACCAAAGCTTAAGAGGCTCAGACTGGGCTCAGATAAACTGAGAACATGCATTTATAAAGAGATTAACAAAAAACAACCCCCCAAATCTGTCAGTCTCTCGGAAACATGAACTAACACAGAGATAATCGATGAGAGAAAGTCTGTAAGTAATGAATTTAATCCACAGGTGGCATTTGGGCAGCACACAGGAAACAAGGCATGATCCACAACCTGATCAAAATGGGCCAGAAGATGGTGAGAGGAAACCTTCTGGAGCCAGGTTGGGAGAGCTGGGGCTGCTCAGCCTGGAGAGGAGAAGGTTGTGTGGAGAGCTCACAGCTCCTTCCAGGGTCTGAAGGGATACAGGGAAACTGGAGAGGGACCCTGCAGCAGGAACTGGAGGGCCAGGACACAGGGAATGCGTTCAGAGTGACAGAGGGGAAATTCAGGTTCCATATACAGAATAAACTCTGCCCTGGGAGGGTGGGCAAGCCCTGGCACAGGGTGCCCAGAGCAGCTGGGGCTGCCCCTGGATCCCTGGCAGTGCCCAAGGCCAGGCTGGACATTGGGGCTTGGAGCAGCCTGGGACAGCGGGAGGTGTCCCTGCCCATGGCAGGGGGTGGGATGAGATGGGCTTTAAGGTCCTTCCAACCCAAACCATCCTGGGATTCTGAGATTCTTTAAAAATTTCTCACATATTTAAAAACAAAAACTAAATTAAATTATTTACAATAAAATTTTAAAATTCTGTTGTAATTTTTTTGTGCTATGGGAAACAAATGAATTCTTTTCCCAGTATGTTTGGCACAAAGATCTCTGGGAAAGCTGGAAAAAAATCTTGTTCCCAAGATTGAGGTTTAAGCTTCTAAAATGTTTCTGTTTCCAATAGTAGTTTATGTCCAATTTGCTTTCTATACTCCACTTATTTATTTAAAACTTAGCCATAAAAAATAGCACTGGGGAGGCTCAAATTTGCTGTGTTCAGCAGTTACCTGGTCAAAAGTGCTCAGTCTGAATGTTAAATTAGAACCACCAATTAATATTAATGAAAACAATCCCCGAGGTGTAAAACCTGCCCTATTTAGGGGAAAGGCAGCAAAGCCCTACTGGATTTTTAATCATCACACATTGCTGTAATTGGTTCACCCAACCTGATTATGGTCTTGGGGACACACACTGGCAGCTCCATGGATGCAAGGTTATTGGCTGGAATTCAGGAAGCAATTCCTTAATGCGGGAAGGAAGGGGGT
This sequence comes from Corvus hawaiiensis, assembly GCF_020740725.1. Classification (NCBI taxonomy): domain Eukaryota; kingdom Metazoa; phylum Chordata; class Aves; order Passeriformes; family Corvidae; genus Corvus; species Corvus hawaiiensis. The sequence continues at coordinate 36,428,228 of NC_063220.1, read as the reverse complement.
TGGACAGCAGGTTATGGAACAGGGGACCAGGACTGGGGTTTTGAGCAGAAAAATTATCCTGGCTTCTTCCCAGACACACCTCCACATCCAGCCCTGATGGCTGACACTTCCTCAGTGCTTCACAAAGGATTCCTTCTTGGAAAGGAGGGAAAATGCAGCAATTCTGAGTCCTCTGGAAGGTTCTCAGCTCTACTTGTTCCAAAGAAATGTGTGGTGCTAATGTTCCATTGACTACCAAGAATCCTCCCTGACACATTACTCCACTCATTTCATGGCTATTTCGATTCAAGTGCTAAAAACTCTGTGAAGCTGAAAAAAAAAATAAATCAACATTTAAATCCTGTGAAAGAATTTTTGCAGCTCAGGTCTTGAGGGAAGGGCAGAAACTTGGGGCATTCAATAATTGAAGCTCCATAAGCAAGAGCAACTCACAGAGTTACAGAGCAGAGCTTTTGACAGGCATTTCATGGAATTGCAGATGCTTCGCCAGGCACAAGGAGCACTGGTTAAGTTCCCAGTGCATTTTTAAAAGAGGGAATTAGAGCTATCCATTCCAGGTCATTACTCATGGAACATAAGGAGACTTCCAGCTTCTCCAGTAGGTGCTTACTAAAGAACTCTCTCTTCCTTCTGGGAACACACTCCTTCTATTATCCCCCCCTCTCAAATTTCATTCTTCATAACTGAAAGATAAACCTGATTATCAACATATATTTCTGGCCTGCCCAGTGCATCTTTGCAATACTATTTTATCTCATTTGAACAATCAGGAAATCCAATTTCCATGGGCTTGAAATCTGTTCCCTTCTCCTTCTGCCTAACAGAATCCCAGAACCGTTTGTTCACTGGGGTGTCTGTTATTAGAATGTCTCACGTAGAAAGCGAAGGAACATCCAAAAATGCTTCCAGCTACAGTTTTGCTCTGAAGTCACCCTGGCAGCAGGCAGCATTTAACACATCTGAATGTCATCACACTGCTTTGCCACAGAATGTGGAATAGGGATGAGCAGGAACGCTGTATTCTGAGGTGTGGATCTCCAGCTTTCACCCCTGCCCGAAGGACAACTTGGTAATGTCACCATGAATCCTACACTGACCCCAAAATATATTAATCTACATTGCAGGGTCACTGAAGGACTACATGGAAGAGAAGGCTTCTCCCACTCCGTTCTGCTGAGGCAAAGCTCAGTAATCTTCAACTTAGCAGCTCCCTTCCCTTCCTGGGAAGATTCAGACTGGATTTTAGGGCAAGGCTCTTCCCCCACAGGTGGGCGGGCACTGAACAGGCTCCCCAGGGAATGGGCACGGCCCCAAGGCTGCCAGAGCTCCAGGATGGCATTCTCAGACACGGCACTGAGTTTTAGGTCATCCTGAGAGGAGCAGGGAGCTGCACTTGATGACCCCTATGTGTCCCTTTCAGCTTGGGATATTCTGATTCCAAGAATCTCAGCAGGAAAATATTGGGGGTGACTCACAGCAGAGTCACCAAGACAATTCAGGTACAAAGGTCCATCTGTTGTAGGAGAAGTCAAAGTTTGGAGAAAACAAAAACCCAGCATGACACAGCTATTATAGAGCTGCTCAGTTAATGCCTTGTCATGAAAATAATAACCATGTCACAGAAGACAAGCTGCTAGGAATAAACAATAGCAGCCATTTCCCTTGAAAAATGGCCTGTCAAGAAGTGAACTGAATATTTTGAAGAGTTATTTAGGAAAAAAAACACGTGTATGGTGTTAACCCTGCACATCACAACGTAATAGAGCCTTTTAAGTGCCATAACCCAGCAGATTCCAGTACCATATAATGTCCTGGTGTCATGCCATGCTGTTTTAATGACTTACATCTGTTGCTTAAAGAATCCATGGCTTCCTGCCCCCCTAAGTCTGCTCCTTATTTTTCCTTAGTCGTGCCAGTTTACTCCCCAGAACAACACCCCCAACTCAAAGATCTCAAATGCATCCATACATAACACTTTTCCTTTTTTTTTGTTTACAAAAACCGATGTTCTTGCCGGACTGTGAAGTTTATGTCTTTGTTTACATTAATTATAATTCAGTTCGACCAAAACTAATTACGTAAGGGCATCTATCCAGGCATCCACCCTCCAAAATGGTTGGATGTAAATTTCAAATTTGAAAATTTAGGCTGTCCCAGAGCACTGCAGCCTTGCTCGTGCAGGTCACACTGGTTAAATGGAAAGAAAAAGTTGCCTTGTTTGCTTTTGCCTTGAAGCTTTCTAAAGAAAGCAATCAGGTAAATAATAATAGTAATAATAATAATAATGAAATTAACAGAGCAAGAAAAAAATCCCCTCCCAAATCTAAAGGCAAGACCTGAAAACAGCCAAGGATTTGAAGGCTACAAATGCAGCATTCCTTAGAAAAATTGGATTTTGGAAGGAAGTTTCTCTTGGGAGAACAGGCAAAGCCAATTCTCAGTGCAACACAATGATTTTCATTATATATTAGAGAACATATGGGAATGTTTGGGAATGCCACCTATGCCAAGGTTGGATTGTGAACACCATTCCAAACACTTGGATACCAGGAGAAATCTGGCACAGTTGCAGGATGTCATTTCATCTCCACTGCCTGCTCACTGAAAAATTTATGTGCCCATTACTTCCTTTGATGACTATAACGACGTCATTTACTCGGTCTAAAGTGGATGTCAGAATATACCTTGTCTTGATGACAGCAATAAAGAAATCAAAAAAAACCCACCATTCCATGGCAAAAAAAAAGTGATTAAAATTGCTATGAAATTCCCATTACTGCTGGACTTCTGATAAAAATCATGACCTTGACAATCAGCACATCGAGGGAAGCATTAACAGGGCCACTGGTAAAAGGAAATCAACTCAAAAGTCAACAAGATATCATCAAGAACTGGAGATTGGATTACACTCCCAGACTAACCCCACGGCAGTAGCACATAACTTGGCCCGGACTTGCTAAGAACCAGGCTTTAAATGAGTTTGTCAGGGCCTATCTTACATTTGGGAATCTGCTGGTGACACATTTGCTTTTGGAGGTTGTTCAGGGAGGTCCAGGGCTGCTGCAAAGCCTCAGTGCTGCAGGGTGTGGCGTGAGTACATCTTTCTCTCCTCTCTGGCCTCAGCTGTTGCTCTTTTACACGGAAAATAATCTTGGTTTGGTTCTTGTCCCAACGTAAAAATGAAAATTCAACATTTCTGAAGCTGCCTCTTAAGACACAAAACACATTAAATATAAGCAGATTCCACAGCAGTGACCGACCTGTGTCCACAACAAAAATAAGTGGCATTTTTACAATTTTTGTTTTCCTGCCCCTGTTTTCCCTATTCTTACCACAATGCCTTCCTCTAAAAATCAATGCAATCCTTCCAGTTCGTGGATTTAAGATAAATTGATTGTACACAGAAAAGGTCACTTATTCCACTAAAATGTGAACTCTGGGCCTGTTTCCTCATGGAGCAGAGCCTGGGAGAGCAAAGCACTGAAGATTCCCATGACAGGAACTCTCTCCCCAAAGCTCTGTGTATTTGGGACAGTCCCTGTACCTCTCTGGGCCACAGGTTCTAGACAGAAAGAGAAATAGGGAAAGAGACAGTAAATTACTGCAAAACCTCTTTGAGCTCTGAGCTACAACACAAACATTGCATCAGAAAGTGCTTTCTTTGCCTGAATCTTTCTGCCTTTACAATTTAATGCCCAAAACCACTACACAGATACCACTGTATCTGTGGTAATAAAGCAACAATTCCAGTGTAAAACAAATTCCGTGGTAATCCCCAAAACAGCTCTGAGAAGCTGTTTTACCTGTTCCTGTAAACTCATTTTCTAAGCACGTATACCCAGGCATCCATCCTCAAAAATGGTTGGATATAAATTTCCAATTTGGAAACTTGGACTATCCCAGCCAGGAGAGCACTGCAACCTTGCTCATGCAGGTAACATTTACTAAATGGAAAGAAAAAATGCCTTATTTGCTTTTCTATTTAAAGTTGCTCAAGAAATCAATTAGGATAATAATAACAATAACAATAATAATAATAATAATAATAATAGTAAATGAAGCAAAGAAAAAAAACCCACCCAAACCTAAGGGCAGGACATGAAAACAGCCAAGGATTTGAAGGTTACAAATGCAGAAAAATCAAACTTTGGCAGTTAGATTTGTGGGTGAGCTGGGGACCGAGTGGATTTTGACTACGCTTAGTTCAAGCACATGCTAAGGTTAGGAAACATGGGCTGAGAAGTAGCAACATCAACGCTGCAGCTCTGATCATCTCCATGAGGATAATTTAAGAATATTTTGTGTGCATCTGCTGAGAAGCTGGGTTGATAACTTGGTCTCACTTGTCAGACTTCCACACCTGCATCCAACGTGTCTGCAACTAGGGAAGAAGTTATCCATGGACACCAAGGGATATAACATTGGCCTGCAGGGAAGCAGCCAATCATTTAATCTTTGGATGCTTAAAACACACAGGCTTTTCCGCCTGCTTTCTGTAGCAACAGGATGAGGCAGAATGGCTTCAAAACCAAAGAGAGAAGGTTTAGATTGGGTATTAGGAAGGAATTGTTCCCTGTGAGGGTGGGCAAGCCCTGGCACAGGGTGCCCAGTGCTTCTGTGGCTGCCCCTGGATCCCTGACAGTGCCCAAGGCCAGGTTGGACATTGGGGCTTGGAGCAGCCTGGGACAGTGGGAGGTGTCCCTGCCCAGGGGGTAGGATGGGATGGGCTTTAAGGTCCCTCCCAACCCCAACCATTCTGGGATTCTGTATTTTCAGATCCCGTCCTAGAGGCAGGCGCACTTCTATGACTCCCAGACTGCTCCCAACTTCAAGACCCTCAGGAAGACTGGAGCTGTCTCATAATCTACAGGCAATCCAGCACATTTATCATCCCAGTTAGGGTCTCTGGCCTCTGTGTTCTGGGCCTGGTGAAGTCCTAAACCTTTACAAGTAAGGTGGTGTTCGGTCCAAGGTTGGACTTGATGATCTTGGAGGTCTTTTCCAACCTCAATGGTTCTATGATTCTGAGCAACAGGAAATTCCAGACAGAAATCAAAAAAACCAAGAAGCAACTCAAGATCCTTGAAGTGTGAGTGCTTGAGTGCTGTGGGTGCGCCCTCTGCAGGGTTTGGGGTGGGGTGGTGGCACACAGGTCGGCAGAGAGCCTGGGATTCAGGCTGTCTGAGCCCAAGCTGCTCAGCAGAAAACAAAGCCCACGTGACGCACACTCTGTCCTTTTGCCCTCTCTTTTCTCCCCAAAGGGAAGGGCCAAAGATGCTCTCAAAGTCAGGGGTTTGTCTAAGACCTGGGAACACCAACCTTCCATGGATAAATGAAGAGCCATTAGATGCACAATCCTTTTCCAGTCAGACACGGCATCTTGGAAAAGCTTTAAAGGCTTTTCAAACAAACAGCCACTTCCAAGAGATTATCGCTGCACCGACACAGAACCCTGTACATGGCTGTTCTTATCCAGAATTTTGTTTAATAGATAATTGTTCTCTGGAAAGCAGTAAGACAATGTCTGCCAGTACAAGTACTTCTCAATAAAAGCCCATTTTTCGTATTCTAGCTCCACGCTGGCTGACCTGAACATTCAGATCCTGCATGTGTGAGACATTTGATACACCCCTCGTTAAAGTCTTCTCCGGCAGGAAACGTCTCCACTCTCCTTGGCAAGATGCCAGCAGAGCCCCAAGGACACAACAGGATTTACACTGTTAGTGTACAGAGTCAGAAGAGCTATTTCTTCTGTTGACATTCTGCTTGCATTGAAATAGAGAAAAAAATCTTCCTGTTTAAGGGACTTCCTTTAAGCTGGAATTTAAACCATCTGATACACCAGGAGAGGTCTGAGGTCCACAAATACAGCCCAGTCTTATTTAGAAAATTAAATATATTGAATATATGGGGGCTGGGACTAGATGATGTTTAAGGTCCCTTCCAATTCAAACCATTCTGGGAATTTTTTTTTTAGTTTATTTTCTAAGGTAAACAGAGTTGGTAACAGAGGTATGATCTGAGTGTGAAAAAACAAACCTGGTCCGAGAATATGTCCTGGGACAGAGACCTCAATCAGGATTGCCCTAAGACCTTGACCAGCAGGCTTTCTACCAGTCAGCCCTGGAGAGAAAGAACTGTACTAAATAAAACAAGTATGAAAATTCTCTTGTTTCTTCTACATAAAATGACAAGTTTAAATTTCACATTTTCTCAAGGACAGATATTAGACCCACAAGCAACAGAGAAGCCCCCAGAAAACAAACCAATGCACAAGGCTTTCATGTCATGTCTGAAAGATCATATAAATCTATCAGAAAGATTAATTCATCTACTAGTACAGAGGTTTAACCTTTAAGGTATAAGCAGTGCTGGGTTTTCTTTGCAATGTCAAACAATGGAGCGTTATCCTGAATCTAAAACTTAAATTAAATGAATGACATTTTCTAAATGAATGACTTCCCAGTTGTCCAGGAGAATCCATCTGCCTGTGTAAGCTCCAGGTGCCATTCTGGTGTGTGTCAAACTGCCAACCCCAGCCCGACATTTGGGATAAATGCCTGGAAGGTGGGAGCACTCCTGCCCAGACACATGGCTGGAGTGAACATTCCTGAAGGCAAATTCCACATCGGTCAAACCCCTTCTCATGAACTGCAGCCAAACAGGCAGAAATAATAATCTGAAATCTTCATCAACAGAGCTCAATCCTCAGGTTACCTCATCCTATTTAAGCTTGCACTCCCACAGAGAAATTGCAGGGGCTTGTCCATCCCAAACGTGCTCTCATTTCTGACAGCGAACCTGCTAAAAGCAGTAAAAACACATTTGCTGCTGAGATGGGGAATGGGCATTAGGGGATTTTGGGCCTACTCCTGTTCAGGCAGATCCTCTGAAACACTCAGCACAGTGCCAGGAGTTAGAAAGGCCATTCCAGAGCAGGCTGGAGGGCTCATGGAATATCCTGAGCTGGGAGGGACCCACAAGGATCATCCAGTGCAGCTCTTGTCCCTGCCCAGACACCCCAACAACCCCACCCTGGGCATCCCTGGCAGCGCTGTCCAAACGCTCCTGGAGCTCTGGCAGCCTCGGGGCCGTGCCCATTCCCTGGGGAGCCTGGGCAGTGCCCAGCACCCTCTGGGGGAAGCACCTTTCCCTCATCTCCAGCCTGAGCCTGCCCTGGCCCAGCTCCAGCTGCTCCCTGGGTGCTGTCCCTGTCCCAGGGAGCCGAGATGGGAGCTGCCCCTCAGACCATGATCAGCTCTGCACTGAGGCTCCTCTGCTCCAGCTGAACAAGCAAAACGACCTCAGCCCTCCCAGAACCAGGCAACCCAGTTCTTCACCTCCAATCATGTCAAAAGCAGAAGCCAAGGCAGTGGAACAAGGAAAGAAGAACCCCCCACATCTTTGCACCTTTCTCCCTGTCCACCATTTCTAGGCCAGGTGTTCATTAAGCCATGTTGAGTTCAGGCGCTCGGTAACTTGCAGTGGGTTTCTCCTCTAAAACCACATCTGCTCTTTCTGCTCTTCCCTTTAGCGTGTATGAACTTCCAGCATCCCCTGGAATTGTCCCAATGGGGTGAAAACTCCCCTCTCCTGTTTGCATTGAGCCCTGGCTCCTGCAAGCTTCAGCTGAGGTCTTTAAAGCAGCAGTGAGCAACTGATTCTTTACTCTCCACACAGCACATTTTTAATGTATTGGTTAGTCTTGACTGGACATTTTCACAGAACCACCTACTGCAAGTTCAAACTCCTGCTCCCAAATGGCAGCAACCAGATCAGAGATGGAGCTAAAATGACTTCTCTCTTCTGTATCTTTTGCCAATTACACTGAATTTCACTTGGCATTTTAACAGCAGTCCCTCTCACAGGGTCCTCTGCAGACCTTCCTTGTCAGCTCTTGCCTTCAGAACCCCCAAAGCAACTTACTGCCATCACTAAATATCCTCATGTGTCCACAGTAAGCCTGTTTTTCAGGATATACTGAACAACAGAGATCCTGATGTGCTTCTCACTCCAGTGGTGAGCCCCTTCCCTCATGAGGACTGATCCCAGGCTTTTAACTCCCATTTCCTACTTTCTAATCCATTATTTGTCCGTGGAAGCATTTCTTTGTTGAAGTTCCCACTAACTTCTTTAAAACACACTGGTGAGGAGCTGAGGCCAAAAACTCTCGGTACAGAATCCTTCTCCAAAATCCCCATCCATTGTTTGCTGCCCAAAAAGCCACTTTAACCAAGAGGATTCACCTGAAGGTAGTGGCTCGAGTGGGTACAAATACACCAGATGTGTGTCATTAGAAGAGCTGGACAGGCTGTATCACTGTGCTCTGCAGCAGCAACAAAATTAGTGCCCTCGAGTCTGACAGCCTCCCAGGGTGAAGTTTTTGTACAAAAATCCTCCTTTTAACTTCTATCAGAGGTGGTTGTTGTTTTCTCAAGAAGTTTGCCAGTGGTATCACAGAATCTTTCGATTACATCTGAGAGACTCTGCATGCAGCTGGAAGCTGACAGGTCCAGAATCCCAGAAATGCAGAATTGACCCTGTGCAGGCCAAGGGCAGGTTGGTGCTGAGGGACTGCTTTTTGGAAAAATTATTTATTAATAGGGAACACCAACAGACTGAATTAGAAAAAAATGCCATGAAAGACAACCTACAGCCCTTCAAGGGCTATAGGGCACCTAAAAGAAACGTCATCTCTAAGCTGGTTTGGGCCACTTAGAGAGACTTGTCCATGGTCATAAGATAAGCATATCCAGTTTACATTTTTCTGGCAAAATACCCAAATAAATCAAAGGCCATCAGGTTTCCCTCTCCTTATCATACAAATAAATCACAAGCATCAGGATTATTTTATTAAATTAATTAATAAATGTGTTAATATTATTATTAAATGTATTGATATTGTTATATGTTGTCTTTCTGATTACAGCACACCACAATAGCTTTTATGTTCTGCACAATGAACACTGTCATTCAAAGGAAATTTATTCATGCAAGCCAGTCACAAAGAGCACCAAAACCTTCAGTGAATACACAGCCAGTATCTTTCCAGAATAGATGTTTTTGTGCTAAATATTGCTACTCTTACGTTTCAAAAAAAACCAAAAACTTAAACCTTCCTTTCTAAAGCAAGAGTATTATTGCAAGGTAACAGCAACAACTGCTCTTGACAATTTAGATACCATACAGGAAACTGTGAGACTTCCAGAGCTATCGGCCTCTAATCACTTTTCGTGCAGTCTGACATGTGAAGTCCACTATTTAAACACCACAGCTGCTTAAATAAAAGCAGGAGTTTGAACATTACCTCCTGCTACTGATTCTTTCACATACTCAAAGGCGCACATTTTCAAACCAATTCATTCACACATGGATTTTTTCAGCTCAGGAGGACCTCATTTCCTGAACAACCTGAGAACCACCTGTGGACTTGAACTAAAAATGGAAGGACTGAGTTATTGTGAGTCAGTCAAAAACAGATCATTCCAGACTGGATAACAGTTGATCATTTTCAGCTGTCTCACAGAGAAAACAATCCTGGAAGTGTCTGAGGGATGAAATCCCTCTCAGGTTTTGTAACACCACTTTATCTGGTTATACCTGACTCGTTCTGTGTGACACAGCAGCTTTCCTAAAGGGAAAGTTAAACCAGATTATTCTGCCTGACCTTGGACAAGGGGTGGAGGGACAGGACACAGGGAATGGCTTCCCAGTGCCAGAGGGCAGGGATAGATGGCATACTGGGAAGGAATTGTTCCCTGGGAGGGTGGGCAGGCCCTGGCACAGGATGCCCAGAGCAGCTGGGGCTGCCCCTGGATCCCTGGAAGAGTCCAAGGCCAGGCTTGGAGCAACCTAGGACGGTGGAAGGTGTCCCTGCCCATGGCAGGAATGAGATGTCCTTCAATCATTGGCCCCTTCCAATCCATTCCGTGGTTCTATGAAAAGAAAAATGACAAAAAAATATATTCCCATGTGCTGCAGAGAGTTCACTGAGTGTTCTCTTTCTAAATAAAGCCCCCGACATATGATTTACAAGTGCCAGCATTTGCTGCTCCCCTGACTTTGGGCAGCACTGAGCATCTGCTCCCTCCCTACCCCTTCCCTTTTCTGAACCACGTTTTTAGTACATTCTTGTATTGTCCAAGACAGCCATAACTGGAGTTCACTAAATAAATTTGCTCGAGAAATTTATACAGGGTTTGAAAGTTTAATGCAACTGCCAAAAGATTTTGGAGCGCTGGGAGAATTAATCTTACTACTCATTACATTTATTGATTCCAATCAAGCTCCCAGACATCAGCATAGGTGCCACTGCTAAGAAATAAAAAGTTTCCAGGAAATCTCTACGTAAATCTAAAGTGACTGCCAGCTTTGGGGAAGGCAAAAGAGCTAAGGAAGAGGTGTGTAATCTACATGCTAGTAAATGCTGGACTAATAGGTTACCAGCCAGCACCTGAGGAGCTCTCTCCAACACTGCTTTGATAACCAGTTCAGGATGAGACTTCATCCCTCAAGCCTGCAAAAGGGCCAATACTCGTAACAGGGTTTTCTCTTTCAACACTCTGTGAATTCCATTAGGGATGAAAAGCAATAAGGCACTTCCACACACAAAGGCTGGGGTTTTTTCTTTTCTTTTTTAATTAGAAGCTGAATCTAGTTGAAGGTAGAAGCTGAGCAGCCATGAGATCATTCTACACTAAATAAATAGAAAGAATAACTTTGTTGCTACGTCTGCCCTCAAGAACAAGTGGAGGCTTTTCCTTTGAGGATGGAAGAAAACATGACTGTGAGTTTTGGAAATCATTTACCACATTTGCTTGAGTAAACCCGAGAGAAAAAGAGCATTTGTGAAAGGATGAAAAATAATGACACGAGTTTTTTGTTCCCTACAGCTCCTACTCCAACCCCACGCTAGGACTGGAGTGCAAACCACAGCTAATGCTGATGGAACACCACAATCCAGCCAGCATTTGGAAGAGTTTGGTTGAGCGCAGCACGAGAAAACCATTTTATTTACATGATAGGAAACTGGTTATAACAAAATTGGTTTTCACCTATTTTTCGTGTGTGTGTGTGTGTGGTATAAATTATACAAGGCTACGCTGGAAAACACTTGGGAAAAGAATTATTCCAAGAGTTTGCTGCAATTCTGAGTTTCTGAAGTATCATTTTTACTTGTAGTGGTTGCAATAAATAAGAGCAGTACTGACAACAGGCTCGTGTGAAGGACCCTTCTGGATCACCTGAGGTAACAATTTCTTGAATTGGTTGGGACGGTTCATAATATAAGCGAATAAATATTTTAAAACTTTCCTGTTTCTGAGCATTTTGCTTTCAATTTAAATTTATAAGAGAACTGCAATGCTAAATAGAAAAACACCAGTAACTTGTCAGAATTCCTTGATGTTTGCCATTTTTGCATAAACACAGCCTAGATGTAGTTTAATCCTAGCTAGGCCTGACAAAATTAAATTAAATGTAAATTATAAATAGTTATCAGCCTGTTCAGTTTGAATTTTCTATTTTTCTGTGTCATCATTTGACTTTGTAAATGAGTCTGATTTTGGGACATGCTCTTACACAGCAGTGTAAAAAGTAGGCTGTAACTTCCTGTCTAGGCTGATTACAAATCTGTTGTCTCCACAAAAACAAAGGAATTTACTGCCTGGATAACACCTAACCTAGCACACGAACCTATCAGGCAACAGGATCAACCTGTGGCATTTTATGTGCCAGTCTTTGTTAGCTGATGATGCTGGGAAGGTTTTGCTGCTCCGCTCCTGCCACAATCGAGCGTTTACTCCTGACACATTGTCTGACTAGCCCTTGTAACTGAAAACACAGGTACAACCCTAAAAACCTCACAGCAATTTCATTCTCTATTAACTCAACCTCACCAGGCCCCTGGGACCCACCTTGGCAGAGGGAGTATCAGCTAGGAGAGAATGTGCTAAAAGATAACATGTAATATTAAAAAACAACCAACCAAACAAAAAAACCTCCCAAAAATAATCTATTTTAATGTTGCCTTTTGCATGTATTTGGAGATGTCACTGAGAATCACCAGCACAGAAGTTAATTAACCAGGCTGGCTGGCAAAGGTAACAGATGTGAGTACAGTAATCTTATGCACTGGAATTAATGACATCAAGTTTTAGGTGATGCCACAAATAAAGGTCAGGTTGTACTACTGAGGCGATCAAGAACACAAACTGCAAATCTATTGCAACATTTAATAACCCCCATTCCCACAGGGCAGGAACCCTTTCAGGCAGCTGAGTGATCAGCAAATACTTAAATGTCACACCTGGCAAATTACCCAACCTGTGCCTCCCACGTCAGACGCTTCCCGTTTAAAACCCAACAACAGCAGCTCTGTTTCTGATGCACGGAAGACAATTCACACTCTCTTTCTAATTGCCACTAATTGCCAGCTATAATTTTATCTGCCACAATTGCAACCCTGAAAAGGATGCTTTCCATCAGCTGCAAACAGATAACAAAAGGCTGGAAGGGAACATTACTCTCATGTGTTTGGATATCCCCTGCAAACCCTGGTTAAGAATGTTTTATCCAGCCCCACAGATTTCAAGAATTTCTTGAATTCTATAGAATTGGGACTTAAAAGCATCGAGTAATGTGATAACTGATCTCATCTTCAAGCTACTTTTGAGAGCCTCATTCTTACTCTCCATTTCCATTCTGTATTTACCTGATTTCAGCCTCCTACAAGGATCTTGTCCTGCTCCTGTCTGTCACTCTAGTCTGCCTCCAGTATTGAAGCATTTAATTCCATCTCTACCCCTCTAAACTGTCAGGTAAGAGTCAGCTCCTGGGAAATTTTTATTCCCAGGACATTTGATCACCAGAACCAACCTAAAATTAAACATTAGGTAAACTTACTAAACTCAAGCAAATTAACACATGCAGTTCCTCAGGTAACTTTAATAAAGACACATATTAGGGACAAATCACAAGGTTGGACACCAGGGGGAATTTTTTCGTGGAAAGGGTAGTCAGGAATTGGAAGGGGGGCATTGGTGGAGTGCCCATGCCTGGAGGTGTCCAAGGAAGGCCTGGATGTGGCACTCAGTGCTCTGGGCTGGGGACAAGGTGGGGAGTGGGCACAGGTTGCACTCCATGGTCTGGGAGGGCTTTTCCAGCCTCAGGGATCCTGGGATTTTGGGACTGTTTTCTTTAGCATTAAAAAAGTGTATTCCCCGCATTTAACAGCTAACCCAAAAATGAAATTGAAAAAAGCCCCTCACCTTTCAATCCTGGGTGTGCGTGGCTTCCAGTAAAACCTCCAGTTGACTGCACTGTATCCCTTGTTCTCCTTTGGGCACTTTTCTTCCACAGCTCCCCCAGCTTTGCTTGTCAGCTGGACCTTATTCCACTGCCATGCAGAAGCACCCTGGGCAGCATCCCCGGAGCAGCTCACTTGTCCTCCCCCTGCACTCGCTCAGCAGGCTCCTCGTGGTGCTGCTGGCAGGGACAAGCCCATGCTCTGTGGGAGAGAAAGCCAGGGTAAGAGAGGAGACAACTCAGAAGGCACAGCCAGACTTGGAACGTGACACAGTTCGGAGGGCTGGGACAGGGCAGCTGCTCTGCTGTGAATGATCCCAAGGGAAGTGCCTTCCAAAACGGTCATAGCTCTTAAGATCAAAGGATGGACTTGGCCCTTATTCTCCCCCAGCCTCTTTCTAGGTATTTTAGACTGGCAGTAAACAGCTACAAAAATCCCAAAATGGTTTGGGTTGGAACCAACCCCCCAAACCATCCCCAGAATGGTTTGGGTTGGAGCCAACCCCCTCAACCATCCCCAGAATGGTTTGGGTTGGAACCAACCCCCCAAACCATCCCCAGAATGGTTTGGATTGGAACCAACCCCCCAAACCATCCCCAGAATGGTTTGGGTTGGAGCCAACCCCCTCAACCATCCCCAGAATGGTTTGGGTTGGAACCAACCCCCTAAACCATCCCCAGAATGGTTTGGGTTGGAACCAACCCCCTAAACCATCCCCAGAATGGTTTGGGTTGGAGCCAACCCCCTCAACCATCCCCAGAATGGTTTGGGTTGGAACCAACCCCCCAAACCATCCCCAGAATGGTTTGGATTGGAACCAACCCCCCAAACCATCCCCAGAATGGTTTGGGTTGGAACCAACCCCCTCAACCATCCCCAGAATGGTTTGGGTTGGAACCAACCCCCTAAACCATCCCCAGAATGGTTTGGGTTGAGCCAACCCCCTAAACCATCCCCAGAATGGTTTGGGTTGAACCAACCCCCCAAACCATCCCCAGAATGGTTTGGGTTGGAACCAACCCCCCAAACCATCCCCAGAATGGTTTGGGTTGAACCAACCCCCCAAACCATCCCCAGAATGGTTTGGGTTGGAAGGGACCATAAAGATCCTCTTGTTCCAAGCCCCTCCTGGAATATTTCCTAGAAAAGGAGTCCTGCTCAGTGCACTGCTCCTCAGATGGGAAAAAAAGCCCCTAAACTCCTACTACTCTTCATTAATTACAGCTTAAAACCTTATGTGCCTTCAGCAAACCCCAAGTGATCTTAAACAGAGGTTCAAGAGCATTCACCAGAATGCAGAAAACACAACTGGAATGTTTCTTGTCTATTCCCATCAGAACAAGGGGGCACTTTTAACTAAAGACCATTTTGTGAAGAGATTGCAAAAATACTAAAGAACATATCAAGTGCAAGGCTTATTTTTCAAATGAAAACGCCAGTAAGATATGAAAATTGGGAGTTTTAAGTTTCTTTAAAACATCAGAAAAGCTTGCAACAGTAATAGGTTCCAGGAAAAACTAAGTGAAACCCACTGGAATGAACGTTTAATATCCAATTAATGGGCAGATTTTGCACAGAGCCACAGCAGCAGCCTGGGGAGCTGCAGCAGGCACAGGAGCCTCGAGCTGAGCAGCAGAGATGGAGCTGCTGCACCAACGAGGGTGGAAGCAGAGGATGATCTGAACCAACAGGTCTCACCTTCAAATAACTTTTTCTTAATTAAAAAAAAAAACAATTAGAAACACTTTACATAGATAAATAAGATAAAGCTTTGGTCCAAATGGTGAGAAAAAAATCTGTGCAATGCCATGGCTGAAAGCCTTGGGAACCCCCACCTATAGGATGAGTTTGGCTGGCAAGGAAGCAGGGCAGAACAGTGGAGTTCCTTTAACCCGCAGGGAATCATGGCTGAAACAAATCTCCATCTACCAAACTGGAGCCAGAAATACTCCAAAACTCCTATGAACGTTCTGCAGTTATTCAGAAATGAGTTCTTTAATTCTTTGTCGTAGGGATGAGTAGAGATGGTTGTGTAAGGAGCTGGTGTTGAGGAGTAATAATCCCCTTGGATGTGCAGGAACTCGGAGCCATTGACTGACACACAACATCCCTCAGCCATGGGTCACATGCTTCACATTCTCATACTCATGAAATTCAGCAACACTTCAGGAGAAAGCTAATCCTGCTCCAAAGTACAAAATGCTCCTTCTGGTTTTCAGCAGTGCAAACCAGAACTTTTCTAAAGCTTCTGAACCAAAGTTACCCACCAAAAGGACACACGAGAAGTGAAAGTGTCGGAAACACCGGCGTTGGAGCTACTGAGGCAGGATTAATCCACCTCTGATGCAGAGATTTATCATGAAACCATCTGCAATCCCTCCTTTGCTCCACAAGGCTCCTGCCTTAGGCTCAACACCAAAGGGGGAAGAGTAAAGCAAATGGTACAGCCAGAAGTTCTGAATGCTTGGATTCCTGACTTTCAAAAAGAATTCTTTGATTACAGCCTTTGTACAGAATGCACATGTACACACACAGACACGGATTACCCCGGTGTCAAAGGCTGTGCAGCTCAAAGAGAAAGATTCCTCCCCAAAACAAAGGCTGGCTCTCCAAGACTCACTTTCTACCACGAGTATTCCCCACTCTCCTCCCCTGGTGACAGAGAGAAAGCAGCAACAATTGTACAGAAGCTGCTCTCAGACAAGTGACATTTAGCCCAGCGTTCCTCCCGTCGTCGCTGGCAATCTTCCCCTGCTCCAGTGTGCTCACATTAATAAAGAATTCAGAGGTGAGCAAGAGCTCCTCAGAATATGTCAAGGACTGGGGGAGAAAAGCAGCATTAGGGAGGAAAATCCATTAGAAAAATGAAAAACAAGATCAAGCCAACCGTGAATCTCACATTGCAGGACAACCAAGTTGCCTTATTAAATTGCATGTAAGGAGAAAAATAAATGAAAGGGGTGGAATTAGGAGAAGCAGAGACCTACCCAGTACTGAAGCACCTGAAAATCTCCTGGAATTCAAATAACATATGAAAAAGATAGAGAAATTTAATTATATTTCCAGACATTTTCTCTATTAAAATCCACGTGTGAACATACTTTTTCCCATTTTCCAGAGAAGTGAGTGTGTACCTAATGTGTGTGGGAAGAAAGAGAGGCTCTAATATTAAGGCATTTTTTCCAAAAATTTCTCTTCTTCCCTGTTTGATCCATCTTTCCCTCCCCTTCAAGGCTTTCCTTCAAGGTTTTGGGTTCAGCAAGGAAGTGGTCAAGAAAGTCCTCGAATACTCACCCCAGAGCAAGAAATTTGGGCAGGAGATAAAAGGTTAAGCAGCCTACAAAGTGCAAAGGTTCAAAAGTCTCAAGTGCTCAACTAAATCCAGAGGTGTGACCTTAATTAAACCATCAAATTGCTCTATGACTAAGAATCAAAGTACAGGGTGTCCCATCCTCTCCTATTTCCATCAAATACATGTCCAGGACATAAAGGGCTCCAGTTAATTAAGAAGGATTGCTGAAATCATGTAAAGTATCAGACAAAACTCAGAGGTAGGGTCATTCATCTTAAAAGGGAGAATAAAAAATTAACAAAATCACTTCGCAGCACTCAAGGGGAAAAAATTCAATTATGCCCAACCTTAACTTAAAATCCTTTGCACTTAAAGCTTTGCAGACTGGGGTTCCCAAATGGGAAATACATGTGCTTTGGACCCCAGTAAATACAGCATAGAATGTTTCACTACATGCCTGTTCATTAACATTTATAAACATATTAATCAGAGCAATTCTTAACTGTGCTCACAGTACAAAAGCCCTGCATACATTTAAAATTGACTGCAACCACATTAAAACTCTCAGATTTAAGGATGGGAGTTGCTGAGGTGCAAAGAGCACGGGTTCATAGCAACTGGCTAAAAGTATACAAAATAAATCAGTCCAAATATCAGAAGTTATTTTTCCTATACAAAGCTGACTGTATTAATGAGGGTGTTTCCTATGAGAAGACATACAATAATTCGAGTAATTTTGAAGTAAAAGGTTAATGGATATAAATTACAAAAAACAACCCTTCACTGGTAGAGACAAATCATCTCATTAAGCCTGGTGACATTCCTGGATTCAGTTGTAACAGAACTGCACCAGTCAGTAGCCTTTAACGGATTTATTTTCTCAGCCCTTATCAACTGTAAGAAGGAATGAAAGTTTCCCCATGCCAATGAATGAACCTCATTTAGGGGGAACCCAGAGATGTTTTCAGATCACAGAAACAGAACCTTGTGAAGAGATTTCCTGAGATCAGAACAAACCATTGTTGTCCTGCTCAGAAATGAGATGTGAACACGACGAGAAGCAGATCCTGGTGATGGGATGCAAATCCAAATAAAGAGTGGCAGCTACATGGGAAGAAACACTCTCCAGAAGCAGTTTTCTGACTCAGTTCCTCCATCTCCGCTTTGTTCTCCTCTCCAAGCCTGTGTTCTGGCAAGAAATCTCCCTCCCAGAGTGCTGATGGCATCTTATCACTGATACATCTGCTTCAAGCCAAGGCTTTCTTCCTCTTAATGTAAAGATCTTCATTAGCAGAAAAATGCCAAATGATCCATTTGTCCTCAGAGGTGACCAAATCTGCATACTTGATTTCTTACTTAACTGATTGATTCTATTTATAACAACTCCACATTCCAGGTTCTCCCTACCATCATCCCTGCTTCCTTAATCCTGCATCACAGACATTTAACTCCCCCCCAAACCCAGAAAAATGAATTTATCTCTTTGATTAATGCTTGACTTACAGCACCAGTCAGTGCAACTACAGCAATACTTTATTTTCACAACTAAATGTAACAGTAGTTATATTTTCAGTTGAGTTGACACAGCTAACATAGTTAGCTTGGATTAGTGTGTTTTTAAATAATCTGGTCAATAATTGTCAAAATGCAGATGATGTTGAGCTGGAGGCTGCAGCAGCTGAAACGAGACAGATCCATTACAGTATTTCCCCCATTTTCACTCCAAACTAGGCCTGAGTTTTTTAACTAAAGTTGCGATCTACCCCCTGGAAGCAGAATCCTGTTCACACACATAGGAATTGTCTTCCTAACTTTCACATTTCTTAAAAGAAATCCCACTGGCAAAAATTTCATCAGGAAACTTCTGGAATTCCTCAGAGCACATCATACATTATGAAACTCTGTATGTGAGGGAATGCTTCAATTCTGGCCCCAGCAAAAATTTGGAAGCCGGGCCTATACTTTAAGCTTTTCAAAATATATGTGAGTGCCCTGGGTCTTCTTAAAGGGAGCTGTCACAGACTTGTCCTTCACAGAATCCCAGATAGGTTTGGGTTGGACAGGACCTCAAAGCCCACCTAGTGCCACCCCTGCCATGGGCAGGGACACCTTCCACTGTCCCAGGCTGCTCCAAGCCCCGATGTCCAGCCTGGCCTTGGGCACTGCCAGGGATCCAGGGGCAGCCCCAGCTGCTCTGGGCACCCTGTGCCAGGGCCTGCCCACCCTCCCAGGGAAGAGAAGGAAATGCAATTTCATAATCAAGGTTGTCATGGTATTTAAATGTTTCATGGCAAGGGTTTTGCTCTCGACTGGTACCGTGCAATTTAGAAATTAACCAATTCCAGTCAGCCTATGAAGTTATTTAAGGCAGTGGCAAAGGATTTTGAGGTGCACCTGGTTTCCAAAACCTTCTACACCGGAACATACTCTGGTATTTTAATTTCAATCCACTGCACATCGTCTGATTTATGCTTAGAAATTTCAGACTTTTCCTTGAAGAATATTGGAATGATTTAAAAACTTTGAGATACGGATGAGGCAGGCTGAGTCATAACCCATTTTACAGACAAATCCAGAGCTGCGCAGCCACATACCCTGAAGTGGCACGACCAGCTCCCTTCTCCTCATGCCCCTCAGCAGAATTAAGAGCTGCACCTCAGACACCCTGGCAATTTTCTGCTTCACAAACAGCAGTAAATGACAGCGTTTCCAAAGAGAATACACAGAGCCATGGGATGGCCTGTGTACATAAATATAGATACGCTTGGTTTGCTCTGTGACTGAACACCTGAAAAGCAGCAAGACAAGGAAAAATTAAGTTTTCAAGAGCAGCATGAAATGCACCACAAGTATATTCAGCATTTCCTCTGTTAAATGTGCTGTGTGTTCCACCCAGAACACAAAACACCGAAGTTATGGCACATACAGTTTTTTATGGAAATCTCCAAGTTGGACTCCACAATTTTTACTGCATTCTATTTGAAATTTTAACATTGTTAGCATGTTTTCTACTTCTATTTTTTATCCAGAAAAAGAGTTTAACCTGGAACCAGGATTTAGTAAATAAATAAATAAATAAATAACACTTCAAAACAAAAACAAACCTGAAAATACTTAACCTCTTGCAAGCTCACATAAAACTGTCCATGATATCTTTTCTTATTGGAACTTTTCATCCAAGTTGCAATGAATCAAATTAAATATTGGAATTTCCTGCAGACACACCCCCCCATCCGCCTCCTTCTGAGCTAAGTTTGAAGGGTTTAAGTTTAGCTGTCAGTGCTCTGAAGTAAACAAAGCATTAAAGATTCATTAGTCTCCTCCTATGGCTGGGGTGTTTAGCCAGCTCATAAACACTTTATAAAGTCAGCTGGGTGCAGAGACACAGAGAGTTTATCTCTAATGCGATATTTAACTTGAATTTTACTGGAAGAGATGATCAAAATTAAGATTATTGAAATCTCCAATCATCATGGGTGCAAACCTAGACTTTCTCAATACTTCTGACTGTACCAGCAATTAATGTCTTCTATATTGGGTCTATTCACCAGGTTGAGAGAATCTAAAAATATCCCAGTGAAAAAGAGTGCCGATTTCTCTGTCTGCTGCACAGGCAGATTTTCTGCTCCTTGTCTGCAGGGAATCCTCTGCCTGGTACCTCCACATCCCATATTCAAAGAGAGATTTCAAATAATGTTCTGGCACTTCTCCAGCATTAACTCTGACACAGTCAATTCAGCAGGGAAATGCCAGATTTCACCCAGTTGCTGAGGGGGTGGCGTTGGCAGTGCTTTGATAATGCCTCTCCCTCTCCCTGCTTTTATTGTAAATAATTTTCATACATGTTTTCCTAACCAAAATTTGATTTTGTCATCATATCCAGTGGGTTTACAATACAGGTATTGCTGCTGGAAATGTCAGTGCTCTAAATGTGATTCCTGATGTAGCCTCTCATAGAATATCGAGAAATAGCCAAGTAAATTTATTCTTTCTATCTAAATGTCAGTTTAGGTCTAAAAAACCCTAAATATCATGAAAAGAAGAGGTATGTGCAGTGTTTATCTAATGTGACGGCTTGGATAAGAAACACAATCAAATCTGGTTTGTGTGAGAATACTGAACCCTACAGAGGAGGATGTCAAGAGCCCCTCTGCAAAAGGAAATGTGTATTACAGTTATAAATAATTTTACAAGACCTTTTTTATTGTAATCATAAAACTTCAAAAACATGATGGAATCAAAGCCATATTAGAGTTTAAAATACCATAAACCAGAAGCTATTATATCCCTGGCATACAGGATAATTTAAAGGAAGACATAATCACTAAATCAAAATTTATCTTGCATCAGTAATAGGAGAAATGTGTTTTCATCGTCAGCTCCCCATCCAAGATCCTCCACAAAAGTCAGCAATGCCTCCATTTATAAAAAATATTGGAGGAAAGTTGGGGTGTTCGCCTGGATAAATAACTGGTTATGGAGATAGGGACTGAAGGTAGGATGGAGAGGTGAGTGCTTGGGGCAGGCTCACCTGGGGAGCTGAGCCAGGAGCTGTCCTGCCCAAAGAGCCAGAATTAGTCTGGGAAAAGAAGGACTGGGAAGGTGACATGCCGTGGATGAGACAAAGGAAGTCCAGACGGTAACGCTGAGAGCCACCTGCAAAGATCTGCAGATGGACCTTCCCTGTCTCAGTGTCTGAGCTATCACCGTGATGGATGGCAGGCAACAGGAAGAGATGTGGAGTCACGGACCCGGGGGGAACATCCTGGCTTTCCACACAAAATGATGGATACCTGCTGGATGCTGACATGCAGGAGCAACAATGTGGGGCTGCAGCTATTAATGCTGTGAGGAAATTGGTTCAGACTCCTTGACAGTCACTGAAAAAGCAAAATAAAAGAATAGAAAGCAGGGAAAAAAAATAAAGAAATCAAGTGTTTCTTTGTAAAATCCACAGTGCAAACTTGTTGCAGATAATTCTGATTCCCTCACCTCAACAAGGGTATCAGGGACTTAGAAAGGGTTCAAAGTCAGGAAAGAAAGCTGAGACCTTCCAGTTAGGAAAGGGAGATGACTCACGGAGGATGAGAGAGGTTTGGCACACCCAGAGCAAAGAGTGACAGCCCAGCCTCGGGATCAGAGCATCCACAGCAGTTCCAGACAAATAAAAGGCCGTGGACTTTGCTGCATGGCCTGTAATTAGGCAGAGGAACATTGCTCCAAGACATCATGAGCTTCCATGGGCCTAAAAGGACTCTCAACATTTATGTGGAAGCCGGACGTCCTGGATGTACCTCTGGCTTTCCAGCTGCTGCAGCGTGTGGAGGCTGAGAGAGTTTGCTGAGGCATTTTTAATACATGCTTGATCTAAACTCACATTGTCATGCTGCTTTCCAAGGGAAGAACCCTAAAAATGATAGAAAAGCAGAAAAATAGCAGAGAAGAACCCTTCATCTTGAGCTCGAACTGGCTGTGAGGCAGCTGGGGCATTTCTGGGGATGTGGGGGTAGGAACACTGGGAATAGAAAAGCAAAGCTCACACTCAGCCTTGTGGTTGTCCTTAGCCAGCCCCATCACTGGAGGGAACTGGAGAACTGGTTTGTAACTGCACTGGTGAATGCCCCAGGACCCACTGAGACACCCTCTGGACCCAGCAGTGCCCAGACCCTCCTCTGTGATCTCTGCTCCCAGCCCTACTCTAGTCTTCACCCAAGCGCCTGCTACACTCCTTTAAGACTGACACATCCCCTCACCCTTTTTGTTAATCAAGACAATTTCCTGATCCCATCAGCAGCCCCTGGGCCAGAGCATCTTCATCCAAGGCAGCACCAAAGGTCGGTCAATACACAGGCACATGGGAATGAACAAACACTGAGCCCGTGTGAAACAGAGACAGCTTGGATGCAGATGTAGGATCTTCCCTTGCAGGATCCCTGCCTCTCATAGCTCCGCATCTAACTTCTAGGCTAGAGGTTTAATTTTCTCAAGGTTACCCAGACATCTTTAACAGAGATCTGAATCAGACTCCAGTCTCATGTAAGATTTTAATTGTGAAGCATCGTCTGCACAGATTTATTCCTCTTGGTTCTACTCTACTATAAATAATAAACCTCCCTCTATAGCACCTGAGAGCTTATTATGTGCTTCAGTAAAACCGTTCATAATTATTCAGTTACCTGACTATGTTTGCCCTTTTGTGTATTTGAGCACCTCAGAGACACAGAAGGTATTAAAACATTTGCAAACCAGGTAAATAATTTATTTTCACATCATTTGCCCTCCCATACTGTGAATTATTATATGCAATCAGTCACCTAAAGCACAGGATGCCTCCACTTTCTCTATTTCTGAATGGCCAATAACATCAGCTGCAAGGAGGATTTCTACTGAACACTGGTATTCTTGTTTGGACATGAATACCCCATGTCTGTGTGGATATAGATCCCCGCAGAAGGAAACCTTGTTCCCTGACTACTGGATAAAACAAAAAGCCATCAGAAATGCTTGCAAGGAGCCTGAGCATGACTGATAAGGAAGCTGTATAAATCTCCAGCAGCCACTTGCCAACTCAATTCTGAAACATTCAGCTGATTCCAACTGCAGATTACTGACTTTTCTCCAACCATCCCCATTTTCATCTTCTGCTAAAAAATATTAATTTACCCAAAGCAGGAGAGAAGCAGCCCAGGACACCCAAACTTCGATAAATCACAGACATTGATTTAATCTCATGCAAGTGAAGCTTCTCGCTGTCCTTTTAAAACAAACAAGGAGGACTCAGAGGCCTGCACATAATCACTGAATTACAAAGAACAGATGTGAAACATTAACAAGGAAATGCTTATGCTGGCAAGGAGCAGGACTATAAAACAGCACGCACTGTACCGAGCCAGATCGGCTTTTCAATGACTCATCCTTACGAGATTACAAACAAGAAGGAACAAAAATTAAATGGTTCATTTGACTGGGCCTAATACACTTTAGTTACTTTAAATTAACTGCTAATTGTGCCATTTCTTTCCCTTGTTCTTTTTCTTCTGACTTCTTGGTTGAAATGCCTTGATGGAGGGGAAATTATTACAAACCCCACACAACTCCTATCTATGCATTTACCTATGATAAATCCACAATTAGCACAAGCATTCCCTTCAAAACGTGCACTCATTTCTCTGAAATGAAAGCATCTCTCTGTTCAGCCTGTTACTACACCAAGCATGCACAGGATTAATTTTTCTTCTTTTTAACCCAGTTCTACAAAGATTTTATCCTGTTCATTCCCTGAGCACCCTGGGATAGTGGAAGGTGTTCCTGCCCGTGGTGGGGGGTTGGAATGAGATGAGCTTTAAGGTCCCTTCCTACCCAGACCATTCTGGGGTTCTGTGATATTGCCAGGCCTATTTCTCACCCTGTGCTGACAGAGGGAGAGAAAAGAACAGGAGTCACTTCTTGCAGTGTTAATAAGGGAGGGTGCCCACGCCATATCTTGAATAACCTGATACGGATAACAGAGGTGAAGAACCACTCTGAAGTGCAGGACAAGGAAGGCTCAGATGCAAATAGCAATTAAAAGTCATTGCATTTTAGTTAACATAAAAGCCCACTGCCTGCCTCTCACACATACCCATTTTCTATTTCTATGCCTGTCCTACAAACGCATCCTCATCTCTCAAGCCACTTTATGGTTTACTGATCCCATGACTTGGGTTGCAAGAAATTAAAAAGAACTTTCCTTCTGAACGATTCGATGGTCACTTCACATTTACAGGAGCTGGTCATCAATGATCCCTGTGGCTCCCTTCCGGCTCAGGATATTCTGTGATTCTGATAAAGGAACATGTGTGGTAAGAGGAGATTGCTGCCCATCTTCCCTCATGATGCCAGGGAGAAAACAGGGCCAATCTCACTCAAACAGGACCTTTCCACTTGTCTCTATCACAAGTACTTTAATATAATTATATATAATTATTTTATATATATATATATAAAAAATAATTACTATAATTATATATAATTAATATAATCTCCTGTTGTTGCTCGAAACACATAAAAATTAATGCCTTAACTACTTGGATGTAAGGACCCGAGCAACATCTCTACACTCACTTTGAAATGAATCATAACCAAGATGGAGCACGTTGGGAAACTTCTACGGCTCCAACTGCTGCTGAATGGATCTACTCGGTTTTTTATTAATTTTTTTTTTCCTATTTCTCACAGAGATACCTGTATGTCAAAGCAGAATTCCTCATTATGACCAACCTGAATTAACTTTTTGATAGCACTGGGGACAGATTTTCTTCCTATTATTTCTCGGAACGAGAAAGATGGAGGCGGTGAATGCCCTAATTTTTTACTACATCCACTGGTGGGGGAAGCAGCACATCATTGTTTGATAAATTCTGGTGGCGATTATTTCGCAGAGCTATTAAAAATTCAGGCTTTATTTGCAATCAGAGACTCTCAGGCTCCCATTTAAGAGGCCTCCTTGTGCCTTCGTCTCCCAGAGTGAAGAGTCCTTCAGCATCCCATCATCCCTAAGCACTCGTGCCCACAGAAGTTGAATTAAATCACTTCATGCCTTTTTTCCTTCAACAAAACGGACAATTCATTTTTGCCTTGCAGCAAATCAAGCACCCTCAAATCACTTGTGCCTCTTTCCACCACAATGTTGAAATTCCAAT
The DNA here is from genome assembly GCF_020740725.1 of Corvus hawaiiensis. NCBI lineage: Eukaryota > Metazoa > Chordata > Aves > Passeriformes > Corvidae > Corvus > Corvus hawaiiensis. The sequence goes on along the minus strand of NC_063220.1, from coordinate 36,402,949 downwards.
CAGATTTTCCAGCCTAGGAATGATCTTGCCACTACTTCCTATGGAAATACCCCTGTTTGTGTGCCCAGGTTGATATTGCCCTGTATTTATTCAGTATTATTACACAAATCCACATAGGCCTGTTCTTAAGACCACTAGAGAAATTACAGACAAATTTGACTGGCTGCAGCCTTTTAGACGGATACATTTTGGGCAATAAAGCAATTAACAGGTCATGGTGTTTCGAACGCTTCATAAAGAAAGATACTGAAGCAGTTGAGAACCGGAGGAAAATTCCCTTTACCGACCTGAGGGAGCAGCAAAGGGAAGAGATGGAAGGTGATGCAAAGAAAGGAGAAGCTGGAAAGAAAAGCTGAAGTAAAAACCCAGTTTTGTTTCATGGTTTAATCACATTTATAGTTAAGAGTAAGAACCAGCACCTCAAAGCCCAGGTATGGCCCTTGTGAGGAACTCCACATTCCTATACTGCAGAAATGCTCATTTACCCTTCCCAATCCAAATCCTGATATTCATAATCCTATTTTAACAGAGTTTTAAAACTCATTATTTGTGTTCAAATTTGGAAGAAATTTTGAAATAAAATGGCAAGAAAAAATGCAAAAAGCCACCTCCCAGCTGTGGTGAACTTTCCAGCTCAATTTCAATGTCAAGTTTTTTAATTTGTTCAAGGCTAAGAGAGCCCAAACACTTCACATTTCAGTGCTTCTGCAGCTCCTTTCACACATAATCTGCAGTAAAATGCACAGAATGACAGTAGCACCTGTGTTATTCAGGGTACATTTTCCCTACTGGCACAAATGCACCATGCCATTCAAATTAAGACTTCATACCAAGATGGCAAATTTCCCAAATCACACTCTTAATCTCTCCCATCCACTTGACAGAAAAGAAAAGAAAATTAAAACCCACTTTTGAAACAATAACAGAACATTCCACCTGTACAAGGAGAAGAATCAACGTACAAAGACCAGAGAGAAATGGAAAACATTAAAAAACAAATTTTAAAAAAGTAGTTGTATAGTGCTCTACTAACAAATTAGTTTCTGCAGAGATGTCTACAGGGCATTAACTTCCTGGGATCACAACACTGATTTCCTCACAGAAGCAGAGCAAGTATTTACAGTCATTGGGATTCTTCAGCACACTGAATTATGCAGCTGGCAAAGCACAAAACAGGAGCAAGTAGGTGTTGTGTCCATCAAGGCCATGGACATGAGCCCCAAGCAATTCCTCCACAAGGCATAAAAAAATACAGTGGTTGAGGCATCAAATTGTTAATAAATATCCCTTTTTATTATGAGGTACCAGGGAGAATTACAAAACCCCTAATGAAATGACCCAGGGTGTGTTGTAAAGGTCTCATATGACAATTCCTGAAGCAGAAAAGAGATGGAAACTTGTTTTTACTGTGTTACCCTGCAGAGTTGGAAAGAAAATGCTCATAAACCACCAGGCCAAGCAACATCTGCATGAACTGCCTGGAGTGTAGCCACAATAGGGGACATCACCTTCAGGCAGCCCAGAAAACAGTGCAGGGAGCAGGACAATCAAACTGGGTCGTTTCTGTCAAAATTCCCTGTGTGCTTCCTTTATCCATCTTTTCCTGCTCTAGACCTCCGAGTGCTTTCAGGAAAAGATGAATAATCTGGCTGAGCTCGTGAACTTTGAGAGGAATCCCTGCTAATCCCATCCCGAGCAAGGGGAGCACACGGCACAGATCCTCCACCCTGGGGACACGTTTAACGCCAGGGAACTGAAGGACACCGGTCTCTGGAAGCACCACTCTGCCACCCATCAACATCCACGTCGTCAAACAGGCAGCTTGAGCCCAGGCCTGACTTTGTTGCTAGGATATTATTCCCAGAGAGCCGAAGGAGATGCACAGCACGCAGCTGTGTGTGGACAGTGCTGTGTCAGGCCCTGAGAATTCAGCCCTGTCTTACCCTTGCAGATGTTTTCAAAGCAGCAATGTGCCCTGAGACAGCCAGGGGGGAAGGACAGACTCTGTCACTTCAGGGTCAAGCCTCCCTGGCACCAAAAATCCCATCACTTCTCAGTGACCAGCTCTGAGGCCAAGATAAAATTGTTTCAGCAACTGCTCTTTTTAGAAGTGAACAGTGTGTTTCCTGCTGTGGCTGGAATATGTGGAATAATCACAGTTACCCTTTGCCAAGGGTGATTTCCGTGGTCTGAAACACAGCCTCCCCATGAATTTTGTGGTAATCAGATTCTTCTTTGCCATTCATGTTCTTCTCTATTTATTTATGGAGGAGCATTACCAGCACAAGCTATTCAGCAGGGCCGGGACAGGGAAGTCAGGCAGGATGAGAAGGAATAACAGATAGGAATAATTGGTACAACAAACTGGCACATTCCAGCTCCAGTTCAGGATATGCTGAGATCAAGTCCATGCATCCCAAATCCACCCAGCAGCCGAGCACCCCTGACAAACATCATCCTGGGGGGCAAGAAAAGAAGCATGAACCTGTTTATGTTTGCACCTGACCAGGCATAATATGAATTCTTGGATAACTCAGGGCAGAAGCAGCCTTTCAATCACACTGTCCACCCTGGCTGCGTGACACAGGTGGCCTTGGAATACCAGCTGGCCCTGGAGCAGGATGCTCTGCCTGGGAGTGTGTCAAATGACTCCAACTCCAACACTGTGCAAGGCTATCAGTGGTCGGCTGAGAGGGGCATCGTGTGCTGCTTGTGGCGTTGAATTGTGCTAAAATCAGTCTGGCTTATTGTGTAGAGAGGTAAAGATGTGGCAGATGTGGTGAAGTATGATCTAAAATTGCTAAGCTGACCCAGCTGACCTGGAGACATCTGACTGATGTCAGTCCTATAAAAGTCCAGTCCACTTGCCCTAGGATAGGTTCCCTAACATATTTCTCCTTGGAGCGTGTGGAGATTCCTCCCTTGGGTTTTGGGGACGCCCCCCAAGGCTCCCCCTCGAGGCTGAGTGAAAGAGATTTGCCCATGAGCATTGGTCCGGGCAAGTTACATCAATCTCTGATAATTGTTTCTTTTTGCTGTTTTAATATAATTGCTTTAATATTGCTTTGCTATAGCACACTACCCAATCTTATACCATAATAATAGTTTCAGCTTTTTTGCTGTGTAGTAAATAATTCTGATTGTCTTTTTGTCTAACCATTTATCATAATAAGTAATTCATTTTTATATAAACAGATCTGATTTGCCATCATTAATCCTGCAGGACAAAGTGACTTAAACCATTGACCAAGTCTGGGTCTAAGACTGGATCCAGCTGCCCCCAGGCTCCTCTTGGAGGAGGAGTTTAGAAAGCCAGGGGGTCCTTTCTGCACCTTGTGACTCACCAGGAGCTTCTCTCAAACTTTGATGCTCCCACTCCACCCATGACAGCCCCTCCTCACTGTTTCCTTCTGCTGCCAAACAACCATTGAAGAGATCAAAACCTTCCCTGCCCCAAGCGAGCTCAGGTGAGGAACAAATCAAAATTTCTGTCAAGTTTGCTTGCAGTGACACAAAGTGTTACTTCTCTTCCTTCTCAGGGAGTTAGAAAGGAAAAGGATGCACAGGAGCTGTGGTACCTGCCCTGCCTGGCCCTGGCTCTGAGTGAGCATCAGGGGTGCAGACACAGACTGGAGCTCTCCATATCTGCTCCTCTCTGCAGTTCTCACTCCCTTGCCCATTCATGCCTGGATATAGCCTTGGGAAGTTTCTCAAGTTACACATTTCTCATCTTCCCTAAGTCTTAGAAATCAGAGAGAAATTTGAAGAACAGAATTTCACGGTGGACTGGTGTATATAATACAAACACCAGGCAATAATTATGTTTATGTATTTTTACCCACACACATCTCCACTGCAGCAAATTCTGCTTAGCTGAACAGCAGGCTCTGTTTGCCAGCTCAAACAGGGAGCCCAGCTGCAGCACTGGTCTTGCTCCCACACCTCAGAGATGCATATCAAGAGTTTGATATTCTCTGTGTCCTGCTATTTTCTCTCTGAGAAGAAGGATGCTTACGTTCCACAGCAATCAAAGTAAGTTCAAGTCTCCTAACAAACCTAAAAAGGTGATCAAAATATATTCAATTTTCTGTTGTTCTTTTCTTTCTCTGCCTCTGTTTCGTGAGTTCTTTTACCCAGAGTTCAGGTTGAAACGCAGGAGACACAGAGTTTATCTTCGGACTCAGATGTTTATTCTTATCTATAGTACAGCTGCCCAGAATGTGCCTCTAAGTTAACAAGGTGAAAACGGCCCCCGACTGCTACCTTACAAGGTCTTTTAAAGTCCAATCTATCCAATTATGGAATTCCAACTAATTTATTTTTACTTATAATCCAGTAACTAATCATCCATGTTCCGCACTGTGGGATTTTTGAACCAATACCAGACCACCCAGATTTGTGAAGAAGAAGAAAGAAGAAAGAAGAAAGAAGAAAGAAGAAAGACGAAAGAAGAAAGAAGAAAGAAGAAAGATGAAAGAAGAAAGAAGAAGAACTAACCTACACCCAAAATCCTCCATCTTGCTACATATATATTACTATATCCCAGAAACCTAAATTTTCTATATCTCTACATATTCCACCCAGTGATATAACACACTTCTTTTTAATTACACAGCGACAATCTCAATGCTATCACATAATTTGGGAAGCCTGTCCCAAGGCCTCAGGCCAAATGCAGTGTGCTTTTGAGGATCACTGCCTGTCAGCACTGAAAGACTGAAATTCTCTGAACCTAGGGTTCCAGCAAAAATATTTAGCAGAAACTAAGGAACAGCAGAATTAACACTTAATTGCAGAGGAAGAAAAGAACAAAGCACACATCCCTTTCTTTCTGCTTATGGAAGTACAGGAATGCACAGAACTTGCATTGTCTACTTAAAAAAATATTTATTATCTACAATCCTTCATTTCCCAGAATGGTTTGGGTTGGGAGGGACCTAAAGCCCATCTCATCACACCCCTGCCATGGCCAGGGACACCTCCCACTGTCCCAGGCTGCTCCAAGCCCCAATGTCCAGCCTGGTCTTGGACACTGCCAGGGATCCAGGGGCAGCCCCAGCTGCTCTGGGCACCCTGTGCCAGGGCCTGCCCACCCTCCCAGGGAACAATTCCTTCCCAATATCCCATCCATCCCTGCCCTCTGGCTCTGGGAAGCCCTTCCCCCTTGGCCTGGCACTCCAGGCTCTTGTGAAAAGTCCCTCTCCAGCTCTCTTGGGACCTCTTCAGGTACTTCAAGCTCTCTTTGGAGGCTTGGCAAGGCTCAATAATAACTACCACTAGTAGTAGTAGTAATAATAATAATAATAATAATAGTGATAGTAATAATAAACCCAAAACTTCCATCACGAATACTATGAACCAATGAAAACTGTCTACAAATATTTAATATTTGCTGGGAAAACCTTCCCCAGAAGATCATTAAGAAAATCTTAATCTCCACCTAATGCTTTACAACATCAGCCATTAATAAATTATGAGTACAGCAGGAATTAGCTTTAGCATAATGTTCTCAAATGACATGTGCCATTCCAAAATATTTTCAGCAAGTGACTTCTTATTTTTGTTGACGGGGTGAGTTTTTCAGTAGGGTTGGTTTGTTACTGTTGGTTGATGTTTTGGGGTTTTGATTTTGGTTGGTTGGGGTTTTTTAGGCTTGGGATGGGTCCACGGATATCCACACTTTTGGAGAGCAAAGAGCCTATCTGATGGATTCTGTAATTTCTAATACTGGAAACTCGTTGGCACGAAGAATTCTCGCAAATTGATCTGAATTTAGCTAGGATAGCAACGACAGAAAGTGCATCTATTTTAGAATGAAATTCCAAGTGCCATCAAGAGCTGTCTCTGAGGAAGAGCTACGAGCTAAACCAGCTCCAGGTCTCATCACACCACACACATGGTTCTCATTCCTGAAGATTATTCTCCTTTGCTAAAGCAGGCACGTATTTGAAAATAAAACACACATGCAAAGACTGCCACAAAAAAAAACCTGCTCAGTGTCCATTCCCACAAGGGGCTTGAAGGTTTCCGGGTTGTGGGAGGCCTCGAGAAAGCTCTTTAGCCCATCTTGCTAATCAGTAAGTTTTTATAATTCTCATTACTAGGAGAGAAGATTTCTTTAGCTGGGGACCTCTCCACACTGGCTGGAATGGCCCCAGGTGTTCCAGAGAGGATTCACGGCTGTATGTGTTAAAAACAATGGAATTGATGCAATTAACACATTTAAACTGAGCTCCAACTTTTTAAGTTACTTCAAGCAACACATTCAAATTTAGCTCTGATTTTTTAGATTACATCAAGCAACAGCAATGTAACAGCAATCTGAGACTATAGATCTGAAATACACCATTCCTCTGGTTGTCACAGCAAGTCCCAAGCAGCAGGGAATTCCAGCAGCAGGGAATTCTGCCGTGGAGGTGAGGAAAGGTTCACCTGGGGTTGATCCCAGCTCCCACCCACTGGCCAGGCAGCAGCTCAGAACCTGTCAGACCATCTTCAGCTCACTGCTGAAGCTCCTGCAGCCCTCCCTGCACACACTGGGAGGTTCCAGACATCTGTGGAGTGGTTATTCCCCACCACACGGATGGAGCAGAGCTTTTCTTGACACCTCCTAATACAGAGAGGGGCTGCTCTTGCTGCTGTACTCACAGACAGCCCATGGATGGAGAAGCCTCCTAAGCTGCGCCAGGTCTAAACAATTTGCCCGCTGCACACAACAGGAGGAATAAATTAGTCCAGCTCCAAGATTAATTTTTGCATGTGATTATTAATAGCAAGCGATGCTGGCAGTTACTCACTGCAGCCTGTGGGGAAGATTTCTCTTGGGCAATAACTCCAGACATTGCTGAAAAATCTGAAACATTGTACACAGCATGAAAATATTGAACTTGCCTCTCTTTCTGCAAACAGACTAAAAGGAATTGTCAAGGACTCCACTGGTGAGAAACAACAGTTTGTGATATACAATGCCACAGAACACCAGGTAGTAACAGCAGAAGAAAAGGAAATCTGCTGTTGGCTTTCATTGCTTGCAGACTCCGAAGCCGCTGGTGAGAAAAAGTGCTGACAATTTTAGCACTGGGTTTGTCCACAATGGGAATTTTCATTAAAATAAAAGAAAACTCAGAATAGAGAAGACAGAACCCCAGAACCCCTGAGGCTGGAAAAGCCCTCCCAGCCCATGGAGTCCAAGCTGTGCCCAATGCCCACCTTGTCCCCAGCCCAGAGCACTGAGTGCCACCTCCAGCCCTTCCTTGGACACCTCCAAGCATGGGCACTCCAAAGCTCCCTGGGCAGCCCCTGCCAAGGCCTGAGCACCCTTTCCATGGGGAAATTCCTGCTGCTGTCCAAGCTGAGCCTCCCCTGGCCCAGCCTGAGGCCATTTCCCCTTGTCCTGTCCCTGTTCCCTGGCAGCAGAGCCCGACCCCCCCGGCTGCCCCCTCCTGTCAGGTGGAAGGACAATGAGGAAGCCAACAGAGCCAGCAGCTCTGGATGTCTGGATGTCCAACAACATCCTCCAGGAAGAAGCCAACCAGAGGCTGGCTATGGGAAGGCTGTGGGCATTAAGAAATGAAACAAAAGCAAGAAAAAAATACCATAAGCTTTTGATTTTATCAGGACTGGGAGTGAGGAATAGGAGAACACAGAGCAACATCATCTAAATTTACTGCAAAACTCCCCCACTGTTAAATCAGGAAATAAAATGTATTATTTATTATAGAAAAGTATGACTCAAAGTCCTCTAAGTGATCCTTCAAATAAAATAAAAAATAAGTTCTAGAAGGAGACTTGTCACTCGTTACATTCAGCTCTCTGAAATTCTTCCTGCCTGAAAATCCCTATAAAAATGATACAATATGGGGGCTTTTGGCCACTTGTAACAAGAAAATAACTTCACTTTTCAGACAGGTGAGAACAATTTTTCCTATCTTTGCTGCAACATTCCCAGATGCAGTAAATGGAAATTTTCAGCAGCATGCACTCAGCATAAAAAACAAAATCATCCAATAAAAGCAGACATCTAAAGATGCAAGTGGTGGAGTGTTAATTCCTTCATGCAAAGGTATGAAAGAGACTTTTGCCTAACAAAATGGTTCATTTCAAACAAGCAGCAATGGAAATTCTGTGGACTAACAGATGTTTAACAGATCATAAAAACCAGACATACTTTGCTGCCATCGAAACCATCAATGCTTGAAAAGGCACTTCCACAAGGAAGGATCCTTCCCAAATGCACTCAGGGAATACCTGTTTAGGTAATGGTGGAGGTTCAAACCCACCTCCCTCACTGCAATCCCAAATCCCACTGTCTGGGACAAAGACAAGCAGTTAGGGAGAAGCACAGCATTATCCCTGGAGCATCACTGCAGGGGCACTAAAGGCATCCCCGGGGCTGCATTTACGACCCATGAAGTCGGAATTAACTCGATGTCCTATGGAAACATCTGTGCCAACCTCCCTGGTTGGCATAAATTACACTTGTTAACTTGGCCTTTGGGACCCGTGAGATCAAACACACATCCCGGGCCTGGCTCTTCCCACACAAGAACAGGTCAAGGCATGGAGAGCGAGCTGTAATCCTGTGCTGAGTTAACCAGGTTTGAGGGGAAAAGAGAGCAGAAATATTCTCTTCCAATGTCTGTACTTCCAAGCAGAGCCAACCAGCAGCCTGCCAAGCAGAGGCCAACGGGATGGAGGCACCAGGATGGGCCAGGGCCTCTCTGCCCCTCAAAACCTTTTCCTGAACAAAGAATGTCAACCATGAGGTTGTCAAAATGATTCCCAGGCAGGTACTCCTGGCTCTGCATTCCCAGGCTGGACAGGGGTCACACTCAGAGAGGAGAACTAGAACCATTTCAAACACATTCCCTCTCTCTTGGGAGCGACTCTGTGAGGTCCCACTGGCCATAAGGACCCCTCTTGGCCTAGTAATGATTCTGACATTACTGATAACATCAGACTTTGATCATTGCACTACCAGGACAGGGTTTCAGGGCTTGCCAAAGCAGGGGACTGACACTCACCCTGAGAAATGTATTTTTCAGCAAACATTAAGCATAAAATCTCACACTGAATTCCATGGCACTAAACCAGCTGCATGTGCAGGGGCGAAAACAGTCAAGGACTGAGTGCCAAAATCAGCTGGGACTCTAACAGCATCCTCTTTGCCCTCATAAAACTCACTAAATCCATTTTTAAAATTTCTACCTTTCTGTCAGCTGTGGCTGGAACTGTACAACGTATTCAAAATCTATCAGTGCAAGGGGGAGAAATGAAAACAAATAAGGACACACAGGAGGCTGCATGATCACATAAGTTGTATTTCCACAGATGAAATAAACCAGGAGAGCATGAGAGTGGAAAAACAGAAAGACCACAGGGGAATAGACTGGACAGAAACCATCTTATTAAATCAGTTTTGTTATGAACAAGGCGAGCTCGAGGCCTGTTGAAGTCTGAGACATATGCTATGGACTTACCTGGAACTGAGCCTGTACAGCTGGAAGAGTAAATTTAATGTTGTGGTTTGCCAGTTTAAAGAAACCACATTTTTCTGGGTTCAGATCCCAATGAACTTCTGTTGTTCAGTGTCAAGTTATATAGAAAATAATACATCAGAAGTTTGACAAAACTAGATAAGATCTTTAGGTCTCAATTAATGCTCAGCTGAAATTTTTTCTGAAGCTTTATTGGCCAGATTTTCACATCAAATAACCCATGACACAGAACTGAGGGTTCAAAAGAAAAGGTAAAATAATTCCATGACTTGGTGTTAGCCAAGCACATCAGTACAGCAGCAAGACTCTCCCTCTCCAGCCAAATCAAATCCTCTCCTTTTTCAGCTCTCAAATGGAAGCCAAACTCCCCTTTCTGAAGAAAAAAGAAAACTGCTGCTGCCACACACACAAATTAATGGACACCCTCAGTCTGCTCCAGCTTCTCAACGCTGAAGCCTTCAAGGGAATTATCCACTTTTCTTATCACGAGCACCTTCCTGCTTCAGAGGGTGAAAAGAAGAAACAATATTGGAAAACATAAAACAAAACCGAAAAAGCAGTATTATATCCTAAAACTAACAAATGCACCCTTTCTTTTAATTGAGATCTCTCTCTTCTCCCATCAACAAAAAAATCCTCAAAATATTCAGATCAAAGGAAAAGCTAAAAAGAAAACAAAGGAAAAATCCTGCATTTTTAATCATGGATCCATAGATCTCAGAAGAAATAGCATGAAATATAGCAATGCTTTTTTGCTGTTACTTTCTTCCCCCCTTCTTCATGCTTCACTAAGCACATACACACAGCTTCTTCTACTAAAAAAGGGGGAAAAAAACCCACAAAACCAACAATAAAACATGCTGAGTTTCCAGGAGCTTTTGATACTACAGTTTCAGTGGTTTTGACAATGTTTCATATAAAAAGGGGCACAGTTTATAGAAGAGGACTCTAGGGGTTACCAGTATGACTCATACTACTTGGTTAATAACTAATAATTATGATAACAGCAATAATAAGAGTAGAAAAAATAACAGTAACAGTAATAATAATAATAATAATAATAATAATCTTTCAACCTGTCTGTCTACAAATAATGAGGAAAGCCCACCAGCCTCCTCAGGAGAATAAACAAACCATCTTGCAAAAGACACCCAACACACTTCCAGCACCTTCCTTTTGACAAAGCATCAGTTGAGCAAACACACCTTTTAAAATTATTCCACCCAAACAATAAAAAACTGAGAATATCTGTCTCTATATAAATGTCCTATGAGCAGATTTAACAAAGAGCAAACCAAAAGCAGGACACCCATTTTTTCCTCCATGAAAAAGGCTGCAATCTTTGGGATGACACAAGTGACAGGAAATGGTGCAGGAGGTTATGTGGGTGCTAATGATGGCCATCATTCTAAAACAGCCAAAACTGAGCTAAAGTCACTTAAAGGCCCAGTAAAACAGGAGGAAAATGCCAGTGATGGAGCAGTCAAATCCAGCAAAGTGACCCGTAAAGCATCACTAGGGCAGAAATGGTTGGTGTTGGCTTTCCCCAGAGAGCTAATGATAAACACTTCATCAGGTGCTACAACCTTTTCTGAAGTAAACACTGGAAAAGTGTCCCTTCTGTCTCTCCCTTTGACCTGCATTGCTAACATCTGGCCAACATCCACATTTTTCCAAACCAAAGGCAGGTTCAGTACACTGCAAACTCAGATTTATTTGGAAAAAATGATGCCCAAGTGCTTCAGCAGCTTAAATTGCCATTCTCCAAAATGCAAACATTCACCCAAGGCAGAGCTCTGCCAAAGAGCCTTTAAGCCTAAATGAAGAAATGCAGGGGTGCCACCTCTGATGCCACCTGGTCCTCTACACAACTCACCTCTGTTTTACCACAGTGTCCTCTGCAAGGGAACCAAACCATCCTGCTTGGTTCCCAATTCCATGCTGATTTCTAGTTTTGAAAACCCAGTCCAAGACAATTCTTTGGGTCAGCTGTGCTGTTGGGTCTGTGGTCACGCTCCTTCCCTGCAGAAAGAACGTGGCTCTGCTTTGGCTCCGTGGGCTTTTTAATTTTCTAAAGCCTAGCATTTTTCTCCTCTGTATGGCCATTCAGGCTTTTTATCAAAGAAACAACAAAGACATAAATATGTGTAGTATGCACAGGAATGATTTTGTGCAAGGCACTTTTCCTATAAAACAATTTTTTCTCTTACACTGTCAACAGATCAACCTGGGGTGCCCAGATCAGAAGGCTCCAACAAAAACATCAGAGCCTCAGCTCCACTCCATGCCCTGTTCAAGGCTTGAGTGAAGAACAGGGGAAGAGCCTGGGTCTCCACGCTGACCTGAGGCCATTTCAGACTGGAATCTGGGAGAAGGAGCACAAAGAGCCCTGCAACGCGGTCCTGGGCCTGAAAATGGCTGAGGAGAAGGGCCTGGAAACAACAGAGCAGAGAAAAATTATTTACACTGGAGGAGTATGGAGGAAACTTTCCAAATGAGCAGTGATGTTGACAAGAAAAAGAAATTAATTGAGTGTGGGAGAGTTCTGTCATGGTTCTAACAGAGATTCAAGTGCCTTCCCTCCATGGGCTTCTGCCAGGAGACCCCTTGTGTCTCCTCATGAAGAAAGGGTGAGGACCCCCCCACTAACACACCCAAACTGCCCAAACCCCACTCCCACATCCCCCTTTGGGCCGGTGCCATGGCCAGAGGGCAGTACACAAACAGCCCCGCCCTCAGTGCCACCATTTCCATGACACTCATTGTGAAACTGAGGCCTCTCACTGTCCCAATTCCTCTTTCAAACCGCCCAAGTCCCCAGTCCTACCACAAAAGTGTTGGCAGACTCCATCCTTTCCCTACCCATCTCGCAATAATTTCAAAGACGTCTTTTTGGTCTTCTTTCTGCCCAACATGACCAAAATCCATCTGAAGCCCTGCAGATCCCCTGCCCTTCCCTAATAGGGGTCTCCAGCCTTTGTATGATGGCATTTGGACCAGAACAGAAGTCAGGAGATTCATCTGCTCTCCAGCCAGGCTTTGGTCAAAGCTTTTGGGCACAAACTCACAAAACTCCTTTCCTGACACACACTGCATCCTGCTCGTGTCCCACGTTCCATTTTAGGGCTCCAGGGATGCACAGACCTTGCTCCCAGTTTCAGTTTTGGTACCAACATCTGCCACAATAATGTTTTCTTTCATGGTTCCAACTTCCTCAGGTTTTATTCATACTTTAAGTAAAAAAGGAGGCACTTGGTACTAACTTGACAAACTCATTTGTTTTAAGGTCTGGATTTAATTTTTGGGAGCTTCCCCTTTTTAACTTATGGCAAGGCCTTTGCTATGACAGCACAGGATCACAGAATTATTTAGGGTGGAAAAGACCTCTTAGGTCATCAGGGCCAACCATTAACCTAGCACAGGCAAATTGAGATTTTACTTCCTTTAAGGAAACAGCCACCCTTAGCCAGTTTCCCAGGGATGCTCCTTTTTATTCCTTTTCAATTCCTATTTTCTTTAAAGATCATTGGCAACACATTTATAACCAAAAACACTGTGCAAGGATTACTAACACGGGGAAAGAATGAGGCTGGGGAGAAAGAATGCTCAGTTTTTCACTGTTTTACACTGCAGGGCTGCAGATAGAATTTGCCCATCAAAAATGGATGGTGTTGTGCCTGTGGGCTGCAATTCCCAGCTAAACTGAGTAAAGAAAGTGGTTTTACTTTTGAGCCAAGATTTTTATGCATTATTTTTCCTTTCCTCAGTAAGAAGGAGCAGCCTTGTGAAGCAGTACGCCTTTTATGCTTTCTTTTGTTCAAAAGAGATGAGAAAGATTAGGAAGGCCCATGAACTTCACGCTACAGTTCCAGAGCTGTTGGCAAGTTGTGGTCTTGATAACATAAAAAAAAAAAGTAAAACAATTTCCTCACAGCAGCTTCCTCAGTAACAACCCACACCACCAAAGCATTATTTTCACCACACTCATCAATTTTCTGGTTCTTCACTTGTGCACTGTGAAAAGAACCACCAAACACCTAAATAAAAGATGTAGTAGGAAAAGATTTGATGGTGAAAGACATGTCAGCATTGCTGGGACAGTGTAAAAAGCAAAAGGCTCGGATTGCAGATGACATCTATGGGTTTCAATAATTCATTCTCTTGCCATGTACTCTTTTAAGTCAATGTCAGACCCATGAAAATGTGAACAAACTGGAGTAGCAGCTTGCTGTGTTGCTCGAGCACCAGCGCCACTGCGACACAGACCTGGCTAACTTAACTATTAGGGCTAGAGGTTACACTTCTGGAAAACCCAGATGCAAAATTCCCATCTAGATAATATCTACTATTAAACCCAACAATGCTGAAGACCTCCTTCTACAAATATTCAGCACAAGCTGTTGCCCCAAGTTCAATTTCTCAACTTGCCAACAGCTTTTCTACTGTTTTTCTCAGTGTTGGAAAAGGGCTCAGATACCTAATTATTATACCCACGTTCCTAAATTTTGACACCTTCAAAACACACAATGCTTGGAGTGATTATTCTTTGTTTATAAATGAGGTAATTCAAAGTATTTTAAACGCATTATACCCTCACAATTAGCCAGTCAAATATCACCTGAAAGATCCATTACGTTATTCTTATCTTACTAATAATCTTAAATGCCTTGGACAGCTTTCCCAAAAAAAATAGGAAAACTGGTGTGGGGTTTGAAAAGGCTGCCAAGAGCAGAAAATAAAAGGTGGGAACAAATGGCCCAGGAAGCATCCCAGGATGTGTGTTCAGGTTTGTGTCATGCAACCCATTCCCAAGATAACCCAGAAAGGAGATGGGATGGTGTCAAAACATCATTTGAGTTCACACACGCTTGGAGCTGAACCATAAAAATGCTTCTGAATTTGTACTCAAACCCTCAAAGATGTCAGAAATGGGGACAATTATTGGAGGGCTGTGACAGGCTGCCAGTGGCACTGGCATGATGGAAGGGGAGGGGAGCACCCATGGGGTGGAAGAAGATTCACCCATTTCTCTCAGCAAATCTTGCAGCTTTCTCCACTGACAGACATTCCTGAAACCCTAAAGCCCTTCCCTAACCAGCTGCAGGAACACTTGGGTGGATGACTTGAACAAGACTAAGATCTTGGAAAAAGAGTTTGCATTTTGTCAGGGAGAATAGCATTAACAACCTCCAGCCCAGTGAGATTGAAAAAATTACTTCTTTCCAAATCAAATGACAGGACCCACCTCCTAACAGATTCTCTTTTTTGCCTTTAATAATCTATTTGAAGGAAAACTCAAAAAGCACTTTCACTGAATGCATCTCTCAATAGGGAGAATGACTGACTCCATAAGACGATAGAGGAAAAAACCCTATGGAGTTAATCAAAATTCCTGGGAGCTCTGGCATTGCTGGGGGGCAAGATGCTGTCCTTGGTTTTAAGTTGCAGTGGGGTTGATTTGCCACTGTGAAAGCCAGCCCACGGAACGGGGCCCTGAGACCCAGCAGCACTTGTCGTGCAGCTTTCAGATTTAGGCTCTAAGCTAACACGGAGCTGACAGGGCTCCAAGTACCTTTAAAAGACTGAAAGAAATGATTCTTTTTTTTATTCATAGAATCCTGGACAGGTTTGGGCTGGAATGGACCTTAAAGCCCATCTCATTCCATGAGCAGGGACACCTTCCACTGTCCCAGGCTGCTCCAAGCCCCATCCAACCTGGCCCTGGACACTGCCAGGGATCCAGGGGCATCCACAGTGTTTCTTACTCTTCTCTTACAATGAATTCAAAGCAAAGATTTCCCTTCAAGCTAAGGCTCCCCACCACATCTCTGGGACACAGAACGTTGAATTCAGAATAAAACCCGTGTACACTCCTGGCTTTATTTTGCAGTTTTACATTCCACAGCCTTCATTAAAATAATGCCAATCCCAAAAGGAAAGACAATTTGCTAGCAAGCCACACTGAGGTCTCTGTCCCTTCAAGGAGCAGATGTGTAGAGAGCAGGAACATTCCTGACCTGCATCCATGGAGGCTGCACTGTGTTCCTCAGCACAAACACATCTACTATAATATATATGTAGTACAATGTATGGATATAGTCCTTGGGATTAGCCAGCAGCTTTCACAGGATCACATCAAGGTTGGGAGAGACCTTCAAGGTGATCAAGTCCAACATCATCACCTCCAAACCACGTCCTCAAGTACCACATCCAGATGCCTCTTGAACACTTCCAGAGATGGTGACTCCACCACTGAACTGGGAAACTCATTCCAGTGCCTGACTAACCTTTCAGGGAATTTTTTTTTTCTAGTGTCCAATTTTGGAAGCCTCCACATCATCTTTTCTTCAGAAAGGAAGAAGGATTTCATACATACAAAGCAAGCTGATCTATTCCCCCTGAAGGCATCCCTTCTTCCTGCCCTTTTCCCTGGAGACTCTGATTTCTAAGAAAACAAACCAAGTATTTCTCACATTCCAGGAAAAGCACTCCTCCAGCTTGAGATCATGGCATTACATTAGCATTTATATGTTGTAGTACCTATTTTTTAAAAAATTTTAACCATGCCACACTCACAGCCAGTTCTGTAAAAATCCTGCTGCAGTCCATATCACTAAAAAAACCTCATGCCCAAACTTTATAATGCCAGGCCTTTCCAGGCTAAAAGGCAATAGGAAACAAAACCACTACTCAATGCTGATCACTATAGGATGCTATAGTTATTCAAATCTATATCAGCATATTTAAAAATATATAAATACACATCACTACTGCTCTAAAATAAAAAAGCTGACCCTTATTTGTACCTGTACCAAATGCCTAAACTCTATCAATATTAATAGAACATGACTTTTTTTTTTTTTTATTTATGCTAAACTAACACAAAGATAACACAGGCGTAGTACCCCAACTTGTATAAAAATAAATAATGCAAATCCCAGTATTAACCCAGTTAGATCCTGCTTTAAGCAGGCAGATTTAACACTGGACACCCTCACTAGAAAACATCTTAAAGAGTACAAGAAACACAGTTCAACCCAACATCCCAAAATTATAAAGATTATTTAATGTCTGGAATGTTTCACCGAGAAAGAAGCAGGAGGAGGATAAAGCTGCACACTTGCAAATCTGGGAAACACTGGATAATTCCTGGCATTTTCATGTGAGCCTTTCCCTCAGGCAGGCCTTTACACAAACCCTCTGCAGTTTATCTGAGTCTTTCCAACTCAGAGGCATAATTTGGCCATTTGGAAGCAAACCCAAACAATCATCAGATCAAGAAAATCTTATGATATGAACATAAATGCACACATAGCAGGGAAAGGCTCTTCCCCCAGAGGGTTCTGGGCTCTGCCCAGGCTCCCCAGGGAACGAGGCTGCCAGAGCTCCAGGACACCAATGCCAGGGATGCCCAGGGTGGGACTGCTGTCTGGGCAGGGCCAGGGGTTGGACCACATGATCCTGGTGGGTCCCTCCCAGCTCAGGGTATTCCAGGATTCTGTGATTCTAGAAATGATGCTGGTGCTGGTTTGGGTCATGTCTGCCCTCAGCCTCTCACGTTCCTCAGGTATGTTTATGTTTAAGTATAAATCAGAGCCTTCTCTTGAAGTACGGACTTCATAAAGTAATAAAGCTTTCTAATAAATCAATACCTCATTGCACATATCAAAATTTACTGCTCCTACTTTCTACACTGGGCTGATTGAGGAAAATAAAGATTTCTCTGCAGCTGAAACATGTTCCAGTACAAATGAAATTAAGAGCTACAGTTTAAGTTCATTATACAGCATTTCACTTGCAAAACTCGGCCTGCTCTTTCTTTCTTCAGTTAATTCTGGATTACATGCTAATCAGGAGTGTTAACACCCTTTTGTTCACAAAATCAGGAGGCACTGAAAGAACATTCCAACGAATTTCATTCCTTCCTCAGCAATTATCATATAATAATTAACTTCAAGAAGCAGTTATGTGTCTCATTACAAATCACTCAGACACCAGATTGCCACACTCCTATTTCTGTGCTTTTCTTTCCCTTTCTTCCTTGCAATTTTGCCACATAATCCACTGCCCAAGAAATTTATTCTGACATTTTGCTTTAATTCTGTATAAAGATGCATAACAGTAGTCTGACTTCATTTATTTTACTTTTTAGGATCCTCTACCTTCAGAGAAAGCCTAGTGGTGAGTGAAAAAGTAGCCTAACAGAATGGAATCTACGAATCACCGGAGGTTTGCCAAAATATAAACAGGAACATAATAAAAACAGGAGACCTGCAGAGCTAAAAGGGACCTTCAGATATTTATTTCTTGCTCTTTAAAAGCAGGGTAAGTTACATCCAAAGAAACACCAAGCCACAAATATTTGTCCAACATGCTGTTTGAAAACACCAATAGCAGAGATCCCACAGTCGTGATCCTTTATTTCCCTGCTTAGACCTGCCAACACTCAGAACCCTTTTTCTTGAGCCCTTACTCCTCTTCCACCTGTTATTTCTTTCTTTGCCAAAACAACAGAGCTCGGCCTTCCAGAACAGCTTTACATCTCTAACTTCTCCTCTTTTCCCTCTCGTTAGTACGCACAGTTCTTCCAGATTTTCTAGATTTCTCAGAGTCTTGGCTGACATTTGGCCTTGGCAGCTGCTGGACCATTGACTTGCATGAGTTTTCATTCACTGTATCTCCAAAGGTGGTTGTCTCGAACTGAGGCCTGGCAGCCATGCCCCAAACACATTTCTGTGGATTGTGTTTGCCAGACTTCAGTACCCTGCCCAGATCCCTCTTTAATTACAGCCTGTTTATTCCAGGCTACTCTTAACTGGGGAAAATCCTCCTGATGTGGAAGCCACATCCTCAAAACACTCCAATCTCTTCCCTCCTCAACAGTCAGTGTTCAAAAGCAGATTCCGCTAGGAATGGCATTAATTAATAAGCTGAATAGGACTGGATCAGAAAAAGACACCCTTCCCTCCGTCTGGGATGTGCATCAGCTGTGAACTCATGGGAACTGCTCTGAACACCTTCCAAAAGCTGCAGGTTTGGAGGAGAGCTGAGAGCAGCTTCCGTGCTCCACTGGTTTTCCACTCCAGGCTTCCTTGCCAGCAGTCAAGGTCCACTCTGCCCCTCCCTTTCTCTTATTACATTATAAGAGTATGGGAGGAGAAAAAACTCTTCTGTCAATTATAAAGCTTCAGTGGTTGAAAACTACTGAATTTATGAACATTCGAAAATTGTGGGGATACTGGAAACAAGCCAAAGAATAAAATAAGCAATGCTTTAGCAGGGAAGATAAATAATCCCATCTGCCAGTCTGAAATGCTCACACCTTTTTAATATCATTCGTCACAAATATTAGACATGACAAAGTATTCAGGCCAGCTTTAGAAGCTCAAAACCCAGAAATGTGAGGGGAAAACCCCAGCTGCAGAATATTAGGCTTACAGGAATTATTCAGATCAGCAGAGCTAGGTCAGTTATTTTTTCTTACCTTAGAACTACCAGAAGCAAACCCCAAACCGAGAGAGGACTCAGGATGTCCCTACAGGCTCTGGAAGGATTATCTTAAAAATCAGAGGAAGGAGGACTCAAGGAATTAGAGATCAGTAAGCTTAATTTTGTTCCCCAGAAAGACATCAGAACACATTATTAATCAATTTAGAGGAACCTAGGGGATAATAAACGGGTAGCAAACAGCCAGCGTGAGTTTGTCAAGTGCAAATCATGTCAAACCAACCTAATTTCCACCTCTGACAGAGTAACCAGGGTATAAATATGAAAGGACTTCTCTAAGGCTTCTACCAGCTTTCTTTAGGAAAAGTGAGCTAAGTTCTTCAATTAGGTAAAAAGGCACAAGAGTAGTTTTTAAAATGTTCTCTTTCAACCTGAAGGATGTTTCAAGTACAGTTCTGAAGAGATACACCCTGTGTTCTTTAATACCTTCACTAATGATTCAGAGAATGAATTCTAGAGGAGATTTACAAAAATATGCAGAAGATGATGATGATGAAAAGGGTAAAAATAGCTCTGAAAAACAAGATCAAAATTTGAAGCTATCTTGGGAAACTGGAAGAGGAATTCAAAACTCTGATCAAACAAGCCAGGAGAGGTTATTGAGGGTGGAGCTCAGGCAGAACTTTCAGTGCACAGGGGCCAGCACAGCCCCAGCAAGAGGCACCTGGGGAGTTTACAAATCTCTTCCATCAGAGCAAATTTAGGCAAACATCTGTCAACGTCTGTGTTCCTGCCTCGGGACAGGGAAGCCAACCATGCTGAACTCCCCAAGAGCCTTCCAGCCCCAAGCCAGGTGACTCCCGTGGTACAGGAGGAGCTGGTTCCAAGAAAGAGAACACACCAGGGGAATATATTCAGGGACTTGCTCGCTTTTACAGGAGAAGCCAGCTAAGCCCCAGCTTGGCAAGCACAGCGGCTCCTGAGCTGATAGCTGGAGGAAAAACACAGGGAAAAGGGATCAGCAGCATCACTGCAAATGCCTGCCCTGATTAAAGCTTTTACTCTGTGACTTGTAACAACAGAAACGTTATCATACATGTAATATTATATAGGGCAATATAAATGCATAGAAGACACTGCAAAAGTAGCTACAAGCTTTTTTTTGTTTTCATTCTGTAACTGTGCTAAAAACACATGTTCTAGAGACGACATGATGTTCCTGTTATCAGTTAGAGTATGTTCAAGGCTTCAGGTCATTTTAACCAGCTGCAAGAACTCACTTGCCTTGCTGCTGCTCCACCAGAGCATTTTTTCCCTCCCTTTTTCTCAGAAAAAGATGGAAGACAATGATCAATGACATTCTCACAGCACACCGGGTGGTTTTTAATAATAATATCTCAAAATAAAGACTGAAAACACTGCATTTTGATAACTCACAACACCTTGAGGAGTTCATTTATCAAAAAGAAAAACCAAAAAGAAAGAAGAAAAAAAATCTCAAAACTTCATTAACCAGCTCTTTTCCTCAGCCCCAACAAGTCTGGGTTGATTTTTAAGCCTTTATTAGCACCCACATGCAGTCTGGCTGAGTGCTATTCTTATCTTCAGATGAGAACACACATCTTCTGCAATTTGATTTAGATCAGAGCAGGAGCTTTAAACGCCACTCTTTTTACTCATGGATGTTTACAGGGAACTCCTTTCCCCTCCAAATGCAGGACATAGTATCAATTGGGTTATATGCAAATGCAATCTGACAGAGTCACTCTTTCTGAGAGCTACTTTCATGGTTTTCACATTAATCTTTGCTTTTGTAAATGCTGAAGAATCGTAGCTGCAGCATGATTTTCTTTTAGAGCCATCTAATATGTCAGAGTAAATATTAAATACAAAGTAAAAGTAGAAAAATCAAGGTCCTGGGGTTTTGAGTTATTTTTGTCCCTGACCTCCTTCAGCTTAAGGCCATTCCGCCTTGTCCCTTCACTCCAGGCCCTTGTCCCAAGTCCCTCTCCCTGTCACTCTTGGAGCCCCTTTAGACACTGGAGGGACTTTAAGGTCTCCCTGGAGACTTTCCTTATCCAGGCTGGACAACCCCAACTAAGGGAAATTTCCATTTTACTCTCAACCCTAATTCAACTGTGCAACGTCTCAACAGATAGCCTGGTATCAGCTTTTCTGTTCTTCCTTTCCAAAAAGGTGAGGAGCTCCTCCTAATTCCAGGAACAAATTGTCTGTACAAGATAAGCACTGACCCAGTTCAGTTTCCAGCACAATGATTAGCAAAATGCATCCATACAAATTCCCCTGGCTCCAAACCCCTGGGAAAGCTTTCCCCACCCCCAGAGGTCCCAGGAACCAAGGGGTTTCCTTAAAACCCAGCAGTAACTCCGGGCACAGCTCAGTGAGAACAGTGCTGGACTCAGGGAACTGCTCCCAGCAAACAGGCAGGAGAAGAAGGAAATGTGGGAAGCACAAAGAAAATTGCCTGTGGGAAGGAAAAGTTTCAGATGGGAGAGATGGATCAGCTTCCAGACCAGTTCACACATTCCAAAAACACTTTGCCTACTGTGTTTTGTCAAGAAATAAAATAACTGTGCCATTCAACATCAGCCTCTCTGGGCAAAGAGGAACTGGTGAAATAAGCCTGGGAAAGCTAAAACAAAATATTTCAGTCACCCAACATGATACTGGGCCAGAAAAATTAACATTCCAGTGAAAAATAGGAGATCTGTTTCTACACCAGTAGCAGGATTAATACAGTTATTTTGACATGTACAAAATGGGTCATTTTTCAACATAAGAAGAAATACTTGAACTTTTCACTAAAAAATTAAATTCACATCAAAAGCCGCTGGAAACAGTTTGTCTCTGCACTGATCACAAATCTTCCAATGTAGGGATTTCTCAAATAAAGCATGTATTTGGCATGGCAGAAAAAAGAAAGGGGTCCCACTCCCCAGCTGTGCCTAGCCCACCAATATATTTTTACATTTTTATTAATTTTAGGCTACTTTAAAAATATTCCATCCACACAATGAGAATTCCATACACAAACTTAGCAAAATGTAATAGGATTTAGAGAGGAAAAGAACAAAAGTACCAGTTTAAAGATTAAAAAAAAAAAAATTAAAATTAATGTATTCCACTTAATTTCCCAGAGCATGTCCTACTCTGGGTAATCCCAGAACCATTAAGGTTGGAGGCGACCTTCAAGATCATTGAGTCCCATTCCCAACCCATAACCACCCCTAAACTATGTCCCCAAGTGCCACGTCCAGTGGAGCCACTGCTCCAAGGGAAGACCACAGCCCCGCCTGGAAGAATGGGTCCCTCATTTCCAAATGTCTTTGGAAACACATAATGCTACAGGATCAGCCATGAACAGGCAACAGAAAGGGATTTTTAGGGGCTTCTTTGTTTGAAATAAAGCTGAATCTACATGCAGAGCTCTCAGGGCCTCGCTCTGAACACTATTTCAAATCATGTCACTCGGGCACCACGGGAGAGACTGTTACAAACACTCACAACTTTCCTGATTAACTCAGCATTATTTCTTTGCCAGGTCCTGTCATCATTTCTCATTAAAAATCATTTCATTGCGCAGCTGTCCTATTGACTTATAAAGTACTAAAGGATGTCAAAACCTGGCACGGTGTGGCTTTTGCAGACAAAAATACAACTGCTGGAACTCAATCATTAATTTCCACCTCTTTTAAGAGGCTGTGTGTTACCTGTCAGAAAGATACTGCTGCAAACTGCACTGTGACCATTAGAGACAGAGAGTGACAGTGACACCAATCACCTCGGGTGAGCAAACATGAGACACGTGGCAGGCACAGCTTCAGCACAGCTTTTGGGCTGAGGCAACTGACCGGGAAACGCCAGAGGGGACATTCTGGTGACAGAACAATGCTGGTACTTGGGGCAATTCCCGGGAGGGATCCAGGCTGGGGATGAGCAGCTGGAGCAGCCCTGGAGAAGGACCTGGGGGTGCTGTGGGCGAGAGCTGGGACCCAGAACCCCCCGTGCCCTGGGCTGAGCCCCCAGCGTGGGCAGCAGGGGAGGGGGGATTCTGCCCCTGTGCCCCTGTGCTCAGGTGAGACCCCACCTGCAGAGCTGCCCCAGCCCTGGGGCCCAGCACAGGGAGGGCCTGGAGCTGCTGGAAAGAGTCCAGAGAAGGCTCCAGGATGAGCAGAGGGATGGAGCAGCTCTGCTGGGAGGAAAGGCTGGGAGAGCTGGGATTGTTCAGCCTGGAGAGGAGAAGCTCCCAGGTGACCTCACTGTGGCCTTGCGGGGCCTGAAGGAGCTACAGGAGAGCTGGAGAGGGACTTGGGACAATGGCCTAGAATGCCAGGACAAGGGGGAATTGCTTCCCAGTGCCAGAGGGCAGGGAGAGATGGGATATTGGGAAGGAATTGTTCCCTGGCAGGGTGTGAGGCCCTGGCACAGGGTGCCCAGAGCAGCTGGGGCTGTCCCTGGATCCCTGGCAGTGTCCAAGGCCAGGCTGGACACTGGGGCTTGGAGCAGCCTGGGCTAGTGGAAGGTGTCCCTGCCCATGGCAGGGAGTGGAATGGGATGAGCTTCAAGGTCCCTTCCAATCCAAACCACTCTGGGATTCTACAACAGAAATGAGTCAGTGCCTTACAGTGGCAAAAGGTTTGAGAAGCACCTTCAGTACAAGGCAGGAAAAGCCACAACTTTTACCTGATGAAGATGATTTGAGTTCTACGTTGTGCTGTATACATTCAGATAATTTTACACTAGCAGTAAAGAAGGATTCTGCAACAAAATGGTGAATTTGCAGCATGGTGCAGATACTCTCAATTGAAAATATTACGGAGCTTTCACTGAATGTCCAAGTTGAAATACAGCAGCTATTCTGTCCCAGAAAGTAAATTCCCCATTAATGTTCTTTAAGGTGATGTTTCATTTTAGGTACAAACCCTTCTTCTGTTTCTTTAATTGTTATGCAATTTAAAATGCATTATTAGTATTTAACCTGTTAGTATTAACCATACTAATTTTCAGCTAGGAGAGTTACCTTGCAGTGCAGGCTCCTTGGACAGACTTAAATCCCATCATTAAATCCCGTCTGGAGGCCAAACCTGAGCAGAACATGGTATTGCAACCAAAGCAAAATGAACAGGCCCAGCAGGAGGTTTTGAATGATTTAAATAACCCCATCCCAAAGCAGCCAGCTGGACATGAGGGATCAGAGCATTTCCCTTCAGCTCCAGAAATCATCCTGTGCTCTCCTGGTTGTGGAGAGGGAAACCCAACCCATGGACAAGTGCCTTTGCAGTTTAAGCAGCAACCAAAGTCAATTTGCTGCAGGTGGAGCTTCTGGAAGGCGTGAGTGCAAAGAACACCTCGAGCGGGCCATCTCCTCCCCACGTGCTCTGTAACAGATTTGTGTCCTGTGGATGCTGGCTGAGGTCCCAGCCAGCAGCACGCTGTGGGGACAGTGCCAGAACATGACAGCATCAGCAACTCACCAGCTGTGGCCCTGCTGGAAAAGAAGGGGCAGGGCACACTCAGCCAAAAATGCAGCAGAGCACAAGAGAACAACTGCTGCTCAGGAATTTTTAATTTTTCCCACAAGCTGGGAGAGAAGCTCAGTTGCTGTCACCCCCGTCACCCTTCCCCGCACCGCCAGGGCCCCACAGCAGCCCCCAGCTCACTGTTTTGCCTTGTCTCCGTGGTTGTCACCTTCCCCCAGCACAGCCAGAGCCCGCTGTGCTGGGCACTGAGCCACAGCCACGGATGGACGAGGAGGAGGCCACAGGGCCTCATTATTTAATTCATTTTAGTCTCCATCAGAGGCCCTCAGCAGTTCCGCCCCAGATGACCATGACAAACTCCAAGACAAGAAACAAGACCATGAGGGAGGGAGCCAGGGCTCTAGGTGCAGAAACAAGGATGGCTACTCCTCAATTCAGCCCCTGGATTCCTCAGCAGAGCTTCTAGGACAATTCCCCAGCGAGGTGGTGCAAACCAAACTCATCCCCTCTGGAAACAGAACAAAGCTGAGGCCAGCGAGGTCTGGAGAGGCCAGGTACCACCAGGGGCATATTTAAGACTTTGTGGAGAGCAGCAAATCAAACCTTTTTGGAGAACAAGAACGAAAAAACCACATTTTATCATTTAACCTTCTTCTTCCAGTCCTTGTACCTGCATCCACCAGCGCTGACCTCCATCAGAAAGCATGGAGAGCTCCATGGGATGGTTAAAAACACTGTTCATTTCTGCCTGAAAATCCATGCAATTCCTGCTCCCTTTTCCCAAAGCTGACAGTTTGCTGGCAGTGTAAGAAGGGAAGCTACCCCTGTCTGAAAAGATGCTTCCCAAAGAGGCAGGAGGCTACATAAAAATGGGTATGATTTTGTAAAACCTCACATTCAATTTACTCTGAAGCAAATTTTAAGCAAATAGATCTCTTTCCATGAATTACGGCTGTGTGCTCCTGGACACAGCTGCCGTTGGGTTTTTTTTTGGCAGACTTCTCACAAAACAAATATAAAAATGTATTTGGCAGCTCTAAGCTTAAAGAATAGTAAGTTTTATTTTGATTATGTGCTTCAAAGTGACATTCACACACTGTCCCCATCATGGGCATCTGGCATGCCAGAAAAAGCAGTCTGATGCATGCTGGCAGCCAAAAGGCTTTGCTTATGCCCACTCCAGCCCTCATGTGTGGGGATTTTTGGGGGGGGGGGGGGGGTCTGTTTGTTTCATTTTTGTTTTGTTTTACAAAATAAGAAGGAGGATTTGCTCCTTGTGGAGGAATGTGTTAGCAGAAAGCCACTCACACCATTCCAGGTATTTTGCTGGAATTCCAGTTCCACACATCAACCAACACACAGAGCTTTGCGGATATGCACAATAGAAAAGAAACTCACTTATCTGAGCCATCAGTCAGGGTTTGATGCCATCAAAGCCCTAAAATTTAGTAGCGGGTCCCTCAAGGTGGGCTGAAGGCACAAAACTCGGAGGGTTATTTGTGTAGTTTACCCTTCATTATATCCTCTCCCTTTTACAGGGAAAAAGCCTCCATATAATTCTGAAATTCCAGCATTAGACTTTATCTCGGAAAATCTGGATTACAGAAATCTTGTGTTTTAGAGGCACAGAGTTTTGGGAGAAATCTCTGTCAAATGCAGTAAAGCCAGGGAATTTCCCACAGCTGCCCTCAATGACTCTTCCTTTAAGTCCCCTGTCACTCAGCAATTATTGCATCATATTCTGACATCACCATGTCCTTGTCAGACCATCAGGATTATGCAACAGAGTTTATTCATGGCTCCACTTTCAGAGGAAAAGGATATTTTAGTCTCATCATCTCCCCATTAACTGATGGTAACAGAGGCGCCGAGTCAGATCAACACAGGCAGCGCTACATCCCTCAGGTGTCCTGCACAAATTCATGAAATACTAAGAAAAATTGAGGTTTTGAGACTTAAAAACCCAGAAACCAAACTTTGTGAGAACGCTGTGAGATAAATATCGTCACTATACACAGCAGTAATTACGCTGCAGGCCCGGTTTTTAAATTTTATTGTGGTTCCTGCAATTAGCTAGATACAGCTACTGACATAAATCACATTACAGCTTCATCATAGTCAAAAATCCATTACCCACTGGGCCCCATTGTGAAGGCTATGACAGGATTTTTAAATGCTTGTTTTGTTTATTCTTCTCCCCCAGCTGACAGTTTGTGTCACTACTATCACCGCTCACTCCTCCAATTGCAACCACAACCATTCAATTCCCACGTAATACCCATTAGCACACTCTTCCCTCAATAAATCTTAGCATTTGGTCTCCTTCCTGCAGCTTTTATTGCATGGCCTTTTCACTAATCCAGGACTTAATAACAGGAGCTGGCAGCTGCTATTTCTGCAGCCTTCTGGACAAGAGGATAACTTTCCTCTTGTACCCACTTTATCTATTACTTTAAATTATACTGATGCTATCTTGAAAACGTGCAAGACGTGAATTGTCGCTCCTTTCATTACACATTTTTTTCCCAAGACTACACCCTCACTAATAACTGTTTTTCCATTAAAACAGTATCACATCAATTAGGCAGAATCCTAAAAATACTTGCCAAAAGAAGCTTTTACACCTTCCTTGAACTAGAAAGCAAAGAAATAACAGGATCTGCTCATTTTTAACAGGCCTCTCCACTTTTAATCTTTCGTCTTTCCTTGGAATACTAAAAATAGGTAGGAACTGCGAATTGCTCAGTGATCTATCAAGAACCAGATCCTAGAATTGCACAGGAGCCTGGGACAGCCTTTCCCACTAAATCACGAGTTACCCATTAAGCAGCAGTTCCTTGCAACACTGAGCTACCATCACTGGCGGCAACCAAAAATCTCAATGTTCTACAGCCTTCCTGATAACATCAGGGCCAAGGAACCCCACAGGATCAACTGCTGAGACAGATGAGGGAAACAAGGACATCCTGATGTCCAAGCTGAGCCTCCCCTGGCCCAGCCTGAGGCCGTCTCCCCTTGTCCTGTCCCTGTTCCCTGGCAGCAGAGCCCGACCCCCCCAGCTGCCCCCTCCTGTCAGGGAGTTGTGCAGAGCCACAAGGTTCCCCCTGAGCCTCCTTTGCTCCAGGCTAAACTCCCCATCCTTTTCTTCCTCTCAGTCTCAAACTTCTGGGCCCCATTATTTTGTTTCCTTTCCCAACACACTCTCTCAAACCCAAAAATCGTCCAACTCGGTGTCAGTGTGGCACCATGTGAAAAGGTGACAGCTCCTGCCAGTAAAGGGGACAGCGACATATCCCAGCAGGTTATCTACACCAGGCTTCCCCTGGGGACAGGGACAGGCAGGAGGAGGGACACCCCATGACCAGCAGTCATGAACTTGCTGAGTGACCAGTGAAGCACAAATGCGATCAGTGAACTGCTCCTAACAGGTAGTGAGATGAAAAAGAGATGTCCCAGTGAGAAACACCACTGTTTAGGACAACAAAAACAGCACAAAGTATCTTTTTTTCCCTCTTTTTCTCCTTCCCAGGTTTTACAACCAATAGCATCAGATCCATCTGCAGGCTCAGTGCCCCACACCTGCAGCAATGGAAAACCCTGTGACCTGCTTTACCTGTGCTGAAACGTGTTACCTCCTGTGTTGATACAGCAATCAATGTGTCCCTTGTGCTTTGTGCCCCTGTGTTTCAGCAGGACTCAATCATAGGCATTTAAAGGACTCAATCATAGGTATTTTTTGGCACGTGGAATGAGGCTCACAGAAGGGGTTGGTGGGAAGCGACCTTAAAGCCCATCCAGTGCCACCCCTGCCATGGGCAGGGACACCTCCCACTGTCCCAGGCTGCTCCAAGCCCCAGTGTCCAGCCTGGCCTTGGGCACTGCCAGGGATCCAGGGGCAGCCCCAGCTTCTCTGGGCACCCTGTGCCAGGGCCTGCCCACCCTCAAAAGGAGGAATTTCTTCCTTAAAAATAACAAACATTCGCTTAATATTCAAGGAGGGATGTTCCTCAGCAGGTAACACAGGGGAACATATAATGGCTTTCAGTGTGTAAGAGGAAACCCCCTGCACTGTGCAGGGCCTGTCAGAATAAATGCAGTTCCAATCAGTTTTACATTACAGAAGTACTACTGTGTATTACACCTTGTAAGCATTGTGCTCCCTCCAGGAGAACATGAAAACATTTGTTTTTCTCAAGAAATTTTTTTGCACTGCTGATTTTATGGTGCTCAAAATATCCTAAACACATCATATAACCCTCGTGGGACAGGAATAAAATTTAAATTACTTTTTCCTTGTGAAGCAGTCTCTGAAATGGACCAAAGTACCTAATGTTGGAAGAAGGATCAAGAGACTTGGCTGCTTCTTTCCCTCCGGATCTCAAGGGCCCCTCTATCCAATACATCTGGGACATAAAGTGAGCAGGTATTGAACAGCATGACAACAATTCCTACTGAGAAACTCTCCCTTTGCATCACTCAGGACCTGTGCCACACCTTGGGACAACAGAGAAAACTCATCCTGCTGCTGGCACCACAAGAGGAGCAGGAGAGGAGCATTTGTACACACTGCAGCACCTGAAATATTTGAGTTCTGTGATTGAGAAGGTGCCCATGGGGCTGCACCTCTGTCCCTATGATGTCTGCTCCTTGTGCAGAGGCAGAGGAGTCATTTTTTTCATGCTGAAAACCAGCACACCACCATTTCAAACATGAGGCTGATGAGACTTTTCTACAAACAACCAACATTTCCTGCCCATGCTGCAAACACTGCTTTGACTTCTGCTCTGCCTGGGCAATTCCCGCTGTCCTCAGACGCTCCTGGCCATGGCAGGCACATTCCATCACCCAAACTTCCCTGCAAAATCCTCACAGAGAGATTTGGCAGGACTGTAACTGCTAAATGAGGAGCAATCAAGTAGTTCACCCAATCAGTTTTCTAATTCACCACAACTGCTATAAATATGACCCATTATTACTGAATGTAGCTTTTAGGGGGGAAAAAATACATGCAAGCTTCCTGCTGAAGCTAATCTATGGGAAAATTATACAGAACATCACATTAAAGTCTAAGTAAACACTTTGGCACCCTCCTAATGTATGTGCATAGATTACTGGGGTGTGCTTGCAGGATAAGTGCCATTTGATGTTCAAATTATTGGTGGATATTTAAAGTTGATTACCCTAGAGGTAAGATATAATTGGTAAACAAGGAATATATACAGAACAACAACATAATAACCACAAGTTGCATTTATTTCACAATCCATTCCCACAATCAGGACAATAGTTCAGTCGAGTTCCTAACTCTATTTTCAAGCTAGCAAAATGAAATCAGAAATACCAAAGGCATCATTTTCCGTGGTATGGGATTGAAAGGTGAATGGAAAACCTTACTGGACTTCACTTTCATGTCCCCCACAAAATGGATACAGACAATAAGAGAATAAACAGAGGGGAGACAAGTGGTGTGCTCCCTAAATTCCTGAAGAGATCCATGCCCTCACAGTTGTGATGGTGGGACATGTTTGCCTGGCTGACATATACATTTAATTACCTACAGTATTTCTCCTTTCCAGTGTAGGTACCTTGTCTAGACTGTTTGATTACCCCCATCTGGAATCAGCTTCAGGCTTTTCTCTCTCTTTTGACTTGAGATGCCTTTCACTCCACAAAATGGTGCAACTCCTGTCTCCTTCCATGTGTTTCCTCTTTATTGCTCTGAGACACCAACAAATTGCTGTGGTTTGGCCTTTCCCACAGATGACCAGTGCTGGGCTGTCAGGCTCCCTGATGGACTTACGGAGTTTTCTGTGGGAAACAGGAACCCTCATTCCCTTCAACACCTGATGTTACAGCTGGCAGCCAAAGGGATTCTCCAAAAGCAAACCCTAGGGAGAAGACCTTCCATGTTGAAAGCATAGTTGAATAAGGTGGATAATTATAACCAAAATCTAGATAAATAAAAATCATCATTTAAACAAAGGAAGGCTATTTAGAGCATCCCTTACCCAGCTGCTCATGCTTAGGGTGTCTGTTAATAAATGCACAACCTGGCTGGATTTGTGGCTTGAAGCAACCTGGCCTAGGGGAAGGTGTCCCTGCCCACTGCAGGGTGGTGGAACAAGGTGGTTCTTCAGGTCCTTTCCAACCCCACCCATCCCATGATTCCGTGATTTGAGTATAGGACACATCAGGAGTTCCCCCATGAGACCACCAGCACGTGTCAAACTGGTTTCAAGCATGTAGCAATGACCACCCAGAGGAAAGTAAACATCTCATTCCCTGCTGAAAGAGAAGGGGAGGACCTCACAGGCAATTCCCTGCCCTCAAAGGCCTTGGAGCAGCAGTCTGAGCCTTCCTCACATAGGAGGAGACTCCAGCAGTCAGACAGATGATGCAGTAAAACACTCAGGAAGAGGAGCTGGGTCCTGGTTAAATCCTACGCTGAGCAGTCAGAGAGGAAGGAAGTGCTACAGCCCACTCCAGCACTGATGGCAACAGGGGGAACAGCCATCTGCAGTTGGGAAGTACAGAAATTCATTCAGCTAAGTCATCACATTAACATGGCAGCAGAGGAAAAACCATTAACTGGAAGAGTGTGGAAAAAAGAAAAAAGCCACAAGACCTAGAACTGCAAGGCTCGAGGGCACCACAGCAAGAACGAAATGTTTCACAACCCTTTTTTTTTTTTTGTTTAAATGATTGCATATTGCGAGCTCGTGTTCAAAAATGTGGCACCAATTTCATGGAATCAGACTCACAGAGTGGTTTGGGTTGGAAGGAACCTCAAAGCCCATCCAGTGCCACCCCTGCCATGGGCAGGGACACCTTCCACTGTCCCAGGCTGCTCCAAGCCCCAATGTCCAGCCTGGCCTTGGACACTTCCAGGGATCCAGGGCAGCCACAACAATTTCTGGAAGACTTCTTGCCTGCAGATACATCTTGAGACCAGCCCTGCCAACAGTGCCCTAAGGTGGTCCCATCTCCAGTGGCAACCTTGTGCCCCCACATCTCCCCACAGAATCCACTGCTCTGTCCTTGGAGCGGCTTTCATTCCAGAAGAGCACTGTCCTTGTGGACTGTGAAGTGCTTTTAGAACAAAGGAATTACAAAAACTCCTGCCTGAGGGGGTAGGCAGGGTCTGGTTTCCCATCTCCAGTTAAAAATGCAGATCTCCAAAGCAGACAGAGCAAATTTACAAAGAATACAAACCTTACACTTTCAGATGCCAAAAATGCAACTCTACCGACTAGAAAAAATCAACTCAAAATCAACTCCTCCAAAAAAGCCAACTAGCATTTACAGATGGAGAAAGGAAACAGAAAACTGTACTTGAATCACCTGAAACAACAAAAGACATAAACCAGGAATAATTAGATTTTAATGGGGCCTAAATGCTGATTTTAACAACTTCAAGCATCTCGTGCACTCTTTTGTCTTCTCATTATTTTGATTTCATATGGTATTTAATAGAACTTCATGTGCTTTGCTATAAGGACACAAAAAGTGTTTTTATTAAGCATTAATTCTTTTATTTTGGTGGCAGCAAACATCTCTGCCATCTGTCTTAAAAGAGCTTCTGGTGCTACTCTAAAACAGCATTAGAGACACAGGCACACTGCTTTCATCATCACTTGCTTTTCAAGGCAGCCAAAAGAGCTCTGCTCCAGGAAACAAAGGTTCCTAAAAACCTTGTAAACACTTAACTAAGACAGATTTGGGATTCAAACATGAAAATCCTAAATTCACTTCATGCCTCCATGGCTTAACTTAGCTGGTTGCAATTTCTGAATTCTTCCACTAAAGATGCATAAAAATAAAAAATCCTTCCCTAACACAGCTTTGCCAGAAGCTCAGGCTTTGAAATTACTTGAAATTACATCACAAATCGAGAGCTTGCAAGAAATATGGAGAGATTCTCTAGTAAGTACATCACAGAGATAATGGAAACCAATGTAATCCAGAAAATCCAGTTCTGCTGAAAGTAAGAAAGTAAGGACAGTTGTCTTCCTAGGGAGATAAAAACTGACAGCTCAAGAAAGAACTGAAGGGAAAAAAAAAAGTCTTTATCACAAAAGAAGAGTTTTTTGATGCATTTCAAGTATTGAAAAATCTAGGATTTGCTTAACAGCTCTGCTGGCAGATCTCAGCCAGAGAACTCAGAAAGATTACAGGAGGTAGCGTCTATCAGTTCACTTTTTTTGCATAAAACCCATGCTAGTCCATGTCTGAGCATGGGAAAGGCATCGTGGTGGTGCTAAAAAAGGTACAATCCCCCCCCTTTTATCCTGTTACTAAACCAGAGACACCGTTCATGCTGCAGCTCAGCTCCTCAAGGGCTGGGAGGTGCTGAGGATTGTTATCCACTGAGAAGAACCCCAAACAACCATGGCAGGTCCCTGTGACACTGGGCAGAGCAGGTAAATGCACCTCGGGCTGAGCCGGAGGAAAACAGGATTATACAGGCAAATTACTCCTTGGGTTTGTGAGATGATCAGGCCAAGTCAGTAACCAGGGAACACCTCACGGCATCACTCTGGGTGTCAGCCCACCTGCATTTTAGCTCTTAGTTTTAACAGCAGTTTGCCATGGAATTGTCACAATTAGGAAAAAAAAAACCCAAACCACATTCTGTTTACAATACATGATAGTTCTTTTCAGCAATCAAAACCATTCGAGTATTCTGCTCAAAAAGAATATTCTTTAGATTATCTTCGTGGGTTTCCTCAGCTCTTTTGTTGAGAAGGGCAACAGCCTGGGGAAGCACAGCAAGAAACTAAAGTGTGACTAGAGAGCCCAGAGAGGCTCAACACGGCTTCCTTGATAGCAAGGACGAGGTGTGCTCTGCTCATCCAAAATCCCTCTTCTTTTCCATAGCAAGGATTTGCTGTATCTCTCCAAAGGAGGGACTCTCCATCTCGTCCTCTCTGCCTGCTACTGCTCCCCGCTTCTCCACACCAACAAAAATCCTGTCTCTTTTTTTGCTATTTGGCAAACACATTACTTAGATCAGTATTTTAGCTGGTGCTGGGTATAAAAGATGACGTGCCAAGAGAAACGCTGTGACCCACACAGAATTCCTCTGAGCTTTCCGTGTGCACACCATGGTGTTGTGTTGCCAATGGGCACCTCTGGAATTTAGGAAGATATTGCTGTGCAGTCCAAAGGCACCACAGCACAGATATCATTACACAGAACCCATGTCTCGGGTTAGTCAAGGCAATCATTCAAAGCAGCAGCTCATCAAAAAGGCCCTCAAGAAGCCGCCAAAGCTCTGTAGCTCCTGTCAACAAGATCCTGCAGGGAAAAACACAAGTGATGAAGAAAAAAACGTCTCTAACTTTTAGCAGCAGATCAATGAAATACATCAGTACATCTCATCCCTTAGCAGACAACATTTGGCCTCATGGAACGTGCTATTAGACAAAATTGGCAGGAAAACCTCTCCAAAGCACAGGCCCCTCACAGCAACAGCTCCAGAGATAAAACTGGGAGTTCTGAGCGAAGCACAGAGTTCTGATACAGGAAGATATAAAAGTGGCTGACAGAACAACAGCTCTGCAGTCGAGGTTTGCATTTCTCCCCCCATCACAGGCCTAACAGCTCCTTCATGTCTGATAAGCAAGCAAGAGTGACGCAGAAATATGTTAATTGTAAACAGGTTTTATTTACAGGACACTTGTCTTGTGTCTAATTAAAATTAAAGGAGAAACTGGATTTGGATGGCTTAGAAAGAGAAGCGAAGTGAAACAGGTTTGGTCCAGCGGCCCATCACAACCTCCTCATGGAACTGAGGGATCTCAGAGGTACAAGAGCATTGTGTTTGCATGTGAATATTGAACATGTTGTACTGTAGTCAGATACCTCCCCTGTGGAAAAGGAATTGCTTCCCTGATTTCCTGGGGAAGGCAAGACCCTGGAAAAAGTCCTGCTTGCCCCTGGCTCCCTGTGCAGCTGGTCCTGCGTGGAGCCAGAGCCTTGCAGAGCATCCAGCACACGCAGCAGGATGTGCCTCCACCCAAAGCCCAGCACTGCTCCAGCAGCCTCTGCCCATGTGTTAGTCTGGCAAACATCAGCGAAGCCAAGGACTTTAAGAACCCTGCCTCCATTTCAGATGACTTCACTGTGACCAAACGCTTCACCTGCCTTGGGTCAAGGAGATGTGAGGATTTTCAGGATGGAGCATCCTGTGCTTTGTGGCTGGATGAAAGGCTGCCTCCCCCCACCTACAGGCACAGCAGCCTTCGCTCTGTGCCCTCAGGGAAATGCAGGAAGGATTCAGAAGCGTGCACACGTTTATAAAAGTTTCGATTCCCAGCCACCAATCTCCAGAAGTGTTCAGAATGGATTTGGGGCTGCAAAGCAAAGGAGAGCAGTGCTCTGGCTGTGACAACACTGGCCAGGTGAAATAGAGACATTGCCTAAAGGAAGGAACCAAAAGCTTTCTGAAATCATGAGACAATCACTGCTTCTGGCTTCCTGGCTTAGGAAGAAGCTCTGACACCTGGGCACAGAGAGATTCCAGCACCAGGGAATCAATGAACACTGCTCACTCCTCACCTCCCACACTCAGTTAAGCACTACTAACTCTAAGTTGCATTTCTCTCCTCCAGCACAATTATTTAGGTGATATAAACCATTATTATCCATCCTCATGGGTTTCATACACAAAATATCTTTATTTAAAGAAAAAACCTCTTCATGGGAGTGGTAAAACACACTCTGGGTACATCACCATAATGCAAGCAGAGCAGGATTTTGTTTGACAGTTTAGAACATAAAATTATATTGGATGAGGGGAGAAAGGTTTTCATGCAGCAATAAAAGCTACAATCCTAAAATAATCACTCCACTTGAACACACCTTCAAAACGTATCCTCATTTAATACTGCTGGTATACAGGGAATTCTTCCTCTGTGCTGGATAATGTCAGGTGCTCAGATTAATAATTTTTGATTTTCTCCTCTTACTCCCACTTTCAACCCAGCAGTAACATATCCCATTATATGTTTCACACTAATTAGCAACAACAAAACCCAGGCTGTTTTAACACAGAGCCTCTTTTTGTGCTACACAATGTAAATTGGATGGGCAACATAACTGAAAGGGTGGGAAGCGGAGGAGGAGGTGAGGGGAGAAAAAACCCTGTAAAATGAGAAAAATCCCTTTCAATTCTGAGTGGAGGCAAATTTCATCGAATCATTAAGGTTGAAGAAGATGTCCAAGACCATTGAGTCCAACCTTTGACCTTTCACCACATTTGAAAAAGATATATTGGCTATTATTGCCTTGTAAAATCAAATAATTTGCCTAATTCCATTAAAAAGTGCTGTCTATGCAGATAAAGACCAACAGAAAAACATAGTTATTAATCAACACATCTCCTTGAATCTTGTACTTCGGTGAAACATTAAAATGAGCCTTCCACCAGACCTGCCAAACAGTACAAGTAGCAGAGTTAATACTAAGGAAAAAAATCTTAGCACCATTTCTTTTCAGAATCCAGAAACTTTTATAATCACAGGCACTTTTTGAAACATAAACAAGGAAGTACTGGGTCAGAGCAGCATGGCAGGCTCAGCTTTCCTTCTCTCTGGAATAAGTTTTCCCCTGAGTTCCCCCTGTGGCACATCCTCCACCACTGGTCAGAGCCAAATCTTCCCAGTTGTGGTTTTGGTGGCCTTTCCACCCTCCAAAGCACCAACACTGCCTATAAAATGTACCATTCTTCCTTTCTGCCCAGAATTCTACATGCACGAGTGGTGCAGTGCTGTGAACACTCCCTTTGGTAAGGGGCTTTTCAGCAAACTGGCTCCTCATTAGTAGAACAAACGTTAATTAATATTTTCAGTTAACTGCCAAAGTTCCAGCAGTTTGGGAGTGCAGGCTGTGCCCTGAGCTTGGCTGGTGAGCAGAAGGCTGGTCTGGCAGAGAAAAAGTGAGAAAAGCTCTGGTCAGATCCATCAAATCGCTTCCCAAGTGCTACTGAGGGAGAATGGAAGAGTCAGGGCATCACACAGGTGAGACACACATGCAATGACTATTCAAATTCCAAGCAAAAATGTCCTGTCCACAGGAATATAATCCCGGGGAAGGCACAGAAACACAGGCAGCTGGGGTGCCCCACCACACCAGTATGGGCTGCACTCCTGAAGCTGGTGGACAAGTCCTGCCCCAGGGGAGAAGGATTCCAAGTGAAGAATCTGCTACACCTCTAACAGCCCCTGTGCCCACTGACAGATAAACTCCTAGCCTTCAAACTGCCAGAAAAAGTTGAACAGGAATTCAACAAAATATCCCAAGGAGGGGAGAAAAAAGTATTATTAGCCATACAAAGCCATCCAATAGTACTTAAAAGCATCTCTGTTCACATCAGCACCCAAAAGCAGAGCATCAGAGCAGGGCCAGCTGGTTTAGTGCACACAGAAGGAAAAGAATATTAAAAGGCTCACCCTTGTGCTGTTATTAAGCTACATCCACTGGCATTCACAAGCATGAGACAGTTCAGACAAGAATCAATTTCCCTTCACACTCATCAACTAAAAAAAGAAGTGAATGGTTTCCAAGAGACGGAAAATTAGGATACCAGACTTTAGGGGCCTGCTCCAGCTGTCCTCTGCAATATCACCAGCTTCCCTCACAATGCCCATGCATTTCTCCAATACACTTTCCTAACTTCCCCTCTCCCAAACTCCCTCAGCGTAACCAGTATTCTCAGCTCCTTCTGACATCCAGAAATTGCCCCTTGCTAGAGGAGGCATAAAGTGTGGCTGATTCCAAGTGGTCAGAAAGAAGAAATACAGCCAGGAACCGTGGAACCCACAGCACAGTCTCTCTCTCTCACTGAAGATAATTTGAGTTTATTTTCTATAGCCAGCTGCAGCTTTCCTTCAAAATAAGCAAACAAGCTGTGGGAGCTCTACTCCTGTGTCAGAGCTGATCAGAAATACATGATGGGGTCAAAAACCACTGCAGAGATGCTGACAGATGAGAAGGGAAATGAGAAAAAAAAGCATTTAAGCCTGCAGTGAGAGTAAAAATGTTGTCTGTGCCATGACCAACAACTTTGTCCTTGATTCAGCACAGCAGGGAGGGATCAGCTGAGGTTTCAAAGCCTGAGAATCTCCAATATCTGTGTTCTTCGAGGCTCTTCGCTTGCACACCATGCACTGAGCATTCTCTGAGTGTAGGGAGGGAGGCGTAACAGCACAGCCCAACAGCAGCCTGTTCTGTGCTGCCTGCCAAGGAGCAAAAATTAGACTCTGAAAGATGCCAGCGATGTCTTTATTTGCAACCCTAAAAGAGATCCCAGAACATCAAGTGGAGCATTCATAACTTTGGAGCCCTCGGCAGGCCTTACAGATGGGTACAAAGAAAAGCCTTGTTTCTCAGGGACTGAGGAGGTTGTTCCAACAACCACAAGCTTAAAGATGTGCTTTCCCTCGTTCCCCTCACTGTGGCACCACAGGAACACACAGGTGGCTTTGCAAGACCTCTGAACTGGAAGGGCAGAGGAGGCTGGGTGAGAGGAAATCAGCCTTCTGCACAGGAGCTGCTGTGGCACGTCATGGTCCTGAGCGGGGTCGGCAGAACTGCTCACAAAAATACAGGTCATGGCGTGAAGGCAACACATCCTGACTCGTGTTTTGGAGTTTACAGACAGCTGACACTTCCCAAAGCCACTGTCATTCTAAGAACTGAAATACAATCTAGCTCTAAGGACTGGAACCTCCACGCAAGGTTCATCACCAGATTTATCAAGGTGCAACAGCAGCAACAACACTAATCCACACTTTTAGTTTAATCTATGATTAATTCATACTTTTTACAGGATTCAGCTAGGAGATGAATGTGAAATATCTACTGCCTGAAGTGCTGAAAGAAACTCATTTGCTGAGGACACTGAGCAACACCACCTGGAGTTGAGCTGCCATCGACTTTGGTGTCCAACCCACTTCTCACAAGAACCACAGCTCACCTGTTTCACAGAAAGTGATTGTTCTTTCACTCTATAAATTAATTCTAGATCTAATGAGCTTCACAGCTGGCACTTACCAGCAGCTGCTTTTCTCCCCTCAGCAGCTGGCAGACTAAAGGTGATAATTCCCCTCCACGTTACAGGCCCCCAGCGCTGCTGAGGGATGAAGTTGTGTTCATCAGGAGCTGTTTGGGCAGCTCTTGTGCCACAAGAGCTGTCCTGTCTACCAACAACTGCTTTGGTAGGTAATGCAGTCCTAAAACAGAATAAAATGAAAGGCAAGAGCAGCCAGCATCCTGAACTGCCTGCCAAGGTGGGCCTTCATCCTCCTCATGCCTTCAAGGCACTGAGGTGGAATAAATTCCTGAAATTTGAGGTTGTTCACTGCTGCAAAGCACATCAGTCAGACTTTTCTGGCTTTTTCCTTCCCTTACAGTAGGAAGATAATAGTACCAGCTACAGCAACTGCACAGCAGTCTTGAGAGGATAAATTAGCTAATATTTCTACTGTCTTAAGCATGCAGAACATCACAGATGCACAGTGTAATTACTGTTATTAGGTGAGTGATTTCTTTGACTCGTTGGGACAACACACATTTTATCTGTCATCTTTTCATGGCACAGACGTCTGCCACCCAATATCCTCAGCTAAAAGGAAACCTGAACATCATGGCCTAAACTATCCATGATGTTGGGGTTTGTTTTGTTGATTTTTTTTTGGGGGGGGGGGGTGTTAATTTTTATTCAAGCATCTATTATTTCTCATTAGCAATGAGGGATAGAAATTCTGCTGATAGCCACGAAGCCTTAAAGCTGGCCACAAATGAAGGCTGACAGAAAAGCTGCTGACCTACTTGCGAAGTGCAGTATTCCTCCTAAAAACCACGTTGCAAATTAAACTATGCTGGGTCTGCTTTCCCTGACTTCCAGCAATGTCCATAACAGCTTTAGCTGCTGACCAAACCTGCTCTAGAGCTATTAATGGGATAAAGTTCTCTTCTTAGGATGTCCTGATGGGGCTGGCATCAGTCAGGGCACTGGAGATTGCAGGTAGTGTACAGTCAAAAGCAGGATAAGGTAAACTACGAGAAAGGGGATGAGAATTCAGCTTTTTGTGGAAATTCTGGGGGAAAACCTTGGCACAAAGGAGCCAAGAGGAGCGTGATAGAACTGGAAGCTGGACTTGCGTGCATGTGTCAGAAGTGATGCTAATCCAATGT
The DNA here is from genome assembly GCF_020740725.1 of Corvus hawaiiensis. NCBI lineage: Eukaryota > Metazoa > Chordata > Aves > Passeriformes > Corvidae > Corvus > Corvus hawaiiensis. Next base: position 36,363,306 of record NC_063220.1, on the reverse strand, counting down.
TAGTAACTTCATACTGCAAATAATAGATGATTCCAGGATGTTGATATTCTCTCTCTCAAGCATAAAAATCAGTGCTTTTCATGGAAATTTAGAACAGCACACAACCACAGTTACAATCCTGATGAACACATTAAGGAACAGTTTAAAGCAATGCTAAACCAAACAGCTGAAGAAATACAGGGTGTAGAGATGTCAACAAAGGGCACAGGAAATTTACTCTCTGGGAGATTTACAGTGCCATGAATCCTTGGTGTTCTTAGGAAAAGAACAGGAACAGACAGGATCCCAGGATGGCTCAGGCTGCAGGGAGCACAGTGGGCATCTGCTCTCTCTTCCCTGCTCCAGCAGGGCCATCCCGGAGCACAGGCACAGCACTGTGTGCACACAGCTCTGCAACAGCCCCAGGGAGGAGAGCCCAGAGCCTCTGTGGCCAATGTGCTCAGGGCTGGGCACTGCCCAGGGCAGCAGTTCTGCCTCCTGGGCAGGGCAATTGCTGGGCTCAGGCCCTGCCCGGTGCTCTGGTGCCATTGCTGGGCCCCGGAGCAGAGCCCGGGCCCTGCTCGGAGCCCTCCCTGCAGCCAGGGACAGCCAGGGCTGAGGGCCCCTCTCAGCTGGGGCTCCTCTCGAGGCTGAGCAGCCCCGGCTCCCTCAGCCTGTGCTGGGCACGGAGATGCTCCAGGCCCTTCCTCAGCTGCGCAGCCTCCGCCGGCCCCGCTCCAGGAGCTCCCTGGCCCTGCTGTGCTGAGGAGCCAGGGCTGGACACAGCACTCCAGAGGTGCCTCCAGGGCTGCCCAGAGGGGCAGGATCCCTCCCTGCCCTGCTGGGAATGCTCTTCCCTTCCTGCTGCCCCCAGGATCCCATTGGCCTCCTTGGCCCCAGGACACTCTGCTGGCTCAGGGACAGCTCGGTGTCCCCCAGGACCCCCAGGACACTCTGCTGGCTCAGGGACACCTCGGAGTCCCCCAGGACCCCCAGGACAATCTGCTGGCTCAGGGACAGCTCAGTGTCCATCAGGAACTATTCAAAGCAACACAACAGCTCCAGGCACTCACCCACCGAAATTGGGCTTGGGTCCCTACATTACTTATAGTCCAACTCAACAAACAGCTCTGAGGTTGAGGGACTCAGGGAATCCCAAGGAACGCCACCTGGCAGATAGTCATTTCCCAGGGACACAAACACCAGCCTGGGTCACACAGAATTCTCTCACAGACTGTCTCTGTCTCTGGTAGAATCCAGATGGGATCATTTAAATCCACTTCAAGGATAACATCACCGTGGAAAGCAAGAGAGCACAGCGCTGTTCTCCCAGCTTCCTGCTTTCCCCCATCTGTCAGCCCCAGAGAGCTGCTCCCAGAGCTGATCAGTCACAGCTCCAGTTCCACCTCTGCATGATTAGCCAGCATTAGCAAAGCCAAATCAATGGCTTGATTGCAGATTTGCCAAACAGAAGGGCAATGTGCACGCATTAGAATGATGAGGCAATTTGCAACTTCATTGCCTCCTTCAGAGACACGTGAGCTTCTACCCTGAAAGTGGCACATGGATTTTAAATCGTGCTGAACCCTAGAGCTGCCCTGGTTTTCCCCACAGGAGCCCAGAGGATTAACAGCTGACACACTGAGGCCAAGCCTGTGCCAGCCCCCACAAGAGCCTTGATAAAGTGCCATCAAGAGTCCCTTCTGAAGGGAGCAGAAGGCCCCACCTGCAGGTCAGACCATCCTCAGGGAAGTCTCCTGCCTCCCTGGGGCTCGGGGTGAAGATGAGAAGAGAAAGGTTCCTACTCCAGTACAGCCCTCAGGTTATTATCCACGACTGACTTGTCAGGGAGGCAGCAGTGAAGTTGCAACCAGAGGTCTGAGGGCAACCCAGAGGCTTCAGGGCCTTGGAATGACTGATTAAGGGATAGGGAGCAGAAGCAACATTCTGCTCTGTCATTCCAGTTTCAGGAAGAGCGGATTGACACCTGTCGGTGAGCTTGGTGTCATCTGCAGAATCCTGGGGACTTTGATCAGAGGTGGGTTTACACAAAACCAGTTCAGGCTTGAGCCCCTCCCAGTCAGCGGCCCTGGAGGGGCTGGAGCGTGTCCAGGGCAGGGAACGGAGCTGGGAAGGGGCTGGAGCCCCAGGAGCGGCTGAGGGAGCTGGGAAAGGGGCTGAGCCTGGAGCAAAGGAGGCTCAGGGGGGACCTTGTGGCTCTGCACAAGTCCCTGACAGGAGGGGGCAGCCGGGGGGGTCGGGCTCTGCTGCCAGGGAACAGGGACAGGACAAGGGGAAAGGGCCTCAGGCTGGGCCAGGGGAGGCTCAGCTTGGACAGCAGCAGGAATTTCCCCATGGAAAGGGTGCTCAGGCCTTGGCAGGGGCTGCCTGGGGAGATGGTGGAGGCACCATTACTGGAAGGATTTAGAAGACATATAAATGTGGCACCTGGGAACATGGGTTAGTGGTGGGCTTGGCAATGTCGGCTTAACAGCTGGACTTCATGATCTTAAATGTTGTTTCTGACCTAAATGATTCTCCCAGGGTAAAAGGGCAGAAGTCACTCACTGGAGTAAGAAATTGGGTGTGCTAGAGCCTCCTTGATCGTCAGCAAACAAAAATACACACAGTAGAGATGGGCATCCTGAGAAACAGCCCCTTAGGAATCCTATCCTCACTCATAGCTGAATGACTCCATGGAAGCAAACTACACAGCTACAGAGACACCAGCATTTTCAGCTAAAGCACTGAAGTTTTGGGGAACTAAAAGCAGTTTTTGCAGACAGAAAATTATTATTCTTACTCAGCACTTGTGAGGTGAAAATGAGCAGTTACGTTCCACTCCAGCCACTGCACGGTTGTTTAAAAGGAACCTCTGGCTTTTACTTTATGTAAAATCCATGTCAGAATTGAGACAAGACTGGAATCAGTCTGCAGTTTGAGCAGCAACCTGCATTTTACTCAACCACTGTGCTTACATTTTTAATGACAGCTCTCCTATGCATCCCCCTTAAAATGTTGTTCCACAAAAGCCAGGGAAATTCCTGATGTGCCATGTAATGGAGCAGACCCACTGCCATGTGTCACCATGAAAACTCAGACTGTCCACTGTGAAACTAGCTAAAATTACAGCTTTAACACCTAATGCAAAGTAAACACTTTCATCTCGTTTAAATAATTTAATGGAGAGAAAACCAAACACTTTCCCACATCTAAAACAACTTGCAAATACCACAGCAGTGAACTACAACCTCTTTATAGAGTCTCATCTAAAAGCAAAACTAAGAATAAAAAACATGCCTGTGCAGGGAGTGCCCTGCATTTAAACACCTGCCTATGTCTTCCTGAGGAATAACTTATTTAGAAAACAAAAAAATAAAATCCAGAGAATCATCTTAAACCCCAGAAGAATTTGTGTTACCCAAGTTCTCCTCCCCCAGCTCATTGATGCGTACCTATAAATAAAAGATTGTAATCCATCTTGTTGCAATTAGGTATCATTATCCTGCTCTATTTCATGATTGTCTTCACTAATGAACTGATTTCAGATATCAATAATTAGAGTACCTGTAAATTTTAACAAAAAGCTGCACAATAAAACAATAATTCAATAATTCAAGCTAATAAACCCTGACCAAAATCCCTCCCTTAGGCATAAATCACCGATTAAGTACCAAGAGGAAGATCTGAATACAACTGTATAATAATTGTTTTCAAATTAGCAATAGAAGGAAGCAGCAACTCCAATACTTTGGGGCTTTTTTGAAAAATTATGAAAGCAGCTTGATGCAATTGATGTTTTTCATCTGTTTGACAGCTTAAAAGTCAAGTAAATGCACATGAAGGGTCTGTGGTTTGCAACTGCACTTAATCCCAGCACAGAGCTGTCAGGGTGAACACACCTGTACAACTTCTACGTTAAACAGGATTTACTCAGCCAAGATGTTGATAATTCAAGGTCAGGTCACACTGTATAACACACTGACATCTACTCCTCTTGTGTCACCCCATTTCTCTGTGTCTTCAGAAAATTCAGACCCACAAGTTCTGTGTCTGCCAACTGCTACAGTCAAGCAGATGTTACGAACAGGCCCTGAGAAGTTGTTATTATTTGTTACCACAGCATGAAATGGGCTCCCTAACATATATACACATTAATTAAGATTATTGGAAGAATTGGGCTCTTAGTGCTGTCAGTGTGGAAGCAAACAAGAAACAAAGCAGCCCAATAAGATTAAATAAATGCCTGCATTGATTTTATTTTTGTGTGTATTTGGAACACTTGTAGGACCTCAGGAGACAGACAGCTGTCTCGGGCACCACTGGCACATCTGCAGGAGCAGGAGGAAGGTCACCACCATCAGTGACACAAGTGTGTAACTGCTGAGGCAAATCAGCCCTAGAGGAACACCTCTGTACACATGAATGCCGAGTTCAAACACACGGGTGAGTCAGATTTCCAGTTGCAGGTTGATTAGAATGGCAAATTTTGCACATTATGATGGTGAATTACTATTATCATAACTTTGGGACAGGTTATAGACAGGCATTACAGACAGACTGAGCTGAAATCTAAATTGCCAGGTTAAGACTGGGGTTTAAAAGAAAATTTGAAGAGGTGTTAAATCAAATACTAAGTCAATATATAAAGTTATAACCATAGAAAGAAAACCCAACATAAGCAAGGAAGATTTAAGAGTTCTCTTGTGCCACGTTATGTACAAAAAAATCTTTTAGAAAACTTTAAGGGTTCGTTTTTGGGCTTTTTCCCTTCCTGTGGAATTAGAGGTGTTTATGAGCACCTTCAGTTAATGTGGCTTTATTCAGCTGTAGTAGCACTGGTTGGAAGGGACACCTCCAAACCAACCCCCACCACAGCAGCACCAAACTGGATCAATTCTCCCCTTTTTGGACAAGTGCCTTTCCCTTGGCTCTGCCTGGACCAGTCACTCTTGAACTGGGACAGCCTCTGGTTTGTGCCTCCTGGTACAAGACAGAGAGCAAAGCATCAAACAGCAATTTGCTTTTCTTGCTGTGGTGAGTGAAATCTTCAATGAATTGCAGCCATCACATCTTTGACCTGACAAAGCACCTGCTTCCAAAAGTACCCCTGGTGTCTCATATTTAAGGTTTGCCTTTGTTGAAAGCTGTTTAGGAATGGGTCTGTGATTGGTTTTGAATAACACAAAGTAATGTTTATTGCTTTCAATACTTATAAGGCAATAAATTACTATTTCCTAGATAAAAACAGCCAATGACCATGTCTAATAAATTTACTGAGGCTGAACATTTCCATTTGTCACAGGTGATACAATGGAAACATTCTGGTACATTTTTCAAATGCACATATAGGAATTTAAGTGAGGTGTTACTAGTGCTGATCCCCCAAATAAAAAATGAATTAAAACAAACCAAAAGATTTTTTTTCAAGAGTCCCAGAGATCTTCCTAATTCCATACATGGAAAGCAGTAGAATGGGACAGGCTGATGGATTAAACAAAGCCTGATTTTTTAATGGCCTGACAAGTGAGTGCAGGCAAGGAGCAGTTAGATAACATGCACTTGGTATCAACCAGAGGAGTCCTCAAATATTTCTCTTTCCAAGTGGTAGTCAATGGCTTATTAAAGAAACAGACCCATCTAGTGGTAACACTGCTCTTATGCTAATGCCTGTGGGAGGCACGAGCAGGGAGGAGTGGGGATAAATGAATTACACCACCAGAAAGAGCAGTGGCAATCAAAGCTTCACTCCAAGTCAAGTAGGGAGAACTTTCTCTCGAGTGAAGGTGCTGAAAAAGCCTTTTCAAATAATTTGGTTTACAAAATATTAGCACTTACCTTCAGAAAAGACCAAGCCTCACCACTCAAACCTGTCAGTCAGTATCAATGTCAGCCCACGGCAGGGAAAGCTCAAATGCGCCAGGCAAGGATACTGCTGGAATACTCTCCAGAAACCATCACTGGAGTTTGAAATATCCTAAACTATTTCAAAAAATTGTTTTTATAATGTAATGACTTTGAGTACATCTGTGCCTAAACAACCCTCTGTGTTGAGCAACAGAGTGTTCTGCTCATTTGATCTGGTGTCATTGCATGTGACAGTTCTGAGTGGGAATGGTCCCAGGGGATGAAAGGGAAAAAAAACCCCACAATTTGCCAAAATCTGAAAGCCATGCAATTTTAGGCTTGTCAGAGCATTCCTAGAAAAATGTGCTAGAAAAGCTAATAAGGGCTCATCTAATAATGAATTGAAAATGACAGTAAAATTAGCATCACTGGTCACGATTTCATGGTAAATAGATCTTGTCAAAATAAATCATTGTGGTGTTTTTCAGTGGGAATCTCAGGCTTGGGCACTTGGTGCCTCAGGCCATCTTGATTAGAAAACAAAAGCACTGCCGTGAGATAATAAATGGACTAAAAGCTGTGATGGGCCTCAACAAGCAGCTGGAAAGGAAGACAAAATGCACATGTTGCTCCAGGGAATGTTTCCCACCTTGTTCTAAATCCTCCTCTGCCCACGACTCTGCCAAGGCAGTAGAGAAAACTCAAAATGATCAAAGGTAGCAAACAAAATAGACAGCAATGCTCACACATGGACAGCTCAACAAAAAAGAGGGCCCTGGCCTCACCTGGAATGGCAGCCAGCTCCCAGATTAACTCACTCCTGAAACCTCTACAGATACATGAACCAGAGGGCAAAAGAGAATTGGGAAGAAACAGGGACGGAGAGGTGCAAATGGGGCAGCAGGAGCAGCCAGCAGTGGTTTCAACATGGAATTGCTAGGAGCAAGGTCTTCCTTGGCCTGAGGGAGAGAAAAAGGAAAGGGAAGCAGCAGCAAATCCATGTCTCCACACATGACCCTTTCTCCCCTGGATCTCCACTGTGGTGCACAGGTCTGCTTCTCAGGCAACACAGAACTGCATTTTGCTGCCTTGCAAAGAAAACAAGGATTTGTTTTCAAATAAGGACAGCAAAATCCTCCAAGGAGGATTTCAGAGCAATCCTGACAGTATGGCAGGAAAAGGACTTCTCCATGTTTCTAATCTCTGAACCACCATTTTTTTCCCTTGTCCTCAGAGTCCATCGGCCCTGGGCTTGGGCAGTCTGGCAGTGGTGAAGGACAAGCCCTTTGCTATCCCCAAGGTCTCTGAGAAACTCATTTCCACTGAAAACAGCCCTGCTCTTCTATCGTGCACCATGAACATTGTGAGTTTCCACTTCACTGTTCTTTACTGGTCTAACAGGGTTTGGTCATGTCTCAGGTGAAGAAAAAGACTGGAACCCAGAGCCCTCCACAAAGGAAGAATGTGGAGATGCTGCAGTGAATCCAGAGGAGGCCACAGAGATCCTCCAGAGCTGGAGCGCCTCTGCTCTGGAGCCAGACTGGGAGAGCTGGGGGTGTTCACTGGCAGAAGAGAAGGCTCAGAGACTCTTCCAGTGCCTGAAGGGCTCCAGGAGAGCTGGAGAGGGACTGGGCACAAGAGATGGAGGGACAGGACAAGGTGGAACAGCTCCAAACTGACTGAGGACAGGGTTAGATGGATATTGGGAAAGAATTCTTGGCTCTGAGAGGGGTCAGGCCCTGGCACAGGGTGCCCAGCGAAGCTGTGGCTGCCCCTGGATCCCTGGCAGTGTCCAAGGCCAGGCTGGACACTGGGGCTTGGAGCAGCCTGGGCTAGTGGAAGGTGTCCCTGCCCATGGCAGGGGTCGAAATCGGAGGTCTTTAAGGTCCCTTCTAACCCAAACCATTCCACTTTTAGGCATCCCCTTGGCTGAGGATGTGAATGGCCTTACAGCAGCTGCATTCCAGGTGAGTAGCACCCCCACTCCTGCCTGGTGCTGTAATTCCTTGAATCCCAACCCAGATGACACCTCCCTCCCAGAGCCCACAGTGCCCTGTTCCGGTACTTGACAGAGCAGGAAACCTTTTGGCGAGGGAGCTGCCTCATCACTGAGTTGTCACAAATAAATCTAAACACACTCATTTAAATGCAGCCAGCACCCCCATGTCCCTGTGTCCCTGTAGGTGGCAGGGACAGAACTCCCAGCTCTCCCCTCCCAATTCTCCCAGGCAGGGAGCAGGATTTTTTCTTTGCTTGCAAGGCTCCCCTCCCTGCCCACACGTTCAGTAAATCCTTTGATTTGCTGCGATGAGCGCAGTTATGTGCAAGATCTAAGGACTAAATCACAAACAAAACCTGGTTCCCAGCTCAAAGACTCTGCATCCTGCACCTTTGGGTGTGAAGTTACAACTTTAATTACTGAAGGGAACCACATCCCCAGTCAGTTGGGATTTTGCTTTAGAAGATGAGGCTGCTCCTAGAGAGCTTGTCCCCAGGCAAAGGCAGCAGTAAGGAAGTCAGTCCCAACCCCAGAGCACTCCCTGAGACCATCTAAAAAAGAATAGAAAAAGCCTCCAGGAAGGTCATTTGAGAGTAGTAAGAGAAAGGCTCCTGTAAAACCTTATCTGACGAATAATTTGTCTGCTATAGAAATATTCCAGTGGACTCTTGGAGATCAATTAAGTCCTCAAATGATGCACAAAGGAAAATGAAAATGAAATGGAGGAATTGCAAGTAGAACAAGTATTGCAATCATACATTTTAGTAAAGACTGCTGAAATCTGTTGCCAAAACTACCATTTCTACTGGCTTTCCTCTCAACTAAAGTGGTGCAAGGAGCACCACTGGGGGTTAGCAGGGCCAAGTTTCTTACTCCTGCAGAGGTAATTCCCACTATGCAAAACAGGGACTAGAACCCCAATGCCATGGCAGTTTTTTAAATAACCAATTCGAGACTGAACTTCCAAACTTGTACAAGAGCATCTGAGCATTCAAAACTGGATTTACTTTTTTTTTATGCAGAGTTTGTTCCACTTTAGTTTTTAAGCATCTTTTATAAGAATACCCCTGGATAAGTACTTTTATATTTACAAGTCATTTTTCTGTGCCAAGGGATGCAACAGCTTTGGAGAGGTGGACTAGCCCATTACACCCATGTCATAGGTTAGCAAGCATAGTCCTGGAGGTGATGTCCTTGCAAAGGGGTGCTTAGTGTTTCCTCTGTGACCTAACAGTGTTGCAGTGGGGATACTGCAACACGCATATATCAAACCAGGAGTCCCGTGGAAAGGAAATATATATGGACAGACAGATTCTTGCTAGCTGTTTCAGAGATGTTTATTTCTCCAGCCGCATGGCCGGGGCTCTGCCCCGGAACTGTTCCAGTCACGGGACCAGGGGTCCTTCTGCCCACGCAGGGGACACAAACCAACCAATGGGAACGAGGCTGAGCAGGGACAGGGAAGCCCCGTGTCTGTGCCCTCAGGGCCCCTCTCCCAGGGCTACACGGCAGGGGAGGGACCCCAACACCTCACCCGTTTTATTTTAATAAAAGGAGAATGAAAACAACTGGATAAACATAACAAGAGCAGTTTCAAAACAAAACAAGCCACCCTCCTGAGTCTTTAAATGTCCAAACAGATTCTGTGGAACATCTTAGGGCTGACAGAAGGGAGACAGAACTCTCTGAGCATGCTTTGTGGGGAAACTGAGGCAGGAGAGGGTTTAACTTCTTCCCTCCCCCTTTTCATCCCCCACTCGGCATTGGAAAGGGATTTTTGGGGAAACAATTGGCAAAAGCATGGTTTTGTGAGGGAAACCATGGGTGAAAAAACGGATTGGGAATACACTGGGGGTAATAGGACATAGGGTAAAAGGGAAAGGTGGGATTAGGAAAGGGAAACTGTAGGGGGGGCTTACAATGGAGATATTGTCTAACATGACTACGGTTTTTTGCATATATACTGCCTTTTACAGGAACACCATCAGGCCCAGTGACCTGCGATGCTTGTAACCCTTTTCTCCCTAGTACAATATTAAATTCCACCACCTCTCCATCTCCCAAGCTTGGGATCCATTTTTCAGGGTTATTCTTTTTAATAGCAGTTCTATGCACGAATATGTCTTGCTGGTTGTCACACCTTGTTATAAAACCATAATTTTGTTTAACATTATACCATTTTACTATCCCTAAGGTCTTAGTTGCTATGATCTTTCCCTTTTTCCGAGTGGCTGCTGTTTTCTGTCTCGCTGCGTCTTTGCTGTCTCCTTCGGTCGCTCCCACGTTGGAATTGTCGGGGCTGCTCGTGCCTGCGCGCTCTTCCCGGGGTCGCGTTCGGGGCTGCGCGGGCCGGGCCGGGCCGTGCCGCTCAGTTCTCCGTGCGTCGCCTCCTCTGGTCGCAGCTTCGCTGCCGCTGCCAGGCGCTGCACCCACGTCTCGGCCGGGCCCCCGAGCGATGACTCCCCCGCGCCCTGCTCCAGCGCGCGTCTCGGCTGGGCGCGGCTCCGTTCCATCGCCACCGCCGCCAGCCACCGCCCGCGCGCCGCCCCTCTCGGTCGGGCGTTCCCGGGGCTCGCTCCACCACGCGCTGCACGGGGCCATTCAGGCACCGCCGGGTCCCGCCGCGCCTCGCTCCGCCACCGACACTGCGGCTCGTGTGGCTCTGCCCGCACGCGGGAACTGCCTCGCTGCTGCTCGCAGGGCGCTCGGTGCACGTGGCCTGGGCCGCACGGTCCCTGCGCCACGCTTCCCTTCGCCAGGACACAGCTGACATTGCTCAACAGTCTCGGTAACTAAATAATATTCACGAAAATATTCTTCCATCGGCATATATTTTGACTCCAGTATTAACTGTGTCCAAACGGTTTTCCAAAAGCCCTTGGTAAGAATTAAATCCCAAGAAACATAGAAAAAGTTCTTAAACAACCATGCCAGGAAGTGTTTCAGTTCTTTTTGAGCTTGAATCAAGCTAAAATTCACAAATCGTTGTTCAAGAATCATTTTAAGTTTAAGATAAATGTCCATATGCGGCTCTGAGAGCCAAGAGTCTTCCCACCGTTCCTCCATAGTTTAGATATGGAATAGCAAAGCAAAACCAAGAAGAGGAATCCAAAGTTTCCAGGGTTTACTCACACAAATCAGTCGCTTAGGGATCGGGGATCGTTCTGCTCTCAAATCTCCACCATTTGTTGCAGTGGGGATACTGCAACACGCATATATCAAACCAGGAGTCCCGTGGAAAGGAAATATATATGGACAGACAGATTCTTGATAGCTGTTTCAGAGATGTTTATTTCTCCAGCCGCATGGCCGGAGCTCTGCCCAGGAACTGCTCCAGTCACGGGACCAAGGGTCCTTCTGCCCGCGCAGGGGAACACAAACCAACCAATGGGAACGAGGCTGAGCAGGGACAGGGAAGCCCCGTGTCTGTGCCCTCAGGGCCCCTCTCCCAGGGCTACACGGCGGGGGAGGGACCCCAACATAACAGAACCTATCAGCTGGCCAGTTTGAATATGGACAATTCTTTAAACCACTTAAAGTTGTGACCGCCTCTGTGATCCACACTTAATAGACAAACTCCCCCCCCAAGCTCTCTCTCGTTTCAGGTGCTGGGACAGGTGGCTGCGGGGCCCGAGTGGGGGCCAGTGGGCCATGGCTCCAGGATGACCCCCCCCCCCCCCCCCAGCAGGGCTGTGGGCAGCCAGAGCGGCTCGGAACGCCCCCCCTCTCCACTGCGGCCAAGATTTCAGCAAAGCAGCACCTCTGTCCGGCAGAGGTCAGGTGACCAACACCAATAAGCCACACAGCTGCAAGGCCGAGGTGAGATTAACCGTTTTATTGCTGTGAAGAGCTGAAAACCTGAGGGACGAGAGAGAGGAGATGCTTAAAGCTGAAAGTCTGTTGTGAAGCTATGATATATCAGAGTATCCTGTTGTAATTTCATGAAGATATGGGGTGGAGTGTTCAACTGGTAAGCAAAAGCACCTGCGCTGAGATAGGCAGATGCTGACACAGCTGTAATTTCATGAGAAGTTTGGACAGGGAGAGATGGACCAGATGAGGACTTTTGCTCCAAACGGGAAAGGAGAAAACCTCAGTCCCTAGAGATGAACCAGATGAGGACTTTTGCTCCAAAGGGAAAGGAGAAACCTCAGTTCCTAGAGATGCTCCCAGAGATAGTCCTAACGATGAAGATGATGAAGACCCTTTGCTCCCAGGGAAGGAGAAGGGCCTCTGTTTTTGTTTCTGAACGGCTCAACCTTAAAATTGTACCCCAAAAAACTTCAAGAGTGGACCCTCGAACGCGGTTGCGGGAAAACCAATTGCTATCTGTGTGTGACCTTGAAAAGCTGCAAGTCGGGGGAAGGGCCTCTCATGCGAGCAGAGAGACTGCTCTTCCTAAATGGACTGAACAATATTTGGAAGTGGGCGGCTGTCTCGTTGTGATAATGTTTTCATAGCACGAGCAAGAAGAGACTTCTCTTCCTAAATGGACTGAACAAGGTTATTATGGAAGTGGTAAACAGACTGAACATCTTAAGGGTTGTCTTTTTACATTGTCAGTGGGAGAAGGGAGAAAGGTGGCGGGAGGAGGAGAGTTCTGAAGGTGGTATAATTTTTTTTCCCTTCTTTTAGGTCTGTTAATAAACTTCTTTATATTCTTTCAAGTTTGGAGCCTGCTTTGCGTTTCTCCTAATTCTTATCTCACAGAAGATAAACAGTAATGAGTATTTTGGACCAAACTGCTACAACCCATCAAGGATCAAACTTAAACAATGTTAGATTATAATAAGACTACTAAAATTTATGCAAAAAGACAACTTTTCAGTGCAGAAATTTTATTATTTCAGAGAAAACTGGACTTATTTCCTTCACGTACTTCACCTGAAATAGAACCAGCAGAGAAAGAAGTTAAGAAGGACCACAGAATTGATGCTAACACAATGATAACACCACAAACTTTCTCATACCTGCAATTATACATGATAGAGGCAAATGAAACGTGGATTGAACATGACTGTACGTGGTGCTGCACTGGGACTCTTGCTTAGCTTGGGAAGGAAACTGATGGGGCTGATTAAATTAAATCAAAAGCTGAAGCACTTCAATGACAATAAAGGAAAAACCAGCCTTACAATTCAGTGACAACAACTGAGCTGCTGAAGGGAACCACTGAGCTGCGAATTGATTGGCACAAGCTGGTGCAAAGCACTGCTGGCTCAGTCACCTCCTGCTCCAGGAGTCTGGAAGTACATTTGCTGTCTGACTGTGGCCATTCCCCTGCACAGCATCCAAGTGGCTCTGGTGCTGACACTGTCCTAAGTGCCCACGTGCACAGGTTTGGGAAATTCAGGGCAGGAAAGCAACAGCAAGAGCATGACAAAGGCCATCCTTTGGTACAGCTGCTGTTGACATGGGAAATCAGCAGAGTGGTAACAAACTGTGGCAGGCACAGGCTCTCCCAACGCATTATCCCTGGAATGGGGTTCTCGGGCACATCCGACCTTCACACTCAAGCACAGCACAGAGCAGAGTGTGTCAGCTGCCAAAATACAGCTGCTCCTCACAGGTGAGGGAACAGGAAGGCTTGAGAGCTGGGGAACTACAGCTGATACTGTAGAAATTTCATGTATTAGAAAGAAATTGCTCCCTGGGAGGATGGGCAGGCCCTGGCACAGGGTGCCCAGAGCAGCTGTGGCTGCTCCTGGATCCCTGGCAGTGTCCAAGGCCAGGCTGGACATCGGGGCTTGGAGCAGCCTGGGACAGTGGGAGGTGTCCCTGCCCATGGCAGGGGTGGCACTGGATGGGCTTTAAAGTCCCTTCCAACCCAAACCATTCCATAATTCCAGGACATCTGTACAAATACACACAGGTGATTTTTGCCTCACAGACAGTAAAATCTTCCCACAGGCACTGGGAAGAGCTGCTTCCAGTTGTTCCTTCTGTTTTCCTTTTGCCTATACAGCAACGGCTGCTGTGCTTCTGGATTCAAAAATTGTATTTTGATGTGCATGGAGGGTTGCTTCACAACATCTGAGAACTCAAGTCACAAGGGTAACAGCATAGCAGATGGCAAGTTTTGGGGTTTGGGTTTCTGTTGTGTCTTTTCAAACATACTGATCAATTGTTATGAAGCAATCTCTGATTTATAGGAACCTCAAAAACCACTAAATTAGATATTTCTCTGAGCTCTGCAGGCAGACTTGACAAGCACAAATCAGGTCCCGTGTTGTTCCTGCAGCTGAGCAAAGGGATCACTCTGATTACATTCGGTGCTTCCCTGCAGCAGGATGATGAAGAGATGGCACTGATGTGCAGAGAACCGTTTCCTTCCTCTGCTATTGAGCTGATATCCATATCTGATACGAATTCTGGGGGCAGCAAGGTGTGCCTGCAGCTCTGAGGAACTTTGCTGTGAAAGCAAATGGTGTCCTTTAAGAAACAGATAATGAATTAGTGCAGCATCATCCCGATTTTGCCTTGAGCTGCAGCACCTGCCCCTCCACAGCCACCCCTAGGAACCCCTGGAAGCATCAGCTGGAGGGAGCACAGGATCAAGGAGCCTTTATTAAAGCACACATGCCTTCACTTGTTCTGCTGCAGCTCCAGCTCCACCAGGGCCATTATATCTGTGCTTATTTATTGCCATTTGATCTCTGAAAGAAGGATTAAATGGGCTGGGATTTAATCACCATCCTCAGGACTTAAATGACACTCAGCAGAAAAGCTGAACCAAAAAGGTGCTTGGGAATGCTGAGAAGAAATGTTGTCTTGAAATTCAGGTATTTCTTTTAGTCCTACTTAACTTCACCTAAGCACAAAACAAGATTTCACTTTGCCTGGAAGATTCATAGGCACACAGGGCCTCGAGAGGCATTACTTCAGGATTCTTAATTTTGAAAAGATTTCCAAAAAGCTTCTTGAGAGAGCACAGGCTTGTGTACACAGAGATGGTGTAAGTGGCGTCTGTCAGAGCAGGGATGTCTTGCAAGCAGAAATTCTGTATATTCCTCCCAAAGAAGATTGTGTTTTCATTCCCCCGCTTCTCCTTTCTGCTCCTGTGAGCCAGGAGGAAAAAAATCTACTGTCCCTGTTCACACTTGGATTTGCCTCTGGTGAGAAAAATCCCCAGGGAAGAGCAGCTCATAATTCCCAAGGCTGGGCAGCCCCTTCAGGTGAGAATTCCTGTCCTCACAGTCCCCCCCTAGGCTCAGACTTTTTCACTGCACTGGGATCAAGCTTTACCCTAAAAAAGGGAGGTGTCATCCCAGGGAAAGCATCCCCCATCAGGATCACATCCTGTGGTGATGCAATGTTTTTACTGTATTTTCATATGTTCTCTGTACCCCAATGGTTCATCCCTACCTTCCCCACTTCTATTCCCAGTTGGTCTGTCCCAGATCCAAGCCGCTCCCCCGGTGTTCTCAATATGGTTATCCCCTCCCCTTGTTCTGGCTCTTTCCCTATCAATCACCCAAACCCCTCCTGTTGTTCCCGAAAGTTCGGTGTCCATCACCTGAGCCCTCCCTGTTTATCCTTATATGGCCCTTGTCAATCCCCTAAGATCCTGCCCCTTCTGATACCTCCCCTCTGGAAATCCCCTAAAACTCGACGCCCCATTGGGGCATGTGACCCCTTTCCCTCCAGCCCCCAAGACTACTGGCCCATGTGAATGTCCATCCCTGTCCACATCCCTCCCCTAAAGATCCCTATTGGTCCCCTGTTGGGCCATCCCCGTTGTAACCCCTCCCTTTATAAATTGTTGCTCAGAGCTGCTCTATCCTCCGTGGATACCCTCCAATAAACCTGGATTACCTCCTGTGGCAAAGCCTCCTCGCTACTTTTTATCTTTCCCTTTGTGTAGGGCTGCTGACTGCTACAGTGCCTGGAGCCTTCGCTCCCCTGGGTAGAGCAGAGGCTTCAGAGGAGCAGCCTTAAAAGCTCCGTGCCTCCAGGTGCTCCCCACTCCTGCCGCACACCGCTGGGCTAGCTTGGGCAGTGGACAAGAGCTGTCACTGTGACAACATCCTGGTTTTGGCAGCTCCTCTGCCCTCGCTGAGCTGATTTGCCCAGCTCTGTGCCCATACAGACCTACACTGTGCCAACTGAATCCACCTTGATTTCCCAGAGTTCCTTCCCTTCTTTTCTGGGGTAAACAAAGGATAATGCTGCAGTGTAAAAAGTGGGTCACAGGGACAATAGGGAAGAAGAACAACAGATAGCACAGCACCATTTCTTTTCATCTTCTTTTAAAAAAACAAACCAAACCAAAGTTTAAAACCATTCAAGGAAAAAACAATACTCTTCACTCAGTATGGAATAAAATGTTTTGCCATCTCCAAGCTACAGGGCTGAAGTTCTTCTTCAGAACTACTCAGACAACTTGCTCTGTCCATCACATGCTGCTGATAACTTCACTAAAATGCAACTCCTTTGGAATTTAGGAGTATAAGAATTTAGACATGCACTAGAAATTAGAATTCATACATCCAAAGTATCCTTCACTTGATGTTTACCATTACCTGTCCCTTACTCTGCTTTGCAAGTTAGATTTCCTACTGAGAGCATATCCAACAGTGCTTTGGTACCTCTTGTTTACCTCTTGTGTATTTTTTGTGTGTAGTTGAGGTTTTTGTGTGGATTTGGGGTTTTTTTTCTATGAGAATTTGTTCAATAAATAGATGAAAATGGAGCCTTTAAAGTTGCCATTAGTGAACCTGGAGCATCCAAACAGAGCAGTAATGTCTGTAACCACCTAAATCCAGGGTTAAACTGTATTTCCTTACACCTTCATCTCAGTTAAAGAACAAAGTACTACTATCAGAGCTTTCAGCTGTAATACACTCTGGTCTTGCATTTTGCTCTAAGCAAAACTCCTGCCAATCATCTTTTGGATCATCATGATGTAGATCTTTCCATGAGAAAACTTTAAGAACAAACTTTGAGCCTTTGTCTGCTCAAGCATCCTTAAAACACCAGCACCACCCCCACTGATCAGTCTAAGCACTTATAAGAAATCCCACAATATCATAAAGAAATTTTTTAAGCAACCATTCTGCCTTTTGCACCTCAAGAAGCACCATCTTGTCTTTGCTGCAGGAGGTTAAATGCACAGGAAGGCCAGATCCCACTCAGAAAATGGGAAACACTCAGGAGGTCGCTGGGAAGCAAACTCACAACAGCCACAAATATTTATTTATCAAGATTTCCAAGAGGGAACGAGTAATTTGGATGTCAAAGTCTTCAGAAAGTCACTTCTTTTCAGTGCCCACACTGGGGATAAGCCGCAATTACAAGTCCCTGCTGCAACTTTCACAGTCTAATTTCCCTGATGGTAAAAACCCCTGACCAAAGAGAAAACCTGGGACGTGAGGGCTGTTTGACTCTAATCCATCCAAACAAGCTGCTCTGTGTGAAACTTGAAATTTTTGTCACAACACCACTACAAGCGTGTGGCATTTCCCAGTTCTTCCAAGAAACAATGCAGTGCACCCCACAATCTTCCAAAGGAAATTATTACACCTCACACATAGTGGTAAGGAAGTGAAAAACCCAAGGGCACGAATAAAGTTGAGATTATTCTTCACTCTTCCCTTCCAGTTCCTCTCCCTGAAAGGCTGAGACTCTTCTAGAGGAGACTGAAAGAAGCAGAACATTCTCCCCCTGTCTCAAACACATAAAAATCACCCCAAAAGCGAGCCCACCTTCCCCAAGAGAGCAAAATCTTGCACCTTTCTGTTCCCAATGACAAGGAGAGGCAGGGAAGGACCTGGGGCTTCTGAAGACACAGGAAACACAATGAAGGCACCTCCCAAAAAGAGGCCAAACCCCAGACAACTCTTTGAATTTTTTTCCACAAGAACTCCAATGGAAACCATTCAGGGAAAGGAAAGTCTGCAAGTTTCTGCTCCAGGGACAAGGGAAGAAAGGACCACCAAACATCAGCCAGCATCCTGTCAGGGATTATTCATTTATCACCTTGGACTCGCCTGAGAGCATCTGTCAATCTCTTAACAGCCTTCATCCCTCACAAAGGGACCTTCACATCTCCCTCCAGCACAAGGTCATCACTGGGTCTTCCTGCTCTGTCATCCCTTCAGGCTTCCTGCTGCCTGTCCTTCCAAATTTTACATTCCAGAGGGAAGCTGACAGCCCTGACACAGGATCAGTCTGAAAAAGGGATGTTACCTCAGCACTGGGAACTGCACACAGGGTTTGGGGTGAAGCTTCCCTCTGTCCCAAAAGGTGACCTGCTGGAAAGGCTGCACGTGGCATCCACCAGCTTAAAACAGGAAATTATTACCTGGTGTTTTCTGTTACCTTTGCAGGATAACACCACAGAAAACAGATGGGATATGTGATTTCATCTTCACTTACACATCAGAAGATTAAAAATACCCCAAACATTAACATTATGTCTGCTGGTCAGAGAAGGGGGATTCAAAACATCAGCCCACTTTCAAAAATAAAATCCACTTAAAAAACCCAAACCAAACGAACAATAACAAAACAAACCAAAAACCAACCAACCAAAAAAACAGCCAAAAAACCCTCCCAAAAATCAAAACCTCAAAACCCAGCAACACATAAAAGCTAGAAAGCCATGCAGGTCCTCACTCCTCTCCCAAAAAAAGATAGTTCATGCATCATCCTGCCTGCTCTAAGGATTACACAAAATTCTTAATTCTGAAAACTAAAAAAAAAAAAATCAAACCAAATCCATCTCTCTATTCCATATAAAGCTGATAACTTCTCACAGTGTATTAGTAAGTCTGGTGCTCTAGTAGCTGATCCTGAGGTTCAAAAAGAGGTTTATGACTCATATTTATTTTTATTCCCTGTGGCCAAGAACAGAGACCACATAAATCACAAATTAAACGGCCTGACTAGCTCCTGGATGCCAAGTGCAAGGGAAGACACAGACCAGACAAAAGATCCAGTTCTGTCATGTCAGAGGAAGAATCCCACCAGGGCTGAAAGCCCAGGAGTGGAGACCATCATTACAGAGGGAAAAGTCCAGGATCAAAGCCATAAGAGGGGGGAAAAATGAAAGAAATATCTCAAACTCCTGAATCAGGACCTGTGATCTGGTTTGGCACAAACATTTATTGAGGTTCAGCTCAACAAGTAAAGCTCATTAGATAATTATGTAGCTATTGAGAGAGTTGGTTTTTTCAGAACAAAAAACCCCCAAATCACCCAAAACATGGTTCATTAAGTTGCCAATGAAAACCAATCCAAAGGTTTGGAGAATTTGTTTTCGTTGCTTAACTTTTTTATTCGGGAAAGCAGCTGGAAGAATTCTGTAGGATCTCCTGTGTCCTTGGCTCAGAGCTCCCACCAAAAAAACCACCATTACTCCAATGGTGTTAATTAAGAGAGGAAATGCAGGCCAGAAAGAAAATAAAATAAATACATTAAAACTAGAGTAGGAGGTAGCAGATATAAGAAGCCAGAGCTGGCACTGCTCCTTCACCACACACTTTTTATTGGTTTGTCCTGATTACAGGTGGTTTCCATCTCTCTTGAACTACTGCAATTTGTCTAATTTGTTCCAGGAGTAAATGGAAGAAATAATGAATGTCAAATACTCAAGTTTTTAAGAAGCCAAATGTTCTCCTTTAAAAACAAAAAGGAAAAAAATAAGGAAATGACATTTTTAAGGAGGGCATAAACACAAGATGGTCATTTTCATATGGCTGGGCCAAGGCAATTACACTGAAGAAAATGGTACTTAAATGAAAAAGAGGAATGTAAAGCACTTCATTGTTTTCTCTCATTTTCTTCATCTCCTGGCACTTGAAACCCGAAAGCATCGGGCTCCATTAACAATCCTGGTGTTCAGCTGGAGGGAGAGCCTTTATTTTGGCAAACCAGCACGAATAACCCAAGCAGCACACAGCAGAACCACACTAACGCACGTGAAAAGAGCATTTTCTTTAGTTCCCTGTCCTCTTTCCCATGGTAATTTTATTGATTTGCTTACTGAATTCACGAAGATTAAATATCCACGCACTCAGGGAGCCCCACATCGTCCTCTGCAATGAATTACTGGCACAATAATAATTTGTATTAAAGAAGAAAAGAAGACATAAACCTTGTGCAAGAAAAATTGCTTTCATTTTGAAAGAACAGAAAGGGACAGGCTCTTTTACATTCTACTGTCATTTGTCAGTCTTTCAGCAAGATGTAAGAGATTTTATTCACTAATAACTTTTTATGAAATAATAAAAAAACATTTAGCAGAGGAGCATAAAGCATCTCTTGAGTTGCTTCATGCAGCTGTGGCTACAGGCCACAGATCCACCATCAGCTGAGGAATGCAGCCGTTTGATAATTCACTTGTCAACCCCAAAGGTATCATTCCCAAGTTTTCTCAGAAAATTTGTCAAGATAATAGAATGTTACAGCTTTTAACTGTAATGGTCATTGCCAAGTTTAGAACAAGAAGTCCAAAATTGATTTTACTTTTGGTATTTCTGCCAGTACTTAATCACCAGCCTTGGAATCCAGTTTCAATTGTCACATGTCTCCAATCCCTGTCCTGGGAGCTTCCTCCAGGTGATACCTGACAAAATAACATTGTCTACTTGGAGAGCAAAGGAAAAACAAACTTTTTTGTTTTAAGGAGGCCAGGTAGGCAGATCACTGAAATGGCACTGAATTCAAGAGAAAAATATTTAACTGTCAGATCAGGGAAGTTTCAAATCTAAATTTTTCTTTAAACTTAGTTTCAAACTACTACAGAGGAGAAGAATGGGTTCTACCATCAGCTGTATTTTCAAGTTTAACAGGTTTATATTTGACCCACATGAAATCTAAAAGTACCTCTCAAATCCTAGTTTAAGATGGACTTTCTCCCAGTAAATTAACACCCATGGAATGGAACACACCTTGCAATTCTGTTAAATTTCTACAGCAACGAGTGAAGTGCCAAAGGAAAAAAGTCCTATTTGTAGAATTGAGAGGAATGGGCAGAACAAAGAGCATTAATTGAAAATTTGGATGAAAGCCACTCGTTTGGAAGGTAAAGAATAGCACAAAAATGCAAGTACAGGCAAATCAGCATTTCATGAGCCAAGTGAGAAGAAAAACAAATGAGTTACTACCTGTGCTATTTATAGCCCAGTCTTCCTGCAGGTGGCAAACCAAAGGAGAATGTTTCAAAAGAGAAATCTAAACCAAGAGACCTCCTGTGGATATTTATGGACAGAGTTTTCCAAAGCCTGTGGGGCAGAAAGAGCTTTCTCAGGGGAGGAAACCCAGCACTGAGGCAGCCTCCCTTTACCAGTACCATGGCAAGCCTTGGTTTATTTTCTTCAAGACATAACAGCTCTGATGTAATTGATAATTTATCAGTTAAAATATGTCACATCCAAACACAAGCTATTTACAGTGGATGAGTTTTAGAAGTCCGGTCCTTAGAGTATAATAAGTCTACAGACGTTCCACAAAGGGCCAGGTTCTTGTTGAGCAGGTAGACATTAAAAATAAAAATAAAATAAGAATAAACAAGCAACAACACCCATTATTTGTTACAGCACAAGAGAACAAAGCAGCACAACAGGAGAGTTCCTCGGATCTTCATTACACCCCGAGTCCATGCAGGTCCATATGTTCTTTCTCCAGTTCAACAGAACGATTGTACCCTATTTCCCATCTATTCCTGGAATTCCAACATAAGCAGCCTTTTGGAAGACACAGAAGTAGGAACACTCAGGTATTAGTTAGAATTTCTGGGGTCTGAACTCCCCAATGAAATGAGCACCAGACTGCTCATTCCCTCAGAGGAAGACAATTTCTCCCCTCCAACCATCAACACCTTTCATATGCTCAGCTTTGAAAACATCAATGGTTGCAACTAAAATTAATAGAAAGTTGATTTTTAGTCACAAACGCTTCAAATGGTCTCAACTCTTCATAAATAACCATCCTCTACAGTCTCAGGAAATTCAGACTATTAATGTGAATAACCAGCATCTCAGTATCTGCAAGGCAGAAGGCTCCCTAGCACGTTGATATTATTTACAACCTCTCCATCAAAATTAAGTTCAAAGCTTCAATATTTCAAGACAATTCACTGTGTATGCCAACAAGCCCTGTGCTGACAAATATTTCCTAAAATGCAGTACAGACCTGGAGCTTTGAAAATGCTGGCAAAAAGCAGGAAATCCTTTAATCGTGGAATGGTTTGGGTTGGAAGGGACCTTAAAATCAGAACGAGTACGAAAGACACCCTCAGGTTTAGGGGAGTTTAAAGGCACAGAGAACTCCGCACCATCACCCTGAAGGTGTTCACTTCTCTGCTATTGCATTTCCTTCAGATTACAGTGACAAAGCAGGGCACCAGCTTGGTCCTTAATTACATCCCAATTCTTCAGAGGACTCCTGCACACGTCTCCCTCACTTGGGAGCCCTCACGCCATCCCCAAGCACACTGACAGCAATGACAGGTGATTAGGGAATTTTAATTTGCTTTAAAAGACCCTCTACCCTCAAATGAATCTATCAGAAGCTTAACTCACACACTGACCTGCTGAAAGGACTTTCACAAGTCCCACACTCAGAGCCCAGCTTCCCAGCAGACTCCAGTAACCACCAGTAACTCACTCCACCTAAGGGACAAAGCTGAAAAATTAGTGTGTGCTTCACTGTTTAGCATATCAAGGGTTTGGCCCTAAACACACTCTCCTCAGTACCCAAAATAATGTTCAGATTCTTCCTAATACAACAGGTTAGTCAACCATTTCAGGAGAACAGTCAATTGGATTTCTTCCCCTTCACTTTTGGTGCAAAGTGATGCAAATTTGCACTCAGGCTTATAACAGAGCTCAGTTCCACTCCCCTGTTCTTGAACAGGACTCACCTGTGGCCTCCAAAAGGTGTTTTGGAACAGCAGCGGTTTCATTAAACTCCCAATGCAGCCTCCTACATCAATAGGTCTTAAAAGAATAATTTATTATTTGTCCAACTTGAGCAGGGCACAGAGCAGTGGAGGGCTCTCACCTAGATGCCAGGACTGGGTTTCTCAGCTCCCATTAGAACCACTAAAGAAAAGGAAAGGTTTTCAGACCACTCAGTGGTCTGAAAAGAAACTGAACTTCATCTATTTGGGGCTCCTTTCATAAACCACTGAGCTTTTATCAATAGCAGACATTCTGAGTTGGAAGGGCTTTATCCAAAGGAGAAGTATCTTGGTAGGATGTGCCAAAGTCCCCCCAGTGAAGATCCCAGTGCAGGAATAATCAGCTCATCTCTGACCTGCCATCTGCTCCCAAAAGCCAGGTGGAGAACATCATCTGGAAGCATAGTTAATAAGCAAAATAGTTACATGGGAAGGTCCTGGAAGCAGCTCAGGAAGATCAGTGGCACTGACATGAACCCAGACACCAGACTGGGAGTGGACAACAACTCTGAGCTGTATTGGTTTGACTAAACTTGAGTCTACCAGCATAGGGTGCAAATCAATGAGGGAACCACCAGCCCATCCTGAACCTGGGTCTCAGCCTGCTTCTGCCAGAAACTCACAATTTCAATAAACTTCTTTTTTCTTTTGTATTTTATTGAGGTAAACCTGCTTTTCATGACCATGGGTTACGTTGTGGCATGCAGACATCCAATGCCCAACCAGCCAGGTCTCAAATAACCACTCACACAGATGGAAAAACAAGCAATTACAGTAAAAACAATAACAACAAAATAAAAAAAACCCAAGCCATTGCATATTAGAACTGAGCATTTGGGGAGAGTTTGAACTGTGAGACATATTCCAACTATGAAACCAAAGGACACTGAGCAAAACTTGCTTCACAGCACTTCTAAAATCCAGCATTTGTGAGAAAGGTCTCTTATTTCATTTCATGCTGCTGATTTTTTCACTGACTTATCCCAAGTGTAGCAGTGTACTGTAAGGATTGCATTGCCCAATTCTGCTTTGGATATAATTACAAGTTTTGGCTGTTACTTTAATGGACTCATTTACATTAACAGGAAGCATAACCATAAAAAAAATTATTTATATTTCTTGCAGCAGCGTTCCCAAATCTACAACAGATCACAAGTAATCACAATTTATAAATCTTGGAGCTGCTTGAGCCCGCCACCAAGTGCTGATTATCCACACTGCCTTCATACTTCAAACTTGTAAAATTCTAGGTATAATACAGAGCAAAAATGGAGAAAAGCCAGCATGTGGAAGAACAAGAGGGGGAAAGACCACTCTGAGCTCAGTAGGATCATAAAGGTCTTCTAGTCCAGTCTCCTACCATGGGCAGGGACACCTTCCACTAGCCCAGGTTACTCCAAGCCCTGTCCAGCCTGGCCTTGGACACTGCCAGGGATCCAGGGGCAGCCACAGCTTCTCTGGGTGACCTGTGCAAGCCTCCCCACCCTCACCACAGTGGCTTATCTTACCACCAGTGTTCCAGATGGAACAGAACTAAATGGGCTAAAAGAGGATCATCCATGGAAGCACCAATTTCAGCATGTATTTGTTAAAAAAAGAGAAACTATGTCAGCTTCAGAGATTATAAACCTTGAGGTATTTTGGTATTTGTGGGATTTTTTAATTGAACCATGATCTACTGAGAAAACATGATAGCAAACCCATGATGAGTTTAACCAAACACTGATAATCTTGGCAAAATTAAACCCAGTCAGGGTTTCATGAGCCCCCAAGTGTCTAGGAGCCATATCTTCAGCATGAGGGCTTATTTGGAAGCCTACATTCAGATGTTGTAAAGTTACTAAATTTACCTTCAGTAATAAAGGCTAATTTGGGCCTTATTTGGGGGAAAGCTTTCTTAAAATTTAGATTTAGAAGCTCAATGCAAATAACTGTTCTTTGTTAAGAAGTTCCAGTAACTGCCAATTCCCTTTTGCGTGCTGATAGCCACAAAGCACTGAGAGAGAAAATTGGCTGGCTTTGAAATCCCTTCATTGCTTCCTAGCCCGGCGTGCCCAGGAACTTGTGGGCATCTCTGTTCCCAGCAAGTCCTGCCTGTGCCCCAGATGAGACACAAACCAGAGCCTTATCAGAGCAGGGCAGTGAATAGGCCCTGGCAAAGGGGGACACCTTGCATTCAGCTGGCAAAGGAACAGCCCAAACCAGCTTTAAAGCTTTCACAATAGCAACAAAGGGGGGAAAAATTAAAAATAAAAGTAAGGAACTGAGACAGAGATGCTGGCCTATTGGGGCAACACAGTTACGGCCATGCTGCCAAATTAAATCATGCTTATGTGCTCAAAGAAAGGGCCAAAATTCAACTCACATTTTCTTAGAGAAAACAAAAGGAATATTCACTTTTAGCTGCTCTATTTAGTGCTATAAACTCTGTGGTTGTTCCACTCCTCTGGGACAGGCCCAAATTTATAACATAAAGGGGCATGAGGGCAGAAAGGGCTGGAGGAAGAAGACATCTCTGGAGAAAGAGAACATCTCTGCCTGCTCAGCACTGGTCAATGGATGGTGCCTCTGGTCTTCTCCTGAAGGGACACCTCCAGGTGAGCTTTGCACCTGGAGCACACCAGGAATATCCATTTATACAGACAATGCTCTTAGATCTCTCTTACTACACATTTTGTCATGACACATATTAACTTTTTGTGTGTTGGTGAGTTCAATCCCAAGCCTGCTTTCCTGTAGCTGCAATAAACCTGGGTCTGGATCATGCAAAGCCCCTATGGAATGGCAGCAGACCTACAGGAGTGCATTGGTACCTGCATCATTTGTGCATCTGTGCTCAGGCAACATCTCCTGAACTCCACCAGAATTCTGGTGCTGAACTAGCTTTGATGAGAAATTCAGCCACTCCCACCCCTGCTGATCTCTGAGCAGCAGCTGGAACAAAAACGGGCTTATTTTGTGCTAAATTCCAACACCACCAGCCAGCATGGTCAAGTCAGGATGTAGACAAACAACATCAGCCATTCTGCATCACCTCGTTACCTTCTTTTTCTTCAGGGTTCTGCACCTGGGCAGGAACAACCCCAGGCACCAGCAAGGGCTGGGGGGTCCCTGCTGGAGCAGCTCTGAGGGGAAGGACCTGGGGGACACCGAGCTGTCCCTAAGCCAGCAGAGTGTCCTGGGGGTCCTGGGGGACACCGAGCTGTCCCTGAGCCAGCAGAGTGTCCTGGGGGTCCTGGGGGACACCGAGCTGTCCCTGAGCCTGCAGAGTGTCCTGGGGGTCCTGGGGGACACCGAGCTGTCCCTGAGCCAGCAGAGTGTCCTGGGGGTCCTGGGGGACTCCGAGGTGTCCCTGAGCCAGCAGAGTGTCCTGGGGGTCCTGGGGGACACCGAGCTGTCCCTGAGCCTGCAGAGTGTCCTGGGGCCAAGGAGGCCAATGGGATCCTGGGGGCAGCAGGACAGAAGAGCATTCCCAGCAGGGCAGGGAGGGATCCTGCCCCTCTGGGCAGCCCTGGAGGCACCTCTGGAGTGCTGTGTCCAGCCCTGGCTCCTCAGCACAGCAGGGCCAGGGAGCTCCTGGAGCGGGGCCGGCGGAGGCTGCGCAGCTGAGCAAGGGCCTGGAGCATCTCCGTGCCCAGCACAGGCTGAGGGAGCCGGGGCTGCTCAGCCTCGAGAGGAGCCCCAGCTGAGAGGGGCCCTCAGCCCTGGCTGTCCCTGGCTGCAGGGAGGGCTCCGAGCAGGGCCCGGGCTCTGCTCCGGGGCCCAGCAATGGCACCAGAGCACCGGGCAGGGCCTGAGCCCAGCAATTGCCCTGCCCAGGAGGCAGAACTGCTGCCCTGGGCAGTGCCCAGCCCTGAGCACATTGGCCACAGAGGCTCTGGGCTCTCCTCCCTGGGGCTGTTGCAGAGCTGTGTGCACACAGTGCTGTGCCTGTGCTCCGGGATGGCCCTGCTGGAGCTGGGAGGTGCCACCAGGTGCCCACTGTGCTCCCTGCAGCCTGAGCCATCCTGGGATTCTGCGATTCCCACACCCCTTCTTTTTCTTTTCTAAAGCTAGAGAAGCAAAGTCAAGTCACACTCACTGCTTGGTGCCCTCAAGCCAGGTCACACATCAGAACAGTCACCTCGGGGCAGGTGATGCACAGGCAGCTCAAGTCTCACCTCGTTCCGTGACACAGCCTGCACTGATTCCAGCACAATCCACACACACCAAGGCTATTATTTCAGCAGGTCCCCGTTTCTGTTCAATCTCCAGTGTTACTCCCCTTCATCTGCATTTTGGCTCAAAGGAAGTCTTACACTAATCTGTTTTACCAGCCCTGTTCACTTCTCACACAGGGATTTTCCTTTCAGAGCCTCATCAAAGCAAGGAAGCACTGAGCACTCCTGCATCCCACCCTCTGAGCAGTGTTCTGATCACTGCATCACATCTTTCTCTGGGCATCATTTCGTGGCTGTGCCCCAGTGCCGGCAGAGCCAGGCTTCCCCTCAAACCCCACTTTCAAGGAGCTGCTTCTCTTTTACAAATGCTGATCAGTTTGGGCTTTTTTTTTTTTTTAATGTGCATAAAAACAACCCCAAGCATTACTCTGTCTGCTAAGGCAGACAATTCTGAGTTGAGGACAAAAGTGAACAATTCTGGTTTCATTGCTTAACTTTCCATAATTTCGTCCTTGTTCCAACTACAGTATGATTATGAACGCATTTTGGACAAGAAGATTACTATTGAGCTTATGTCTCTTAATTATGTTTCTCTTTTCATATACACAGCTTTGGTCTGGCTCTTGGCTGTGAAAATTACAGATTTGCTTGGACTTCAAACTGAAAATACTTACATTTATTTCCATGGGAGATTTTAATTCTTTTCCAAGTAATTTCAGCATTTGAAATCTAAGCCCTTCAGTGCTGACAAATACACCCCAAAAATTAGCACAAGTATTTTTAAAGTCATTTAAAAAACCACTAATCCTCAATTTCTACCATTTTTCATCCGAACCATCCATATAATGTCCCAATCTCTATTTCTATTGTATGTGTGAACTGTAGCTCCAAAGTCTAAGGAAGATTAACACCAGAAAGTGAATCCCTTCTGCACAGATAGCTGAAGAATAGCAACACTTCATTTTCCTGCTTTGAGTTCTTTCAGCGTTTAATTATAACATTGTCCCGGTCACTCCAATCATTGGAGTTTTATTCAGTTTTTTGTTCATTTTATATGAATCACATCATAGAGGCAATGTGTGTCATTTCACTCAAGAAAACAGATACTTCTTCAAAGATATTCTTGGAGCAAAAGCAATGTTCAGATCAGTGCCTTCAACCAGATTCTTCAGCAGGTATCAAACCACCACAGGGAGAATTTAAGTTTTTCACAACTGAAGTCCTTAGACCAGGTATTTTAAAAAAATAAAGATTTATCCACCATCAGTAAAATCCAGATACCTCCCTGTAGGTAAGAAGGGAACACTGGCAGTTTATGCAATTAAAATTTCCCCACAGGCATTTAGAAAAGAATCAACAAGACAGGTATCAAAGGCAATACCTTTTCTCGTTAGTGTATGGTTTTAGAAAGGCATAGCAATGCTGCAGCACCTCGAGTGAAGCTGTTCAGACACCACCCCTGCCCCCATGGTTCTGCTTGAACTGGTGTCCCTTGAAATGTCTGCTCTTGGCTGAGTGATCACACCAAAGCTCCCTGCAAAACCGCCCTTTCCAGGCTCCCTGGGATGCAGCGGGATGGGGATACAGAAACACACACCCACTCATCTTTAGAAATTCTGCTCAAGGGATTAGAGAGAATAAAATGAATAATCTCATGGCTTGAAATACATTTACAGAAGAAATGAGATCAATGGGAAGAACTGATACCACAGAAACGAGTCCTGTAGTACCCAGCCACCAGTTTCCATCACTCCAACAGATCAATTTTTACTTCTTCTGGGTTGATGTTTCTTAAGGCTCGTATCATTTTGTAGAGGCACCAAGGAGGAAACAGGGTCTACCAGCTGGTGTATGATGACTTCAGAAAGCTTTGGATCACAGCAGAGCTTTGCTGCGCCCAAACCCCCACCCCAGGCTGCTCAGACAGATCCAAAATCAAGACAAAAAGGACGTGGATTTGCTCTCTGGGAGCCTGCCCTCCCCACACCAATTTCTCCTGAGTGCTACCTTCTGCACAAGGCACACAACATCCAGTCCCAGTGAAAACATTTCAGGGGAGTTAGCAAAGGCCTTCCTCTACAAACTCTCAGTTCTTTATAGGTCTCTGTAGCAGAATTGCCAGCTGCTTTAATCCAGATTAGGCCAACAGATTTGTTGGACACAGCAGACCACTTAAATGCAAACTAGAATTTTATCTCCCAAGAAAAAAAAAAAAGACACATTCCATTGTACCTTTCCTCCATGCAAAGAGCATAAAAAAATCCATTGTATTAAGCCAGCAAATGTCTAAATTCTTTCTCCACCTCAGCAGAACCTGCCTTCACCAGGAAGGGGACAATACCGAGCTATAAACACCACGAGGGCAATTTCCCAAGAGATCTCACTGATTTGGGGCAACCTTATCCAGCCAGCCCTCAGCAATCATTTTCTAGAGGAGGTAGCATCTCAAAAAAACGCGATTGTGTGGTTTTAGAGTGTTCAGATTCTCCAGGGGCACGATGGCCCCAGCACTGTCCCTGCACCAACACCAGCAGGGCAGAACACAGGCACTGCCTGGGCAAGGGGCGTTCAGAAATCTCCTCTAAATGAAATAAAGGATTGTACGAAAACAGGGAAAAACCAGCCCAAACAGCCCTCCCCAAAGCACCCTAAAGGTGCACATGTGAGAGAGCATGAAGGAGGAAGGTTAATTCATTCTGTCTCTTCACAGCAGAAGAAAAGCTCAAGGTTCCCTAACTATCCTTTTCTCCATTATTTCATCTGCCTTATCCACTTTGGTTCCCATGCACAGCAGTTATCCAGGGCAACAGAGAGGTGATAAAAAATACAAGTTTTTAAATCTATGGAAAATGACTTGGGCCTCTTCAATAGACCTGTGAATTCAATAAAAATTAGTTTATTTTAAGAACTACCTCTGTTGTCACAGGAGGCCAGATCACTGGCCTTTCCTTTCACCTACAGACAGTGACTGTGAATGGAAGATCTCCATAACATCTGAATTAATTCCAGCAAACAGCATTTTTTGTTTCTTTTTCAGAAATTTAAGTATCTTCACAAGACTTCAGTGAAGACAAGAATTTTCTGGAGCATGGACTGGAGAAGAAATTAATTTCCACTGACCCTGAAGGAGCTTAAATAAGTGCAAGTGCTGCTCTGCCAAGACCTGCAAAGCAGCTGAGGGAGGGAATAAAATAAAGTCTCCACTCCATACATACATTTATAAACTGATAGAGATTTCTTATTAATATATATCACAGACTGCACAGCCAAAGCTTCTCTCCCACCAAAGGTTTAATGGGCAACAGTTCCTATCTAAAATAGAAAGGAACTGGACTGCAGGTGCACTGCTACCTTGAGTGAAGAGTTATTAACGCCTGAAGGAAAAAAAGAAAACCAAAAACATTTTTTCAAGGACAAAACATTGGTTTTGCCTTGACTACCCAAACCTACCTACTTAAGGAGTAAAAACCAAAGCCTCAAGCCCAAACTGGCAACTCAAATTCAGTGTGTTGAGTCTGGAACCAAAAGTTTTGTTACTGTCTGCCAAAATCTGCATCTATGGCAGCAGCAGTCATTTCCCCTTCCTTGACCCCAGGTATAATGAATTTGATGCTATGCTGATCTTCCACACCTGCTACAAGGCCGAGGCTAAACTTGGATCAACCTAACGAGCCCGAAAGCAGCCCAGAGCTCAAGAAGATTGTTACCACGTTGCTCTAAATTACTTAAAACTTTCTACCCAAACATGGCTTTTTACTGATCTCTGCTCCACACTCACAAAAGAAAGAAGTGAAACTCATAACCTGAAAACAGGACAAAAGCCTCAGTTATTCCATTCTGAAGGGATTTTGTTAGGTTTGCTTCATCCAGCTGTAGTCCACAGAGGAGTTTCCCTCAACTATCTGTCACTTAATGCCACTTAAAATCTCTCTAGTGGCTCAAGCACTATTCTACACAAGAGAAATGTTTAGGACAGTGCCCCAATTTGGGATAAAAAGGCGGATGACTCTCAGTGGGAGCAAGTTCCAAACAGCCAGAAAAAAACATTAGGAATCCGGAAAGAACGGGAGCCCTCAGCCCTATTTTGGTCAGTACCACCCAAAATTTTAAGGACCAAGCTAACTCCAAACACACAGATATGTATCTATATCTCAGTTCAAAGGGGCTGGAGGAACTCCATAATTATATGGTGTCACAATAAAAGCAGCCTTCCTAATCAGCTTCATCTATCTTGTTTCCTGGCAAGTTAATTGTTACTTTCTTCCAGAAAAGAAGTTTGCACGGTGATTCTATAAAGATAGTACAAATATATTCTGTGCCCAGCACACACTGGGACATTGGTTGCAGATTTTTCTTACAGCTTCTTGATTCAGCCTGTAACTACTGAATAAAAGAGCTTTAACAGGAGAGGGATTTTTTTGTTTGTTTTTATCCATTTATTTGTTTTATTCACCCAGGCTATAGGCAGCTGAAATGCTTCTCCAAAGCCAGGTCATAGAAGATAAACAGTTTTAGTTGAAGAACGCAGGAGCTTTTACTTGACATCTCAAAAACTAAATCCTTCCACTTTTCAGAGACACCACTCAGCAGCTTGCAGTCCACCTTTCCTTTTCATTTTCCAGGATGGGCAAAGTAAAAGGAACAGGGGCAGGAAAAAATTTTAGAAAATCCTTTCCGTCTATTCTGAAGCTCATACTGGGATTTCACTGTCAGCAGTAAAGAGAGTGGAGAAGCTTATTCTGCAGTAATCTGCCCTCTCTCCCATCTCATCTTTTATTTCCCCCCTTTCAAATAAATTCTTCCAAGCCCTTCAAAGCTCCTTTGCCCAACTGAGTGCCCTGGTACAAAGCCCCTTCTGAACTACTCCACCTTTTTCTGTAAGAACCCTCTGCGATTCCTTGCCACATCTTGACCCTCAAGGCCATATCCAAGTTTTTATTTCACCCATGTATTTTATCAGTAAAAGATTCACAGTAGAAACTGCACCTTGCTGAGAGCATCTGAGCTCTTCCCGTGCAGCTGGGCCTCAGCTGGGCAGCCCTGCCCTGATTTGGCTGGAATAAAAAAGGCTGGGGATGGCCTTTGCTCTCCTCTGATGCCAGATGTTACTGTGCAGGTGATGTTCCACCAGCAGCACACGGGGATTTTGACATTGAATTTTTTAATCCCCCAGCAATGTGCCTTGCTGCAGGGGAAGGGAGCAGCACTGCAGAGCTGGTGATGATTTGGGCTCACAAACCATGGCAGAATTGTGCTCTTCCTTTCCAACAGGAATAAAATATTCATTTAAGCATCTTGTTCTTTTTTTGATTTGATTTTTTCCTTTTTTTATGATATTCCAAATATAGAAGGCTATTTACAAGAACAAATTTTAGAGTTTTTCATGAGATCCCTGATGTTTTTATTAGCAGAGTCTGAAACAAAAAACTACAAAACTTGATACTGTTACTGTGGAGTGAAGGATCCCTAGAGGACGTCCCACAGACAGTTCATTAACTAGCCAAGCCAGTAGTACTGCAACATTCCAAGGGATTTTGGGAAACAAAACCACTGTTTGCTACCTGTTCCAGCCATCTTCCCTTGCATCAGTTCATGGAGATGAACTATGCCAGACAGGAACCCCAGGAAAACTCCCCAGAGGGATGGCATTCCTTAGGAGGATATTCTAAATATCACTGCTGGTTATTTGAGTTACATTCTCAATTCTTCTCAGGTTTTCAGACCTTATTGTCACTTGCACTCAAGCAGTGTGTAGTTAAACATTAAGCAGACAAAACTTATTTTTAATAAATCACCAACATTTTAGACCTGCCAAGTCACATCTCCATATCAGGGCATTTCTGAATCAAACAAAAGTCATGGTCAGTGTGACCCATAAAAATGAAGCCCATAAAATAATATGAATGTGAAATATTAAATATATTTTAAAATAGTTAAACCCACAAAAATCTTTAAGCAACATTAGAATCTGAAGCTAGAATCTCCAGTAGAAACCTTGGGGGTTGACAAGCTTTTATTTCCATCAGTGCAAAGCCACTCTTAAACAATCTGCAACTAAGTTGAGAAATTTAAATAACACAAATCTACTGTCCTCACATAACAGCTACAACACACAAGAAAAACTTAAGAGATGGTGTTTCATGGTCGACCCTTCTCACCATTGATATACACTTCTACTTTTTTGTGTCTTTTGGCGGTGTTTTTAAATGGTTTGTTTTCCTAACCAAGTGAGGTCGTTCTGTAAATTGTGGTGGAAGAAGAGGCTCCCTGCAGTGTCCTGCTGAGACCCAACACAGCAGACTCACTGTGGAAGCTCCCTGCTTCTGGTGCTGGAGCAGATTCCAGTGAAAAGTCATCTTCCCCTGCCTGGCCTGAAGGAATCTGAGCAGCTTCCCACCCTCCAGGAGAGGTTCTCATTCACCTCTGCTGTGTCCTGTCGTGCTAAAACCTGTAAGACATCTTCCAAGTGGAAATACATAATTCATCCCCATGATTATTTTATTAACTTACACAGCTTTAGCACAATGTTCCCCCATGCTCAAAAAGTACTTTTATTTTTTTATTATTTTTCACTAACCGTGAATAAATTCCTGTTCTGTTCAGACATCAGGAATTCTTTGTCTCCAGCACAACGCCAGAGTAAGGACTCACAGGTCCTTTCCTTCTGCTGTAGGTTCTTCTTACCAACAGATATATCTTAAAGTAAGAAAAGGAATATGTTTAAGAGCAAGTAACAGAAGGAAAAAGCAAGTCAGGAAAGCTGTGAAAAGCAAGTGGGGAAAAGTAGAGCGAGTTTTTACCATTATTTTTTCTTTATTCATTTCAAAATGAACCTATGCTGTGCAGCTGGGAGGAGGGAGGGGTGGGGATTGCAGTGTTTTGAAGTGTATTTTCTTCTTTTGAAGACTCCAGAAAACTTCCAATCTGGGATTCCCTGTTCTCAGCAAGAATGGATGCCCTTTGTCACTATTTCTAGATGATTTAAGCTCCAGCCTAAGAATAAGCCAGGTTGGACAGAGTTGCACCAGAGTTAAGAGTTAAATGCAAATAACCCACATGTGAGTTACTCTTACTCTCTCAAGTTATGTCTAACACTAAACCCCAAGTAATCTGTTGGGTTGGACACTTGACTAAAACTGATTTAAATCTGGATATTTGCAATGACATCAGGTCATACCAGAGATCTCTGTAGCCTTTCCTTCCAGCCTGCAGCAGTGCCCAAGAGCAGCTGGCCGAGCCCCTCAGTCAGACTAAGCCTGTGTACCCATTTTCCCAGGGCTCCTAAGGCTTCCAACCCTGCAGCTCAAGTGCTTTCACGACAGGGAATGTCTGCACTTGACCACTTTCCACATGCACAAGAAAAGGTTTCACTCCTTTGCTCTCTCCCAGCCCTCATGGGGTGTGCACAACCAACTGCTGCTCCTGGGAACCTCTGCACTGCCCCGGGCGCTCCCTGAAAAGAGCCCAATTCTCTAATGCCCTTCTCCACAGCACTCAGAACATCACAGAGCTCTTCCTCTCCTCTCCCCCCATTCCCTTCCAGACTGGCAAGTACATATTCCCATTGAGCTGTGCTGCACTGACTCCTTTCTGTGTCCAGATGCTGCCTTTCAGCAGTCCCTCAACTGCTTCCATTGCTGCTCTCCAGGCTGCAGGGATGACGGCTGTGCAAAGATCCAGGCAATGCATGCATTGATGTGGTCATAGAATGTTCCCTTCTGTTTTCCATTCCCTTTCTAGTAATTCCTACCCCTTCAGCCAGCTTTTTGGCAGCTGCCAAGCACCCAGCTGACATTTCATAGAATTCCCTATTTTAACACAAAGATCTCACTCCTGATTCATAACAGTCAGCTCAGAGCTCAGGCTTCATATGAAAATTAGGATCCCTACTACATCACTCCACATTTATCTGGAGTGAATCTCATCTGCCTTTTTATTATCCAACCACTCAATACTCCAAGGCCCTTTTGTAGTTCCTCTCATCTCTCTTTCTTGACTGGTGATCATCAACATACCAATACTCCTTTTTCCAATGCACAAGGAGTCACAGAACAACACAGGTCTGCTCGTAACTTCCCTGCACTGTGAGAGCTGACTCTCATTTCCTACCTTTCATAGTCACCTTTTGTCACTGCCACCACCTTTGTTCCTGTTCCCCTGTGTTCCTTAATACCCTCTTAGCTGATCCTTTCAAAGGCTCCAGTAATTGCATTAGCATCAGCTTCCCACTGCAAAAGCCACATTGATTCTTCCCTATTTTGCTGTTTCCATGCACCAGCTACCTCTAGGCCTTATTAGCTTCACCCAGCTGGCCTGCTATTGACATGAGGCCTGTGGCACTGTGCTTTCATCCAGTAACACCGAGCTACTCCAAGAGCCATTTTTCATTCCTCAGTTGTCTCTTCCTTATGTTCCTGCTCTCTTTTTGGATACCAGGCCCAGCTGCCATGGATTCTTGGCTCTAAGTCCTACAAACAGCTGTAGGATGGTCAATGCAAGCAGGGCTCTGGCAGCAGCTACAGGACTCACACCCCCTGCCCTTCTCAGAGCTGTGTCTCCTGGGGGGCTCCCCAGGGAGCTACTCCTGGCAGCAGCTGGAGCATTTAAGGTTCCTCCCTCATTCCTTAGACTGAAGTCCCCCCTGTCCCTGTGCGCATTCCATCACACGCTCTTCAAACAAACAAGTGCTCTGTTCAAATCTCGGTGTTTCCTCTGAGTTTCACAACATCTGCCAGATTTCCTTCTGCTGAATGAAGTTTTAAACCACCTCATTCTTGCCACCGTACCTGGGAGCGTGTGAGAGGTGTCTGGATGTGGCTTTTTGGGAACGTGGTTTAGGGCTGATGATCTTTAAAGGGTTTTTCCAAACCTGCTGATTCTGTGACTCCAGGTTACACAGTTCCAGACACTTTCTACCATTTCTCCTCTTCAATTACCCTTCATCTCTCATCTCTTCTTTAAGCAGCATCAGTTCCACTGTTCTTTTGACAAAATCATCTAAACCTGCTGTACAGATGCCCTCTGTTTCAGACATTTCCCATCACCTTCTATCATTTTTCAACCACTGCTTTTCTCTTTGCTGCTCCTGTGCACAGCACAGGGAATGTTTCAGAGGGCACCACTGCTGAGGCCCAAATCCCACTCTGTTGAGACCCCTCCTCCACAGCCCAGGCCCTAAATTACCAACACAAACGTGAACCACAATCACTGGTTCATCCCCAGCCCCAGACAGCCAATGAGGTCTAAAATTTTTGTCACTTGCCAGTCATGCTGTAATTCCCAAAAATGCAAGTAGTCACACAGATGAGAATTCTCTTGGGAAGAGACAGGGATGCCCGTGGCTGAAGGGGTAATTTTGATGCCAATGCACACCCGTGGGTGTGGGAGGCTTTTTGGCAGGACCATTCCTGCTCTGGCTGCATTCAGCATCCCCTGTGCAGTGCTTTTCCCCTCCTCGGCAGGTCTGGCTGGGAGCCTGGAGATGAGATTGTCTCACCCAGGAGCTGCAGAGCAAAGTTAACAGTGCATAGAGGCACAAGATTGAAGTTCTGAATCAATTTCCTCCATGTCAAGTTGGTCAGTTATTTTAACTGCAGTTTGCAATTACCAAATCAACACCAGAAGGCTATAAAAGGAACAGACTTAAGACCTTTATGCTGTTAATTTCTGTGCCTATCAAGCTATAATTTAAAACCAGCAGCTGTGGCACACAGATACTGCTGCAGCCATCATTTATCATCGAGAGAACAGAGATGGAGAGAGGGATCACCCCCCAAGACGCTCAAACCAGCAAACCATGAGCTGAGCTCAGCACGCACATCTCAGTTTTCTTACTCCAAAGAGCTCTAGGTCCAGGTTTTACTCATATCTGCACACTCTGAAGCAGATACATCAACTTCCCCACACTGCATAATCTCATAAAACTGTTCCCCATAGCAAGGAAGGGATTGTCTTGCAGCACAGCACAGATCTTGAACCACAGAAGATGCAACAGAGTTTCCCCAGCAAGATTTTGACATTAACGTTACCTTTATTCACAAGGACACTGAAGGAAAGAAGCGGTTGCAAGAACAATGAGAAACACAAAGAAAATGAGGTCTAAAGTGTAGTTCTCACTACTATTTGTAGATAGAAAAACTACCTGCACAATTATAAGAAATGTTTGCCTCATGAATATCAACATGTATGTGAAATATGATACTGATGGAGAAAAATCTCCTTTCAAATTAAGGCAATTAAGATTACTGCGTATTTGAAATAATCTCCACAAGAAAGTGAAAAAGTTTTCAAGTTGCAAGGTCACGTATCATCCAAGCGCTGCATGACAGTGCATGTATCTATACAGAGATATAAAATACAAATATTTATGAAATCATTGCAGGGGTGAGAGCACCTTTTGAAAAGAGCTTTCTGAGGAATCCAACTTGAGACAAAGGGAATAAAACCAAAGCAAGAAGAGAAGAAATGTTTCTCCTCGGAGGAAAGCAGATGAGGGGAAGAACAATCAAACTGCTGGACAGAATTATGGAATGGGATGTCCCCAGACCCTCCAGCCTAGCAGAGTTTATTTTATTGTCTCTGCCAGTTCATCCCCTCACACAGGCACATAAAGCAGCAGAGCTCTCGGCCAGGCAAACTCCTGAGCAGTGCAGGGTTTTCCTTCCAGGACACTCAAGTGTCCAACACACACGGACTGAAGAGGGCTGGTTTGTGGTGGGGTTTTGTTGGTTTGCTGAACACTGTGCCTCCTCCAGAGAGGAGTCTAAGTAATGCTGCCTTGGAACATAATTCCCAACTAAAATGGTGTAGATGCAAACCAGTGACAGGTTACTGTTGCTGCAAGCACCTGGCCTCCCTCAAAACACCCAGGAAACTTCACCACGCCCCGGCAGGCACAGCACCACTTCTTGTCTTCCGCACATCGGTACATGAGGGCAACCAAACCATCCCGGATTTAAACACCCAGCTATGTTCTAAGAAGAATCTGCAACCCTTTCAGACCTCTTGGATCACATATTCCAGGCTGGATGAGGCTCTGAGCAACCTGGTCCTTGCCCACAGGTGAAAGGATTGCAATGAGAAGATCTTTAAGGTCTCTTCCAACCTAAATCCGTCCATGATTCAATGAAATCAGTGCCCCTGACAAAACATGTGGCCAAGTGAAGAAAAAAAGTGCTGAGTCTTCACAGAAAGAAGTGCAATCCAGCAGCTCCCAGCTTGCACAGCAGGCATCTTTGCCATACATAAGACTACATCACATCTGGACCAAGAGTCAGGCAAGAATTTGGATAAACTGTTTGCACTCAGCTTGAAGCTGCTGGTGAGAGCCCAGCCAGCCCCTCTGGTTCCTGTACCTCATCCCTGAGTGAGTGAGGTACTGTCACAGCTCTCTGCTTAAATTTAAGTTACATTTTGCTGTTCCAACAGTGACTGAACACTTTGGACAAACCTCTCCTCCTTTAGGACAGCCCTCTGCCACTCCCAGGACATTCATGAACTCCCCATCACCCAGCTCAGCTACACACACCTTAATTTACTTCTTCAGTCATCCCATCCTGTGTTTTGGTGGTGTTGCAAGGGGAAAAGATATAAAATGTGGGAGGGCTGCACCTTGGACTGCAACAGCAAAGCTTCACATCCAGGACCATCCTGTACTCAAACAAGGCACCAGAGCTCAGGTATGACTGCTCAGGTGGGCTGTCCTACAAATTGCCTTGAAAGGCCTTCTGTGGTAAATTTAACTACTGCGACCCTGCCTTTGATGCCTTATGGGACTACCTAAAAACAGAGGCCAGACAAAATCAAGAGAATAAAAAACAGTGATATTAATTGAAGGGCCTGCATGTGCATTTAGGGCAGACAAAGCCCCCCCAGGGGCTACGCCCAAAATAGACCATGGGGTCACAGGTTTTCATACTCTTAAATGTTTGGTCCATTTGTATATTGGGGATTAATTCTCCAATTATGTCTTCAGGTAATGAAGTCACTTACCCCAAGTTTGCTCCCCCCAACTCACTTTTGTTTACATTTCTCAGGGCCAGAGGCAGTCCCTGACTCCCAGGCCTAGAGAGGAATTGTTTTGTCTGACCAAAATGGGAGAACAGTAGCTAACACTGTATATGGAGTTTGGAGTTATACAGTAAAGAATTGCAGGACAACAATTACATGAAAAATATAAAAGCTAAAATCCTAAGGCATCGCCTCTAGCCTGATTTTAGTCAGTGATTTAACTGAACTGATGCAGTTGGGGTTCTTAGCAGGCTCAACCATTTGAACAGGGCTTTCCCCTCCCATGCCAAGGAGTAACAAGGTATGGAGAAAGCCTGGTCCTGCACGGTGTCTTCACCTACAGCTGTACTGTGCTGCTTCCCTGCCCTAATTCATGCAGAATATGCAAATTTGGGCACAAGGTGAAACAACAAAAGCATGCAGTTTCAAAGCATGACCAGAACTGCTTTTCATACAGACTAATTTATTAAACCAATTTATTACCGTTCTTTACAAAAAGGAAAGTTGCCCTCAGTGGAAGCACTGCCCAGGTTCTGCTGGGCTGGACAGAGGGTGCAACCACCACCCTTGGCAACACAGACACAGCAAAGCCTCGAGCAGCACTTCCCTCCAGATACTGAAGGGCCAGCCCTGCTCAGAGGACTGCACCCATCTATTCCTTGTCCCCGGATAACAGCCTCTGCCAGTGCAGCTGGACACACCTGTCTGTACACACCATGTCTCCCAAAGCACCCAGGGGCTTTGGTACTGTGTCTCACAAGTGTAAGGCGCCAGCACTACAAGAAACGCTCTGTACCAGCAGAAAGGAATAGAATCCCAGGTTACTTTGGGTTCAAAGGGACCTCAAAGCCCATCCAGTGCCACCCCTGCCATGGGCAGGGACATCTTCCACTGTCCCAGGCTGCTCCAAGCCCCAGTGTCCAACCTGGCCTTGGACACTGCCAGGGATCCAGGGGCAGCCACAGCTTCTCTGGGCACCCTGTGCCAGGGCCTGCCCACCTTAACAGGTGTATTCCTTCCCAATATCCCATCTAATTTTCCCCTCTGTCACTCTGAAGCCATTCCCTGTGTCCTGTCCCTCCATCCCTTGTCCCAAGTCTCTCTCCAGCTCTCCTGGAACCCCTTTTAGGCCCTGCAAGGGGCTCTGAGCTCTCCCTGGACTCTTCTCTTCTGCCAGTGAACACTCCCAGCTCTCCCAGCCTGGCTGCAGAGCAGAGGGGCTCCAGCCCTGGAGCATCTCCGTGGCCTCCTCTGTACATGTTGTAGTAGTTCCATGTCCTTCCTGTGCTGGGAGCCCCAGAGCTGGATGCAGAACTCCCTGTGTGGTCTCCAAGAGCAGAGCAGAGGGGCAGAACCAGCTCCCTCGAGCTTCTGCTCACACTTCTCTTGATACAGCCCAGCAATCATCCTTCTGGACTGCAGTAGCCTCTGGTCTCTCAAGTAACAGAGCTGTGATTTGGCCTGACCCCAGAATCAAGGGCTTGACCTTGGGGAACACACAGAAGTGCTTGAGCACACCTTTGCTCTCTCTGCTTCACGGCAGACAAAGAGTACCAACACCTTGGACAGAAAACACCAGTAAAATGCCCCCTTTACAGGGGAGAGGAGCCTGGGACACCCTGGCTGTTCACAAATGCACGTTCTCAGGAGGCCCCGTGGAGGCAAGAGACAAACAATTATCACAGGGCCCCATGGCATGTGGGTGGCTGTCCCCACACCCCGCTGGTGGCAGCCCTGGCTTGGTGCTCCACGCAGAGCAGCAGGGAGGAGAGGAAGCTGCACAGCACTCAGCGGGCTGGGCCGAGATGCTTTGCCAACTGTGAAATCCAACGCCCCTGTCAGCTCCTCAGACTGATCCCCTCTTCTGCTCAAGATCAGCCACTTCCCATTCTCTGGACAGGACCCCCAGACTGGAAGCATATGGTCTCTATGCTAATTAAGGCTACCAGGCTTCCCAAATTTTTCATGGAACGCCTGAGTTCTCTCACATTCATACCCTAGCAGCAACATCCCCTCAGGGATGAAAACTTCAGGGGCAGCAGGGAGCAACAGCAAGGAGAAAAAAAATGAAATATGGTATCAACTGCTGGCATGCCAACCCTCACACCTGGTGGATCAACCATTTAACGATGCTTACAGCCAGCATTTATCTGCGAAATCAAAGCAGCCCAGAATATATCACGTGTTATGCGTTCTGCCTCACTCTACCAAAGCACTGCACAGATTCCAATCAATCCAGTTTAAAGAACATTTCCCTGTGAAGGGAAGTGCTATTCCCCCAGTAAACAGGTCGCCCATCCACCAGCCTTACTGATTTACATAATTCTTAATAGCAACACTGCACAACCATGGAATCACTAAAGTTTGGAAAGACCTTTAGGAGGATCAAGTCCAACCTTTAAGATCAACCAGCACCCCCACCCTCTTCTCAAGTGCCACCTCCACACATTTTTTGAACGCTTCCAGGGATGGGGACTCCACAATGCCACTCCTCACATCCCACCACCAAACAACATATTCCTCACCCCAACGCCAAAGGGCCAATTCCCTTTAAACACACTCTGCTCAACACTAGCACACGTCTGCCAGCGTACTGTAGGAAATTGTCATTTCTTCCTCGTAGGTATTTCTGGGTATTTGTTTCCCTATAGTTCAATCTGAGCCAGTTCACAGCTCCAAACGTGTTCCAGAAGCATTTTATTTAGAAAGGCCCAAATATCTGTTTCATACAGTCCATTACATCAGAACATCATAACAACTTCATCTGCTTCAGCCTGAATAAGAAATGATTCCCCACATTCTTTAAACAGAGACGCTCATGTCAAAGAAAATAGCTTTCAGATGTTTTACAACTCTTTCATCCACAAAGGAATGCTTGGGGCTTATGAAAATATACACCTGCTCATTTGAAAACATGTCTTTCCCCCCAGCGGGGGGAAACAACAAGGAAAGAAACACTAATGCAACAGTTCTGCCCTCCACACTGAAAAAGGCAGCCAGGTACAGGGCCTGCCACCACAGCTGGAAAACAAGTGGGAAATCACACCTTGAAACACCCCTGAGCCCGAGGTTTCTGCCCTGGAGTAAAGCTGGTTCCCCTGCCACAGCCCTCCAGGCTCTTCCAGCACCTTACCTGGTCTGGCAATGCAAACCCACAGGTTTAGGATCAAACTCCTTCCAGCTCACCTGGAAGCCTACAGGAAATGCTGCTGTGCTCCTGGAGCAGAAGCATGTCAATAATGTATGTCCCAGGATCATTTACATCCCTAATATACCATCCTGGTACCTGCAAGTCAACCATGACGCTTGGTGCAACATAAGCAGGTTCTTTTCACAGCAAATAAATACTCCCAGCCATCAGCAGATTTGTATCATTAACTGACATAAGTGCAAGAGAACAGGTATTTTTCTGTGGGTCTTGCAGCAAAGTAATCTTTGTTATAGGCTGCTCTCTGCAGAGGAATGATTGAGAGACCCACAGTTTGCAATCTGGCACAAAGTCTAACTCCTATTTCAGTTGACTTCAGCACAATTTGCTCTTATTTTCCAGTACAAGTCAAGTTTCATTGCTGCAGACATGTAGATATCCCTCCCACAAAGGGCACAGAGCAGCACTGAGACCCAAAAACTCAAATCACCTACTTGCCCTCCTGCAGCCTGGAACACTTCTTTCCACGGAGAAGGGGCCTCCACACAGAGAGGAGCTGCCACTGCATCAAACAGCAAAACCAGGAGCTGTGGGTAACCATGGCACGGGGAAAATGCAGCTGCTTTCCAGGATTTTCTCCTGTTCTCCACTTAGGAGCAGCATTTGGCCAAACCCCCAGACAAGCAGTTCCAGTGCAAGCAGGGAGGGAAGAGGAGAGAGCTGGGGAGCAGCTCAGAATCAGCACTTTCAGTGGTTCAAACCACATGTTTCTCATCCAGGGCCACGTCAAAACTGACGTCACAGCTGAGCCTTAATGAAAATGGAAAAACCAGGATCATTTACTTCCCTGTAACAGGAGAGCACTGCTAATGGGGCGGGGGAGGGCGGCAAGACCTTGGAGACCCTGCAGGCTGAGAAGTGTTGTGAAGCTTCCCATGGCTCTGGGAGCTACAAGGACCTGCTTGAGGACCTGGGAACAAGCCCCCACAAGGCTCAGGGTGAGCACAGCTCACAGACAGGGCTCTTGTCAGAGTCACCAATGGGGGGAAGAGACCTGTAAGGTCACGAATTCTCTC
Organism: Corvus hawaiiensis; assembly: GCF_020740725.1. Taxonomy (NCBI): domain Eukaryota; kingdom Metazoa; phylum Chordata; class Aves; order Passeriformes; family Corvidae; genus Corvus; species Corvus hawaiiensis. Next base: position 36,320,183 of record NC_063220.1, on the reverse strand, counting down.
CCCAGCATCACCATCATCACCCCCAAAGGCCACATCAAGGCATCTCCTGAACAGTGGCTCCACCAGCACCCTGGGCAACTCATTCCAGTGCCTGGACACTCTTTTAGTGATTCCCTCCCCCCCCAGTATCTGATTCTGAACACCCCATGGTGCAACCTAAAGCCATTTCCTCTCATGAGACGTGGGCAAAGAGCCTGACCCCACCTCACCACAACCTCCTTTCAGGCAGTTGTAGAGATCACCAGGAACACAACTCCCAAAACTGCCCAGCCAAGGTGCCAAGCAGCACCTGGAAACCCTGGCACAGCTCGAGAAGCACAGCTGTACAGACATCCTTGACTTCCCAATGTGCACAGCTAGAAAAAATCACTGCAAAATTCATCTGCATCCCTGCTGTAGCCGTTTGCTCTGGTTTTCCAGAGACACAAGTATTTCTCAAAATAGAATGCTCAATACCACCATTCTCAAAAGCTCTTATTGATTTCTGCCCAGACTTAACAAGATATTTGACTTTCTGAAGCTGTACTTAATTTCTTTGTCGCTACATTGCCTTTGCCTGAGCTGTGGTCCCTCCTAACACTTAGCAGCAGCATTTTTCTCTCTTTCTCTGAACCACATAAGAAGGTGGAAGTGTTCCACATCTTGCCTGGAGAAACACGGCTCTTCCCAATCCTTTTGAAAAGAAACATCCTGAAATAGAGACACAAGTAAGGGGAGAGCTCACCAATAACAAACCACTTCTTTAAAAAGCCTATTTTTTATAGAACCCTCCAATAGTTTGGGTTGGAAGGGACCTTACAGCCCATCCAGTCCCACCCCTTGCCACAGCCAGGGACACCTTCCATAGACCAGGTTGCTCCAACCTGAGCAACTTTGGATAATTTGTAATTATTTCATAGTCAAAGACCAGGACTGGTTTTTTTTTTAAAGTTCCAAAGCAAGAAGTGCAAAACACTGCACTCTGCCAGCAGCCACAGTTTTCTACAAACTACACCAACACAACTTGGGAAAAAAGTAAATGCAATCCTAAGAAGTCATTTATTAAAAAAAAAACATTAAGCCTGTATTTAAACCATGCCTTTAAATGATGTAGAAAACATGACTGACAAGTCAAACCAAAGTGTGCCTTGCTGGATTTACACTATTCTCTGCAGAGTTTCTCCAGAATCTGTCCTCAAACCCAGTACTAAGACAAGAACGTGCTTTGGGAACAGGTTAACGTGGAAAGAGAGGCTCTAACATCATCTGGATTTCACAGACAACTTAAGAAACCACCCAGTGATGGAACTGGGAGCAGAGACAGAGGGAACAGCTGATCCTGTTTTAGCACAGACATCATAAAACCATCCAGCTCCAACTCCTACCTCAAAAAAACCTCACAATGTGGCAGCAAAAAGTTTAAACTTAAGGGGTTTTTTAATATATATTTTCCTCCAAACCAGTATTTTAGTCACAAGAGACGTTACAGGGTAAAGTTATATCCCACAAGGATAAATGAATCCGAAATTGCTTTTAAGGAATAAGTATTTGTCTGAGCTTGGAAAAGACAATTCATCAAAAAAGAAGGTAAGCAGCCTATTTCAGGGCATTTTACCAGTGCGTTTACTGATGGTTTATCCTCTTCCATTTTATTCTTCAATTTAGACAGCATTATTCACTGTTACTGTTAATTTAGATCCTTTTGTTTTCCTAATGTCACACAGATAAAATGAAGGTCAGGACAAATCCGTGACTGTTTTAAAATCCAGAAATCCTGATGAAGTACCCACATGAAACTGCTTGATCAAAAAAACTGAGGGAATTTATCGCCATACACAAATATGGGATAAATTCTGCCTGTTTTCTCTTCTCAGAGGTGGAACACACCAGAAAGGTGCCACCAAAGGGAAAGAAACACCTTCAGGGGAAAAGAAAAGAGAGCTGTTGAACTCAGCTCTTCATTTTCTTCATGGATGAAAGAAGAGATTAAAAAGCTGTTCCAAATAAAAGCAGGGGATTTCTGGCATTTAAAGAACACAAAGGGAGAGACAATGCATCAATGCCTGAGCAGCAGAATCCCAGCAGCTCATCTTCTCCTCACTCGGGTGTTCTGTGAGTAAACAGCCAGCACAGCTGAAGGGAGAACACAAAGAGTTCAAGGGAGAAACACAACTGGAGCTGAGCAAATCGATACCTCCAGCACACAAGTTGTGCTCCTCATTAGTCCAGAGCTGAGGTGTTAATGGTCCTTCTGATCGGTGCTTCTTGAGGGTTTTAAAAATACGGAGAAAATTAAAGGACTGTAAAAATGCTCGGCTCTTGGAAGCAATAACTGAGGGAAAGCTGAGAAGGGCCAGGTAACCCTGCTGCTAACTGGTAATGTAATTTAAAGAGGAGGGATCTGTGGCTCCTGTATTCCTCGATCTCTCCTATTTGCCAGGCTGGAATTGCCATCCTGGAGCAGTAAGAAGCCAGAGGAAAGCCTGCATTTGGATGCAGCTCTCACGGAAGAGCTTTTTAAATTCAGATTTTCCCCAAAATTGTTGAGCCCCCAGCATTGCTCTCCATAGATGTATCCCACTGCAATGGGAGAAGTGAAAGTTATTTTCATGTACACTGCTTTTAAAATTTCAATTCCCTCTTCTTTCATTGGATGCAATCCTCTGGAGCAGAAGTAAAATTAGTGGTGATAGCCATATAATAGTCATGGGGGAGAAATGTGTGCCAAAACTCTCCCACTCTTCTGTGGTGTTACCACCTTGAGACATTTGCTTCCATCCCCTCCTCCTCAGTATGAAGGGGAGGATGTCAGCACGGCCTGCAGCAAAAGGCTGAGGTTGGAGCAAAAGGAGCTGTTAAAGCTGAGGCCAGAAGAGCTACAGGCACAGAGCTGAGGTATCTTTTCCTTACTGGCTATATATGCCAACCAGAGGGGGAATGGAGCCATGTGGCAGAAGGGGGAAAAGCAGGGTCTTAAAAACAGAGAGCTCCCCCAAAACTGGGGGGAAACCTTATGAAGGATGCACACTTAAGCCAGAAATGAAGGGTACATGTAGATACAAGAATGCTGCTAGCGAGGATTTTCTTGCTATTTTCTAAGTCCGTGAGAGACTTTTCTCTCTCACAGAAGAGGTAGCAGGGAATGTAAACAACCAAACACCTGCAACCTTGAAAAGTCTTGTTTATGGTATAGTAGAAAAATACTTTGACAATGGATGGTTTAGGATTTTAGCCAATCACCCCCAAGGGGTGGCTGGTCCTTTGTCCAATTAGACTGTGAAGAAAAAGTCTATAAAAGAGTTTGTAAAATAATTAAATAAATCAATCTTGCTGCACAATTCCTGCCTGCTGGATCTTCTCTCCTCCTCCTCCCTATGGCTGCAGGACATGGTGATATACCCTAGGGCCCAGGCCTGCAGTAATAGGTACACAGGTGATAATGAGGGCAAACCACTCGGGAAGAAAAACTGAACAAGTTCAAGGCATTGGAAGCAGCAGAGCCAGACCAGCTGTGGCTTCAGAAAGCTCCATCAGTCCCACTGCATATCCTGCTGCTGCAGGAGATACAAGTATTTCAAGTTATGAGTGATATAATTGGTTACAGCATAGGGGATACAGGTTTTTAATTAGGAAAAAAAGGTGAAAAGAAGGAGAAAAAAATTCTGAGCAGCTAAGTTTGTGTGTCTGTATCCCAAGCACACAAGAGTTCTGGAAGGGGAGACCACGCTAAAAGATGCAAAGGTCAGCAAAGAACCGGCAAACATGAGAGGAGTTCACTGCCCAAGACCCACAGGCATCCAACAAATACAGCAGCTTCTCAGAATATTCCTACTGGGGCAGCAATAACTACAGCTGATGTGATGTTCCTCCCCTCAGTGGAACTGCAGCAATGTATTTGGTACAACATCCTAAGGGGGACATATTCCAGAGCAAACAGAACTTGAAGGGCTGGTGTGAGGGGAAAGAGAATGGAAATGCAAAGGAATAAGGTTGGGGGTGGCTCCAGCACAGCTCCCCCAGCCCACAGAGACACCCTGGGCAGCATAAAGCAGACCAGTAAGTGCTTGTACACCCAAATAAAAAGTCATACCTGAGCTCGTTCCTCTGGAGCTGCTTGTAGGTGTCTGAGGCTCTAGAAAAGCTCATTACACACACAGCACTCCCGCTGGCTCCATGTGCTCAAGCAAAGCCAGGAGGGTCCTGCAGGGAGAGCACCAGGAGAAAAGGCACAATGCCAAGTGCTGCCTCTGCAAAGGCAAATTCAGATGTGAGCAGACTTTAGCTCCAGTCCCAGCCCTGACCACGAGGAACCCAGGCTGCCTTGCTAAAGGCTCAGCAGAATATTTCTAAACATTTTTGCACATGACCACAAATCAGGTGAAGGTTTTCTGCCAGGCCAGACACCCCCCAGTGCTGGCCCATGCACTTGTGGCAACACAGCCAAGCCTGCTCAGAACCAGACATGCCCTGGAAACTCTCCCATGAGCCCAGCAGAGATGGATCTATGCCCACATCAGCAAATCCCACAGACTTACGATGAGGCACTCGCACGGCTGGACTGGTTGCACAGGTCACACTGCCAGCTCAGGCTCTGCTCCACATAAAAGCAGTTAAACTGCCCCGAACCAGGCAAGGCTGCAGCATAACTGATCCTGTCTCTTGTATCCAAGGGGGCACAGAGAGATTGGGGTGGCTGGGGACAGAAGAGTTGCCCGGATTTTCCATGAAGTGCCTGTACCACGTAGGCTGTTTGGAGAGAGAGGGAAGGGAGAGTATCAGCTCTTACCAGCATTTCCCTAAGCAACACTTTGGAATCATGAAATGGTTTGGGTTGGAAGGGACCTTGAAGCCCATCCAGTCCCACTCCTGCCATGGGCAGGAACACCTTCCACTGTCCCAGCCTGCTCCAAGCCCCAGTGTCCAACCTGGCCTTGGACACTGCCAGGGATCCAGGGGCAGCCACAGCTTCTCTGGGCACCCTATGCCCTGTGAGGGTGGTGAGGAACTGGAAGAACTTCCTACTTGTATCTGATCTAGACCTACTCTCTTTCAGTTTGAATCCATTCCCCCCTGCCCTATCCATCCCTGCAGTTCCTGCTGAACTCTCCACTGACAATGCTCCCCCAGCCCTTTGAAGCCACACTTTCCTCACTACCGGGGAAAATGTTTGGTTTAATCCTTGGGAACAGCACATTTGCATACTGCCCACACAGCTCCAAAACACTGAGTTTTTCTTTGATTTAGCAAGTCCTTAAACGCAGAAAATCCTCCAGCCCCAGATGAAACCTCAGCTCACACCTTTTGATGATGCTGGGAGCAAAGCAGGTCTCACAAGAGAGTGGTTTTTTCACTCCAGGAAACCACAGGCAAAAAAAAGCAATGTAATCCCTCTGTCCAGAACACGTTGTGGAAGCAGGGAACACCAAGGAGGGCAGGAAACTACTTCAGCAAAAGGACAATGCTGGCACAATAACAAATACGAAAATATGGGTCTTAAATAAACATAAATTGTAAGAGATAGGCAGAGTAATTTGAGCAATCAGCCTTTGGCTGAGAAGAGGGAATATTGCCCATGACATGCTTTGTTTTGTGAGAGGGAATGTTCAGCCAGGCAGGCTCAATGGTCCCCTCAAGCACTGAGCTCCCATGAGAATGTTAACAACAAAGTCACTTGTTTATTTGAGCACTTGAAGGAAACAGTTTTCTGAATGACCACTCAAGAGTGGCAGAAAGCAAACAGAGCTCACCGAGGAGCAGGGCACAGGTGATCAGAGCAGAGCCATCAGAAATGCCTTTGGAGGAAGCCAGGACAGGGGCAGGCTGATAACAAGGGGTCTCTTGGAAAGACTCTGCCAAGGGTTCTGTTTAAAGGCTATCTTTAGCCAGTGTTCCACATTTGCTTTTTCATGGTCTTGTTGCGAAACCAGTAGAAGGTCTTGGTTTTCTTGGTGGTTTTTTGTTGTTGTTGCTTTCTTTCTTGTGGGGTTTTTTTTTTTTGGTTGGTTGGTTGGGGTTTTTTTTCTTTTTTAAGCCCAAGAGCAAATTCAGGCTTTTATACAAAAACAAAACGAGAAGCTAAAGCCTGCGTTATTTGAAAGGGCAATGCACCCCTTGGAAAAAGCTGATATAACAACACTGAAAAGCAGGGCTGGCACAGAACATGGGAAACGAGACTTTGGACCACTACCTAAGAACATATTTGAAGAGAGAAGATCTAGTTTTTACCTCCCACTCCCTGATTCCACCCATTTCCAAAGAAGCCAGGACGCGCATCAATCCCAGCAGATTAAAATCTAACGACCAATCTTCTGCCATTAGACATGCCTGCCTACCTTGGAGTCAACATCCAGCCTTGCAGCTGAGAAGTGCTGGGTTTGTTCCTAACAGGTCTCAAAAATAAATTTCCAGGTTCTGAGTTCCTCATTATAGCTGATTTCAGAGTCCAAAATTCATTAGTTGTGCTTCACCACCTGCCGGCTGACACCACTGCAAAATGCAGCCAATTCCTTGGAGCTCTGACACTTCTCCTAAATATACAAAGGTGGTTTTATCCTTTCTGTGGAAGGAAATACAACAGCAATGGAACAACACACTTGTTGCATGTTGCAATGGGATTGAAAGAGGGGGAAGAGTGGAAGAATTGATTGTGTCTTGAGACCTACCCGCAAAGCTTCCTTTCTGCTCTTAACAAAAACACAAGTCCATGGCCTGCCTGAAATTATGTAAGGATGGGTCAGCTAAAATGTTTAAATGGTTCCATGCTGACCACAGGAGAACAAGCCACTGCCAACAACTCTAGATCCTGTGATCTGGGAAATGTATGGATTTTTATTTTTAAGTAGCTCCATTTGGATGAATTTTTTTTAAGTAGAGACACTGCTAATTTGACCTCTAAATCCACCTGACAGACATGATATTGTTACGATAGAATTAATAACAAGACTGAATCATATTCACAGTTATGAAAAACACACAGCAGGGCAATGCTGGCATACAGCTCCCCAGAAAGGCTGTGGCCATCAGACTGGGGAAGCAGAAACATCTGAAAATAAAGCTCTATTTTATATGGCAATGAGGATTAATCCTTCTGAGCCCGGTATTGGTCATGCTCAGGGCAGCTGCACTCCTTCAGTGACTGCTTCAGATTTCACATCCGAACTTCCATGTTTTCCATGTCCTTCCTCCTTTTCATGCAACAAAACTTCTTCAGCACAGGAATGCCCCCATTTTCCATGAAAACCAATCTGCTCTTTCATGCCCACGGAACACATACCTGTCTATCAGTTCTGATTTGAGCAGAACCAAAGCTGAAAGCAGCTCCATGGCTTTTAGGAGGTTCTGGATAGCTTTAAGCACTCACAAGTGGATAGAGCTGTAAAACCAGGTAAAACGGGAAGTACTGTTGGAGCTCCCATTGTTCCTCAACACTGTGAGCAAGACATTGCCCCTGGATCATCCCTGTCCCCTTTCCAAGGTCTCTGGTCAGCTCAGCAAGGGACCCTCTGGCTGAGCATCATCCACCCTCATCCTTTCCCAGGGGGTTTACAGCCTAATCCCAGGTTTCCAGCTCCTTCTCAAGTTCTTGAGCCCCACAGCCTCATCCAAATCCATACCAGCAGCAAGCAGCACATTATTCCTACCCCTGCACAATTCCTTCTGCTAAAAGCAACAAGGGGTCCACAACCAGGCAATCTGTTGGATAATGCCACAGAAACTGCCACCAAATCGTGGGTTAAAGCCTTTTCCCCACCACTCCAGAAGGCTGAAATAGTTGTAGCCAGCCCAGAGAACACAGCCAATTTATTACAGCGATTGTTTCTCGCTGGCTCCCTTCTCCAATCCCTCTCACTGCTTCCAGCAGAATGTTAACTCTGAGAAAACGGAGCAGTGGGGAAAAGGAAAGAGTGTTCCTACAGATGTGAATGTCATGTAAATGTCAAACCTCCTGTTAAAATTTGATCAGGAGACAGAGTGAAAGGGAAAGAGCATTTCTGTGAGTAAACCAGCACATTAACAAGAGTTTCAGCCTGTCTGCTCACAATGGGACCTCAGTGATGGATTTCATTATTCTTAATTTCCCATGTAATATTAAGCTGCAGGTGATTTTGCTAGAAGATCATATATAGCACTACAAGAACTGCTAACAAATGTTGGCTGACGAGATGGACCTACACGGGTCTTAAAATTAAAACCTTTGTGTGCCTTTTCTACAATTGCACTTAATAAAAAAAAAAAAAAAACATTTCTTTTGCATTACAAATAAATGCCCCTCTACTTAGTAAGACCCAGAGCATGTGCACCCATTCATCTGTGTCAGGAGACAGAAGGTGGTTTCCCACTAAATCCCAAAATGCAGAATTCCAGCAGACACTACAGGGATACAGATAATTGCAATGAACCAATCTCCAAAGTTTTTGTCCCTGAAAGGAACTGTTTCTTCCAAGACTGCACAGTCCCACTGGACACATTCCTTAGTGAACCTCAGGTAGGAGCTGTTCCTGTCTCAGGGACTCTCCCCCTGCTGAGTGAGCCAAGTTCTGTCGTTTCAGGACCCTGGACATCTCCCAGTATTCCAACAGCAATGTCGGCTGTTACTACCGTGGGGAAAGAGGTATTTGTATACAGAGACAGGAGGAGGGCATTAGGTTAGATTGGATGTTAGGAAAGAATTGTTCCCTGGGAGGGTGGGCAGGCCCTGGCGCAGGGTGCCCAGAGCAGCTGGGGCTGCCCCCGGATCCCTGGAAGTGTCCCAGACCAGGCTGGACATTGGAGCTTGGAGCAGCCCAGGACAGCAGAAGGTGTCCCTGCCCATGGCAGAGGTGGCACTGGATGGGCTTCAAGGTCCCTCCAACCCAAACCAGTCTGGGATTCTGTGAACTGTAGTGGTTGATTTTAAAACCAAGCCAAAGACTTGCTTCACTCTAAAACACAGAGACAGAAGAATTCTACAGCAACATTCACGTTACTCAATGCAAATTTAGGATTAGAAAAATCTTCCAGCTACACAGCACTTCCTCCACCAGCTTTACATGTCCCCACCAAACCACCACCTCTCCTCTCAGCACACAGGGACTATCTGGCACAACCAATGCCAGCCTCACTTCAGCTCACAATTATTTTCAAACCAGTCCAACAATTGCCCTGACTGATCCCTTTCTATCCAAAAAGCCCCCACTTGTATCAGCTGTGTGTGGCTCAAAAGGCTGAGTTCATTTTGCAGTCGTAATCACCTGTTGTGCCACCAAACCAACCTGCTCATTTCTTCCACAGGAGTTATACAAAGATATCCTTGGAAAGAACTTGGAATTTCATGCTCTCAATGACATCCTCCGTGGCTGGCAGCCCAAGTCATAAACTTGACACTATCCTGAAAATTGTGGGAGGGCAAGAGGACATAACATCCATATTTCTGATGGATGAATCCCTTTAGTTTGAGACTCCCTTAGTAGTTGGAAGATTTTTTTTTTTTTTTTTGTAATCTGCCTTCAAAGATATTAGAATAGGAACATTGTCAAAAACTCTAAGGGAGATCATTGTACCCCCCAAAAAAGAGAGTTTTTAAGGGATTTCAATAATCCTCTGTCCTTTCCCTTCAATGAGGCAACGCAGGCCCTGTCTTCCACTGCCTCATTGCTGTTTGAAGTTATAATCAGGAAGACATAAAGCCGAATGGGAAGCGGGTTGCAGTGCCAGTGGACAAAGCCTCCATCTATTATGAATTTCATGAACAGCCCGATTCAATTATTCAAGTAGCTTCAGTCCCCCAGCTTCCTTCCCAGATGAAAAAAGGCCACAATGGTGGCCAGCTTTCCTGTCCTGCTGTAGATGCCATATTGCTGAACTTCCCTCATCCACAGAAACCTCTGGATAAAACCAGAGCAACTGCAGGAAGGAGAAACAACACCTACCAGGAGCCTTTCCCCTCCCTCTCCTCTGCTTCCCAAGGGAGCTGCCAGGCACAAGGACACCACAGAGGCCACTGGGGAATTCCTGGGGGCTGTGCACTCCTCTCCTGCTCCAGCTGTGTTTGCACAGTATCTCATTCCCTGGAGTTTTTCAAAATACAAAGTGAATTTCACGAGCCCCATGGTTCACCAGTCATGAATCCTATTTATTAAAGGCTGTGCATCCTTAAAAACCAAAGCCATCTGATGTGGGGTATGCCCAGCCCCTGCCCTGGATGGAGGCCTGCTGATAAGGAGATTGCACAACTTCCCAGCAGAATCCCCTTGGAAAAGGCAGCACTTTCGGTGAGGGTGAGAGAAAACAAGAACCATGATCCTCTGGGAGACCCTATGTAAATTCCTTGTAACCCATTGGCTTCTACCCTCTCACACCCACCCTTGTATCCCTATAAGATCTAGCCCTCTCCCCCTTTGAGTTTGGAGAGCTCATCCTTAGCCTCCCCTTCGCAGGGGCGTGGACTAATAAAGCTGCCTCATGCAGAACTGCTATAAGAGCCTCTCGTCTCTCTCCTCCTGGTCCAGCCTGGGGTTTGCCTCGCAGAACAAGAGCTGAAGTCACTCTCGCTGAAATCACTAAAGAGCTCACAGCCTGCTGAGACAGGCACCCTTTCTGCAGAGGCATCTCCGGCAGCCGAGGGAACGCCACGGACTTCTGGAAGACTGATCCTTGCGGGACACTCTCTCTGGGTTGGTCCCGGCTTCCTGGGTCTAAGCCACAGCCCCCAACCTGGCTGCCATAGTCTGAAACTCACCAGGTGCATTTATCCAGATCTTCCTCAGCTGTAAGGACTTATGCAAATAACCTTGTTTCACATTAAATGTTAAAAGATTTATTTTTTTTTAAACTGCAAGTTTCACTCCAGTGAAACGCACTGCTCTCAGAAAATAAAAAAAATTGTGGAAAAGTAGTAAGAAAAGGCTGCTGGATAAGATTATCTTCTGCTCAATGATTGATTTGGGTACCTACAGAGGAAAAAGTCCAGCAATTTAGGTAAAATGAGAGACCTGGAAAGCTCCCTGACTATCAGAACTGCAGCAATTTAGTTATGAACAAATTCATGCTAGTGGACATCTGAATAACAGAGTTCAGACTGCTCTTGAGAGATTTCGAGATCCTATTTGTGAATGTTAAATAATTTGAAGCTCTGTAAGATAAATGGATTCAGAAACCAGCCAGTGCTTCTTTGAATTGAACTTGTGCTCACACATCTACCACCCCTCCCCTTTCTTTGACAGGAACTGAAAAAAATAAAAATTCAATGGCAATCTATTCCTGCATCAAGTTGTTCATTTTTCCTTGTCATACACACAGCACTGAAGTGTCACAACCTAATTCCATTAGAGTGTGGGTTTCATTTCTAGTTTGCAGTTGTTCTAGATGCAACAAGTAAAATTAAATACACCATATTCCAATTACTTCCACTGCACTGCCTCACAAACAGCTTCCTCAAACTTGCAATCTCTGTTTGCAGACAAGAGCAGAGAATAAAGCCCTGAGTTATTTTGTCTTGTCGAACACACCATCAGAAGACAAAGGTTCCTAAGTTATTTCAAGCTTGGATATTACCCAAGTGTAAGAACTGGAAGGAAAAACCCAAAAAATTTCATAGTCCATAAATTCGGTTTGCTTGGTGAAACACAGTTTTGTACAGGGAAGAATCCTGGGAATAAGGATCTGCCATAGTGCTCAAGAACGTAACCTTGGAGTGCAGCCACACTCAAATATTCATTGTTTAGAGAAAACACTCAAAAAACAGTCAAATGAAAGCTCAATCAAAACCACACCAACAGTGTTTGCCTCTTCTCCTACTCCCAACAGGCCATAATGGATTTCTCTTTTTAGAAAAAAATTCCTTGTCTCTACAACTGTGACAGTAATCACCATAGAATCCTGGTTGGGAAAGACCTCCAAGATCAAAACCCAGCTGCAAACCCAGTCCTTCCAAGCCCACTTCCACCCCCGGATCCAAGTGCCACCTGCCCGGTGCTGTAAAATCCATCCCTGAAGTTTGAACAGCTCCTGTGATGGGAACAGGGAATGGGGTGTTTGCTTGACTGGGGAAACACCCCTACAAACAGGCCAAGTCCACACCAGGATCTGCAAGGAGGGAGCACAAAGCTGCCCGATGCCATCTCAGCAACATTTGGAGCTGCCAGTCCAAGGAATCTCCTGATGTCTCAGTAGAACTCTTAGCTTTGAATTATGATGTGTCCCGTAACATGGATATCAGAGAAATCTAGAGTTATACTCTCACATGGTGCCGGGAGATGGCCCAGAGCTCACAATATCCATGTGGAGCATTCCCATGGGATAGCTCCCAGCACACCCAGACCATCAGATCACAGGAGTTCTCTCCCTCTTGTCAAAACCAACCACAGAAGTGCCCAGCGGAAGACAACACCCACTGAGGCAGGAACACTGCTTCTCCAGATAGGGAGGGGGAAACTGAAAATGTTGCAATCAGTCATTCAAATTACTCTTCACACTGGGATTAGCATCCATGCTCTTGTCAAAAGCACCACATGAAACACAAAGTAACAGATTGCAGTCGTCCATTTCACCCAAGAGGGGAAAAGAAAAAAAAAAAAAAAAAAAAAAAAAAAAAAAAAAAAAATCACCAAGACCCTCCCAAGGCTAGACACTGAACCAGAATGTGAAAGGGAAACAAAGGAGTATTTTTATATGTTTGAAATATGCAAGAAGGAGCCACATGAACGAAGTAAATACAGCAATCAGCACACGAATGAAGTGCATGCAACAACCAACAACCTGGCTGTGCAGCAAGGCTCCCCAGCCACAATAAGAGGTCTGGAAAATGGATAAAAATCATAGCACCAACCCTTAGCACACAGCCCTCCCAGATCCTCAGGCACTGCTATTTACACCTTCCCTCTCACAACCTGGGCCCTAAGCCATTAAATACAGAATTGAGTTGGTTTTAAGTAGAAATGTGTGCTAACGTGTATTTGGGGGGGGGGGGGAAGCTATTTTAGGCACAAATTCTTATCCAAATCTGACTGCCTAACACCAAAAATAATAAATAAAAGCGCTGGTAAAAGTAGTGGCTGTGTGTTTGTCTCCCACTAATTAAATCACTCCAGCCAGAGCAGCATTTCAGTTCTTCAACGTGATCTTTACCTTAGAAAGGGCTCACTAGTCTTTTACTAAGATGGCTCCTCAAAATGCTTTACCAGGAGCACTTTTCTCCTTGCGTCCTTCCCAAACTGCTCCCAGAAATCTTCCCACTGGCTTTAATCATTCAGCTTTGCCTTTTTACCTCACTTTCTTCTCTCAACAACTCAAATGGTTTGTTTGGGTTAGAAAATGAAACGCATGAACTAAATAAAAAAAAATAAGGGAGTACTTCAGTGACAGAAAACAGCTGCAGCCTTTGTGGCACTTCCCTTTGAACCTCCCTCTGTTGCTCTTTTTTCCTTGCCCTTCAGACTGCACTATTCCAGGGAATTTATTTGAACCAGCGCTGTCTTTTTCTGTGTTGCAGGGTATTCTCTTGATGGCAGACAAGACAGGCTGGAGAAGGACAGCAGTCCACAGCCCTTCCTCGGGCAAACATCCACAACAGGCAAGCTTGGTTTGTTTGAAGTTCCAAGGAAAACTGGGAAAAAGCCCAGGATTCCTCTGTTCACCTTTAGGCTAAGACTGCAGTCTTGATGCCACCAATGTAAATTCCTACTGGAACATTATTTCCCAGTGGTTATTTGCACCCTGAGCCAGCACAGTTCGGGCAAGGGTTTTATCCACCCAGTAGGAGAGCCTGACCGGCACCTGGCTCATCCCAGCTCTGCTGTCACTGCAGCTGCAGCTCCCTAAGTGAGATCCATCACTGTCTGCTTGGGCCTTAATTGCTCTCCAAAGCCCCTGCAAGAGGTTCCCAGTAGAGATAAAGTTCCTCCGATGCAGCCTAAACAAACAAACAGCAATTAACACCTTCCCCTGCCTTTCCCACACTGGCAGAGAGCAGAGGGGCTCCCTCGCTCATCCCCAGCTCCCCAGTGCTGGGGTTTGCTGCACCCTGGAACCTCCAAGGTAGCTCCTTAATATTTTGTGGCTGCCCCTGGATCCCTGGCAGTGTCCAAGGCCAGGTTTGACAGGGCTTGAAACACCTTGGGATCGTGGAAGGTGTCCCTGCCCACAGCATGGGGTGGGACTGGATGGGCTTTAAGGTCTCTTTCAACCCAGACCATTTTGGGATTCCAGGATTAGCCAAGGGTTGAGGGCAACCACACTGACAAGGTGGAATTTCTGCCAACAGGGGAATCCACAGGGATGCAGGGCAGATGCAGCCACAACCCAGCTGTAGGTCACCCTTCTCCCTGCTGGCTTTCCCTTCCCCAGTGAATCCAGGGAGAACACCCATGTCCCTCCCACACACAAAGCTGTGCTTTGGGCATAGAGAGGGGTCATAAGGAGGTCAGATCAGTAGATTTATACATACAAAACAGACACTCCTAAGTGATTTTAGCTCTTCCCCAGAGGTTTGCCACCAGCCAGCAGAATTACTTATTCTACCTTCTCAGGAGCTACAGCTTGATAAAAGTCCAGCCAGGTGTGCAGTGGCCCAAGGACAGCCTGTCACCCTAACAGCTCAGGAACACACCGAGCCGCTACCAGGGGATCACACCCGCTGCCCGAACTGCCAAAACCAAACCACTTCCCACTACTGCTGAGTTAGTGCTCATTGTCAAGTCTCTTGCAATAAATCCCCGAAGCACACAAAGCTGCAGGAGCATCTCCTCTCCCCAAAGCCTGCTATGCTGTGCTTGCACAAGCTTTTTAGGCACTCAATGTCTCCTCCCCCAAAAGATTTCACATCAACAAATGCATCAAATAGAATCCTCTGGTAGCATCAAAATTAATACATACCTGCAAGGCACTTTTTTTTCCTCCTTCATCAATCAGTTGATTAGTTATTTTTAATTAAAACAGCAAGCTCTGATTGCAGGATTTTGAGCAATAATCCTTGCGACTTTAACTACTGTTTTCTGTGTTCAGACACTGAATTTCTGAACTATTAATAGGACAGAACAAGCAAACTTGGGTTTAATTCTCAAGCAGCCTTTTGGCTTGATCCAGATTTCAAGCTTCCACTATTCAGTTATCCATCTGCATGTTTCAAGTACCAAGAAGTAAATAATATTTGGCTAACAGGTAAATTTTCATCTGTGCACTCTAAGTTTAAGAGAAAAACAGCTGGTTCACACATTAAAAAAAAAAAACCCCTAATGATTCATTTTGCCAGAAGTCTGTTAAGTTTACTTCAAGCTTGGATGAAGAAGATCCAAAAACAACCTTCATGGGTAAAAAAGTTCTCTTTGCCAAACCAATGGGTTTATATCAGACTTACTGTTACAACAGAACTAAGACCAGAATTTACTCTCTTATTTTCAGATTTTCCTGCTCGGCTGGACAGAGGCCCACATGCAGTCACAAATATAAAAACAAAAAAAAGAAAAGAAAGCTATTGTTCTTGTTATTTTCCTGTTTAAGAGCATTTTGACAAAGGCCTAATTGCTTCCAGAAGTTTGCTGAAGCCATGAAAGGAAAAGTGCCAAGCTACTGGTTTTATTTCCTTAACCTGCTTGCTAACCACGAGCAGAGTTTTAACAACTTATGTCCCTCGTTTGAAGCTGTTAACAAAGTACTTAAATCCCAGGGTTCAGGGGTAAATCTCCACGGAGTTCAGGCTACTAAGGCATGGGAAGGAGAAAAGGAGCAGCAAGCAAGGGAGACCTGAAGGATCCCACTTTTTAAGGATGTGTCCCACTAAGTAAAAATGTGGTTCCTGAAGCGTCCAGGGGCCAGCAGCAGTAAGTAAGGAGCTTCCATAAGTTTATTTTGTAAACTGAGGGAAAAGAACTCGAGCCAGGTTCTACCTCCTGTCTGATGTCCATGCTCTTCTGCCAGCCCTGGCAAAGCTCTGTATCCCCGAATCACTCCTGTAGCAGCCTCTGAAGCACAAAGCTTCAGTCTACAGCAGACGCCCACCCAGCACTGCAGTGGAGCTGTCCCAGACAGACACCAACCCCAGGCTATCCCAAGGGTAATAAACACATCTATGTCATGGATACACAGCAGCAGCTCCACAGACTTTGTGCTTCAGGCTTCCATTTCTGTACAGAAAATCAGAGCCCAGATCTGAGCAGCTCACTTGCACAGCTGATATGATGGAGGAATGAGTGATAACCATGGTCTCACAAAGCTGACAGAACCTCTTCATCTGCAAAATGCACACTGAAGTAGCGCTCACTCGTGAAGGTGTTTAGCCCACGTGTCCAACAACCTTTCCCATTTTGCCAAGGGAATTAGAGACTCTTAAACTTTTCCAGATACGCACACGCATTGTCATTGGGAAGTTACAGAAAAAGCAGGACGTGAAAGGCTGCACTGCAAAACTTTGAATAAAAACACGAGCAAGCCTGATTTAAGTGTCCCTTCACCTGTCCACGGTCATTCCCTGGAAAATTAAGCACGTGTCACCTACAGCCACTGTGCCTTCCAGAGGGTGGCATAAGGGGGCCTGCCACATCCACAGCAGCTGAAGCAAGAGGGGAGAGGCAGTAGTCCCCGATTTGGGAGTAACCTGCCTCAAATTCCGCAAAGCTTTGGCACACCAGAACGTTGAAAGCAGGGTAGGCTCCCACGCCGCTGCTGTGGGTGCCGGGTTACGCGTGTGACAAGGCTGTCACTCCTGCGGCAGTGCCAGCACGCTGCCGCTGCCCCTTCGGGGGCTGGGAAAAGCACCCTCACACCCGTTCCGTGATCCATGCAGATCGGGCTCTGCTGGGAGGCAGGAGGAGATCGCGCCTCTCGGGGAGAACTGAATTTGGAAGAGTAACACGGCAGGAACAGTTTGCATTCATCCCCGGCTTGTTACGTGGGATCTCGAGAACATTTGCTTTACCACTCCAGCTATACAGTCTGATTTTATTTTTAAATGTCTCTTTTTCCCCAGCTTCCACTCATCAGAGAGCAAAACTGTTCTCAGTCGAAGTGAGAAACGTATTTGCTTAACACGCAGACAGCCCAAAGAGCAGTCTGAGGAATTTATATGTCACGAACCTCCTCCCGTCGGGGGGTGGGTGGGAACAGACACGGAAATGTTTCCACCTTAACTTTTGATGATGGGAGTGGGAGCAAACCCGCCTTGCATACACAGGGGCTTCCCCCCACACCTCGGCGGGGCCCAAATGAGTCAACGGGAATTGATTTGCATCCAAAAACCCCTTCGACTACCACACCCCTCCCTCTGAATTAACATCCAGTCATCATTAATGGCAACTGCCGAAACAGGCAGAGAGGCTGCAAAGCCGGCACCTACCTCCACCGGCATGTGCCCCCAGATGACACCACCCACACGTCTGTCTTGCTCTTCCCGAGTTAATCTCAGTGCTCCCGCTCCAGCCCCCACGGCTGACCTCACCGTACATCCCTCAAGTTCGCACAACATTTCAAACACAGAGCTCGCATCAGCCACAGGGATAGATAAAATCACTGGGGTGTGTAAAAGGCAGGCAGCAGAGTCACAGCACCTACCAGGAGCCGGGGACCGGGGTTACCCTGCT
Organism: Corvus hawaiiensis; assembly: GCF_020740725.1. Lineage (NCBI taxonomy): Eukaryota > Metazoa > Chordata > Aves > Passeriformes > Corvidae > Corvus > Corvus hawaiiensis. The sequence goes on along the minus strand of NC_063220.1, from coordinate 36,302,655 downwards.
CATTCCTGCCACTCCCAAAATCCCTCTCCCAAAGCTTTCCCGGGGCTTTCCGAGCCCGAGAAGGTGTCCCCCCGCAGCTTTGCGGTTGCAAGGCAATGAGCTTCCCGTGTCCCCTCCGCAGGACTCCCCCGATGCCTGAAGGGCTGAGGCACTCGAGAAAAGGCAGCAGGGAAGGCACCCAGAATCACTCCGCTTCCCCCAGAGGAGCTCGGAAATGTGCTGGAACAGCAGCCTCTCCCGCGCCAAGTATTACAGGAGCAGAATACTAACGGGTTCCTTGATTTTATCCATTACCATATGCAGATATTAAAGTCTGAGCGCTGCATTTCTACCACTACTGGCCCTCGCAAATTAACCCTGCATCTCAAAGCGACACCACAATAGTTTAGGTCACCGTCTCTCCTCTGCTTGGCGACAGGGACCGATGGGGAAGGGGAGGAGGAGATGGGTGTTTGTCCTCGCTGGAGGAGGCTCTCCCAGCTCCGGCCGCGGAGCCCTGCCCTTGCCCCAGGAGGGTGGAAGCCTCCGGGCTGAGGCAGCCCGAGGAGCCGCGGCAGCGCAGGTGCAGCATCCCCCCCGCCTGCGTATCCCTCCCTCGCCCCCGACTTACCCCCTTCCGCCAGGAAACTTTCGGCCGTGGCAGGTAGCGGGACGGGCCGGGCCGGGGGCCGCCGCCCTCTGACAGCGAGGCCGCGGGGTCCGTGCGGGCGCGGGGGCAGCGGCGGCGCCGCTCCGCCCGCCGGGGCCAGCGCGGCTGCGGCGGTGCCTGCGCAGGGCGGGGGGAGCGCGGGAGCGGGGCCGCCGCTGCCCCCCCCGGCGCGGCCGCGGCTCCCGGCGCGGGGAAAGCGCTGCTGCGCTGCGGAGCCGCTGCTCGTGCCCGCCTCCCCGCACCGGCAAAAGGGGGAAAAAAAAAGGAAGGGAGGGAGGAGGGGGGGAAGGAAAGAAGGCAGCAAGCGTTCGCGAGGGCTCCGGGCATCCCTGCCTCGGCAGCCGGTCCTCCGCCGCTGCTCCTCCGGGATAGTGCAGCCAACTCCCCGGCAGCCCCACCGCCCGTCTTGTCCCCCGGCCACGGGCACAGCCAGGGCAGGCAGCGCACGGCAGAGCGGGCCAGGGGCTCGGGGCGCGCTCCTTCCCTCCCTCCCTGCCCCCCTCCCGCCCGCCGCGGCTGCGCTGCGCTCCAACCCCGCGCCCCCCGCCCTGCCCGAGCGGGAGATGCGCCGCGGCACCGGGGAAGGAACCTCCGGCAAACCGCTCTCAGCACTTACTGAGCCCAACTCCGGACCGACGCGCACCCACCGCCGAGGCTGTGCTTGCTGCTGATGCCTTATCCCCAAATGCCACCTGTAGGCCTGTTTCCTCGGAGGCTCAGTGTCTGGGCTGCCACCCGCCTGAATTCGGCGTGCGAAGTTTCAGGCGGCGAATCAACACCGCGGGGACCTGTTGGCTGCCCGGTGTCCGCGGCGGGTCAGCCCCACCGCCAGCTCCCACTGCTCCCCGAGAACAACATCCCGCACAAACCTGGGCCAATCGCACCCACTGCGGCGACACGAGAGGCCCTGAGGGGGCAAGCCTCCGGGTGTTACCCTAAAGCAGCGCAAACCTTCATCTCTTAATAAACAAACTCCGCGTTGATTCAGCCGTTTATGGCCGATACAAGGGAACGGCACCTAATGCGCTGCTGGTTTCAAACGCAAATGTTCGCTTCTTCACCCCACCCCCTCCACTCATCTCCAGCCCAGAGCAGGATAGGCTCTCTCACTCCTGAAGAGAGTTTTTCCCCCTTAGCCAAGCGAATACAAAACGCGAATTAGCCCATTTAATTACACCAAACTCCCCTCCCCTCTTGACTTCAAACCCCTTTATTGGGTTTACCTGTGCTCCTCCCTCACACTTCTGCGGGCAACTCTATCAACAAAACCATCAGCACCTGTCTGTAAAACCTTTTAAAAAGGAAAATAGTCACTCCTGACCTTTCACGTGAAGATGACCATGTAAATCTTGAGTGTCTCAATAGCCTCTCAGATCCGAACGTCAACGCAGACTTAGAAACCACACATTTTCTGCACAGAAGCTCAGTAGAATCTGATCTTCCCCAAATATTTTCAGAGGAGTCTGCTAATTCCTTTGGAATCTTAATAACCAATCCCAACCTTCAGAAGGACTCGCGCTGTACTTCAGAGTCCCGAGGAGCTCTAACACTCCGGATATTAGACAAGGAGCACAGTTTGATCGGAGGGAAGCGGGACGCTGACAAGTAGCCTGCACGCAAGTGCTTCTCCCCTGGACAGCGCCACGTAGCAGCACCCACCGCTCAGAGGCCCTCACCGCGGTCGCGCCGGTGGCCCCAAACTGCGGCCAAGAGCCACTGGGGCGAGTGGCTTCGGGCGAGTGGCTTCGCTCCCTCCCGCACCCGCTCAGCGCACGGGGCCGCGGCTCCCGCAGCTCGGGCGGCCTCGCTGTTACGGTGCGGGTTCCCCATCCCATCTCCCATCCCATCCCATCTCACCACCCCGTCCCTGCATCCTCACCTCCGCCTCGGGCCCCGGCTGCCTCCGCCGTGCCCCGCTCGGGAGCGGCGCGGAGCCGCGCTCGCCAAACGCGGGCGGAGTGTGCCCCCGCCACGGCTCGGAGGGACGGCGAACTGCAGCCGCAGGCACCGGCCGCTTACCCCCCTTCCTGCCTTCCCTTCCTTCCCTCCCTCCTGCCTGCCTCGCCTCGCTCCTGCCCGCCCCGGCACCCCTGGCCCGTCTACCAGCGCCTTCCTTGGCGGACATCGCCCCCTCTCCCTCACCTCCGCGCACCTGCGGGGGCTCGCCTTGCTAGGGAGGAGAAAAACCCACTGAAACAGAGAGGAACTGCAGCGCGTCGGACTCCGTGTGGGCTCCGAGAGCGGGATCAGCTCGGGGATGCTGGCGTGGGGTGGGAAGTGAACAGGGCTGATTTCTGTGAAGTAAAAATTAATATTAATTACAGCGGCTGAAGATCGTGTGTCCTGGTACTGGCGTAGAATCAGCTCATTAGCAGAAGTGGTGTTTAGGCTTCCAGCAGTTGTCCTTGCACATTTGTCTTTACAAACAAGAGATACTTGTAAAGATCCTCGTGCACTTCAACAGAGGCCCATCAGCTTCCTTGTTAATTTGCTTTAAATATAAGTGTTTTCTGAATATGTGAGCTTTGCAGGCTAAATGGGAGATTTTTGGTGAACTACCTGATTTAAAATCTCAAGCAGGATCAGCAGCCTGTGGAATCAGGGACTCAGCCATTATTCATTTTTTACTACAATATTTATGAACAACACTGCACATACACTGTAACTTCCCCTACCTCTGCCCCCAAAGCTCATGAGCTTAAGCCCTGATCAATGCAGTAGCCCAGGCCAGACTCCTCCACTCAGAACAGGATGTAAAGAATGATTATTTAACAATAAAACCCCGAGAAGACTGAGGTTGGCAGGAGATCCCAACCCCACTGCTGCTGCTGCTCCCCCCCCCCAGCTGCTCGCATGAAGACACGAGTAGGGCTCAGGAAATGAGTTCTGCCTAGTTGGCTGCCCTGCCACCAAAAGAAAAGTTCCCCAAGTTCATCTTAGCCTTGCAGCAACTTTGCTTGACCCCGTTCAACTCACTAAATCAGCAGGAAAACTCACCTGGCAGCAAAAGGCAGCATCTACTTCATCCTTAACAAGCCAAGGGGGATCACTGAGGAGTCAGATAAGCAGCAAAGCCCTTGCTGAGCAGGTCTGGGATGAGCAGACTTTGTAGGGGGTGCAGGACCATCCCCTTCAGCTGCCAGTTGTTGTTACACTTGCTCAGCCACCCTGTGACCCCTTCTTCTCAATTTCACTTGTGTAAATCCAGATTCAATCCCCCAGCTGAACCCGAGGCCGAAATTTTTTTCCCTCACCTTCTCTGAAGGCAAAAGCCAAAGCCATATTGATTTAGATGGAGCCTTCTTGTGTTCCTCTCCGGTACAAAAGTGATGAGAGCAGGAATTTTAACCCCTGTGGTACCCTGGTGCTTTGCAGGTACACTGTAAATATTGGAATGGCAATGTGCACTTCGCAAATCAGCTCACAGCTCATGCCTCAGCACCATTTGTAAGCACGCGGGTGAATGAAAACCTCTCTTATCTTACTTCCCTTCCCTCATGCTTCTTAAACATCCAAATTCTTCAAATTAACTCCTGCAGGAAGGAAAGGAAGCAGAGGGAGGTTAAGCAGGAGGGCAGTACTGCTCAGCATCCGAGGTGTTGCACTGGCCAGGTATTTCTCCTCACCAGCATTACATGAGTCACAGAGATTTTAGCAGAGAATCTTGTTTGCTTATACAGGAGACCGACAGGTCTGAGAGCTCAGGAGCTTCTGTGCTAATGCAGAATTCAGTAGCGTTTGTCGCAGTGCACAATCATATTTGAAAAGTAATGCTTTTAATTAGAGAAAATTTTAATTTTGACTTTAAAATTTGGTGGATTATTTTATTAAGAGAGTGAGAATTACATGCGAAAGTGTGAAGACTGTTAATCAAATATTTGCATGTGCTTACATATAATTTCAATGACTGCCATTTATTTAATCTAAAAATTCAGAGTGAAAGAGCAGAATTGCCACTGTTTGTTTAGGTATGGCTACATTCACTAAGCTCATGCCTTAAGCCTCTACTTAATCTGTTTTACTACTCAGAATAATTGCAAACACGGTGATAACTTCTATTACATCCCTGCCTTCTCTTCTCTTTTAAAGAACAGTTAATCACAGGAAGAATGTGCAGAGGCATTTGCAAAGTTCTGATTTTCTTTTTATTTTTTCAATGGCCAGCTGTACTGAGAATTTGTTCAAGGATCAATGTGAATTTTATATGAATACAATTAAAGTTGTGAATATCATTTCCCAAAGCCCCCGATTAAGTTCTCCTAATCCATCATCTCCAGTAAGTATTGAAATGGATGGAAGTTTTATTGACTTCAGCGGAAGCAGGTGCAGCTCCTTGATGTGCTGGTCCCTCTCAAGCCATCTGTACCTATGTGAGTGTGATGTGTACACTGTGTGCAGTATAGATCTGTACCTCAATACCACCCACAACCTGCTGCACATGGAAAAGATGTCAATTCCACGTGTTATTGGGGGAAATTACAGCCAGGAGCGTCTCACACACGTTAATTAATTTACATTTACTGCAAGTCGTGTCCACAACAGAGACACAAACAACCCAAACAATTTTGCAGAGGACAGGTTGGCACCAAGAGCCTGCTGCTGTCCCCACGTCCAGATATCCATCCCACTCCTCATTAATTTGGGGAATGCTGAGTGACCACGCTGCCCATCGATTTCATTTGCAGCCCTGAGTGCTCAGCACTTCTCCACATTAGGCCTGAGGGTGCAGGAGATGAGACAGAGAATGGCCACAAAAGCTGTTTTGGCTGAAGGGGCTTGCTCAGCAAAAAGCACAGAGCATGCAGCAAAAACAGGCATAGAGGAGAATTCTTCTCAGTCGCCTGCCCCCAGCACAGGTGAGCCTCTCTCTTTCAGCAATCCTCTGCATTGTTCTCTTCTCCAAGCACCCTGGGAATTCCACACATGATCTGGGAATCTTCCTGCCACACACTCAGGTGCTCTGACCCCAGGTATGTGAGAGAGCTGGCAGAGAGCTCAGTGCTGCAGTTGAAGGTGACACGACACCCCAACCTCAGAACCAGTGAGGTTGGAAAAGGCCTCCAAGATCACCGAGTTCACCAACCCAAGCCCACTTCTACGTATTTTTTTGAATACTCCAGGTGTGGTGACCCCACCACTTCCCTGGGCAGCCTGTTCCAGTGCCTGACCACCCTTTTGGTGAAGGAATTTTCCCTAATATCCTGTCTAAATCCCCTGGCCCAGCCTGAGGCCGTTTCCCCTTGTCCTGTCCCTGTTCCCTGGGAGCAGAGCCCGACCCCCCCGGCTGCCCCCTCCTATCAGGGACTTGTGCAGAGCCACAAGGTCCCCCCTGAGCCTCCCTTGCTCCAGGCTCAGCCCCTTTCCCAGCTCCCTCAGCCGCTCCTGGGGCTCCAGCCCCTTCCCCAGCTCCGTTCCCTGCCCTGGACACGCTCCAGCCCCTCCAGGGTTCTCTGGCCAGGAGGGGCCTGAACTGACACAGGATTTGAGGTCCCTCCCCAGTGCCCAGACATACTGAATTAAAAGGTGACACCATGGCTGGCTTTTCATAACTTTTGAGTGCCTGACACTGCAACTGAAGCAACTCATAACACAAGAAAACCACTGTAAAGAGGAGAGGGCTGCTGTATTGCAGTCTTTTCTTCATGTGAGAACAAGGGGGAAGAGAAATCCCAACAGTTCCCAGTCACCCTCCTCCAGCTGTGTTCAGACCCCATGAGAGATCTCTTCTCCTGCCAAAGAGAGGAGATCTTTATCTTGACTGGGAGGTGGAGTACTGAGGTTATTTTTTTGATCACTCGCTGGAATTGGTGAGACAATATTGCATTACAAGTCCGGTGTAGCCCAAATCCTTTCTCAGGGTTCCCTGAGGAGCCCATGTCCCTGCCAGCGCCTCCTGCCATGATCCACAGTGGCACAGTGTGCCAGGCTACACCATTTATGTTTTGACAAACTGCCAGCATTTCGCTAAGAAATCAAGTGCTAAAAAAAGGAAATTAACAAGTTTACATCTCAGCCAAAACTGAACAGAATTTCACAGAGTAAGAAATGCTTTTCTCTGGTTCTGGAGATGTTTTTCCCTGCCAAGCTCCAAAGACTCATGGAAAACAACGTAGGTGCTTCAGCCTCTAAGAAACATAGTATGAGTCTCTTACCAGGGTAAATCCTAATAATCTGAAATAAACACACTCTCCTCAGAAAGCATCATGGCTTGAACCAGAAAATGAGACTGGATAATAGCAAACATAAAGCCTTTTGCACCAGGAGGAACATATCTACGACTCTTAACAAGCACAGCACACAGTTCAACTTTTCCAGACTGGGATACTGCACAGATGGAGGGTTTGGAAAGCTCATCTCACATGGGATACACTTCACTTGGAGCTTCTGATCCCTCTCCCAGAAGAAGGGCTGATTTACACCACTGACCATTACTTCTCTGCAGAGCCTGGGGACAGCTGTCAGAATCAGGTGGGCTTTTTGGAGAACTGACGCTAATAAGGGTTCTGTTTGTATGCACAGAAACTCCTGAAGAGCTGAACATCTCTGACTGGCACTAGAACTAATAACAGCTAAGGATAGTTAGCAGCACCCAGAACACCCTCAGCAGCTTTTCTTATGACTTAGTTGTGAATACATCCATCAAGAGTGATTACACCTCACCAGTAACCAAATTACAAAGTTAAAACACAAACGAAGGGTGAGTACAACAACAACAACAATTCAAACGCCTCTGTATTCTCCAAAGTCAATAAAAGTTTTGTCCTTGCATCATTTCACTCAGTTGGGAACTCTTCTGTATCTGTGGTTTATAAACACCTCTGAATACCTTCTTTAATTACCTTATTGCAAAAAATCCAAAGAACTTGGGAAAATATTAACCCCTATTTAATATTTTGAAATTTGTATTCAGTGTCTTAAAACAATGCCTAGAAACTCTCATGTTCCCCTACTGAGGTAACGATTTCCCTGCACATGGCAGAGGGTTGGAATTAGATGATCTTTAAGGTCCCTTTTAACCAAAACCATTCTGTGTCTCTGTGATTTCTTATTTCTTTTGATTTCTCTGTTAGCCAACCCAAAGGGAGGTGGTTGAGGTTGGGGAGGGAACCCACATTCATGTCTCCCCCATCTTTAAATGCAGCACACGTTCTCTGAGTTGTGATACGTGAACAATAATTAATGCAAATTTAAAATGTGTATTTTCACTCACCCAATGAGAATTTATTTCAGTGTAACCAAAATATCATTGCTTCTCATAATCAGAAGAGTCCTAACCTACACAAACTGGAAAGAGAGAATTTAGCTCATTATACTCATAGAATCATAGAAAGGTTTGGGCTGGAAACGTTCCAACACCCCTGCCATGGGCAGGGACACCTTCCACTGTCCCAGGCTGCTCCAAGCCCCAATGTCCAGCCTGGCCTTGGGCACTGCCAGGGATCCAGGGGCAGCCACAGCTTCGCTGGGTACCCTGTGCCAGGGCCTGCCCACCCTCCCAGGGAACAATTCCTTCCCAATATCCCATCCATCCCTGCCCTCTGGCACTGGGAAGCCATTCCCTGTGTCCTGGCAATCCAGGCCCTTGTGAAGAGTCTCTCTCCATCTTTCTTGTAGCTCCTTCAGGTACTGGAAGGTGACAATTAGCTTTGGTAAGAACCTTCCCTGGCTCAAGCAGGTGCATCCTCACTGCTGCAAAGCTCCAGGGAAAACCACAGGCAGTCTCAGCTCATTAGACGGGGCCACCCTGGCAGGCGTGGGAAGGGGTTTGAGGAGACAGACTATTCTCTCTGCCCAAAATTAAAATATATGAATGGTTCAAAAGCATATCCTCCAGGCGGACAAGGCTACCCTTATGTGCTGGTGAAGGAAATTAGAAAAAGGTTCCCTAAAAATAAACCATTACTATGGTACCATAGCACCAACTCGTGGCCAGGATTTCCCAAAAAATACAGTAAAATCATAGAATCACAGAATGGTTTGGGTTGGGAGGGACCTCAAAGCCCATCCAGTGCCACCCCTGCCATGGGCAGGGACACCTCCCACTGTCCCAGGCTGCTCCAAGCCCCAGTGTCCAGCCTGGCCTTGGGCACTGCCAGGGATCCAGGGGCAGCCACAGCTTCTCTGGGCACCCTGTTCTCAATTTCTTGCTATTTTGATGTGCCAGTATGAAGCTGCAAAGGAAATCACATTGGTTTGCAATCTCTGTATTTCTGTGTTGAAGTAGGACTAAAAAGCGTTGGGCCACTCCTGCCCAGTTCCACATGAAGCCGTCTGTGTTCAGTCCCAAGTTAAGGAAAAGTTCATAAAATCCTGCCACAGTGACAGGATGGCAGCAATCTGCATTCCTGTATTCCCTAGGGACACTTCAGCACAGGGAGCAGCACCTGCTGCTGGGGAAACCTGAAACAGATCCTCTGTGTGCCAAAAGGGATCGAAGCTGTGGAATGTCTGAGCTGGGAGAAGGAATCCCAATGTCCCCTGGGTCTGTGTGGCACAGTGCAGCACAGAGCCCTCACGCCCTCCATGGGAGAGAGCACAACTGGGAATCAAGTCAAGTTTTAACTCTACTGGAATTTCTGGTCTAACAGAGGGGTGAAAGTCAGGGAAGTGACTTTCCCAGACGTGAAATACAGAGCTATAAAAGGTCTAACTGATACAGGACAAGTCTTTTAGATGGACAAATGGGCATCCCATTAAGTTGAAATGGTTTCCAAAAATACCCCACTAAAGACCTCATCAAAGCCGCTTTGCCAGTCGCTGTAAATGTCACACAACAGCTCCTAGGAAGGGGACACTGCCTTAGCCACTGGCAGGAGCAACAGAGGAACCAGAATACACTTATTGCAAATGGATTCCTGCCAGCCCTGTGCTGTTAATAACCTTTACTCTGAGCAAAGTCTGTAGGAACCCAGAGTGCTGAGAATATTTCTCTGCCTGTTTTTAAGGGTTCTTACCCCCCTGAAAAACACTGTTTTAACCTCCAACCTTGGAAAACCTGCCTACGATCAGACAAGAACTAGAAAACACAGTGGTGTGAATTAGGTGATAGACTGCTATGTAAGATTTTCACAGGGTGAAAATTTTAGAGGTTTTGGGCTTCTCTTTGTAGTAAATAGATAAGAGTAAAAAATATCAAAATGGAGGATTGTTGTTGTTCTCTAAACCTTCTTCTCCTTCTTCTACTACTCCATGTTCTGCAGTAAAAGTAGTTTGGAATGACTGGATGAGGAATTCTGCAGTTCCTGGCTGTGTTACTGAATAATTGGTAGGAAAGTGAAAATAACATACGTTTTTAGTAACTATTGGTTAAATTATCTTTAAAAGGCTGTGCAAATCTTGATAATTAGAGACTTCTCTCCTGCTTTCTGTGCTCTATGCTGTACCTGGGTCACGCTAGTGGCTCTGTTCCTCTGATAAGACTTCATAAACAACTATCTGGAAGCACTGAAACTCCAGGAAAAGTCTCAGTTTATCTTTGAAACTCCTTGCAAGGACTTTTAGAAAATTCTCTCCCATCAGGAGGGATTTGATTTATGGCACGGTTCAGTGTCAAAAGTGTAACATTTAATGGTCCAAACAGTGAGTGTTGCTCCTCTGGGCACTTCTTCCCATAGCCTGAGGGAGAAGAGCAGAGCTTTGGTGCTTATCACATCCCTCCCAAACATGCCAGCTACTCCAGTCCACTCCAACCAATCTCTGACAGCACTCCCTGAGCGTCTTCCATAATTACATCTGTTATTAAATGCTGACCACCCTTGACACAGACACTGGAAACACAACCTATGGCATCTTCCTATTAGAGACTGATGGCCGTTTTGGTGCTAATCTACATTTGCATCAGTATTAAACAAGTAATAGTCTCACTGAAGTTATCCTTGATTTATGTGGGCACCACAGAGATAAGAGCCCAAACCAAAAACCTGAACAGGCCATTTATTTTTCTTAATCGGGAGAAACACAGATGGGATTTTAGGTGGATACAACAATTTAAGCAATGAATTAATTTTTGAAACTACTTTTTACTGCCTGAAGAATCTTTTATCACCACCATTGACAACTGGCTATGTCCCTGAAGGACCTTTATTCAAGAATCTTCTTAAACTAACTTATTGTCATTGTCCCTAAGACCTACAGGGCTGGCAGGTGTATTTGTGTCACTTGGGTATTTGCAGCAGGAGAAGATGGATTTTCAATGCTATAAGATTGACCTTTGAAGACTTGTATGAGGTATTCATGGGTTACAAAGCTGGATTGACCAAAAGAATTGAGCAAATCCTGATTAACTCAAGTGTGAGTGTCTTGCCAATGCAGTTATGTGTTTGGACAAGCTCAATTTGAATTATCAGCTCATCCCATCTCAGGTAAGTTTGGACTGGCAGATATTGTTAGGGAACAGCTGTCCCCCTGGATTTCTTTTACAGACAAATTAGCTGGAAAATCAGCCTCCGTTTAGCACAGAGAGAAAAATATTTACACAGACCATGGGGCCGTCCGTGCCTTACAGGGTTTAGGAGCCTAAAAATGCAGTGCAAGTTGTCCTCTCTTTGTCTACTTATATGCACCATCAACATCTATACATGTAAGTGTTGGTGGGGCTGGGGAGCTCTTTTTTATGTTTGCAATGAAATCAGACTGAACACCTCCAATTTTAGCCTTAGTAAGACATTACATGACTGATTAAACTCAGCAAGGTGGTGTAATTATTGTCATAATTTCTGGTCACTCCCCATTAAAGAAAGAGCAGGCAATGATACAGCAGTGAAATTTATCACAGACACAATGAAGGAAGAATGGCAGGCTGGAAATATTTAGCTAAAACAAGAGGCAAATACAGGAAAAACAAAGATACAAAAGCTAACAGATGATATGAAAACAGAATGAGTCATTACAAGATACCATTCTCGTAGCAAGGGATGGCTGGAAGCAATTCGTGTGAAAGGGGTATAAGAGAACAACATTTTATACAATAAAATTAGCCTGAAGATCTCACACGTGGAAAACATTCCTGAAGAGAAGTTGGCCAGTTCTTTTGTTCAGGTTGCATTTCCACGGGAATGGAGTCACATCAGCTCGTAATAAAACTGCAAATATGAGAACACACTTCTGCAGGTTCCAGGATGAAATAATCCAGGTACCACCAAGCAGCAGCTGGAGAATGGGCAAATGATCCAGAGCAGGGCTTTCTTTTCTTTTCTTTCCTAAGGGCATCTGAGCCAGCAAACTGCCTGAGACAGGGTGCTGGGCAAGTGTTAGTTTGAAGTAATCACAATTCCCAAACTTTTGATAATTTGAGCCCAAAATGAGAAGTACCTGAACTGTGATATAAAAGCAGGGATATTCACTAGGAAATTTTTCCCCAGGTTATTATACTCTCTGGGAAAAGCACGCTACTCCATTTGTTTTTGGAATTAAGCAGAACATTTACACTGGGCCGATGAAACAGCCCCCACTGCAATGCTAAATGATGAGTGCAGCACCAGCCCAAAATTAAGTAGGGTGTGTGATGAGGCCTAGAAGTTGGGTAATTGGGAAGAACCACTCCAAATCAGAAAATCAAACTGAAAAGTCAATTGAAAAAACCCAGAACACAATAGGGATTCAAAATTTAGAGAAACATGTTATCATCAAAAGTGCTCTACTGCACTGGTAAGCTCTTTGTTAATTGACTGCTTTGTTAAGGTTCATTAAAGGTTGGTGTTGTAGCCAATAAATCTGGTTGGGCAGCTAAAATTTTGTTTTGTTTCTCAAGAGTTGGAAGTTTCAGCCCAGAACAGATTCTTTTCAGCCTGTGATGCCTGAAATTGTGTCTATTGCTTTCAGTCATCAGCTATGTTTGGGTTTATTACTTCATTTTTTTAAATCACTAAGAACTGTAGTCATGCTCTACATACTAGAAATATCTGCACAACATTCCTGTACCTGCTGGGGCCACAGAGACCACAGCTACAGCTTCTCTGTTTGGAGCATTTAACCCACATCACAGCAATTTAACATTGGTTTATTTCCTGTTCTCCTTGCAGCTTGGCAGCTCTGTCTCTAGAACATCAAATACTTTGTAGGACTCACTATGTTTCACTCTGTGCGGTAAAGTGAAGTTCTGAAATGCGATGTTTTATTAGGAGGAGCAAACCCTGTCAACCTTTAGCAAAATACTCCTAAATTTCAGTGGAATTAGGTGCATAAATACTGTAAGGAAGATTATGATATGTAATTTTCCCATAACCATGGGTAAGCATTAAATAATTATTAATAATCCCCCACAGAAAATGAAGGTATTATTATGCTTTTCAAAGTATAGTATATATGTATTTATCAAAATCTAGTTTATTGAGCTTGGTACATCAATAGGAGCATTTATTATCCACTAAAAACCTATATAGAAAAATCTGAATTAAAAATCATATGTAAGAAGGAGTAAAATAATCAGCAGTGTTCCGAAGTCCACGGAGACAGAAAAGAAACAGACTTGGGCAGTATGTTCCAATTGCCAGGTCCTTTTTACCCCATTTTAAAGCTGTGCGTCCCAGTTTGGCCCAGTGAACACTACAATCTCTCTCTCTCTCATCCTCAGAGAAGTTGATGTTGATCAAGTATCAATGGATCCAACAGTTTCTGGCACACCTGAGCTGCTGCCTGGCACAGGTACCATCAAAAATTGTTTGAGTATGAGGCCTTTTGGAATATCTTATTAAAATAAATTCTGGACAGGAGTCAGTACTTCCCAGGACTCCAGGCCACCTTCCACTGCTCTGATTTAACTCTCCCCATTTGAACAAGTAAAGCTTCTAAAACCCATTTGCATTCTTCTCAGACTGAAAGCTAACACACCTCAAGGATATTTTTTTACTGAAGCCTCTCTGTGCAGGGCAAAATAAAATTTTGCTGGTCTAATGAAGAATGGCAACTGAGTGATGAGATGCAAATACATCGAGTGCAACTCCCTGGACTAAGTGAGTATCTGGAGCCAAACATCTTTATCAATTACCTTTGAACCCCAGTGGGTAAAGCAGAGCTGCAAATTAGCAAAAGAATTTACCTGCTGAACCCAATCTGTAAGAAATTCAGCTACTTAATAATAATTTCTCTTTCTGCATTGCCCAAACAGAAATCTCTTCCACCAGAGCAGTTTGTTCCCTTCCTTGCAGCTTTTCTCTAAATTGTGTTCACTCTTCTGACTGGTAGGGGAGCAAGCTGTGCCCTTGTTCTTCAGGGGGAGAGGTTAATTTTAGCCCTCATAATCCCAAACACTCCTTGGCCTTCCCCAGGCTGCCATCAGGCCGTGAGAAGCTGGAATTAACCCGCACACCTCCCGAGCTCCACAGCAGCCCATCCAAAAATGACACCGGAGTCCTTGGCTCGGCTGCTGGGGATCAGCACAGCTCAGGGCATGGCCAGGGCAGATCCAGACACACGAGGAACCCCTGAGGAAGGTATTTTCCTGCTCATGCTGAGCATTTCAATGACCAAATTCTTCCACATGCGTCTTCATGCCCTGGGTTCTTTACGATCCGTCAGCTGCAGATTATACTCACTGCAGAAAGGATGAAGGAGCAGTCCCCGATTTTAGGGCTGTGCAGAGAGAAAGAGAAAACCTTGTTAACAAATAAAAATGAACCCTGAATTCTGACAGCCCCATAGCTGCCCTAAGAGGCAAAATATCCTGATTTTGGAGAATGCTGTCATCATCACAACATCAGCATGTAACAGCTCCGACTTCATTTTACACTGCTTTGGCAGGATTCCAACAGCTCTTCTGTTTTCATTAATCCAGTGCATCCTGTGATCTTTTTCTTCCAGTTTCAAAGTCTTCCAGCAATTTTTGGGTTTGGCAGTACATATTTAGCATGGAAACTTCCATCAAGGGGAAAATTCAGGGAAATTTTCCTTTTTCCCTAAATAAATGAAGCTATGACATGTTCTAAATGAAGTCTGTATTTTCTAATTAGCCAGCACAATAATCAACCCAATATTGAGCAATGACATTAAAGAAGTTAATTCAGAACATCTTTTTGCACATGCAGACAGGCTGCCAGCTGTACTTACCTAGGCAGGGAAAGGTAGTGTGGAAAACTCGATGGCCTAGAAATACTAAACTCCAGTAGTTTAATTTAGAAGAGAAGTGGGGTTCATGCTGAGCTGTGCAGTCACATCTCTGCTCTGCAGATGGATGCCTGGAGAGACAACTACAGACAACAACACAGTTTTCTTAAATAACACAAGTCCCATCCCCAGTCCTGGGGTGTAACTTCCATCTCTTCCTGGTAAAGCACTGAAAGAGCAAATGCCTACTTAAAAAAATCAAGTTAATGTCTCTGCATTGTTCAGGCAGTAACTAAATGGGTTACAGGCAAGGTGTGCAAGTTTTAGATCAACTCTTGCAGGTCTCATTTCACACTGGCTAATGAACAGTCATAGAATCACAGAATGGTTTGGGTTGGAAAGGACCTTAAAGCTCATCCTGTTCCACCCCCTGCCATGGGCAGGGACACCTTCCACTATCTCAGGGTGCTCCAAACCCCCTCCAACCTGGCCTTGGACACTTCCAGGGGCAGGACAGCCTCAGCTTCTCTGGGTAACCTGTGCCAGGGCCTCCTGACCCTCACAGGGAATAAATTATTCCTAATGTGCATTCTAAACCTACTCTCAGTTTGAATCCATTCCTCTCTGTGCTCTCACTCCAGGCCCTGTCCAAGGTCCCCCTCCATCTTTCTTGTAGGTTCTCTTCACAGAACCCCTGAGGTTGGAAAAGCCCTCCCAGCCCATGGAGTCCAGGCTGTGCCCGATGCCCACCTTGTCCTCAGCCCAGAGCACTGAGTGCCACCTCCAGCCCTTCCTTGGACACCTCCAGGCATGGGCACTCCAAAGCTCCCTGGGCAGCTCCTGCCAAGGCCTGAGCACCCTTTCCATGGGGAAATTCCTGCTGCTGTCCAAGCTGAGCCTCCCCTGGCCCAGCCTGAGGCCGTTTCCCCTTGTCCCATCCTTTGTTCCCTGAGAGAGGAGGCCAACCCCCAACACCTTTCCCATTTCCTAGCATTTCCTCCTAGCAGAGCTGCTCCATCCCTCTGCCCATCTGGACTTGCTCCATCCATGTCCTTCCTGTGCTGGGGACTTTAGTGCTAAAGGAGCAATATCAGTTTAAAATGGAAACCTGCCATTGTTGGTTTATTTTTAACACATCAGACTCATAGGGAAGACCTATAAGCAGCAGAAAATGGACTGCAGAAGTGAAGTCTGTAAGAAAAAAGGAGAGAATAACAAAAAAAAAAAGGGCTAAGCCTGTGAACATGAAACCCAAGAATTATTAAAAGCCATCTTTTATTCACATGGGATAGGGTTTTTAAGACTGAAGGTCCAAGGCAGTAACTTAGCACATTTTAAAGCTGTCTATGCCAATGGGTATTGCAGTAAATTACTGCCATTTCAAAACAGAATGTATGCACCTACCTATATGATTACTCATAAAATGTTGAATTCTAACCTAAACCAAATTTATCAAATTTTATTAGGCCATAAATATAGGTATATTTATGTTTATAAATTACTTAGCTCATTTTTTCAGAAAAGAATTATTCAAGACATGCAGTATAGTGTGATATCATTTAAAAGCAGCAAGGCATTAGGAGCGTGTGTTTCTGGCAAAATACAATAAAAATGTATAGACAGGGAAATAAAACTCTTGTATTTACTATTAGTGTTCTTCCCTCTACATTGACTATCAATCATCAAGGTATTAACATCACTCAAGAAATGGCATGCTGTGAGAAAATTATGATAATTCATTCTGTAATCCATATTTCTATGAATACATGAAAAAAAAATGGCACCAATTTAGGTGGGCTTCCTCCCCCATGCCTAGAAAATTTGATGGGTTATTTTCAGGAGGGAAATCTATACTGCCTTGAAAATGTGTAACTAAATTCACACTGAATGAATAATCTTCCATTGATGTGGCTCCCCCCGACACATTCCTGAGCTTTCCAAACTCACTTTACAAATGGATTTGCTAAGTACTTGCCTTACAGGAATCATTTCCAGCTCCTCAGGGGAGAGAGACAGCGAAAGTTTACTGCACACAGCAGCAACATGCAGGGGTTAGTGAGGAGTGAGAGAAAGAAGGATCATTTGGAATTGCCAAGGGAGTTTGAAGTGTACTGAGTGACTATCAAAAGTCGAACCAGACCAAAATCAGGAAGTTAGTATTCTTCAATTACTTAGCTTGGGTAACAGCAACACAGAAAAACCAAATATATCCTTTTCTCATCTTTTATAGGATTATGCAAAAGTAAGAAACAGGGAGCATGTGAAGCAGTGCCTGGAGAACAAGACAGAAATGGCCTTCAAGACGCTACCCCAGGTTTTGTTGGAATTCTAAATCATCCCTCACTCAGAGGATGTTAGCATGAAGTGCTTAATGGATCCCCTCTTCTTCTTTTGGTAAGGATTTCTAGAGCAATAAGGCATCACAGGTGAGCACAGGGAGACTTTGCTTCCATTGGAAAGCATTTGGTGAGATAATCTGGACTAAAGCAGAGCTTTGGGTTTGGCAATAGAGCTCTCTTACTCGTTCCATCCTGTTTTCCAGAAAAAATGGTAAGAAACCAGGCATTTAGTGTTCCAAACAATAAAAAAGGTAAGATATGAATCATGTGAGTTAACATATTACAAAATATGAAATATTATCAACATTTTGGATGCTGGAGCACTAAGAAGTGCCTTCATCTTGGTGTCAGATCAGCTGCAGGGCAGGTGCTTTCAGAGAAGGGAAAATATGCTCACGAACTCTCCAGTGCTTAAGAAATTAATCTCTATTCATAACGAGCAATTAGACAGAGGTATTTAACCAAGTAACAGACCTCAGTTTCCGAATCCCCTTGAGTTTAAATAATACTTGGAGTAGAATGCTCCTGTCAGACTCATTTCTCCTCTGATGTTTTACCTCCCAAGAAGAACACCCAGTGATCCTTTGAAGCCCCAAGGTGTCCCTCAAAGGCAGAACCTTTAGTGCCTGGCAGTCCTGGGGATCATTTCTGCCTGAGAGCTTTCAAGCACGCTCCTGGCAATACATTGGTTTTAACTGCACACTCTGTGTCAAGGAAAAACACCTCCTTCCCAGCAGTTTATGGACGAGCAGATCACACCATCCAGTGGGACACACTTTAAGGGACACCCGTGACTGGGAATTCTGCTTGTGTTTAGTGCAGAGTTATTTCCCTCCAAAAAAAGGAGAATCCCAGACTGGTTTGAGTGAGAAGGGATCTTAAAGCTCATCCAGTGCCACCCCTGCCATGGGCAGGGACACCTTCCACTGTCCCAGGCTGCTCCAAGCTCCAGTGTCCGACCTGGCCTTGGACACTGCCAGGGATCCAGGGGCAGCCCCAGCTGCTCTGGGCACCCTGTGCCAGGGCCTGCCCACCCTGCCAGGGAACAATTCCTTCCCAATATCCCATCCATCCCTGCCCTCTGGCACTGGGAAGCCATTCCCTGTGTCCTGTCCCTCCATGCCTTGTCCCAAGTCCCTCTCCAGTCTCCTGGAGCCCATTTAGGCACTGGAAGGGGCTCTGAGCTCTCCCTGGAGCCTTCTCTTCTCCAGGGAAGCACCCCCAGCTCTCCCAGCCTGGCTGCAGAGCAGAGGGACTCCAGACCTGGGATCAGCTCCATGGCCTCTCCTGGACTGGCTCCATCAGGTAAACTTCTTCCATGTGTTGAGGGCCCACACTGGACACAGTCCTCCAGGTAGGTGCCTCCAAGGAGGCATTTGGTGAGTTCTGACACAGCTACAGCCTCGTGATTTCCATTTCTCTTTGGAGGCTACTGCACACCCCTATAATTTACATCACCAGAGTGACTGAGCAGTTGTGGCTGAACTGAGCACTCTCTCCACACAGGAGAACTGTTACAGTGGAGATACTGCAACACGTGTATCAGACAACAAGGCCCGTGAAAAATAAATATATATGGACTGATTCTTGGTAGATGTTTCAGAGAGATGTTTATTTCTCGCCGCATGGCCGGGGCTCTGCCGAGGAACTGCTCGATCACGGGACCCGAGGGTCCTTGCCCGCGCAGGGGAGCACAAAACAACCAATGGGGAATGAGGTTGACCAGGGGCTAGGGAAACCCTGTGTCTCCCCCCCGGGCCCCTCTCCTAGGACCACATGGCAGGGGGAAGGGACCCCAACATTTCACCCATTTATTTTTAACAAAAAGAGATTTAAAACTTAGCATTGAAAACAACTGGATAAACATAACAAGAACAGTTTCAAAACAAAACAAGTCACCCTCCTGAGTCTTTAAATGTCCAAACAGATTCTCTGGAAAATCTTAAGCCTGACAGAAGGGAGACAGGAGTCTCCAAGCATGCTTAGTGGGGAAACTGAGGCAGGAGAGGGTTTCTTCCATTTGTACCTGTTGGAACTCTAAACAACAATAGTTAATTTCTTCCCTCCCCCTCTTCATCCCCCACTCGGCATTGGAAAGGGATTTTTGGGGAAACAATTGGCAAAGGCATGGTTTTGTGAGGGAAACCATGGGTGAAAAAACGGATTGGGAATACACTGGGGGTAATAGGATATAGGGTAAAAGGGAAAGGTGGGATTAGGAAAGGGAGACTGTAGGGGAGGCTTATAATGGAGATATTGTCTAACATGACTACAATTTTTAGCATATATACTGCCTTTCACAGAAACACCATCAGGCCCAGTGACCTCTGCTGCTTGCAACCCTTTTCTACCTTGCACAATTTTGAACTCTACTATTTCTCCATTTCCTAAGCTTGGGATATATTTTTCAGGGTTATTCTTTTTAATAGCAGTTCTATGAACGAATATGTCTTCCTGGTTGTCACATCTCATTATAAAACCATAATTTTGTTTAACATTATACCATTTTACTATTCCTAAAACCTTAGCTATGGTGATTTTTTCCTTTTTCCGAGTGGCTGCTGTTTTCTGTCTCGCTGCATTTTTGCTTTCTCTTTCGCTTTTGCTCGGTCCTGTATTGGAACTGCCAGGGCTGCTGGGGCCATTGGGGCTGCTCGTGCCTGCACGCTCTTCCCGGGGTCACATTCGGGGCCGTGCGGGCCAGGCCGGCCCGCGCCGCTCAGCTCCCCACGCACTGCTGCCTCCTCTGGTCGCAGCTTCACTGCCGCTGCCTGGGGCCGCGCCCACATCTCGGCCGGGCCCCTGAGTGACGACCCCCACACGCCCTGCTCCAGCGTGCATTTCGGCTAGGCACAGCTCTGCTCCACCGCCACCACTGTCAGCCACCACCCCTCTCACAGGGCTCGCTCCACCACGCGCTGCGCAGGGCCGGGCGGGCACCGCTGGGTCGCCCCACTCCCGCCGCGCCTTGCTCTGCTGCCGACACTGCAGCTCGCGCCGCTCCGCCCGTGCGCGGGAACTGCCTCGCTGCTGCTTGCAGAGCGCTCGGTCCGTGTGGCCTGGGTCGCATGGTCCCTGAAGCAGTTTTAACTTCGCAAGGACACAGCTGACATTGCTGAACAGTCTCGGTAATTAAATAATATTCACGAAAATATTCTTCCATCGGCATGTATTTCGACTCAGAAATTAACTGTGTCCAAACGGTCTTCCAAAAGTCTTTGGTAAGAATCAAATCCTAAGAAACGTAGAAAAAGTTCTTAAACAACCATGACAGGAAGTGTTTCAGTTCTTTTTGAGCTTTAATTAAGCTAAAATTTTCATACTCTTGTTCAAGAATCTTTTCAAGTTTAAGATAAATGTCCATATGTGGCTCTGAGAGCCAAGAGTCTTTCCACGGTTCCTCCATAAATTAGAGATGGAACAGCAAAATGAAAACAAGAAGAGAAATCCAGAGTTTACTCACAAATCAGTCACTGTCCTTAGGGATCAGGGATCGCTCTGCTTGCATTATCCACCATTTGTTACAGTGGGGATACTGCAACACGTGTATCAGACAACAAGGCCCGTGAAAAATAAATATATATGGACTGATTCTTGGTAGATGTTTCAGAGAGATGTTTATTTCTCCAGCCGCATGGCCAGAGCTCTGCCGAGGAACTGCTCAATCACGGGACCTGAGGGTCCTTGCCCCCGCAGGGGAACACAAAACAACCAATGGGGAACGAGGTTGGCCACGGGTTAGGGAAAGCCCGTGTCTCCCCCCCAGGGCCCCTCTCACAGGACCACATGGCAGGGGGGAAGGGACCCCAACAGAGAACAGCACTGGAAGTTCCTCCAAGGCCTCCAGAGTGTTGGCAAGAGCTCCCTTCACAGCACAGCAGTGCCCTGGAGGTGTTCTTTAAGGAAAACATCTCCACTTCTAAATTGGAAGTATCTAAATGCTTTAATTGCTTCTCCAGGTTCAGTTTCCTCCCCAGCCTTTTTGCTCTCTCTCCGAGTGACGCTCCTGTGTGTGTGCACATGGAGAGAGCGGTACTGGGGAAGGGTTTCCCAGGACACCCCACTGCACATCCAGCAGCTCTTCCCACTTTTCCTGCCTCAGCTGTGTGAAGATCCAGACTGATTATTAAACACCCAAATCTAATCAATTCCAGGAGAAAGACCATGGCTGGACAGGAAAATGCCAAAGATTTTCAGGTGTATTTGTTTGCTGAACACTTGAAATAAAGACAGGTTTTTCAGATAATGTAGTAATTTAATTTTTTTTTTTAAAAATTGGTCTCACAAAAATAATTTTTTCCTCAAATGTAGCACAAGCTGTATTTCTTCTGTCCACACAATTTCTTGGGAATCTTTATTTTGATTTAAATGTACAAAATTTAAGCAGTACTTTAGATTTTTTCCACCTCCAGAAGTTGTTAGTATGTTCTTTCGTGGCTTTTAGAAGGTTCATTTTAACAATGAACAAAGCAAACTTTATTTTTTTTCCCCCATTGGGTTTGGCTTATGCAAACCAGCTGATATTGCTGTAATATGTTGAGCTCATTTTGCTATTTGATGTGAAAAATGAAAAAATACACAAAATTCAAATATGCCATTAACCTAATTCAAGCTTTGCTGATACTCACTAGATATTTTCCTGGTACTTGCCTGAAAAATGGTCTTTGTTCTCCTTAGTGCAATAGATCTTATTGAAACATCTATCAGGAAGTCTTTTTTTCACTAACAGGGAAATAATAGCAAACCATACAGTAAAAGGTCTGTCAGAAATATATTGCATTTTATACTTCTGCTTCTCCTACATTTTCTTCCTAACAACTCTGTTTTAACTTTGGTCAAATGAAAACAAAATTAAAATTGAGAGGCACAGCTGCCTTAGTGTCAGACCTGGGCTGTCACATGTTTGATATGGTCAGTCAGACTGGACAGCCAAATGCACACCTGGAAAAGGAGCCCATGTCTGCTCATGATGCAATTTAACTTCCCGAGTTTTGGCCACTGAAGTTCCCTCTACATCTACAAAATGGTTGCCCTTATTCAGCAGTGCCATAGTCGCAGCTCAGCTGGTGGAAGTGGCTCAGCCAAGAACCCCTGCAATGCCCCGCCTAGGCATTCCTACAGCTAAATCCTGGGATGGGCAAGGCTTGGCTTGGCTATAAAATACAGGAAATCTGCCTACAAACAATACATGTGTTCAATGGCAACTTTCAGGCATGGGCCCCGCTCCTGTTAAACTCCAGAACTGGAGGAGGATGCTCTGCTGGAGTGGGGGCAGAACAACTCCAGCAATGCCCCATTTTCAGAGCTGTCAGTGGTGGATGGAGAAGGGGACATCATCCTGGGTTTGGGATGAATAATGCTGAAAGCATTAACTCATTGACCCCGAAGTTAAACATCCTGATAGTGGGCTGAAGATGTGGCAGAGCTGATAAAGGAACAAAGAAGTGATCCCACTGATAACTTATCTAAATCTGCTGACTGACACAGCTGGCCTGGGACACCTGACTGACAGAAGGTTTCCTTAGACTGTAAAAACCCAGATCCACTTTTTAATGGGAGGATCTTCTAATAAACCCCTTCTTGAGGTGTGTGTGGAATTCCTCCCTGGAGTGAGAATATCCTTCAACGTCGCTCCTGCAGGCTGAGCCAAAGAGATTTGCCCGCAGTCCTTGGTCTGGGTGAATGACATCAATCTCTACCTAATAATTGTTTTTGTTGGCTTTAACGTCATTGTGTCAATATTGCTTCAACAATAGTGCACAATGCTGATAGTTATAACTCCTGTACTGTGCAGTAAATAATTCCAATTAACATCTCTTAGTCTAATCATTATCATAACGTTTCACAACAGTTATACTTTTTCCTCTAAAAAGCACAGTTTTTCAATTTGCTGTAATAGAAGCACTGGAGTACTGGGCTAATGACTGCAATTCTAAAGGACTATACACATGCACCATTATCATGAACAAGCAAATATTGATTCTGAGAGAATAGAAACAGTTCAATAAAGTCTTCTTCAGCATCAATAATAAGGCATTTCCAATAAAAATTAATTATTTTAAGGATAATTAACTAAATATATACTTGCTTATTTGAAACTCATTTGGCAATTTGCTTCCCAAGCAGCAGAATTAGACAAAGTTAATTTTTATTAGCATAATGTCAACCAGTATCAGAAAACTTAGATCAGATGGGTTTTTGGCAGTCAAAACCCTCCTTTGAGAAATTATAAAGAACAAACATATTTTGGCAGATGGGACTACAACATCTCCCACGGGCAGAATTTGGGTACTTTTTTATGAGGTTAAACATTCAGTGTTTCAAAGAAGAGTAAATTATTTTCCTGTGTGTTCCTTTTGCCTGCCACCCACCCACATCCCTCACTATAAACAGCGGAAGCACACAGGGGTGGTGGTGCAGAGATAGCCATATGCAATTTCTACTCACATTTCCAGCAAAAGGATACAGGAAATCTTCCAGAAAACCTTTCACGAAAGACCTTGGTGGACAGAGAGATAACAGGGGACACTCTGGCACAGTCCTGAGGCAGAGGTGGATATGGGACACTGGGAGGGGATGTTGTGCAAGCTCAGAGAGACAAGCCAGTCCTCCAGAGCCCAGTGTGTTGTCCAGAAAGAAATGCTAGAAAAGTTTTTAAATGCCATTACAGCCACAGGATCATAGAATCATCTAAGGAAGAAACCTTCCAGATCACACAGTCCAACCATCCACCCAGCACTGCCAGTGGACCCCTAAACCACATCACCCAGTGACAGATGAAGACACCTCTTGGACACCTCCAGGAGTGGTGACTCCACCATTTCCCGGGGCAGCCCCTTCCAATGCCTCGCAACCCAAACAGTGAAAATTGGGGTTTTAAATATCTAATCTGAATCACCCCTGTCTCAGCTTGAGGCCATTTCCTCTGCTCCTCACACTGAAGGCACAGCAAAAGAGACAGGCCCCACCTCCCTCCACCCTCCCGTCAGGGAGTTTGGAGAGTGATGAGGTCCCCCCTGAGCCTCCTTTTCTCCAGACTAAACAGCTCCCTCAGCCATTCATCAGACTTGTTTTCTATACCCTTCATGAGCCTTGTTGCCCTTCCCTGGACATGCTCCAGAACCTCAATGTCCTTATTAAAGTGAGGGACCCAGAACTGGATGCAGCATTCAAGGTGTGGCCTCACCAGTGCCCAGTACAGGGGGACAGTCACTGCCCTGGTCCTGCTGGCCACACTATTCTTGATACAGGTCAAGATGCTCTTGGCCTTCTTAGCCCCCTGGGCACACTGTTGGCTTATGTCCAGCTGCTGTCAACCATCAGGACCCATAGATTTGTGAGTGTCTGATTGGCAGAGCAGGTCACCAACTTCTAGCTCTGGGGGCTGGGGATCCTGAGTCCTTATATTGAAGACCGAGGCAAATAAGGCATTAAGTACCTCTGCCTTTTGCTCATCCCCTGCCACTGCACTCCTCTCCTGTGTTGGTTTTGCACAGCCTGGTTTTTGGTACTGGGGTGGCCACAGAGGTGGCTTCTGTGAGAAGCTGCTGGAATCTTCCACCCTGTCTGGCAGAGCCAATCCCTGATGGCTCTGAAGATGGACACGCTGCTGGCCAAAGCTGGGCCAATTAGAGAGGTTGGTAACGCCTCTGTGAAAACATATTTAAGAAGAAAATCAAAACAAAGTGGGGCCACAGGTTTTTTTCTAGCCAGAGAAGAGGAGGAGGTGAGAACATGTGAGGGAAACAACGTGGAGACACCAAGGTCAGTGAAGAAGGTGGGGGAGGAGGTGCTCCAGGAGCCAGAGCTGAGATTCCTCTGCAGGCCGTGGTGGTGACCATGGTGAAGCAGCCGTGCCCCTGCAGCCTGTGGGGATCCCTGGGGGACGCAGAGATCCACCCGCAGCCCCTGGGGATCCCCGGGGGATGCAGAGATCCACCCGCAGCCCGTGGGAATCCAGGGGGGATGCAGAGATCCACCCGCAGCCCCTGGGGATCCACAGGAGTTGCAGAGATCCACCTGCAGCCCCTGGGGATCCCTGGGGATGCAGAGATCCACCCGCAGCCCGTGGGGATCCCCGGGGGATGCAGAGATCCACCCACAGCCTGTGGGGATCCCCGGGGGATGCAGAGATCCACCCGCAGCCCACGGGGATCCCCGGGGGATGCAGAGATCCACCCGCAGCCCGTGGGGGAGGTGCCCATGCCGGAGGGGGTCGATGCCTGGAGGAGGCTGTGATCCAGTGGGAGACCCAGGGGAGAGAGAAGGCCCCTGCTTCCAGGCTGGAGCAGCCTGTCCTTGGAGGACTGCACCCCGTGGAAGAGTTACCCATGCTGCAGCGGTTTTGGGAGGACTGCTGCTTGTGAGAGTGGACCCACGCTGGAGAAGTTTGTGGAGAACTGTCTCCCATGGGAGGGACCCCACGGTGCAGCAGGGGAAGGACTCCTCTCCCTGAGCAGTGCAAGAAAACCTCAGGTGGTGGACTGACCAAACCCCCATGCCCTGTTGGTGGGAAGGAGTGAGGGGCTGGAGGGAAAAAGGTGTTTGAAGGGCTTATTTTACTTCTCATTATCCTCCTCTGATTGTTAGCAATAAATTAACTTTGTCCCTCTAAGCTGAGCCTGTTTAGCCCTTGGAGTGTTTTCTCCTGGTCCTTATCTCAACTCATGAACCCTTTGTTAAGTTTTCTTTCCTCTGCCCGGCAGTGGCAGGGGAGGGTGAGCGAGAGGCTTTTGTGGGTGCCTGGCATTTGGCCAGTGTCAAACCACGACACCTCTGCATTCAAAAAATGAGCAAGACTCCCCTTGACCCTGCTTTTGCTGTCAAGGCATTTATAGAAACTTTTTTTGTTGTTTTTATCTGCAGGCCAAATCAAGTTCTAGTTGGGTTTTGGCCCTTCTAATCTTCTCCCTACATGACCTTCCAACGTCCTTATAGTCCTCCCAAGTTGCCTGACCCTCATTCGAGTCAATAGATTCTTTTTTCCCTAAATTCCAGCCCAAGTTCTCTGTTTAACCAGGCTGGTCCTTTTTCCCTGATAACTTGTCCTTCTACACATGGGAACAGCCTGCTCCCAAGTATTTAACAATTCCTTTTTAAAGCACATCCAGCCTTCCTGGACTCCTTTGCCTTTCAGGACTAACTCCAGAGGAACCCTGTCAATCACTCTGTGCACTGGACACTTCATCCAACAGACCTGGCTAAGGGGATCTAGTGCGTTTTGGTTTTGTTTTTCAAAAAACCCCAATACAAATAAATAACTTCCTATGAAAACCTGCAATAACCCTTACATCCTAATGGCTAGAAGAGTTTTCAAATTTTAATTTCACAGGGTTCTATAGTTCTGGCTGAAAATCCACAAAATCCCACATGAGCAGGAACTTACACAGATTTCTTCCAGAGGTAATCAGCACATGCTTGTATTACATAGAAATTATAAAAACTGACATTTTCAGATGGGAAGTTCATTTCTGTCAGTGAGAAGCATGTTCTGGAATTCAGGACAGCTTCTCCCTTTTATTTGGAACTCTGTCCTTAACTGTGCTTATCAACCTCAAGGAAACTCAAGTTACAGCTCTTCTATTCATGTGGGAATACGAACTTCCAAATTACAACCTTCCTCCCAAAAACAAACCCTCCCTCACTAGAGGTAAGATATTTTAATAGGAATGACAGAAAGCCTCTAAGTCCACTGCCCTTGTTGAAGAACCATTCTAAGGAACAAACCATGTCCAGGGAATAAAAGAGCATTCCAGAAGTCTGTCATTTACAGATGGTTCCAGGGATTGCTGTTGTCTCCATGTGTTATGATTTATTGTTTAATCACTCAGCACTGGCAGCTCCTGGAAGGCAATAACATTAAAGGGCACAGGTTAACTTGTACAGTGTTGCCAAGCACTTTTTATACTGCTAAAACTTTTGTTAAATGTGTAAATCCTCTTGAGCTTGTAAATGTCAGGACTTTACTACAGCCTGTGCGGCAGCTAGGAAAAGTATCAGCTGCATCCCCATGTGGCAAAATTAAAACCTTGTAATTCACTAGGTGATAGATAAAATACATCAAATATTAATTTTATTATATGCAACGGCTCAAAGTGATGTTATATTTTTCTTAAAATCTGAACACGGGCAATTTTGAGAAGAGAAAGCCTGTACTGCAGAACTTTCAATAATCAGTGTGGAGCTCCTCTGGAGTTTATTGGTGTTTCTCTGAGCTGGATGTAGTGAACTGAGCGGAAACATGTGAGCAGCCTTGAAAATCGTCTGTGAATCTCCTCCCGGAGATTAGGGTCACACATAAAATTTAAGGACAACTGCATTAGTAAGCAAATAATAAGCCAGAGTCAATTTAAAAAACTTTTTGTTATGAGTGTAAAACCAGCCACAGGGTAGAGTTATGGCTGAGAGCACTGGAACTTCCATTTCACACACACACATCTTTAACCTGCACTCACAGGACAGGAAAAAAGTTCTGATGAAAGCAGGAACTTCTCAATCCCTAGGGGAAGGTGGAAGAAACCCCTTGCCATTGCTCAGGCTCTCTGAGGGAGAAGTGTGTTAAACCTATGTTTGTCAAAAGATGGGTGGATAACACAGAGCTTTGTAGTTTTTTTCTTTATAAACAAGTGGGTTGGCACTCCTTGGTCACCTCCAAACCTTAAAATATCCTCCTGCCTCACAGTTTAAATACAGCTTCTCAGCTATTCTCATGACAGAACACTTACACTTGGTCATCTTGTGTTTGCCTTGATCTAGTTTTGATCTCAACCAAACGCTGTGATTCATGAGGAAACCAGGCCAAAGCTCTCAGGATGAGAGCTCAGAAGAGCCCAGGCACAGAGCTCCAGCCATGGCACAAAGCCAGGAAAAGGGATGGGCATTCAGCACATGTTCAAGGCACAGCTAAACCCTCAATGAACTCTAGCAAAGGTATTTACACTTCTCAACCTTCCCGAAGCAAAACAACGGAGCAAAAGCCTCTGGCACTCACAATGGATTTAATACGGACAAGTTTTGCTAGCGAGTTCCACACTCCCTCCTTCAGTGTTAACCACAAGGAATGTGTTTCCAGCAAAAGAAACCTAGAAACTTTTCTTGATTGCATAAGCAAAACTGCTACCCGAGTTTAAAGACCATTACCCAAAATAAACAGTAGCCCATAATCAAGTCTCTGCTTAGCTAATGAAGCCTCTGTGAATACTGAATTCGTGTGCCGATCAAGTTTCATAGCTGTAGCAGCTTTATAACTGCTGCATTATTCCAGTCTTACAGGAGGATACTCCTGCCTCAGTGGCTGTCTCACAACACACATGACAAATTAGTCTGTCAGTGGCATGTGACAGAAAGCCCAGTTCCTCACCAGACAGTGGCAGAAAGGTGTGACAACACAGAAACAAATCTGTATGAATCCTGCTGTACAGAATGTATTGCATGGGCAGATCCCTAAATGGTGCAAGCAAAACCAAATCCCCTCTGCTTAATTAACTGTAAAGCGGGAATGCATTTGGGATCCAGGAAGGTGTGAAAGTACAGGGCCTCCTGTAGCTGAACAGCTCCTGCTGTGCTCCCTTCCGCAGGGCTGACAGTCTTGAAGCAGGCTGATATAGTGAGTCCAGGAAGACCTCTCCTAATCTTGCCGCTGCTCATGTTACTTCATCGAGGTAGAATTTGTCTTCACTGCCCATTTAGGAAGAGATCCTGGTAATGTTATGCAGTTCGGGCATTAAAAGTGCTTTCCCTCCTGAAACCACCCCCGGTGGAGATCCTGAAAATACCAACAGACCCTTGGGTGTGACCTGTTCAGGGATGAAACATCATTCCTTCATCTTGGCATTGTCCATAACCTCGCACTTCACACCACACCAGTGCGTGTTTTGTCTCTACTGTTCTACTTGGTGTTCCTTTATTTCCTAACCCACCACTGGATGACCTCTAAAAGTGTGGTTTTTGGGGTTTTTGAACTATTCAATCAATATAAAGGAAATGCATTCAAGCAATGGAAACTCTTACCTTGTTTTGTTCTCCAGCTGAAAAAGAGAATTGAAACCTGAGAATCTGAGGTCATATTAGAATAACCAAAAAGATCCTATACCTACATGTTTTTGCTAGAGGTTAACTCTGCCTTTGCAAGCACAAGTTCTGTGTCCAAAGGTGTTTTTGGAAGGTGTAAAAAAATGGTACTTCTACATTTTTTTAGCTTTTTTTTTACACCACACTATACTACAGAGTGTAGCCGACATGAGAGTTATCAATAACAACATAAGGAAGAGTTGAGAATTTTGAAGGTAAATGTAACAAATTAGTGTTTGAGAATATGAGACGTAGTGACTAAATGCTGAAGAAGTGAACTTCTTGAATGCAAAATGGGACATCTGTTCCTTTGCTTTCCAGTCTGCTTGGGGATTTTTTCTGTCAGTTTGTAGCATTTTCTCCATTCCATCTACAGCATCCCAGTTTTCCTCCCTTCACTGCAACTGTTTCAGCTTAGCAACCTCCTGCCTTCCTGTCTCAGAGCGTATTTTCACATTGCTTGCCTAACAAATGACAGTGTGGCATTGTTTCTGCTTGTTCCAAAATATCACTTTTCTCTTTTCTCTTTCAATAGGGGCTCCACATGTGCTCAGGGACCACTGTGGACTCCTTAAATTTACTCAGCAAAAGCAACATCAGCACATCAGCCTGTGCCATATATGAAAGGTGTGGTGGAGCAAGGGCAGGCAGAGATCTGTCTGGCTCAGCTGGTCTCCCCAGTCCAGGGAACACTTCACACTCCTTGGATACCAAACTTGGTGTGGCATCACAGTGATCACGGGGATTGCTGGAGGGTCTGCACAGACACTGTGTGAGGCTACAACACATGGGAGGGCACCAAGCAAAAAGATCTAAGGGAAACTGACCCCTGAATAAGATGAAATCACAGAATCCGAGAATCACTGATGTGGGAAAAGCTCTCCCAGATGGTGGAGTCCAAGCTGTGCCCAATCCCCACCCTGTCCCCAGCCCAGAGCACTGAGTGCCACCTCCAGCCCTTCCTTGGACACCTCCAGGCATGGGGACTCCATCACCTCCCTGGGCAGCCCCTGCCAAGGCCTGAGCACCCTTTCCATGCAGAAATTCCTGCTGCTGTCCAAGCTGAGCCTCCCCTGGCCCAGCCTGAGGCCGTTTCCCCTTGTCCTGTCCCTGTTAGCAGAGCCCGACCCCCCCGGCTGCCCCCTCCTGTCAGGGACTTGTGCAGAGCCACAAGGTCCCCCCTGAGCCTCCTTTGCTCCAGGCTCAGCCCCTTTCCCAGCTCCCTCAGCCGCTCCTGGGGCTCCAGCCCCTTCCCAGCTCCGTTCCCTGCCCTGGACACGCTCCAGCCCCTCCAGGGCTCTCTGGCCGGGAGGGCCCAGAACTGGTCACAGCCCTGAGGTCCCTCAGCAGGGCCAGCACAGGGGACGGGCCCTGCCCTGGGCCTGTGGCCACCCCATGGCTGGCCCAGCCCAGCGGCCATTGGCCTCGTGCCCCCCGGGCACCCCTGGGCTCCGGTCCAGCCGCTGGCACAGCACCCCCAGGGCCTTTCCCGACGGGCCCTTTCCAGCCCCTCTGCCGCAGCCTGGAGCTGCAGGGCTTGGGGTGAGCCCAGGGCAGGACGCGGCACTTGGCCTTGCTGAACCTCAGCCCATGGATCCAGCCTGTGCTGATCCCTCTGCAGAGCTTCCCACCCTCCAGCACACCCACACTCCCACCTGGCTTAGTGTTTTCTGAAAAGTTACTGAGGCTGCCCCCAGTCCCTTCATCCCGTTCATCCAGATCATCAGTGGAGATCTTAAATAGCAATAAGTGGTACAGCCCCTCAAGCATCCTGGAAAGGACTGTTTGGGTGCAAGGAACATCCAACTCCACAGCATGTCTGAGCCACACAATCCACCCAGCACCATTGTTTTCCCCACCCACTCTTCCTCCCAACAGAGTTTACCTACCTGGCTCAAAATCCAAGACTTGACATCCCAACATATATAAAATCCAATTCAGAGTTCCCATTAAAAACCACAAAAGGATGCCACAGAAGGTGCTGTAAAAACAAAGAAAAAGAAACAGATTTTGAAATCAAAATCCATAGTTATGACAAGTTTGTAAACAAATTAAAGGAGGAGAGAGAAGTATGTAGCAAAGAGACAATAAGTATGAATATTTTTAGTGCTCCCCATGTTCAAACTGGCCCTAGCTTATCCAGCCCAACGTCAAGGCTGGATAGCAATGGATTGCAGACATCAGAGACAGGTTTTACAGGGGGACTGTGAACCAGAGAGGGAATGACACAGAACAAGGATGTTGTAGGACAGAAATTCACACTCCCAAAGCAGCTACTTATAAAAAAAGACATAGAAGTGATGGTGTGAAATGTGTGTGGCGGGATCAGATGATTAAGATAAACATGTATGGGCACAGCAAAACTCACAGCAGTGATCTCAGGATGGGACATCACAGCATTCCTCATGCCAAGGGCTCAGAAAGATCAAAACAAAACGAAACAAAAAAACCAACCCTGTATTTTTATATGGGAGGGGAGTCAGAGGAGAGATTTAAACCAGGTGAGGTGGTGAAGCCAATGACAGGTGGTGCTGATAAGTCTCATTGGGATATAATTGATGATCTATTAGCTACAATTTACATTTCTGAGGTAATTTCTTTCTAAGAGAACAAAATGTTCCAGAAGCAGAATAAATATTGTGTGCCATTCATTAGTGACACAAACTCAAACAGATGTCTTATCTCTAATTAACACATATCCTCTAAAATTATTCACATGTGCTCCTTCCTGGGATTGTTTTCCAAGAACAGGTGAATGATGTCTCAGATTAAACAGTTTCACATAACATCCTCTTAGTTTCTGTACTCTCAGGCACACTCACCAGTTCCTCCTAGTTATTCTCCTCTTTATACTAGCAAATCAATCAAAATCAATTAAATGCTTATAAAATCTTAACCTTGATACAAATGCATTGAAGAATCTTAACTAAAAAACCCAATTTGCATAATTTTTGTCATAGAAATAAGTTAATAATAGCACAGAACAGAGAACTTTCCAATAGAGAAAGAAAAAATTGCTGTCATGGCTGCTTAAGAATTTTCACTGTTAGAATATTTAAACCAATGCTTTGTTGTAAAGGTAATGCCCAACTTGGACATGTTTTAGTAAGTACCTAAAAGGTAATTTAATGGCAATATTTTAGGACAGGTCTCATTATTATACTATGACGTGGAAGTCAGGGTTCTCCACCTAGATCATAAATCAAGATAGCCAATTAAAAGATGCAAACTGAAACGGATGTAATTTAAATTTGGTGACCTGAAAACACTAAATATTGTTAATTGAAAAGATGCTGCAGGCATAAGAGGCTTTGTTATGAGCCTCAGATCAACACTTTTATTTTAGCTATCTTTGCAGACATTCCTAATGCTGCTTTCCCTTTGAGACATGGCAGCATTTTGTTACATGGGCAGAAGCAAAAACCCACTCAAATTGCCCATTTCCACAGTTAAAGTTATTTCTCTTTTGCTGACTGCCTAGCTGTGTGAAAACAATCTCTTCTTACATTTACCCAAGGGGAAAGTCAGCCTTCTCCCCCTCTGCTTGGGATTCTTCCAGAAGCTGGGAAAAGGGAAACGCTGTCCCCATCTCCAGAAAGGGTGGAAAGGAGGAGCCTGGGAACCACTGCCCTGTCAGCCTCCCCTCTGTGCTGGGAAGATCCCGGGATAGCCCCTCCTGGAAGCTCTGCTGAGGCTCACAGAGCACGGGGAGGTGGTTTGGGACAGCCAGCACAGCCTCACCAAGGGAAAATCCTCCTGACCAACCCCGTGGCCTTCTCTGGTGGGGACACTCCATCAGTGGGCAAGGGAAGGGCCACGGATGCGATTTATCCGGAATTCTGGAAAGCCTCTGACAGGGGTCCCCACAACATCCTTCTCTCTGGACTGGAGACAGCTGGACTGGATGGATGGAAGGTTGGATGGATGAGGACATGGTTGGACAGTCACAGCCAGAGGGTCGTGGTCAATGGCTAAGAGTCCTGATGGACATCGGTGGCCAGTGGGGTCCCTCGGGGGTCTGTACTGGGACCAGTGTGTTTAGTAACTTCATTAACAGATGAAGGGACTGAGGGCACCCTCAGCAGGTTTGCAGGGGACACCGAGCTCAGAGTGCAGTGACAACCCTGAGGGATGAGGCCACCCAGAGGGACCTGGACAAGCTGAAGCAATGGGAATCTCAGGAGGTTTAACAACACCGAGTGCTGGGGCTGTACCTTGGCTGGGGGTGTACCTCGGCTGGGGCAACCCCCAGGATCAGTCCAGGCTGAGGATGAGCAGAGGGAGCAGCCCTGGGGAGAACCCTTGGAGGGAGCACGCGGTAATGGCGGCTTGGCCGAGCTGGGAAAGGATAGAAGAAAGGATTCACAAACCCCCTGGGTAGCCGATCCCGGTGCCCCAGCAGGACCCTTGGGAACAGCAGGCTGGAACAGCAGGGATGAGCACAAAATCTTGGGTGGTAGACGAGATGTATCAAGCTCCACATTTGCAGTGGGAACCCCTGGACCTCTGGGCAGGCAGGGGTGTGCAGGGCTACAGTGTAGCAAAGACTCAGAGCAGTGGCAAAGGAACGGCGAGGGCGGGGCAGCCGCAACCCAGCTCCCAGTGGGGCAGGAAAAGGCGGGCTTGGGATCTCAGGGTTTTCCCCTGAGGCACCACAGCAGATAGTGAAAAAGTCCCTCTTTTAGTGAGGTCGGGTGTTAAATAGGGTCCCAGTGCAACAGCTGCTCCAGTGAGCAAGCCGCACTCACGGTAGAAGGAAGGCAGCAGATGGCAGAAAACCCGCAGCGGCGATGAATTCTCTCCACAACGATGGCAGCCTTCTTTCCCCTCTGAACGTCAGGAGACCAAGACGGCTAGGGGCTTCACCCAACCCCTTTTTCCCAGTCCAAATCTCATGGCATCTCTGCCCTACACGAGAAAACCTCAGGTGAATGAGTAGCCAGCTGGACCCCTCCCCCTGTGGCCAGGTCTTTTTATCTCTCTTAAGTACTCAGTAATTTGTCTCCTGGCAACCTGTATGGGAAAATTCTTTAAGAGAAAGAGAAAAACTAAAGGAGAACTCCTAAAACCCCAACAGCAACAATCAGAGGGAAGTCTGGTTCAGATTCCCAGAATGCCTGTGGGTAACATGGATGCCGTCAGGTGCTCAGAGAGGTTATGCACATACAGCCACCCCGGCAGTGTTATACAGCTATTAACCTCACACAGGTAATTCCTTGGCTATTCTCACCCAAAATCAAATGCCCTGGAGGCACACACTGAACTTCCACATCCTCCCAAGCTACCAAGGCATTGGTGGGTGAGAGCTGGCCAGGCCTTGGCCCCCAGATCTCCCCAGTGTGCCCTGGGCTGATTCCCCAGTGTGGACAGCAGGGGAGGGAGGGATTCTGCCCCTGTGCTCAGGTGAGACCCCACCTGCAGAGCTGCCCCAGTCCTGGGGCCCAGCACAGGGAGGACCTGGAGCTGCTGGAGAGAGTCCAGAGGAGGCTCCAGGATGATCAGAGGGATGGAGCAGCTCTGCTGGGAGGAAAGGCTGGGAGAGCTGGGATTGTTCAGCCTGGAGAGGAGAAGCTCCCAGGTGACCTCATTGTGGCCTTCCCGGACCTGAAGGAGCTACAGGAAAGATGGAGAGAGACTCTTTACAAGGGCTGGAGGGACAGGACACAGGGAATGGCTTCCCACTGCCAGAGGGTAGAGATAAATGGGATATGGGGAAGGAATTGTTCCCTGGGAGGGCAGATGGGGAGGCCCTGGCACAGCTGTGGCTGCCCCTGGATCCCTGGCAGTGTCCAAGGCCAGGTTGGACATTGGGGCTTGGAGCAGCCTGGGACAGTGGAAGGTGTCCCTGCCCATGGCAGGGGGTTAGAATGGAATGGGCTTTAAGGTCCCATCCAACCCAAACTCTCCTGGGATTCTGCTGATTCTCAAGGCACAAGCAGTGCACACCAGGATCCCCTGCTCTCTGCAGAGTCCTGCTGCACTGACCTAGCACGTACAGAAAGCCTCAGGTTGTTGTATTTGCTCAGTGTAGAATGCCTAAATCCAGGGATTTGTGACCTAACCTGTTTGTGTTTTAAGAGTTCAGGTATAGGAGGAGGGGCGGGATCTTTGCTGCCACAGAAAAGCAGCACCTCCTGCCAAGGCGTTTCCTGCTTTATTTCATTCAGTTGGAGCAGGTTGATCCAATGCTCGTTTATTGAAAGTGCCCTTCTTGGGTTTCTTCACGCCGCTTTAGCTGTCAACTTTATTCCTTCCTATATAAAAATACTGTTTCCTATTTATCCTAAACAACAGCTCATTCTGCTCCCCAGCTTGGCAAGCTGTCATTTGCAAACACTAACACAAAGCCCAGCCTCGGAGAGGTTTAAAATAAGGATCCAAGAGAGCTGCAGATGAGCCATGATGCACCCCCAAGGCTCTGCAGACTCTCCAGTGAAAATTAACACTTCATTTGCTAAGAAAGCTTGGTGGAAAACCCTGCCACTTGTGCCCCTGCCACATCCACCGCCTCACCACAGACCAAAACCCCGGGGAATTCCATCCCACTCGGTGGGATTGAATTGAGAACCCCCAGTGAATGGAAAAGAGTCACGTGGCTGAACAAGATTCCACCTGGCGGAAGGCTTTAATTAAACTTGCACTGATGAAGTCAGACACAGTAAAACAGTTTGGGTTTTTACAGTAAAATACGGGATCAACCACAGCAGTGACTGTTGTTACAGACTCAAAGAAACAATGGCTTGGATGAGCTGGAACACTATTCTAATGAGGCTCAACATGTCACTGAGGGGTTTTTCCCATCCTGGGACTTCATGTGCCCAAGGCTACCTGGACATGATAAATACCTGACGCACATGAGCACAGCACTTGCCTAAGCTTTGTGGACATCACAGTGCCCAGGCTCAAACAAAGACATAGCCTAGAAAAAGCTTCGCAGGTCCCAAAAAAGCAGTTTTGGGTGAACCAAGAGTATTTGGGAATATTTTATATTTTACAAAAAAAAAAAAACCTTAAAAAAATCTGAAAAAAGCAAAATATTTTAGTTTTCCAATTTCAAGCATGCCCCAAAAAAATAATTTCAGTTAGAAATTTTGAAATTGAGTTTATTTCATTTTTGAAGGCTAAGCATATCAAAAGCGGCCCCACCAAAATAATTCTTCCTGTTTTTCTGGAGGTGAAGGGGAAGAGAAGAGAAATGAAGGCTGGGTAGTTGTTAGGAATATAAACTTCAGAGTTTATTTTTCTGGTACATTCAGCAATTTGAAAAAAAGCCAACAAAAACCCCAACTCAATTATCTCAATTTTACAGTTTGATTTTTGATCACAGACTCTGAGAGTAGAATTCAGATATTAAATAGCAAAATAAGAGTTACTAACTACCAGTAAATAGGACCTTGTCATATAAGACAAGCACAAAGTTATTAAAATGTGAAAAGAGGAACAGGCCAAGAGTTTATTCCCCTTCCCCACTTGCAGTCCTTGTCATGAGGAGGGGTTGTTTTCATCCCGTGTTTCAGTTTTTGGTGCAGTGGAAGGTATCCGAATGTTAATCCCCACCTCGTGCCTGAACCACGAGGCTCTGTAGGGTTGTTCTGACCTTTTCAATATTCTGCATTCACCCTTTCAGCTCTCCCATTAAAACTCACCAGCCATAGGTGAGGCAAGGGAATGGACAGCGAGGACTGGAAATGCACTCCAGGAAAATCTACTGAAGAAGGAATATCCAATCCATTCCTCTGACAAAGATGAAAGGAGACTGGAAAATGTCACTAAGCTAATTCATTCTCCTGAGAAAGCCAGTAAGGAAAAATATGTGTCTTGTTAGACTCCTCTGCTTGTAACTCCCATAGACCTGGCTTGGATGCTCCAATGAAACCACCAGAATTTACAGCCTTTGGAAAAATCTATCTGTAAATCGGCCAGGCTTATGATGAATTTCAAGGATTTTAAGTTACTGCTCAAGAAAAACAAAGCATGACAAAGAATCCTCAACAAACACACCTCCCCCTCCATCACACCCCTTCTCACTGACAAAATATTCCTTAGGACAAAGAGTTTGGGGAATAGTGACCTAATCACAGCAGCTTCTCCTTTCCCTGGCAGGCCCCCCCTCCCTAAGGTACCATTTTCTCACTGTTTTATAAGTAACTGTGAAGAAGGGGCAGTCAATAACTAACTCATGTAAGCACAAGTTAACTATTGGGAGACAGCAAATGTTAGTTCAGACAGAAGATGTTAATTACAAAGCCTGAGAAGCCGAATTCACCCTAATGTTGTCAAGATAGAGGGGACAAGGATCATCTCAGAGACTGCTGAATCACTCCTCAAAGGACTACG
Organism: Corvus hawaiiensis; assembly: GCF_020740725.1. Lineage (NCBI taxonomy): Eukaryota > Metazoa > Chordata > Aves > Passeriformes > Corvidae > Corvus > Corvus hawaiiensis. Next base: position 36,265,221 of record NC_063220.1, on the reverse strand, counting down.
CATGCCCAGGGAGAAAGGTGAAAAGTTCACTGGGAGGATGACTACTGGCCTTCATCAGAAAGACCCCCGAGGAAGAGGAGAGGTCTTCCTCAGTGCGACCACCGGGACACACAGCGCATGCGTGGCCCGTATGCTAATGACTTCCGAGGAATAATTTGTATAACCACACCTGTCCCAAGGAATGTGATGAATATTCATAATTTAACCCTTAATACTGTGTTGTAGAGAGCACCGGGTGTGTGTGTTTGGAGGAGCGATCCCCACACACCCGGCGCGCCGAATAAAGCAAGTACCCACTTCTCTGACTCTGTCTCTGAAGTGTCTCCTGGCCCGGTTGAGGTGTGATTCATCTGGCACCCCGAGATGGGACCCTCTCTGCCCGGCTGCCGGATCCAGGGGTAAGCAGAGCTCCCAGTAGCCACCCTGAATTTTCAGGGGGAGCTCAGCTGTCCTTTGGCTCACGGCGGGGGCAGACAAGGACCATCTGCACCAAATTAAGGGATTTGCTATTCCTTTGAAACACAAGATACCTGCAGGTCCAGGGTTCGAGTCCCTGAGGGTGGGTTGAAAGTCCCGAGGAAGACTGGGTCTCCCAAAATTAGTCCTGGGCAAGAGGAAAAGTACTTTTAAGGGGTTGGACCCCGACTTTTAAAGGGGTTGGACCCCCCGGGGTTGGACCCCACTGTGAAAGATACCTTTAAGGGGTTGGACCCCGCTGTCGTGTGCTATTGTACGGCTCTTTGTGTTTTGTCTGTTGCTATTCTGCTGCTGTGGGAGTGAGAGTGGATGAGACGTGCTGTCAAAGTGCGGAGCGAGTGAGGAGCTCTATCTGCGGTTCCGTACCCCGGCGACGGGCTCGGCCAGAGAAAAGTGAAGCGTTTGGCAAAGAGTGAATGAGGAGAAATCATATCAAGCGTTGCTTTGGAATTCAACCTTCCTGTCCGAAGTGGGGTGGATTTTAGAGGAGAAAAAAATGTTAGCTATTGAATTGAAAACATCCAGACCCCCAACACCTTTCTAATGTAGCTCCATCTGATTTCCCTTTTGAAATCCCGTGTTTAGTGTATGAAAACAGTTGTGAAGCTTGTATTTGTGTACATGTATTAGAAAGTGGTATTGTACTTCTACTAGATGGAGTGGGTGATGTCCAAGCTGCCAGAGGAGAGAGCTTGGTATCAGACTAGAAAGAGCAAGAATAAAAAAACTTGGCAGAAAATGAAAGTGCAGATAATGTTAGAGTAAGGAGAGAGTGGCAGAGAATAGTAAAAAATTTGAAAGGAAGTGGTTAGAAAAGTAAGAGATGAGGAAAAGGCGAAAGCAATGGCAAAGGTGATGGCAGAAGTTGTAAGAATTGTGGACATTGTGATTAATAGGTTTGGGTGTTTAGTTCCCTTTTCTGCTTGGTATTTTGTGCGGAGCTGTAAGGCTCCTGTTATGTGGTGCTTGTGCAGAGCTGAAAGGCTCCTGTTTGGACGGGACCCATGCCCCTGTGCCTTTTGTGTTTTGTTGTGAAAAGCCAAAATTGGCAGGTTTCAGTTCTGAGGCGAGCTCCTATCTTGTGGGGAGCCTCGCCACCACTCTGTAGTTTATTGTGGAGAACTAGAATTGGCAGATTCTAATCCTGCTGCCTTGTGGGGATGGTGTTGTCCCTGTGCAGGCCCAGGTATTTGTCATGCAGCCTCAGCTGCGGGGGCTGTAGAGAAACCTATGGAGAAAATGTTTTGCTGTCCTTCCTTGGTTAATTTGTTAGTCACCTCTCTACTCCTGGGGTGGACTTGGTAAAAAAAAAAAAAAAAAAGATAAAGAACAATTGGTTACTAAAAGATAATTGATTGCTAAAAATGTGATTAGTTATTTAAAAAAAAAAAAAAAAGAGAGAAGGGGGTTTTAGGCAGTAGCATTGCTTGCTGCCGAACTCGATCTTGTCCAAAAGGAAAATCACTCGAACAAAAAGAGCAAACTGATAAGGCAAACTGCTCCAGGCTGAAAAGCAGAAGCCTACTAAAACCCTGAAGAAAAAAAAAAAAGGCAATCCAAATGCCTGATTCACAGACTGCAACTCTTGCAAAACTTTTTAAAGCAGTCTCACTCCCTCCACTGAAGAATCAATTGGAAGAAACCCCACTGAAAACCTGTGGGAGACAATCAAAGTGGTGCAACAAGCACTTCATAGAATAAAAACTAAAACTCCACTTGAATAAGTTAATGCAATTAAACTCTTGTTTCACTCAGACATATTTTTCATTTTTTTGGGAGGGGGAAAGTTTGTTTCTTTTCTCTTTTCTAGGAATGTCAAATGTCCTGACATCAAAGATAAAGAAAGCGGTTTGAGAGCAAGGAAACTGCTGGCAGCAAAATCACACCTAAATGTGTGATAATCATTGCTTCACTGTCACTTTGTGTTAGCCCCAAAAAGTTTTACTTCTTTTAATAATCGGTCTAGTAGGCCAAATTTTCACTTTTCTTTTATAAGAATCTACCAACACATGAGATGGAGCTGTATAAAAACCAATGAAATTTAAAGTGTCACCATAATTGCTCTCATTGTCAGTTGGTTAATGTTTGTAATTTGTTTGTGTTTTCATTGCAAGTGACTTGGTGAGAGATCAAATAGTAGTTAAAGCATTCTACATATTCTTGAGTTTCATTTTTGTCTAACTTGTTTTGTCTTTTTACTGAAAAAGAGTGTGGTTAAGGTCTTATAGATGTATCATTTGTCTCAACCAATATTATCCTGAGAGTTGGTATAAGAATTTATACATATTTGAAATCCTACAAATATGGACTAACCTTCCCAGTTCTGCCTCAGAAGGCTTCAAAATTATTATAATCTGGCTAAATTTTTTAGATTTTCTAATTAGTGAATTAAAAAAATCTTGATAAAACACAAGCAAATCCTACATGAGAAATGATTGAATCCCCCTTCCTAAACCAAGAGGGATACAGAAAAGCCTTCTACCAGCTCTCAAACTAAAGTGCTGTTCAATCTCATGCCATATGTCTTAAGAGGATGTTTTAACTTTTCCTCACCCCTCCTATTTATAGCACATTCTGCAATCTCAGTTGTAGGTGCAGAATGGGATGAAGGCAATTTATTCACCAAAAAAAAAAAAACAAACAAAAAAACCCCCCCAAAAAAACCTCCCTAAATTTGAAAGAGAATTCATTTCATTTTTAATCCCACCAAAATAAAGCCACAGTTTGTAGTTTGTGTCAAGATTAAATGACAAGAGTGCTACAATCTGTCTCCTAGAAAACAGAGCATAGCCCTAATGTAAAGATATGTTTGCATGAGAACATTTTGTATGAAAATGTTTTGTGTGTTAGTTTTGTATCATAAAAACTAATCCTTCATAATGTATAGAATTACACAGCAGAGTAAGAATATTATTATAACAAAAACTGTATAAAGAAGCTACAACCAAAGAAGCCTCCTGAAGATACCTGACTAGGACTTTAAAAGTGTAAGTTAAACCACTAAGATTAGATAAAGGAAAGAGAAATACCCATAGATAGTAAAATAACAAATTAAGTGATCCCATTAGTAGAAGATGTTGAAATTCCAGAGAGATCAAAACGGGCTCCCCCAGTGATTATTGAACTACTGGAAGGGGCACAACCAGTGTCAATTAAACAATATACACTAAGGCATGAAACATGAGTAAGAATAAAACCAATAATTACTAAATTTATTAATCAGAGGTTGTTGAGAGAGTGTAGATCTTCCTGCAATACCCCAATTCTACCAGTACAAAAGCCAAATGGAAGTTATTGATTAGTTCAGGACCTGAGGACACTTTACTCACAAAATTACAAAGTGACTGGGTGTGATTTTCAGTTTTAGATTTAAAAGATGCTCTCTTTTGTCTGCATTAGCTGAAAGCAGTCAGGAAATTTTTGCCTTTGAATGGAAAAACCCCAGAACAGGGAGAAAAAGCCAACTTACATGGACTGTATTGCCACAAGGATTCAAGACCCATGATATTTAGAAATCAATTAGCCAAGGAACTGGAAGCCTGGACACTGCCACTTGGAGAAGGTACACTCCTGCAGTACGTCGATGATCTACTGATAGCAACAAGGACCCATGAAGACTGCAAGAGCTGGACTGTAAGTCTTTTAAATTTTCTGGGACTAAGTAGATATAGAGTCTCCCCTGAAAAGGCTCAGCTAGTCCTCCAGAAGGTTTCGTATCTAGGGTATGAACTGGCAGGAGGGGAAAGAGCCTTGGGAGACAACAGGAAAGAGGCAATTTGTCAAATGCCCAGGCCAACCACAATCAAAGAACTGAAAACCTTTCTAGAAATGACAGGATGGTGTAGATTACGGATCTACAACTATAGACTCATTGTGAAACCTTTATACCACCTCCTAAAAGAGACTGGGGGAACTCACCTATGCTGGACACCAGAGACTAATAATGCATTTGTAACTCTGAAACGTGAGTTAATGCAAGCTCCGGCATTGCGCATACTGGATGTCACTAAACCTTTTCTGTTGTTCTCACATGAGAGACAAGGACTGGCACTGGGACTTTTGGCACAGAAGCTGGGACCGTACAAAAGGCCAGTGGCTTATTTCTCCAAGCAGCTGGACGTGGTCAGCCAAGGAGAGCCCGCCTGCCTGCGTGCAGTGGCAGCTGTGATCCTGAACATAGAAGAAGCTCACAAGTTCATACTGGGACAGCAGGTAACTGTTTTTATCTCTCACACAGTGTCAACAGTGCTCACACAGAAAGGAAATCACTGGTTAACCCCATCTCGCTTTCTTAAATACCAGGCTGTCCTAGCAGAATCGGAGGATGTGAGTATCCAAGTAACTAAAATCCAGCAGCTTACCTCCAGGGCAAGGCTACTGAAGAGCCCGTAAAGCACGACTGCATCGAAACCATGGAGGCAGTTTACTCCAGCCACCCAGACCTAAAGGACTCTCCACTAGAAAATGCAGAAAACTGGTTCACCAATGGGAGCAGTTATGTCAAGGATGGTAAGCGGCTCGCTGGGTATGCAGTTACAACCACAGACGCTGTCATTGAGGCGAAACCATTACCTGTGGGGACATCAGCTCAAAAGGCTGAAATAATAGCCCTAACTCGAGCCTTGGCATTGGCCAAAGGAAAACCTATCAACATTTGGACTGATTCAAAGTATGCTTTGGGGTGGTACACGCTCACGGGGCTATCTAGAAAGAAAGAGGTTTATTAACCTCACAGAAGAAAGAAATCAAGCATGCTACTGATATCATGCAGTTACTGGAAGCAGTAGCTATAACGCATTGTAAGGGACACTCCCAGGGTAACACTATCCCTGAACTGGGAAATGCTATGGCAGACAAAACAGCAAAAGCAGTGGCTGGCAGGGATCAAATTCAAGCCCTTGCTCTAATCCCTTCTAACATCCTTATGGATGAAAAACCCCCACCATATGACACTGATGATTTAAATTAGGTACAAGAAGGGAAGAAACAAATAGGATCTGATGAGTAGGCTAAAATAAAAGATCTCATTGTAATACCCAGAAAACTGCTAAAATTATTTATCCAAAGCGAACATTGCATCAAATCACCTTAGATGACACTTCTTGGGGGTTTAAAGAGGTATGAGACAAACTTACATCATGGTTACCCAACTTATCCTGGCTTAAACAATTATTTGTAATAGCTATTTGTGTTATTGCATTCTTACCTACTGTTTGTATTAGTAGTTACTGTTGTATGATATTATGTACTTGGAATCACGATGCTTATGCTCAATGACACAAGCATAAACTTAGAAATAAAATAGAGAAAGGTTCTTACTTTAAAGACATGCAAGATTTGTAGAGAATTACAAATAACCAAAGAAAAGGGGGGATTGAGGAAAGGGCAGTCAATAACTAACTCATGTAAGCACAAGTTATCTATTGGGAGACAGCAAATGTTAGTTCAGACAGAAGATGTTAATTACAAAGCCTGAGAAGCCGAATTCACCCTAATGTTGTCAAGATAGAGGGGACAAGGATCATCTCAGAGACTGCTGAATCACTCCTCAAAGGACTACGCATGCCCAGGGAGAAAGGTGAAAAGTTCACTGGGAGGATGACTACTGGCCTTCATCAGAAAGACCCCCGAGGAAGAGGAGAGGTCTTCCTCAGTGCGACCACCGGGACACACAGCGCATGCGTGGCCCATATGCTAATGACTTCCGAGGAATAATTTGTATAACCACACCTGTCCCAAGGAATGTGATGAATATTCATAATTTAACCCTTAATACTGTGTTGTAGAGAGCACCGGGTGTGTGTGTTTGGAGGAGCGATCCCCACACACCCGGCGCGCCGAATAAAGCAAGTACCCACTTCTCTGACTCTGTCTCTGAAGTGTCTCCTGGCCTGGTTGCGGCATGATTCAACTGTGAATTTTAGGTTCTCCTCTTTGCCTTGGCACAGTTTCAGATGCAAGGGGTCCCCATTCCAACCATGCTCATCATTAGCAGAGCCAACACAGAGTCCCCCCCGAGCTGAAAGGGGAATTAATCTCTCCAGAAGGTGTAAGAGTTTTGCATTTCCAAATCACTTCTTTACGCTGCTTTCTCTCTTTCCTGGGGTTAAAGAGGGATTGTGCTGTAGGGGTGATCAATTCCTGTAAGGATGCAACACATAGTCCTGCCTTGAGATCCCATTTTCTTTTTAAAAACCTGGCAAAATCCCTTTTAAAATCATGATGGAAATACCTTTTCGTGAATAAAAATGAGCCCAAGCAGTAATGTGCCAACAAAGTACAGATTTCCTGAGAGCAGTTCTCAAATTAATGAAGAAAATACCCATTTTTACTCCTCTAAACATTACAATTTTTCATTTGCTATACCTATTATAACTCCTCACAGTTAAAAGGTCAGGAATCAGTGTCATTATCAAGTCTAAGCCTGAAAAGAAGGAGAGGTGAGCTTATTTAATTCTTTTTGCATGCTCTTCGGTGCTTGATAAATTAGTATTTTCCTTCCAAGCAGTGATTTCTGTGCAGATACAAAGCAGCCAGATCCCAGGCTGAGACTTTTCAGACCTGCCCAAGTTGAAGTTATGTGGTTATTAGTGCTTAGAGCAATGTGACCCAGAGCTGTCATTGACTGAAGATGTTCCTCTCAGAGGTGACACACAGCCTGTCTCCCCAGAGCAGGGCTTTGGGCCAGCAAGTGACAAGCACTCAGGGAGCAAAAGCTCCTGTCCAGGTGTGTGGGAGGACAGGTGAAGTCTGTATTAGTGGGGCTGAACGAGTCAGCCAAATATGTGCCAGAATCAGCAGGCCAGATAATGAATCTTTAGACTTTGCATTTGCTGAAGCCACACTTTTGAATCTGACTCACCAGTTCCTGCCTGTGCTAACCCCTGTGTGAGAAGCCATAATTTCCCCATAACCACTCAGCAACAGGCAGTGATTATCCCATCTCCACAAAACACATCCGTGCTCACTGCCCACACCCCCCGCCTGCTCTCCCCACTGCTCTGCGCTCCAGGGTAAGGAATTGAGGGACATCAAGGACCTGGGAGGAGCATTCTCCACTCTCTTAATTCACATTGCACTCCATCCTTCTCCTCTCTTGGGGACAAGCTGAGAATCCGACATCAAGAGACATTTCTGCTTGGCTCCTTCCTCTCAAGCCTGCTCAGAAGATGAGCTGACCCCTCACTAACACCTTCTGGACACACTCACTGTGCTTCTTCCCTTACGCATCCAGGCCTGGCATGGGGAAAATCAGTGATTCAGATCATTCATGCACCTTCTGAAATCCCTCTCCTTGCTGATGTGCTTCAGGCTGGTCTAACTCAGCGTAAGGGCCAAATGATTCAGCTCATCCCAGTGAGTCCCGCCCACCACATTGCCCTGAAAGGAGCTATATTCTGTTATACAGTTGCATGAGCAAATGTTTTTAATACTTCAAACCTAGGCTTTGGTGTATAGCTGGGGTAGCACGCCCAGCTAGAGCATCTCCATCTTAAATTGACCAGCTGTCACAAAAATACAACTCCTTTTACTTGAGAACTGTTCTAAGCTCTTAATTTACACATTTCTAGTGAATTCTCACCCTCCCATTCAATCCAGAGGCATTTTTCCTTTTTGTTAACAATGTTCCTGCCTATTTACATCTTGTTTGCAGCCAATTTTCTGTTACAGAAGGTTTAAAAAGCCTCCATTGAAGCCTTTATTGTTTTTCCAACCTTCCTGTACTGTCCATCTCACTTTTCTTTCATAGATCAACAAACAAGACTCTCCGTTTCAAAAATCTCAGGTGCTTCAGTCTCAGTCATTTGTAATAGCAATCGCTGAGTATCCTAATGAAAGGCCATCCTAACCAGAGCAAATCAGACTGGAAAAGGGAAAAAAGCAACCACACAGCCCTCACTGCAGGATCCTCATCCCTCTTCCTGTTTTCTGAGAGGTCCAGTTGCTTTCCCCTCTCTCCTTGTTCTTTGCATGCCTCTTCCAGCCCTTTCACTTCAAAATATCCAGCTGAGCCCCTGTCTATGGATGAAGTTCTTCTCAGCTGGGCCTGTGGCTTTTCCCTGCAGAGGCAGTAATTTTAATTATCTGCTTTTTCTCACTGATTTGCAGAGCCTGTGACCATCACTGGCTCATTAATACACACACACAGGTAAGTGTCCAGAAATAGACTCCACTGCACAGCACACATTTTCCCTGGGAGTATTTTGGTTCTTTAGGAATACGTTTCTCTGTTATCATCACATCTCCTGCATGAGCCTGATGCAACTCTGGTTGTCCTGGTTTTCAGTCAGTCGATACTGGAATCAATATGAATGTGACACTGTGGCAGGAAGAGCCAGGTGGCATGTGGAAATGGAGTGAATATCAGCTTGGTCTCCTTCCTGAATCCAGGGGTTTATAAAGCCTGCAAGGGATGTAACACCACAGAATCACAGAGGGCAAAGTGCTCTGCTGCCTCACGTCTCATGTCGGCCCACATGAACTTTGGGGCTCCAGCCCACAAAATAAAAGAAATGAAATTTAGAAACTGTTAATGCAGAACCAACCTGATTAGAAACATTATCCTGCTGGAAGAGACGCACTTCCCATGTGCCAAAATCCCTGCAATAAAAACAACGCCCTTTTCCAGCCTCAGGTAAGGGAGGAGTAACAACACACAAGAGCTGCCTTCAGAGGCATCATTCCCTCAACTTTCACCCAAGACCAAAAATTCAAGTGATAGCGACTACGTTTTTTTCCACATTAACTGTTTTTTTTTTTCTTTTCCGACACATTTAGAAAAGAAATCCCTTGGCAGACACAGAGATCCTGGCTGAAGAAGAGGTCTGGTTACTGTGAGCATCGAAGAGGAATGATTTTTAAAAGATGAAAAACAGACAGTCTAAATAATTCTCTTTTTTTCCTTCTCAAATATAGAGCAATTTATTAATGCAACCTTATGTGCATTTAATAATCTGAACAGTTGTATTTTTCTGCTGGAAAAAAAAAAGAAATACAGTTTTCTAATTCCAAACCAAGACCTCCCACAGTTCACTTCCATATGCAGAGGAAAACAACCCAGTCCTCCGTGCTTTCCTGGCTGATGTTCATCACACCTATCCTTTGGCCTACTGCAGCTACAGCAGAAAATGCCAATGAAGAACTTTCTAGAAGTCAGGTTCAGGAAGCTTTTTGTGCTCTAACACAAACCATCATCATCCTGTACAAACATAATGGTCAAGGTATAAAGCCCAGCCAAACCAGGCTCCAAAACCACATTTTTTTCAGTGTCATTTTCACTCCTTCACAAAGCATAATTGACTTTTCCAGACCAGTTTATTCTTTGTTATCAATTTTACACCATGACAGTTTGTTCAAAAAGAAAAATTGAGATGTCAACATATTTTCAATTTTTGAGAGTGTAAGATGTAAATATTTAATGACCAGATTTAGAAACTCCTACATCTGTACTTGATTTATTTGCTGATGTTGTCAATACATTTTCCTTATACTTTATATTCATGTATTGATCATCCTTCCCCACTCTTTTCTTTCCAAATTTCTTCAACCTGCCAATGCCAGGACTGAGACATATCAACTGTAAAGTCTCAGGCAATGGCCAAGAGCTTAATTTTTATCTTCCCAGAATAAAATACTCCTGGGGATGTCTTGGAGTACCACAACTGCAATATGCACAGATGCAATAAAGCAGAAATGACCAAATGTAACAAAGGAAAAAGAGAAGGGAATTTTCTAGTTTTAATTTTAGCATTAGCACAGAAAAGTCCCACCTTTTTCCTGGTCAGATCACCAGCTCAGCACCAAATCTTCCAGGTCCAGCGTAGTCATATAAAGAAAAGAACACTCACATCTTGAAAATTTAGGTTATGGATATTTTGGGACTCCTGGAAACAGGGTGCATGTTTGATATTCTAATCAGTTGGTTAATGGAAGCTATCTGTTCAAAATTTATTTGCTTAACTACACAAAATATTTAAACAAAGTATTTAGTTGCTTGCAACACCTGCTAAAGACATGACACAATCTCCTTTTGAACTCTAAAACACAAGAGAGCTATTGAAGCCAGCTCTCCATCAAATACTAGCTCAAAATTACTTCAGAAAGAATTTCTTCTCATCGCCAGCAGTATCTTTTATATAATCTTCTTTGTACGAGTTTAAATATATTTTAAGTGGCGCATCAGCAACTCCTACTTCCAACAACTCAACTCACCAGGCAGAAAAATACCTTTGAGAACTGAAAACCTTCAGCATTTGCTAAGGTGGATGTGCATACACGTGAAGAACACTTCTGTAGCAGATATAAATAAATATAATTATTTAATGGATGATAGGACACACACCCACACAGATCCTAGAGGACAAAGCACTGGAAACTGGAGACTGTGCACTGGAAAACACTGCTGGCACCAAGGGCATCTTTCCCTTGCCTATTAGCACCGAGGAGAGACTCAAGGCACTCAGAAATAATCCTAAAAGCCATTTCCCAAGTCTCTACACCCAGATTCAGTTTCAATTCAATCCTTAGAGTGGAATCCTGGCACTGAAGGGTCAATGGAACTACTTCCCTTGGCTTCAGGAGTAGCAAAGCTTCCCCCTACGTCATCAATGCAGAATCATTCATTATTATCCTGATTGAGAACAACCTGTCAGGAAATGGGAACAAAACCTTTCATGTTATTTCCATGCTCTTCACTGCAGCAACACATGAATGATGCGCGTGGTAGGAACACAGCGTGTACAAAATGGGGGAGAAAAAAAGACAAAGAGAAAAGGGGGAAAGAAGCTTCACATTTGATATTTTACACTATTATGCAAGTGCTGAGAAAAGAAAATGGTTAGGGGTATTCAACAAGCAGTTATTTGGGAAGTTTTGGGATTTGCATGGAGGCAGGAGATGAAACACAGGCACTCTCCAATTTTTAGACACACATCGTTCACTTTTTTCTGAAGTGAGCCCTGAAGAATATAAAGAATGTTCATAGAGCAGTGTAAAGGCCTCCAGTGTAACACAAAGCAGGGTCCCACCCCAAACAGACAAGGACATGCAGGCAACTTCCTTCAGACTGAGTCACTGGGACTTATTAGGAAACAAATTAGCCTCATCCTCATCAAGCAGATGGTTTGGACAACCATCAGGCCTTTTCATCAGGAGGAATCACCACAAGACTCCGCAGAGCTGGGGTGTTGTCTCTGTGCTATCATGAGGGACCTGGGGCTGAAAAGCCAAATGGACAGTGACAAAGTTCACACAGGGATGGAACAGCAAATATCAGCGGCTGGGAGAGAGTGGCCTGGATGGCTTGGTGAGCTGAGGATGAGGAAACAGCAGCAGAATGACACAGGCAAATGTTAAGTCAGACAAAGATCAAAAAAAGGATGCCTGATATCCAGAATGGAGGATTCTATCTGGAGAAGCTTTGATAACATCCTGAGAAGAGTGCTGCAAGGGCACAGGATTTGTATATTTATTTTCAGATAGGTAGCCAAAAAAAACCCAACCCTGCTCAGCTGGACTCACAATACTAATTTAAACACAAATTATCTACCTTTGGATTCTTCCATTTTTTCTGTTTATCTCTTTTTTAATATTAAGTTAATCTCAAAATGCAAATGACCTTTTAAAAAATCCCCACCCTTAAGCCTCGTCGTGTCACCTCTTTTTCATCTGTACTAGTCACTAAATTTATCCTGCATTTGTGGAGTTTTAGTGCCCTAAACTCTCTCCATTCAATTAATAATGCCCTCAGATAGAGAATACTGTCTGCTATTCATTCCCTTAGTTCATTGGTGGGAAGGGGAGCATATGGGGACCAAAATACAGGCCAAGGATGTAGAAAAGAGCCTTCAGAACTGGCTCTTCAGCCTGGAGGAGCAGCTGATGCCCCCTCACAAAACGGCTCTGAAGAGCAGACAACAGCATTAATGTAATAGAACTGCCGAGAATGGCTCTCCTCCCTCCCCAGCGCACATCTGCTGAAGAACCCACAGCAATCACTCCCCTTGTACTTGAATTCACCACACAGGAGCTGAGGGTGACTTGAGATCTCCCTCTGCTTGTTCCTTTGGTTTGGTCTTTGCTGTGCTCTCCCGATTTCTCCGTGTCCCATTTCCTAAGTGAACAGAACCATTCTTTTCTTCTCATTCCCCGCTGCTTTCCTACAGAACCCACTCTGTTACTGGGTTATTGCACTGCCTGTTCCCCATGGAACAGTTCCTTGTTCTCCAATGCAGCTCTCTCCTTGGGATGCTCCATGCTGCTCCTCCTTTCTTGCAAAGTTCATTTCCTCCTCTCTTCCCTTCTGAAATCACTTCATTTATCTTCTTCCCCACTCATCCCCCCCTTTCCTTCTTAAGGGCTCCTGCTCTTCATAGGGATCGACCAAAGTGTCCGGACTGAACCAGGATGTTCCTTTTTTGTCTCTCTTCTGGCTCACCTGCCAGGCTCCACCTTCACCTGTGCTCTCCAGAGAGTGAAAGAGCAAAACTGCCAAGGAATCTTTTGAATTCTGGATGCCTTCATAGTCAAGAGGGTGTTTTGATACAGCTGAGATTCAAATTTCAGGGATGCTGACAGCCCTTTCATTCCTCTAAGCAAGCACTTCATTTCTGGATCATATACAAACAGAAGAGAGGAAGAAAATGATGATTTATTTTCACGAGTGAAACACAATTACTGGCATGTGAGATACAACAGAAATAATAAGTTTCTTTCTCATACATTTATGAACTGGCACTTGTTCATGGCAAGAGAGATACATTCTGTAGGCAAAAAGAGGAGGTATTCAAAGCATCAGTCCCAACTTTGCCAGCAAAAGAGAAGCAAAGGACACCATCTCTGTGCAGGCAAGGAAGGCACTTCCTTCCTCACAGCCACTTCTCCTGAATCAGCAGACACAATGTGTTTGCACAAGAGCTTCCTTCAGCTCCCCTCAGACCTTTCCTTGAGGATTGTTGTCCCCAGGCTGGAGGTTGCCAAGGATGAAGTAAAAGCAAGGTGGCATTTTGAGCAGCAAATCTGCTCTGGAGGACCTGCTAGAGGATAGGTGTCAGACTGAAGCAAATCTTAGTAGAAGCCCTAATAATTTTATAAAGTTACATTCATAAAATCACAGAGTTAGAAGGAACCTTTTAAGAATCATCTAATCCCAACACCCTGCCATGGGCAGGGACACCTCTCACTGTCCCAGGCTGCTCCAAGTCCCAATGTCCAGCCTGGCCTTGGACACTGCCAGGGATCCAGGAGCAGCCACAGCTTCTCTGGGCACCCTGTGCCAGGGCATCACCTCCCTAACAGGGAGGAATTTCTTCCCAAAACCCAATCCAAACTCACGCTTTATCAGTGGGAAGCCATTCCCTGTGTCCTGGCCCTCCAGGCTCTTGTAAAGAGTCTCTCTCCATCTTTCTTGTTGTCTCCTTCAGGTCCGGGAAGGCCACAATGAGGTCACCTGGGAGCTTCTCCTCTCCAGGCTGAACAATCCCAGCTCTCCCAGCCTTTCCTCCCAGCAGAGCTGCTCCATCCCTCTGATCATCCTGGAGCCTCCTCAGGCCTCTCTCCAGCAGCTCCAGGTCCTCCCTGTGCTGGGGCCCAGGACTGGGGCAGCTCTGCAGGGGGGGTCTCACCTGAGCAGAGCAGAGGGGCAGAATCCCCTCCCTCAAATTGCTGCCCACAGTTAATTACAGAAAAATAAGAGAAAAAAACCCTAAATTATAGCAACTTGGAAGCAGTATGTGGGATAGGAAAACCCTTTCTTTTTCTTACCCACTCCAGCTCTGCTGCAGATAAAAACTTCAGAGGCAACGTTTTGTCACACCAATGGCAAACAAAACACGGCTGTCACAAGCAAGAAGGACCATAATCTGTATCAAAACCCACAATTTAAACTTATTTCTGCTTGGGGATTCTGTTGGCCTCTCTGTTTTAGCATCCAGAGACTTGGATTGAGCTGGAATGTGGATGCACTGGGTGTGTACAAACACCCAGAGAATGTCCGACCCACAGCACTGCAGGAGCTGAAACAGTCCCCTGGCTGGAAACAAGGAAGGCTGGGGTGGTTTCAGTGGTTGCTTTTCACCACCGTGTTTTTGCACAGAGTTGGAAGAAACAAAATCTGGTTCATGAGGTGCTGTAAGATCCATACCAAGAGACTCTCTGCTCACACTGGGCTGTTTTCAATGCTGACTCCTTGGGTATTTTTGGAAATCCGAAGTTCAGCTGTGGTATTAACCCCCCTCCCTACACAGAGAGACACAAACAAACAAAACAAAACCAAACCCCTAAATTTAAAAGCAGCAAATCTGGAAAGGACACAAAACATGATGAAATTGGAAAAATCAACTAAAGGCCGCCTCAACATCACATGGGAAATGGTAGTTCAGCTTAAGAGGCTTTATTAATGCTTTTTTAAGGAATTTAATATTATGCTTTAAATTTTTAATTACAAGAAATATGGAGAAGTCAGATCTGCAGGTAATAAGAATTCACAGCCAGAAAGTATCCATTTTTCATTTGTTTTAGTAGTTTGTCTCAAAGCTCCTCAAACTTTTGTGATTTGCCCACTGCTGACACACAGCTCCAGGACAAACACTTGGGTTTCTCATCTGAAAATCCTGTCGATAGCACAAGATGTCCAACGAGAGCCAGTCAACAAAAAATCTGCAAGAAGAGTTTGGGGAATTTTCTGCACATCATAAATGTGTTTGAAATGCTGCCTTGAAGGTTTGGCTTATTGAACACCACTTTTTAAGTGTTCTGTTCTGGTTTCAGCTTTATCAAACTAGGTGAATTTGCTGTTAAAAAATGCCATCAGTAGCACTTTAGTGTTGGAGGATCTGTGGCATCACAGAACTGTGGGGTTGGGAGAGACTTTGCTGCACCACCTAACTAATTTTCCCACCCAGGATAAGCCATCCTGCATCTTTTCTGACCAACTTTCTGAAGGAATAGCAGCAACTCTGGACAAAAATTAAAAATAATAAAGTATTTCATTTTCCTCACCAGTAAAATACTGCACTTGTCTCAGGACTTCCATTTCTAGACCAAAAGGTTTGCTGCTTTGTGGGTTTTTTTCTAGCTGAAATAGAGAACCAGCTACCATGAAGTACCTTTCATATGGCCAGTGTCTTGCCAAAACTTGTGACTTGTTATTTTCAGGTAACTACAAAGCATAATTCCTTCTTTTTTTACTGCATGGCACAGTTCGGTCATGCAATTTTTGTCCTGTTCACCCAGGAGGTGCAGCCGCAGGTACAAGTGTTGGGGGTGTGCTCTCCCCAAAGAGATCCAGCCTCTGGGGGATGCAGATTTAATATCACCTGGATCAAACTACAGGAACTGCAGCTGGCTGCATAAACTGCTCTGAAAGGCACCCAGCTTTTTCCATCTGCATATTTATTAGCAATGCCATCATGCTTTATTCAAAAGGATTAATACAGCCGGAGTACAGCCCTGGGAACAGATCTCCTAAAGAGATGTCATGTGTGGTTCAGTCACACGTGTTGGAACAGTCTAAACACACAGTGGCAGTGCCAGTACTTTTATAATCTATGCTTGTAATCACCTGAAAACTTACCCCCAATTCTGAGACAGTGTTCTTTTCCACAAAGCTTTTGATTGGAATTAATTGTCTCTCCTGCTGTTTCAAAGGAGAATTTCAACATTAGTCCTGGTACTTCTTCCCCTGGGTATCTGTCCCAGGCAGTGTCCCAGCAGTGAGTTGAAGCCCTGTCATGGCAGAGAAACTCTGCATGCCAAACCAGAGCTCCTGTGTGGGACCAGGAATGTCCATGAGGTTTAACAGTAGGGGCAGAGCCATCATAATGACACCTTATCTAAACACAGGTTGTAGAGTCACTCATGCAGGTTTCCCAATCAATGCATAAAATCTTTTTAAAAATACCTGTGTGACAAAAGATGCTGTTAAATTCCCTGCCACGCCAACGCCTCTGCAGGCAAATCCAGAGGAATGTGCTGTTGTTGTTCCCCCGTGCAGTGAGTTGCCATGGCCGGAGCAGAGGTCTCTGACAGACTTTGCTGCTGGAGCATCTCTCCAGCTCAACATTTTGCCATTAATTCTCACAAAGCCATTTCCTTTCTGACACAGCTGCAGCAGACACTTGGGACTGCTGCGAGGCACTAGTTTGGCTTTCATCTGTCTGACACTGGCCTGGAGCAGACCTGATGACATCAGGGTTGTTGGGTCAAGACAATCTGAAGGCGTTTTAAAAACGGTTCAAGGTCTCCAACATTGATATAATTGATTTTTAACTGGAAGAAGAGAAGAGCAGTTGTTTCCAACTCCTCTAGCTTGACACAAAGCCAGGGGTGGATTTGCTGAGGTCAGGGCGGTGGAGAAAGGGTGAAAGAGCAGGGGAGGAAGGACAGGGCCAGGAGCAGCAGCTCCTCTGTGGTCAGGGCTGATGCAGGAGCAGCTGCAGGAGCAGCCACAGCACTGGATGCCCAATGCCCCAGGACCACAGCACACATCCCCAGCACACTGGCCAGCAAACTGCCCCCTCACACTGGAGAACAAAAGCCCCTGAGGCTGCCCACAGGGGGATGTGGATCAGGCATCAAACCAGAGACTCACAGAATCATTTAGGTTGGAAAAGACCTTTAAGATCATCAAGTCCAATCATCAACTCAGCACCACCATCCTGTTCACCATGAAACCATGTCCCCATATCCAGACATTTTTTGAACACTTCCAGGTGTGACTGCACCACTGCCTCGGGCAGTCTGCTCCAGTGCTTTACAACCGCTTCCATGAAGGAATTTTCCTACTGTCCAATTTAAATTTCCCCTGGCACAACCTGAGGCTGTTTCCTCTTGTCCTGTTGCTTGTTAAATACACCAAAATAAACTCTGAGGAAAAAAGAAGAGAGTAATAAAAAGTAAACATTTGGGTTGAATGCACGAGTAATCCATTGTGGCATCTATTGAAACTGGAAGAACATAAGAGAAAAAAGATCGTATGTGGGCTAGTAGCAGAGTATTGCATAAAGGCTGACATTTCAGAAAAGGAAACATCCTGAAAGTGAAGAAAAGTCTGTCTCTCCAGGGAAAATACTTAGCCTGTGTTATTTCTGATACCATTGTCTGCTTTGGGCTTTTAGGAAATGCATTTTCCTATGTTTATGAATTTTAGAGTTTTGCAAGTACTTAAGTATATGGAGAAGCATCTTGAACTCCTGATCTCTAAAAGCATAATTATTCTCTTGACTGAACAACTTTTATGATTGTTACTGAGCTTCTAAAATCTTCCAGTCTCTCACCCGTGGATTCTTGAAGGAAAAGTCAGTTGGTTTACAGTGGCTCATGTCCAAACGCCTCTTCCTTCAGTTACATGCCCTCTAATTCCCCACATCCCTCCTATTCTTCCCACCCACCACCATTTTCCTCTTGTCCTCAGCAAAACACATTGCTACACACTCTCCCTTCTCTCCCTGGACATAAAGGAAAACTGGCTTTTTTTGGTTTTTTGTTTTTTTTTTTTTTTAATACCCTTGTCAAAGACACAGCAATGCAATTCCAGTGGCTGCTTGACATTAGTTAATCCCATCATCTAATTAGACTCAGCTGTAATATGAAAGAACAGAGTTTATTCATTAATCTTCCCATTCCCTAGACAAGCAAAATATCTGAAATCAATACCAATGGTGAACAGCTTTGTGTAGAATACTAAAAATATCAAGGTATGCCAGTATTTTTTGATCAACCTGCACAAATTAGAGCCAAAATAGTTGGCTGTGCCCCATATTCATGTGTGACCAGGCACCTGATTTTTAATAAAGTATAAGATTTCTACATCTACATCATTAAAATGCAGATGTTAAATACTTCTTTATAGCAGACAGCAGGATCTTTGTCGGAGTCCTTGTTATAGCCTCTGTTTTTAACATTTATCTCATGGTTTATGCAAATAGCCAGGTGCACACAAGTCATTCCAAAAGCTTGTCTTGAGTGTAGGTGTGTTTGGGTTGGGTTTGATTCAGCGGATCAATGTTAAGAAAAACATCTCCAGTGACATTCTTCACAGGAGCACAGAACAGGAATGGGCGAACATCAAGGGCAGAAAGAAAGATCCTGGAATTACATTTTTAACCACAAAGACAGAAACTCCTAAACTAGGTATGCTGGGGAGACTATCTTCCTATCAGGAATAAAATCAGCTGAGCAGATCTGGCATGGAGATGACTTAGAAAAGCTCTTTGTGGGTACTGCTTTTCTACAACTGCATGAATGTTGACATCAAAAGGGGTGTGAAGGAACTGTGCTTGCAGGACAAGAAGCCTGCCAAGGATCTAAGCTTCTAGAATCCCTAGCAATGCAGAAATCTTTAATTTCTACAGTTTCCTTTTCATTCGCCAGTTTTTCACCTTTACAGGACAGCGTCTCACAGCTCAGTCTAGAAATTATACAAGACCAAAGGCATTTCACATGAGGGTCTGTGTGTTTGTAACACAGTCTCTGTCGTTCTGGTTTCCAGAGATACAGCCAGTTTTCAGAGGAGCACTTAGAAGAAAGGCAGTGTTTGCTAATATAATTTCATGGCAAAGATGCCTTCTCATGTTTATACATTAAATCATGAAAACGACAGCTACGTATGGCATCCAAGAGAACTGAATAAATTAAATTTCTTGTTTTGACATATTTTTGGTGTGAAAAGAAGGAACCAGTATCTTCACAAGAAACAATCTAAAGTCAAGAGCTACCCACCACTAAGAACTCAATCATGCTATCCTTGCATTCCCAGCGCCTCCTTTGAAATTCCATTCACCTTTGAAATTCCTATATCAAAGCAAAGTTTGTATCTTAAAAGACCTTCAATTATTCTGAAACTTAGTTATTAGAATCCCCCTCTCCTTCCCTCAGCCCAGCACAGAGACTGACAGTACAGTGGCACAGCAGGAGTTTAAGGGTTGCTGGAACAAAATTACTATTCTAATGATGATTACTTTGCTGTTATGTCCATTACAAAAGGAGCATTTGGAGAGGCTGTTGATTCTTGAAATTCATTCTTTCACTGTTATCAGAGTTTCCACAAAGATTTCTGTGTATGGGGTCATTTTTCACTATTACTCATATGCAAAACTCGTGTCTGAAGCTAAATGTACAAGAAAAAAAGGCTGTTAGGAACCTCAGGAAGCCATGATGTCTGAGAGGGCACAGGGAGACGTGGATACTCAGAATCGAGTGCTTCTCAAAACTCTTGCCTTCAAAACAAGAACAATCTCTAAGTACTGCTCTAAGACTTCGAGTATTGGAGCTGAATTAAAAGCAAAAAGATGGAGTGCTGTGCCTCATCACAAAGTGATAACAAGCAGCTTGTTTACACCTCACACTTGTGGGACAGGGCTGCCACCTGCTCTGGCTGCCCAGTGCACTCTGCCGCTCTCCAGAGCTCTCCTTCCCCCCAAGGTGGTGCTCTGCTCCCCATCATTTTGTGCCGGAGCACTGATGCTCCAAGCTGCACACCAGCATATTCCAAGCCTTGCTGCACCCTTTCACTGGTGGTGGCAGTGCCTGGACATTCCCAAATGCTCTTTCCTGCGGCCACCTTGCTGCTGGAATCAATTCCCCTCATACTCAGAGCTTTTTTTTTTAGTTCTGGAGGTGGAGGGGTTTTGTGCCCCAGTCCAAGGAGAAGTCGCACATGGGAATTTCCATTGCCACACGTCCCCAGGGCCATGGTCACCCCAGTGCCTGGAGCTGACACAGCAGTGAACTCCCCCCTCAAGCATTTTGGCCCAGCATGAACATCTGGAGTGGAGTGGGCTGAATATTCCCTCTGAGCCTGCTGTGCAGCTCCCTGCCCTAGGTATGGATGTGACAGGTCAAGATGAAAAGAGGGAAGGCCCTGCTGTCTGGGCCTGCAAAAATAAGGGAAAGGAGGCACCAGAACAGGACAAAACCTATTCCAGCTAAAGGGCCAGGGATTCCTGTGTGGATCACCACCCAGAGTTAACCAGGGTCTGACCAAGCAGCTGTCATTTGTGCCTGGATGTCTGTGCAGTTGGAAAAGAAGGGTGTGGGGGGGAAATTTCTCCTGAATCCAGAAAAGATGTCTTAGGCCATCATCAAAATACCATTCATTAACACACTGTGGAGACAACTCCTCTAACCAGGGGTACGGATGCAACAAGTAAGTAAGTAGGTGACCAGCCCTAGCCAGAGCAGGAGATTTTCCATGGATAAAAGGGCTGGACCATACCTGGGTTTGACACTGCTGGCAGTGCTGGTGCTAGGCTACCAGGCTGGCCAGGATCTGATCTCCAGGGGAAGGGGAAACAATGGGCATGCTGAGACCAGCACAGTCTTCCTGGGAGCTGGGAAGGACCACACTCTTCTACCTAAACATTCAGGATGAGATTTCAGGCTGTTTTTCCAAGTTGTCTGGGCTCCTGGTTTCCGACATGTCTGAGAAAGGCCACGGGACTGTACTCAGCTGATGCAAAACAAGGCAGCTGCTACTCCAGAACCCCTGGGGGTGTTGCTTCTGCCCTGAAGTGCTCCTTAACTCCTGCCACAGCATCCAGATGGCACTTCTGACATTGCAGGAGGGTGGCATTCACCTTCCAGCACCTGGTGCAGGCTGCTTATGTCCCCTAGGGCAGAGTGTGAAGAAAGAGGAAGGCACTGGTTTTACCTCTTGGCAGAAAGCAGACTGTGTTTCTGCCCTCAGCATGGAAAGGTGTGGGATAATCCCAAGCATGCACCAACAGGGGCTGCAGGAGGGACAGAGGGTTGAGGAGAGGGAGAAAGTTCAGCCAGCCCTGCTGTGGGCAGCTGAGTGGGAGCAGGGGAGGAGGTGTGAGGGGTTACAGCCTCTGGCAGCCAGGAGCTCACCTGGGCTGAAACACAAGACAGGACCTGCCTGACTTGCGTTTTGGAGGGCTTCCAGTCTCACCTGGAGGAAGAGGAGGAAGGGCACGCGCTCACCAGTGAGCTGCTGATTAATTAGAGGAGACAAATGCCAGCCCAGCTGCTGTAATGAGGAGAGGCATCTTGGAGCACTTCCCTCACACACTTGACACTGGCCACAGCACTTCACCGGACAGGCCACAGGCTCACTCCGCTTCTGCAGAGCGAGCATCCATACAGATTAACACCTCCCAAAGCTGTTAGGCACCAATACCAGATACAGTGTCCTCCTTCCTGACCTCTGTGAGAAACAAGCTTCTGAAACATCCTATCTTGTTGAATTGTAAGAGGAGATAGAAATTAAAGCTATAAATACAGCTGCTAAACACAAACACAAAAAGGGAAAGTGTGAAAAACCTTAATGCTGATATAAGTTAAGGCAAAAATGAAGATCAGGATGACGAGAAGGAAATATTTAAAAACCGAGAAGGGTGGAAAGGGCGATTGTTGAATCCTGAAGCATAAAACAGGATAAGGATTTTTCAGACAATCTTAATATAAAAATAAAGAAAATTTTCCAGATTGCAGTGGAAGCTCTTGCCTGTAGAACAATGTGTTCACAGCAAGATACTTTTAGAAATTTTTTTTTCTGAAACTAAAAGACTAAAAGATAATTAATACTCTATTGTGGAAGATAGAAGGTACACTTCAAAAACAACCTCTTCTTCTTGTTGCCTCCATCAGCTGACTTCCTGGAATGCTCCATTTGTCTTTAAGTGGACTCTTAGAGAATCCTGTTGAAGACTTAAGAGCCCTCAGTAGCACCTTCTCATCTTCTTACCCTGCTGCCTGCTTTAGGCATCTGCAGCAGAGTCACATGCTTGAACTAAAATGTCATCTCCCTGCTCCTCCTCCTCAGCACTAAGGTGATTCCTCCCACAGCAAGCCCTAGGACTGCTGGGATTTACAACCTAAAGTGTGAGGGCTTGGGTTTTTTTTTTCTTTTTAATTCTACCCAACAAACAAATCAGCCAAGACGGGGATTAGGATCATAAATGATCTCATCACTCCTTTCAGCCACTTCTGGAGCTTACTTACCTCTCCCCATCTTTGCCTCCCCACTGTTATGCTCACAAAGAACAGGGAAGGGAAATATTTAGATGGGGAGATAAGGCAGGGACAGGAGCCAATCTGATGAGTGGGAGGAAAGCAGCAGGTTAATTGTATCTTGGTGAAATGACAGGGCCAGAAGCAAGTTTAGGAAAGAGCTCCCTGGACTCATCCCTATCACACTGCTTCAAGACTCGGCCCTGCAGAAGGGAGCAGCTATTCAGCTACAGGAGGTTCTCTATTTTCACTGTCTATTTAAATGATATTTATGACTGTGGCCTAAAAGGAACCATTCCATTACCTAATCCCTGACTGCAGAAATAGCCACAGGTGCTGAGGGCAGGGATGGGCTCTGTGAAGCTCAGCTAAGGAGAAGGGCATGCAATTCTTTGAGGCATTGACTGTTCCACTTACAGCACTGATTGGCTGTTCATCTTAAAAGCAATTCATCTTTCTCATGCTTATTGATTAACAAAATGTAGAGTCCCTGACAGCGACATTGTTGCTGACTTTGGGAATTTTTTTGTGGTTGCCAAAAACGTGAGATAAGCCCCACTCCCCACAGCTGTCCTTTGGGAAGCCTCACTCGACTGCCATGCTTCAAGTTTTTGATTTTCCATGATGACATGGAAGAAGAATTTGTGTGGCTGGCACGGCACAGCCAGGGCAGCTAGAACCCCCTGCTCTATTTCCAGGTGAGTTTTCCTGTGAACCACCTTGAAATAAATGGAGTCGCCTGCTGTGTCAGAGATGTTTATCTCTAAGGAATGCTGCCTTTATTGGAAAAGCTGAGTGAAAAGAGCTCTCTCATGAATCTGAGAGTGGAGATTAGACTTGTTGCCTTTAGATTAAACCTCTCCTAATTAACCTTCCAATTAACCTCACATCACTCCTTTGAACAAGACCATAAATACGAATGTTACTACATTCCCTTTTATCAGAAAAGAGTGTTTGCTAGATGGAGTAATGATAGATGGCCATAATCTACAGGGAATTATATTAGCAAGAGTTTCAAGCTCTGCTCTCAGTCCCCAGGAGGAGCAGAGAGGGCACAGCTGCTCTGACAAGCACAAAACACAAAGCACAAAATTTTCTCCTCAAAGTTTTGCAAAGTGAACTCTCAGATGCAGAATCACTTGGAAACACTGGCCATGTTTGCTAGGTTTAGAGAAAACCTGAGCTGAAAAACTATGCTGTGGAGAAATTAAGGAAACCAAACAAAGCCTGACCAACCCAGCATCCCTCAGACAGGAATCAATGAATCTGCAACAACAAGGCAATGCTCCAAAGGAAATCGTCCTCTCCCTCATGTGAGGAGGAGCAGTTCTACTCCAGGGGGTATTTTTTACGTAATTCCCAATATGCTGAGACATCCTTTTCTCCTTATACTTACCCAGAACAGCCCCTATCTTTTTGCCTTCTCAAAGACTGTTTTTCTGTGTGTGAGAAGTTCTCTCTGTTAGAGACAATGCTCTGCTGAATGTGCAGGTGGCAAGAACGGATATTGTTTAAAAACTGGAAATAACTCTGTGTGAACTTTCAGTCTATGACCTTTAAAGTTTCCAGTCCTGGTTTTCCTTTCCTCACTGGTTGGGCTGGGTACCAGTGCCTTTGTATTTAAATGATTTCACTGCTACCTCCCCTTGCTGAGCAAGTTTCCTGTGTCACTGGTTTCCACCGGGCAGCCCTCCTGAGCTCATGGTACTCAGCCAGTGACCCAGGCCCAGCCCCACGTCACCCCTGAGGGACAAACAGGACAGGCACCAGGGTGCCACCCCACCCAAGCAAACCCCAGCAGCCTCCAGTGATGCTGACCTTCTCCATCCTCTGAGAATTCACATTCCTCTGCTGGGCTTGAGGGACACACGGAGATTTTCTTGGCCACGTTCTTGTTAAGGCAACACCCCCTTCACAATTTTATTGGCCAAACCACAACCACATCCCCCAGTCCTGGAGCTCTCATCCAAGGCTCTGTTTCTGTTGCCAGTACCTGCTCTCCAGCTGCAGCAGGACACAAGTCATGCTGCCTCAGCTCTCCTCTCAGAGAGATCCCCTGCACTCTCAGGTATAAATCTCCTCCTTCTTCCTCCTCCCACCACCCTCCCAGCCTCATTTCCAGCCCTCCCTTAGGTTCCAATGAGTTGGGAAGTTCCCATTTCACTTAAATCCTACTAGCCGATGCATCTCTTGTGCCACAGCAGCCTCTTCCCAACAGATTTAGGCTTGCATTAGCTTTTTGAACATGTATCTGTACATACATGATTGACTCCTCTTCCAGGACTAGAACTAGAAATGCCAAACTCATGCCAAGAGAAATGTCTCACTAAAATCCATTTCTGCTGACTCTCTCCAGCAAAAGGAACCAGCAGTGCTCATAACTCTGGAGAAGAATTTAAACATCGCTCAAGCTCCAGGGAAAGGTAACAATTTTTAATTCTCACACTGATTTTTTGGGCAGCACTCTGGCAACGCTTCATTTTCCCACCCAATAATTCAAAATGTCGGAGCGCTTTTTCTTACTTTTCCCTAGCCTACAATTCAAGCCAGGAATGTTGTATCCTAAAAAAAGAGTGACTCTAGGATACATTTCTATGCTGCCATAGCAGCTCACCAAGAACATGCACCTGTACCTGCCTGTGCACAGAAATAACCAGCCTCACACAGGCACTGGGAGTTCTGAGCACACGGATAAAGCTGGGAATGAAAAAAAAAAGCTGAGAAAGAAAGAAAGAAGAGGAACACAATATCCATTTTACCGAGGAATATGATTTTTTTTTTTTTTTTTGGTTTTCAGAAGAAGAAAAGTTCTCTGCCCTGCAGCAGCCCCAAGTTCTCTGGTAAATTTGTGTCTCTGGACTGAATTTGGAACAACAGGGCAACGTTTAACAACAGAGCCATTAAAACTGGCAGAACAGCTGGAAAATCAGGCTTTTCAAAGAACATGTGTGGCTCACCAGACAAAACCAGCTACTGCAGGGAGCTAAATTAGTGGAGAAAAGAAAGAATACCTGCAGTTAAAAGAACTTCCTTAGTCCTGGGCTCAGCACTAGAGCCGAGAGCAAACACAGGATGGAAAGCTGCTCTCCACCCCATGTGAGCTGCTGGGCTGGACCTGCTGAAACAGGGATTCAGATGGAAATCCAGGCTAGCACTTCAGAGAGTGCCTGTAAATATTTACGTTTGCTTTTTCAAGTTCTGACAAATAAATGGCCAGAAGTAAAAGCAAGTTTGTATTTGTGTGCATTTTTGGAATGTTTTGCAAAGAGCTGCAAAGATGAAAACAAGCATCCTGTCAGTCTGACCCTTGCTGAGCATCAAGCAGGAGGGTTGAGTGTTCTCGGAACAGAAGTAAATGCAGTGCTTTCAGCCAAAGTAAAAACAAAATCTATTCACTGTATGCAGTTATTTAGCCAGCTTTCCGTGGATGAAGGTTTCTGTCATTCACTTGCATTCAGTTAACTCGGGGTATTTAAAAAATTTACCATCACAAATACAGAGGAAAAATGAGGCTTCAGTGGGAGAGAGGTCCTGCAGGATGCCACTGTAGCCAAATTTGGAATTCTGTGTTTTCTAGAGAAAAGAGACTAAGCTCTGGCTTTCTCAGAATCACAGATTATCACGAAGTCACAGAATTCCAGGACGGTTTGGGCTGGGAGGGACATCAAAGCCCATCCAGCACCACTCCTGCCAAGGGCAGGGACACCTTCCACTGTCCCAGGCTGCTCCAAGCCCCATCCAACCTGGCCTTGGACACTTCCAGGGATCCAGGGGCAGCCACAATGGCATTCCTAAAAAAATGTCTCCATAATTTAGCCCTGGAAGCTGCTCTTGTGAAACTCATGATGCCCCTTCTGGCTCTAGACAAAAACATGCCCCCAGTCTGGGTGTGATTGTAAAAAACATCCCCTCCTGCCACTGCTTCAGCAGAGTCCTTATCTAAGTCTTAGAAAGCCTCTTACAAGGCCATTGTCTGGGTTCAGTTCTTTCACTCTTCCTTACCAGGGCTTTTTTTGCATTTCTGCATAGGTTCCCTAATCTGAGCCTGCCTTTTGAGCTGAAGTTTCATCTCATTGCTTCTCCAGGAGTGTTCTGGTTGTGCTGAACAGATAAATGATGGCCACAGATAGCTGCTTACCCAGACTATGTCAGCAAAGCCCTGACTGCAAATGCAAAGCACTGCAGGAAAATTTCGATTGGATTAAGGACAACCAGACACAGTTTTCATATATTTACGCATTATTTTATGGCTACTCGTTATCTGGACTTATTTCTGCTTAATGCCTATGGAGAATGAGATCACTAAGCCACTCCTGTTATAAATAAACCTCCTGTGCTCAAGAACAAACAGAAATGAAATAGGTTTTCTTTTGTCTTTGTTCTAAAGGATAACTGCAATATGTATTGTAAGCATATATAGCACAGCCAATGTGATACTCAGGAGAAAAAGCAAAGGAATTTGCCTCCACTTCCAGCAAATAAGGGCAATTCAATCTTTGTTTTCTGCACAGACCAAAGGGAAAGAGAGAAGCTGGTCAGCATTTTCTGGGCTGTTAGTTCCACACTGCCATACTGTCCAGTCCTCAGACCATGCAATTATTTACACTTCAAACATTTCATGGCTCCAGCTGCTTCTGAAGGAAGGTTTTCAGTAAGATTAAATTACCACCAAAATTTTTTTTAAAGACAGACCACCACTAAAACAACCTCCCCAATAAAACAAGTACTGCTCTCATACCCAAAATGAGATTACACTGGATATTTAATGTATAAAGAAGGTTGTCTGTTCTTAAACTTCCGATTTACCACCTTTTAACTCCTTTTAAGTTCTTTTCATCGACTCCCATGTTCTTCTTACTGTAAGACCAAATTTCCTTCAAGAAATATCCTTTTGTACCCTCAACTCAAGAAGTTGGCAGAGCTTCCAAAAGATTCATAAGAACCTTCCCTATATATTAAATATCCAGTGTAATCTAGCTTTGGATACGAGAGCAGTACTTGTTTTACTGGGGAGGTGGTGGTGGTCTGTCTTTTGAAAATCCCAGGTGCACAGGTACCTGCAAGCTTTCACACCTTGCCAGCTCTGGGCACTTCTCATTTATGTTTCACACCCAAACGTCCTGTCAGGAAATGTTGGGAGAGAGAAGAAAAGAAATTATGAACGAAACATCCCCAGCCTGGTTGTGCAGAGAGAGAGCAGGGAGGGTGCCCAGAAGGCTTGGAAGAGTGGGTGTGAACTTGGCTTGACTACCTGGCACATTCCCTGCTCTAGAGACAGGCTGTGCTGAACCAGCACAGCCAGGAGAACTCCAGCCAGGAAGGGAAGGACTGAAATAATGAGTGAAGGAGGATCCACAGTCCCTGCAGGCAATGGGATTGTCTAATACCAAGGAAATGACTTGGAGGAAAAAATGGGGGAGTTGGTGACTCTGTGTGTTATGAGCTGCCATGGAATTAGAGAATCCTGGAATATTCTGAGCTGGGAGGGACCCACAAGGATCATCCAGTGCAGCTCCTGTCCCTGCACAGACACCCCAACAACCCCAGCCTAGGCATCCCTGGCAGCGCTGTCCAAACGCTCCTGGAGCTCTGGCAGCCTCGGGGCCGTGCCCATTCCCTGGGGAGCCTGGGCAGTGCCCAGCACCCTCTGGGGGAAGCACCTTTCCCTCATCTCCAGCCCTCCCCTCAGGTCCTAGAGATTTTCACACCTTCACAGTTTGAAATATAACTCATTCTACACTGGGTATAGGTACAGGCACACAGAGGAGGAAAACTGGCAAAAAATGCTTGTTATAGACACAGATATTTATAAAATGGATCAAAACATTTGGATCTCCTGCACCCTATTACTTCACCTTTCTCTCCTCATCCCCTTCTCCTCCTCTGTCAAGCTTAATTATTCTCCAATAACTACAGCAGACTCAGAGGTTTTTCTGCTTCATCTGTGAGTCTTCCAGCACAGGGGTTTTGCTTTCCACCATTTTTGATCTTCCTGCCATAATTTGGGCTACAGGAAAACAGAAATAAAACTGAAACTGAGCCAGAGGTTCTCAGCACGAGGGACCACCCAGGTCAGTCTACTCAATAGCACTGTCAGGTGTTCCTTCACCACCAGAATAACAATTAAGTAACAAAATCAAGGAAGGAGAACATTTGAGGGATAACCCAGAAAGAACAGCCAGGGAATAAGATTAGTTTATTATTTCATGGAAATACATCCCATAATACTGCAAACTGCCCCCTTCTCTTGCATTAACACTTCACTGTTATTGTTCTTGTGTATTTTGCTGATGCTGGGCTCTAATTTTCAGATGTAATGAGCACCTACCACACAAACATAATCCAAGAGCTTCTCTGGACACTCAGCCCATCTGATCATCAGGACATACACAGATCTATTAATATTTCATCCTGACATGTATTTTTAATCAAAAGATCTTAAAGTCCAGTTAAATCTCCAGTTTATATATTCCAGTCCTTAGATGCTTCATTAATAGTTTATGAGATACAGACCTTACACAAAAATGTCAAGATTGCGATGATTTACATGGATTTCTAGGACGATGAGGACACACTGAAATAAGCTCTGTATCTTCAAACTCAGTACCAAAGCATCATTCACCATTTGAGAAGGACAGCTACAAACGAAGAAGTTTCCATAAACAGAAGACACAGTGACATTTTAATAATTTATTTCAAATACACCATTGCAGTGTTCGCTGGAGATTCAAATCCAGAGACTGGAAAGAAGAAGAAAACTGGAAAGGAAAGCAAAACATTAAGGATCTCTGTGTCAGCCAGACATTTTAGAGCACCAATTCCCAGGGTGTCCCAGACAGAGGCCTGGATTTGAGACCAACAGTGAAAACACACTTAACTCTTCCTAATATATCTGTCTTATTCAGCTGTTGATTCAGACTAAGTATTTGATAATTCATAACTCCAGCCTCCAGCACAATTACATCAAACCAAATAAAAAAGAATTCCTATGACTGCTGTATTTATTTTAACAGGAAAATAAAAAGAAGGTAAAAAAGGGCTACTCTGTGTAGAGACAAATCAATTTAAATTCTAAGAGGGAAGGAGGATAGGATTCCACAGTGAAAAATTAAATGCTGATGACAGGATGATTAATAAAAATTAAGACAGGTTATTGGTTTGGGGGTTTTTTGTTGGTTTTTTTTTTTAATTTATTTTTTATTTTTTTTATTTTTAGTTTGGGGTTTTTTTCACTCTTTCAGTGAAGACATTTTGCCTAATATCCAAACTGAACCTCTCCTGGTGCAACTTGAGACCATTGAGAGCATTGGACAGTGCACTGTAAATCATAATTTTTATTTACCAGCCATGTATTACCCACTGTGGTGAAAGAATTAAGTCTTTTGGGGTAAAACCCTCCAAACTATGAACTCTAGCAAGTTGTATTTCTTGGGAGTGATCAGAGCAGCTGTGCAGCAGCCCCACAGTCAGAGATCAACCCAACCCCAAGCCCAAATTGAAGTGATTTGTCAAAGCTGGCAGCAAGGTGGAAACAGGCGCTGCTGGGGCTGGACCACAACAGAGCCACGGAGCTGCTCCAAGGGCTGGAGCCCCTCTGCTCTGCAGCCAGGCTGGGAGAGCTGGGGGTGCTCCCCTCGAGAAGAGAAGCCTCCAGGGAGAGCTCAGAGCCCCTTCCAGGGCCTAAAGGGGCTCCAGGAGAGCTGGAGAGGGACTGGGGACAAGGGATAGAGGGACACGACACAGGAAATGGCTTCCCAGTGCCAGAGGGCAGGGATGGATGGGATATTGGGAAGGAATTGTTCCCTGGCAGGGTGGGCAGGCCCTGGCACAGGGTGCCCAGAGAAGCTGTGGCTGCCCCTGGATCCCTGGAAGTGTCCAAGGCCAGGCTGGACATTGAGGCTTGAAGAACCTGGGATAGTGGAAGGTGTCCCTGATGTGCTTCCCCTGTCCTTCCCAGCTGCACGGTGCTGGGAAAGATCCAGTGTTTTTATGGGCCATGGTAGTATTGAGGAAAAAAAGCAAATGGTTGCTGTTACTATAACAAAAAAGTTTTTCTTCCCTCAGTGATATTTTCTTGTGGGATGGATGCTCCCTGTAATCCTGAGTCTTCACAGCACGTTTTCTTTAAAAGAATAGATTAAGTTAATAACCCCTTTAAAATACATAAAAGGTATATTTGTATGGCATATGAAAGACAAATATTTGAGTTTCTGCTCTAACTCCTCCAGTATTTCCAGTCCCAGGGATGTGCTAAGTGAGCCAGGGGCTATTTCTCTCATACTTTGATTCCTCATTCCTAGAAACTCTTTCAAAGGTTGGGGTTTTTTTAAATTATTTTTTCCATAAAGAAACACATTATTTGAAAATCTGATTAACATTGACTAAGGTTTCTAATAGTACAAACTTCTTTCTTTAGCCCCTAATGACACCTCTGTATTCCACCTACACTACCCAGAGAGACAACTCATCACCTCTTCCCCTGGTAACAGTTTCCTTCTATTCCAAGAATTAACCTTTTTCTATCAATTTTTTCTCTTTCCTTTTGAGGTTGGCCCGTGTTTTATCTGTCGAGGACACAGCATGACTCAAACCTCATCTGCTTTTTCCAGATACAATGCACCACCTGGTCTAACAAAAAAATACTTCTTGTATCTTCCTGTGAATCTCATCTCTTCCAAGCCTCTGGACAAACACAGTTCCAAGCTCACTTTCAGGAGTTCCTGACTGCAGCATTCTCTTCCAGTACCAGATGGAATCACTTTATTAGTCTCTCTGGAGGTTTGCTGGGTGAAAAGCCCACAAAGTTCATTAGCAAATGATCATATTTAGTACCCAAGCTGTATTTTATACATTTACCTGGCTTGTTGAGCCATGTCTCAATTTTCAGGAAATATATATGACATATTTAAGAGCAAACGCGGCAAATGTTCAGATGTACGTGACTTACAATTACAAGATTTGATGCATGCTTTCTACACCCTTGCTGAACACAGGTGTTTTTCTAAGGCCGTTTGCAAAATCCAGAAAGTGTGAAGTGAGGTTTGCTCCATGCAGGAACCGGGAAGAAATTCCTGTCTCAAAGATTAGTGTCTTATTTTCACACAGAATTTCTTTTCGCTGAATATGTGGTGCAGTCATTGCTGTTTGGGCAAAAGTCTGTGATTAAAATATCTAAACCCAGTCCTGCTAAAAATGAGCGATATGGTGAGCAAAGGTGTTACTTCAAAGACAGCAGTGGACTTTCGGAGATTGTTGGAATGAGCTACCAAGCCTTCTCACTCAAGTGCAAACGGGAGAGGTGTCACTGCCCTGGTATGCAGCCCATGTTGTGTCCAGGCTCTCCAAATCTTGTTGGAACATTTTTCTGACACGTCAGGGCGTGGGGCACAGATCTGCCCTGCTATGAACAGAGGAAATGCTCAGCTTGGCTTCCCTCCTTCCTGGAGACGAAGCCCATCAAACTAAGGAATTCCGAATCACCTTTGTCGCTCCCTGGGAGCATTACAGCATCAGGTGAGATTTATCCATCTGCTGATATTTCCTTGTATCCTCCAGATGAGCCAGGGCACCAAGGGCCGTGTCCAGCCTCTGCCCTGCCAGGGACTGACACGGGGCACAGATGCCCATGCTGACCTCTCAGGGAGGCACCAGATCAGTGGCACAATCCCACATTCACTGCAGCTTGCTCCCTCT
The DNA here is from genome assembly GCF_020740725.1 of Corvus hawaiiensis. Classification (NCBI taxonomy): domain Eukaryota; kingdom Metazoa; phylum Chordata; class Aves; order Passeriformes; family Corvidae; genus Corvus; species Corvus hawaiiensis. Next base: position 36,233,082 of record NC_063220.1, on the reverse strand, counting down.
GGAGCTGCTTCAGCCTTGCCAACAGTTTTCTGCTGTTGCTTGGGCAGCCCCTTCTTGTTCACGGGCTCCTCATTCTGTAACATTGAGCACAGCCTTGCACAGCACCAACTACATCAAAACAGGCACTGAAATACAGCAGCACCACTAAATGTGGTACTGAAGACTCCCAAACAATGCAAGGCTGACAATCATCAGGCCAATTCTTCTCCAAGGCCTTGGAAGGGTTCTTCTTGGCTAAGTAATATCAGGAAGTCCAAAACCCAAAAGAATTTTAACAGAGGTCAAACTCCTCAACCTGATGATAAAAAGCGCTGCCAGAAGGAGAGGAGCAGCAAGGCAGGAGATACAACACTGCCTGGAGACATTCCTCTCTGCCCATCACTAACAAACAGGGTTTTACAATACATTAAACATGGTTTTACAACACCTTTGTGATTAAATTGGCATTTAAGCACAAGGAGAAAAAGCCACAAAAGAGTCTCACAGCTTGGCATCCTTTCATGAAATTTTGAAGATAACAAAATATAAGAAAACTTTTCTGTCTAGAGGCAGAAGATAAACAAAAGGTGTTACAATCTGAAAATGAAGTCAAAACACTTTGACAGCAGCAACAAGTAAGTTAAAAAGGAAGAAGGAAGGGAAAAAAAAGAACAAAACAATTCCCAGAAAGGTATTCAACATAACAGAGCTGGATTAGCAGGATCTTCCAAACATGTGAGAGGAGGCAGGAAAGGGACTGGATGTCGTTAGCATCCTAGCATATATTTAATGAGCTAGAACATTATGTGTAATGTTCTGCAAGGAATACCTGTAATCAACACCCCTTTTCCCCAAACAACTCGTTATTTAAGGTTCCCTTCTCTTCCAGTATGTGACATGGGTGTGAGGCATGTGAACACGAATGCAGTCAAAGATGCTTTTAGTGCACTTCCCAGCAGCTCAGGCTGTAATGGAAAGCCAGGGTTATGCATCTCATTTTTAGCTGTGCTGGATACATGATTGCCTCCTCGAGTGGCAATCACAAATTATTATCAAAGGGCAACACAAATGGCATTCAGATTTCAGTGCCTGAGCTCATTATGACATTTAGAGCACTTACTGCTTGTTGTGAGTTTTGCTGATTGCTGCTTATTCACAGATGACAAATATTGCAGAGCACCTCAGACAACCAGAGCCATTCTCTCCAGTTCTGTGTCCCAGCTGACTCCTTGTTTTGTGGGTAATTTGGCTGTGCTGAGCAGCCCTACAGCAAAGAGGCAGGAGAGAACTGGCAGCCAGCTTGGGTTAGGTGTGACATCACCTGTCCAACCCCACACAGAAGCTGAGGTCAATTTTCATGAAAGCAGATGCTGAAATGTTGCAGACTTTCTGAGGGACTGAAAGCCCATTTTTCACAACTTCGGTCCAGTCAGCCATTTCAAACCCTCTCACCACAAGAGAAGTACCAAGGAGAATTCAGCTGAGGTGTATTTCCCTGTAGGAGCAGAAATAGGAGAGGGAAAGGCTGGAGCTATGGCCTTGGCCAGGGGGTTTGGAACTAGGTAATATTTAAGGTCCCTTCCAACCTCAACCATTCTATGATTCCATTTCAGAGTAGCCATTAAGTCTTCCAAATATCACCTGTAAAAGGCAGAATTTTGAAGACATTATTCTTTTTCAGGCCAAAACCAAACTTGTTCATATCTTTCCATACGGAGATTAAAACCATGACTGCACAGGTCAGGGAGCTGGGTGTGGGCTGGCACTGTTGGAAGCCACAATCAAATCCCTGCCTGCTGATTAAGCATCCCTTCAAGGCAAGTCAAATGCTGCAAAGGGCATCCACCAGTTACAAAAACAACCAACTGGTGTCCCAGGAATGGATCTGTTCCACAGGACTGGTTTGATTTAAGTCTCAGGCTGTGCTGCTTTGTAAGAAGAGCTTCGTGTGTGCTTGAGGAAGGGGTGAGAGCATGTTGGTTGAAGCAACACTTGCTCTGTCAGACACACATCTGGTGAGGCCCTGGAGCTGCTGTGAGCAGGAGGAGTTCCCAGGTGTGCAGAAGTCAGACATCACTTGCACACTCCTCATGGCAGTGTCAGAAGCTACTTCACATATCATTTGCCAGAATTTTTTCTGTAACAGGCAAAATCTCTGTAAAATACCCATTTCACTTCCCTGACCTGTTAGAAGCTTTTCCTAATGGGTTAATCAGTGGTAAGAGTGCTCTGAATTGTGTATTTTTTACATGTGTGCTGCCCACTCTTGGTTTAATTTGATTTCCCTGCACTGCTCAAGAGAAAACACTTCTCAGGGTTAGCCAACACCTCTCGGTGATAAAACTTCTCAGTTAACAAAAATTACTCTCTTTAATGCTCCAATGCAAACCACCAGGAGCTTTACAAAGCAGAAAGGCAACTTAAAATCATGTTAACACACAGTAATAGAGGCATCAAACATGTGAAAGAGAATAGGATTAGATGGGATATTAGGGAGAAGTTCTCCCCTAGGAGGGTGGGCAGGCCCTGGCACAGGTTGCCCAGAGAAGCTGTGGCTGCCCCTGGATCCCTGGCAGTGTCCAAGGCCAGGTTGGACTGGGCTTGGAGCAAGCTGGGATAGTGGAAGGTGTCCCTGTCCATGGCAGGGGGTAGCACTGGATGGGCTTTAAGGCCCCTTCCAACACCAAACATTCTATGATATTACAGCTTTGTCTTTATTCTAAATATTTCTTCTTTCTTCCTTACCTATCTGTCTTAGCTTACCTTCTTACCTTACTTTCTATTTCCTGCAACAGCTGGACTACAACCCATACTTGACTGTAAAAGAGGATCCTCTATATACAACTCTCAGACAGCTGGAGTTCAGAGAGCTTCAGAGATTTCAAAACGTCCAGAGAGAAGCTATTGCAGTACCTCCCTATCCTATATCTATCACTGATCGTGCCTGCTTAAAAGCGACAACCACAAAAATGGAGGAAAGCTTGTTCCCTTCTTTCTGCTGTTTTCTGTATCACTTCATTAAGCTCATATTAACAACAAACCAATGTCCTTTTATTTGGTGACATTTTTAACCTACCAGTTTCCAAGCAGTTTGCAAAGCAGATGCCAGCCCTCACCCACATTTCTCAAACGTTAAAATGAACCAGGGAGAAGCTGAGGCAGAGCCAAGGGCTACCCTGCTGTGGGCGCTTGAGTCCCCCTCAGGTGTGTCCCCACCATGCCAGCAGTAACCAACACCCACCAACCAAAATCATGCACCAAAATGATTTCACATTCCCAGCAGACTTTCCCTCAGTTAGCAGCTAAGGGGATGTAAGAGTGCTGTCCGAGAAAGGCACACAAATCAGCTTTGCCTCAAGCGCAGTATCTTGGACTGAAGATAAAGCCAACTATAGACACCGGCAAAGAGTTGAAAGTGTTGAATTTTCTTACAAACATCACAGTCCGCTAAGCTGCGACCCAAAGAAAACTTCAGCAATTAAACCCTGGCTGGTTTGCACTCTCCTTTCTCTCTCCTGAGATCTCCTTGCATTCGTTTGCCAGAGGAAACACAGTGGTCTGTGTTTTAAGTTCTTCCTGGAGGTATTGGTAGTCACAGAGAAAACCTGATTAAAAACTTCTCCTGCCATGTTGTTCCTCTATCACACGATGCAACAATTTACATTAATAACAGCAGAGCGCAGAGAAGACCTGCTGAGCCTTTAATAAACTTCCTTTTTCCAATCACTTAAAACGTTCTTTAAAGTTGCAACTGAAGTAATACAAAGCCTGCATAACAGTACACTTGACATTTATGAGCTTGGCAATAAATCAGATTTTCGTTTTTACAATGTCTGCTCTTGATTAATTGTAAAAAGTTTACTATAAATACTTCCAGACGAACAGTAGAATGGTTAATAAACTATATTCTGCTTGCTAATACCTTAAGTCATAATGGAGTAAATGCCTTAAACCATATACATTAAATTCAAAGTACCACAAAAAGCCAAATGCTCACAAGTTTCATTACTGTGTTCATTAGGGAATAATTGTGAGGCAGCCTGAATTTCCTCTAGCCTTGGCATTTATTAATGCAGTGCAAAATTCTGTACAGGTTTTAAGGTAAAAGCTCAAATGTAAACAACATGTGTAATGCATCTTAAAACCCTTTATTTTTGAGAATAGAACGTGATTAAGCTGGAATAGCAAGAGACTGTAATCTAGATTTGAAAGTGTAAGAAGAAAACCCTCACTGTTATTATTTTTCAGCATGACACAAGTGAAACCCAAGGAATGTAATTTTGCCAGAATTCTGCCACTGGAAAGACCTGGCACTGGGCTGTGTGGGGTGCAATTTTACCCCTCCAGAAAACTGTGCCACCTGCTACTCATGGGTCCTTTCCTGGGAGGGCGCCAGAGCTGAAGGGTAATGGAAATATAATGAACAGCTGCAAATTAAATTATGCTGTTGCAATGTGGCATTATTTGGCATAAATGATTTCGTTGCAATTAAGAAAACAGCTCCACAGCCTACAGCAGGTGGTTGGTGGTGTAGCAGCACCAGGTAAGTCAGCCTGCTGGCAGGAAAGGCAGCAAGAGGGAAGATTCTGCATGCAGAAGCAAGTCTGCTCTCCAGCACAATAAACATAAAGCAGCATTATTAAAGGAGTAAGTGGTATCACAGAGAATCAAAATAGCCACTGTATAAACACTCCTGAAGTGTGTGTCTGACCGGGTGCAGAGGCCATATCCAGACCGGTGTAGTGTTCAAATCTCATTAGCACCTCACCAAAAAGGTGTGAAATGATGGATGTGCCAGGCTTTGTTTCCTCCCCAAGAGTTCACTGTTCTCCTGATTACCGTGCGCAACTAAAATCAGCATTTTTAGAAGCTTATTTTGCTTGCAGTTCTGCCACTTGCATACAGTCCTGCCAGACTCAGCAGCTCAAATAAATCAGATTTTATAACAGTTTGGAGGAGAGCATTCAAAAATCATGCTCTCAACACTTTCCACTCTGGTGGTTTTTGGGTTGCACTGTAACTCATTTTTACCCCAGGAAAACACTGTTTTCATTGATATGTCTTTGCCTTAATTGCTTGTGAATTTGTAACATTTTAAAAGCAGCCACCATGCTCTACATGAGACAGATAAAGTACTGAGCAAGAGAAAAATCAGATAATTGCTCATTGCGGTTGAATATAAAAGAAATAAAGAGGGCATCTTCCCAAAGTTCTCTTGGCCTATTGCACCCATGCATGAACACACAACGCTGATGCACTTCACACCTCTTTAAGATGCAGCTGAAATTTCCATATAAACGAGGAACTCAATTTCTATAAAACTCCATTAAGCCAAGGCCAGGTTGAAGCTACCTGGGATAGTGGGAAGTGTCCCTGCCCAGAGCAGGGGGATTGAACGAGATGCATTTAACCACTCTGGGATTCAGTGTTTCTACAGAACGTGTGCTCTGTTCCCTCACCCCAAGGGCAGTGCAGACACATTAACAGCACAGCAGAAGGCAGCACAGAGGAGCTCACGGAGAGCAAATCCTCCACGTGACATAAAAATCTACACAGTCATAGGGGACAATTTTGTATCCACCAGAAGCAACGCAATAGCTAAGGAAGAACACATTTGTCAACAGAGCCCACTCAGTGCAAATTCACTGCAAATACAAAAAAATATTTTAAAATTCATTTAAGGTGACTCAAAGCATTTATGGCAACTCAAGACAAACCTGAACATATACCCAAGCCTTGAGGGGTTTTTTGTGCTCTGTATTTCCCAGCTGGTCCCAGGGCTCAGTCTAAGGCCAGTCCTGTTTAACAAGAGGAAATGGCCTCAAGCTGTTCCAGGGGAGGTTGAGGTTGGACATCAGAACAAATTTCTTCCTGGATAGGGTTTTAAATCATTGCCACAGGCTGCCCAAGGCAGTGGTGGTGTCACCATCCCTGGGAGTGTTCAAAAATGTGTGGATGTGGCACCTGGGGACATGGGTTAGTGGTGAACAGGGTGATGGGGCTGGTTGGACTTAATGATCTTGTAGATTTTTTACAGCTTTAACGACTCTGTGATTCCATGTTTCACAAGCTCACTTTGTTTCAGTCTAATAATTCACTCCCTTTTCAGAGCAGAAGTCAGCAGCCCCCAGGCAGACGTTTTCCCAGAACCGTGTGTCAGATTTTCCCAGTATCCCACCGCAGACCCTACAACCAGCTGCCATTTGAGACAGCTTAGGGGAGCTCTGGCCTTGTCCAGGTTGCAACTCCTTTGTCTTGGAAAGAACCCATTTGAGAGCAACAATGTAAACACCTGATAAATATCAGGGATTCACATCAGCTGAAGTTCTGAGGACAGAGTGGATTTTGTTTGTTGCTCAAAACCAAGGCAGTGCAGCTCTTCTCTGTCCTTGAAGCATGTCTGTAAACTGAGTATTTTAGAACTAAACAACAATGGAGATCTTGCTGCTGTTCTAACCCACTGCTACCACCAGGCATCACCTGCACATGTAGAAAACAAATAATAAAACCAAGAATGCCTGATAGGACAAGAGACCAGAAGAGAAGTTAAGGCAGCCAGAGGCTGGATCTTAATTGCAAAAACTCCATAGAAAAAGCCAGACAAGTTATCAAACTAAAGAACAGAATTACGAGAAAGTTGAAAGGTTCATACTTTATGGATTCCCAAGTCCTTGGTTAAATCACAAAATCCCAGGATCCCGGAGGCTGGAAAAGCCCTCCCAGCCCATGGAGTCCAAGCTGTGCCTGATCCCCACCTTGTCCCCAGCCCAGGGCACTGAGTGCCACCTCCAGCCCTTCCTTGGACACCTCCAGGCCTTCCTTGGACACCTCCAGGCATGGGGACTCCATCACCTCCCTGGGCAGCCCCTGCCAAGGCCTGAGCACCCTTTCCATGCAGAAATTCCTGCTGCTGTCCAAGCTGAGCCTCCCCTGGCCCAGCCTGAGGCCCTTTCCCCTTGTCCTGTCCCTGTTCCCTGGCAGCAGAGCCCGACCCCCCCGGCTGCCCCCTCCTGTCAGGGACTTGTGCAGAGCCACAAGGTCCCCCCTGAGCCTCCTTTGCTTCAGGCTCAGCCCCTTTCCCAGCTCCCTCAGCTGCTCCTGGGGCTCCAGCCCCTTCCCCAGCTCCACTCCCTTTTCTGAACCACAAATGCATTTTTCTCCATCAAATGTTGGTGTGCTGAAACAAGTTCTCATTTCTACTGCTGTCTTGGTCCTGCTGCTTCTCAAACCCTGTCTTTGAAACCCTTGAGAGCAAGGCTGCAATAATTTTCTCTAAAGCTCTTCACATTCTTGCACCACTGTGGGGTTTGAGGATACTCTTTGCATCAGAAATGCAGCTACAGGCCCCAGAGGGCAGGAGGCAGAAACTTCTCTGAGAAAAGCTTCTGACTGTGGGAACATAAATCTGGCCAAAATAAAAAATGCCATTTTAGCCATGTCAGCTTCAGATGAGAGTGTGAAAGCTGCCTGTCAAGGACCCAGTCATATTTCGGGTTCAGCCTGTCTCCTGGGGACCATCCCTTTCTGAGTGCTGTGCCTTGGCTTTCCATGTCAGACAAACAAAGCCTTCAGTGCTCCTTCTCTACAACTCACTCCTGATTTCAGCACCAAAGGCCACTCTGTTACTGTTCTTACAGGAGCACCAACCCCTGGGAAAACAGCTGAAATTTGTAGTGGCTTTTGAAAAAGGCAGGAGCTCTGCACCTGGGGACACAGGCTCACAGGAGGATTGAAGTTTGGAGGGATCTAGGGAGGACCCAGTCCAAGCTCCTGCTTGAGGCAAGGCCACCTCTGAGGCCAGACGAGGCTGCTCAGGGCTTCATCCACTCAGCTCCTGAGAACCTTCAAGGATGTAAAACCCCTCCACCCTTCCAGTTTGTTGTCATTCACAACATTCGATTTCTCACTTCCCCCAGGTCAGTGATGAAAATCTTACTCCTGGTGAGCCACAGCACAGCCCCCCCAGAACTCTGCCTTTCACTGGCACCATTAACAAGCTCAGAACAGGAGAGAAAGGCCCCAAGGAGCCAAAATCCTGGCAGCATAATTCACTGTCAGTGCCCCAGCACCGTGGCTCTGCCTGACACATCAAGCCAGCTCACCTGCAGCATTTCTGCTTCAAGATCCAGTCGAGACATGCCCACTCTGGCCAGCACTCAGCACAAATCTGTAATAATGAGCTGTCAAGTCTTTCACAGCTCCTCCACAGGAGGACCACAATCCTATTCACCTACAGCAGCTCATGACAGATCACGCCTAACCCTCAATTTCCTTCAGTAAGAAGGGACTAATCTTTCCAAGTGAATGAAAAGGCATCATGTGAACATTATATACATATATAGATATTGGTTCTATATGCGGGCTTCTTTAAAGCACAGAATTATTTCTTCTCCTCTGCAATACAGATGTAAAACAGTGCAGTAACAAGACTCCCATCAATACATCTAGAGAGAATTAAAATAAATGAGTATTGTGCTCCATATTTTGCCCCCCGACAGACTCAGACATCCTTCCCACCGCAGGGCTGGCCTTCCCCAGCCCCATGATAAAACTAACCTTACAAAAGAAGGATTATTCCTGGCTCTCCCCAGGTCCTGGGTCTGGTTCCTTGGTTCTCTGCAAATTCTCTTTTCTGGAGTGGCTCCAGGGACAGGAGCACCCAACCAGCAGAGCTTTGCCCGTTGTCATTGGTGCCTGGGGGTACTGAAACACACACGGGATCATGGCATATTTTATGACAACACCATGGAGAGATTTTGCAGCAGAAAACAAACAGCAACTTTGCATAAGCAGCAATAATTTTCTTTAATAATGATGATGCAAATATTTATTTTATTCAGTTTGAATTTCAACTACAAAATAAGTTTCAGGCAGTAACACCAAAATTAAAGATAAAAAGAAATAAATTACTGTGACTGGACCCTGAAAGAGTAAGCACTGACTGGCTAAGTTTGTGTATCCTCACACAGCCTCTGTGGCTGCTGGCTGGGCAAGCAGCACAAGGAATTTCATTTTCCTCATGGAGTTAGAGCCCTGCTGGGTGAGGAAATAAGGATACAGAGGAAAGGGGGAGACAAATTTTGCTGCATTTGAAAACCACCTGTTCCAGACACAGAGAAACAAAGAGCCAAAATGTAGGAGAAAAGCTTCACTAATGATGGAGTTTTAAGGGCTTCTATCACTTCCACCAGGGCATTACTGAAAAATTAGGTATTTCTCAGCTCTGATTTACCTTCCTCTATTTTCCTTACCCTGTCTTTTCACTGATTTATGTTCCTAAAAAGATGAACCAGGAGACTGCACAACACAGGAGACAACCAGCCTAGTACCCCATGCATGTATTACAGAAATTCTCTTGTACTGGTGCCATCAGCCACTGACGATTGGTCCAGTGAGGATCTCATGGATTTCCAGCTAGGTTGGATCTCAGCACTTCCTGCTTGTTGCTTCTACTGCCAAACTCCAGGATTAGGGGACCTCTGTGCTTCCTTGGGATAGAAGACTCTCCATGGAATGCTGCAGATCCAGTGGTCTGACCTGTCCAGCTCCCTTAGTCCTGCATCGTGTCCCATTCCAGACCAGCAAGTCCTAAAATCATCTAGGTTTTTTGGGTTTTGCTCTTTGTGGGTCTACAGAGCAGAGTCATGTTGCATGCTCAGAGAAGGGTCTCCAGAGAGAACCGTCTGTAAATCCTGCACATTTGGGGTGCTTTTGGTAACGTAACAGCAACCTCCTCATTCTGCTCCCTGTGACACCCTCATTGTGCTTCTGATCTCACAGGTGTGACAGACACCTTTCCAGGAAGCCAGGATGGCACTACAGGAACACCTCAAACAGGAGAGGTTTTTAGAGGCTTCTCAGGCTGTTACATGGTAATTCTTCAACATTCATGTGATAAACAGCTATTACAGCATTGGCTTTCACAGGTAGTGAAATGTAAGAAATATTATGTATTAGAATATGTTAGGAAATATTATGTGCAAGCATGTCAAAAATAACTTGCCAACGCAGATATTAACTAGTTAACATTATAACTGGAGTCAAAGTTACAAGATGCTTACATAGCTTAAGATACCTATATAACCTGATTCATAACTTTCTATACCTGCAAAATCTGAATCATAACCTTCTATACAATGTAATAGCTAGTATATGGTTAACTAATCGTTTAATGCTTAAATAAATGGAAACTCTCCAGGTGGATAATCTCAAAAATAGACAAGTATAGCTAGATAAGAGAAGCAGCAGGATGTGCTAATGAGAAAGGAATTCAAACTGGTTGGACCCAGAAAGACCTAGGAACACCATAACTGCGCATGCTCCAAAGACAAAGTTGAAAAGTTTAGAACAAGGAAGAACTCAAGTCTTCATCAGACAAGACCTCTGAAGACCCCCACAATCATAATACACATGCTCTAAAAGGCGGGTTGGGAGAGAGACTATGTTAATCCCTTCAAAAAAAATTGCAAATTAGTTATCAGAAAAAAAATATGCATATGCATTGTAGTTTATTAGTATGCATGATGTGAAAGCATATAGCTGGGGAATTTCTGTACGTGGGGGTGCCTCTGGCTGTGAGCTAAGCACCCAGCACTGTCTGTTTGCTTTAAATGACCTTTGTCCCCTATTGTCCCTTACTAAATTTATAAAACCCCAAAAAAGAAGAGTGGGCTTCATTTCTCACATTCATGTCACCCTTCAGTGCCATCCATCTGAGGCACCAGGGGTCTGTGGTTACACCTTGACAAGCGCTGGTACAGCAAGGGCTCTGTGATACCCCTGAATTCACCAGCAAATGGCAGTGATATTAAAGGGGCAAAAAATGCACATTTCTTGATGATTCTGGTGCCTCTCACCCAGCTACTCTGCTTGCACATTCTCAGGTTTGTCACGATGCTTATCCAGCCGCAGACTCCACGTTTCTGGGATGATTATGATTCCCAAAGCAAGAGAACGAGCAAACACCCTCCTTCCCTTCACCGTAAGCAAACTGACTTTTTCTGCTGCCTCTGCATCTGCTTCACAGAGAGCCACATTCCACAGAGCAGCTTGCTGGGTAGAGAGCTGGCTTGCTCCCAAAAGCACTGTCACATCCCAACCTCCTTTCCCCTGAAAGTGTTATTTATTAAGAAAGCTCACACTTGAGGACGTAGAAGCATTTTTACAGCGCTGCTTTCTCAAGCTCCAGCAAATCCATCCATCCAAGCTTCCAGAATGTTTGCAACTCTCCATCTGCTGCAGCTCCTGCTGGCGTCACCAAATCCTGACAGCCAGGAGCTGCCAAATGCTGTGACTTGCTATTTTTTGTTTTTGTAGAAAACAAACCATGAGAACACAATGTTTTTTAAAATGATGTCACAACATTTTAAAAAAAAGTTTGCTTGCAGAGTGGTCTTCTCCATTCCCTTCGCAAAAATATCCTGCTGCTTACAGAAAATAACAAAGGGAATAAATCCTATGCATTTGATAGCTGCTCAAAGCACTGGGGTGCATTGCCTTAGGTCTGCAGAACTGCTGGTTCTGACACCCCTCACCTGAGCCAGCTGTGACTCCTTCTGTGCCCACCTGCACAGACTGTGGGGATGGAGTGTGGACCTGCCACCGCTCAGTCCTTGGGGCAGAGCCACCCAGGGCTCCTGGAACACCCAGCTCACAGGCAGGCAGTGTTGGGGCTGAGAGGGAAAGCCCTCAGGATCACGGTAAACCAAGCCTGCACTGCATTATCTCCTGGAAAGGTGCAATTCATTCCCTCCCCTGCTCCCCTTGGGTCTGGTTCTGTAGCCTGTGTGGCTGTTCCTTGGAGGTGTCTGTGTGAAATCATTCGCTCAGCTCAGGCAAGGGAAGCTTGGGCACCGGGCTGCTCCCCTGAGCAGGCAATCCCCAAAGCCTGTCCCAGCTGCACCGCAGCCCAGCCTCTGATCCTGCCCAACCCATGCTCTTCATGACTGTGTCTTCCCTTATTATCTCACTTTTTTTACCCCCCTCCTTCCTATTTACTGTTTCTTCCCTCTCTTCAGCTACCAACCTTTTTCCTTCGCTCTGCTCTCACCAGACTTCACACCAATAACAAGCGTCTTCCTTCATGAGGAGGGAAACCTGTCTGCAGCAACTGTGTACTGGGTAGAATGCACTACCAGTTGCCTCTTTCTGAAGAACCTAAACTCCCTAAAAATGTCCCCTTTTTTTACAGCTTAGCTCAGATCCTGCTCTTTGCTGTATGAGAAGTCGCAGAAATGACTGCCGGTGCATCATTTCAAACCGTAATTATATAATTATATACCCATTAAAAGAATTTAACCCACCTTTAATCACCTACATGAGAAAAACGACATGAAATAAACTCTGAATGTGGTAAAAAGTGAAAGTACTTTCAGCTATTCCATGTGTTAAAATAAAGTTAAACTGGTGTTTTAAAGGAATGTGCTTTATCCTAAGCAGCAAGATTGTTTTCAATGAAGACAAAATGTGGAGCAATCTGAACAGCAATTCACATTAAAGTCAGATAGATGAGCTGTCACACATTGGAGATGCACACACAAGGCTTTCTCTTACATGATGTCAATCACACTTTTCCTTCGACGGATTGAAAAAACAGTCATCATGCTGGAAAAGTGAGGTTTTCCTGGTATCCTTATGCAACAGTGAGGTGTTGAACTAGTTTTTAACAAAGCCTTCTAGAAAGGCTTGGTCCCAGGTTCATGAGCGTCATTGCCCCTGGACTCTGGCTTTGCAGGGAAGACTGAAAAGGAGTTGTGTCTTAAAGGCAAATGCATCTACAAAGAAATGACCCAAAACATTCTGGGCAATTTAGGTGATACAAAAGCTCTGGCTGCATGGGGTCTGTGGTTTTGTCACGTGCTGTAAAACATCTCCCTGACAAAAGCCCAGCAAGAACGCAGGTTGTGACACAAAAACCTGAATGCATCAAACAGTGAGCTGCAGCCTGTTTTGAGTAAATAAATGCAGAAGATAAATAAATGTTAATGTATGCATAATTTAGCTGAAGCATCGCAAATAAAGAGAACAATTATTACCTTGACAAAAGGAGGAAGAGAAATACTTTCCCAGACCTTCGAATTCTGCATTACCACAGACATGTTCTGGGCAAGGCAATTTTCTTTCCCTCTCCCACTGAGCCATATTTGTCCCTGTTGCTCCTGTACTGATACCAAGGAAGCATCATCAAGGAAGAATCTAATAACAACCAGTTTGTCATTACGCTTCCCTCAGCACTAACTGGAGCATGCTGAGCTGTGAATGAGTGTGGGGAAACACTAAAAGACAGCTATTAGGAAAATGGTAAATATCATTTACCCTTCCCATTCTAGAGCTGGCACTTTCTAAATCAAGGCTTTATGCTGGCTGGACACCAAGTAACTCAGGTCCTCTCTCAATTATTTACCCTAATATAGACTCATAGAATTGTTTGGGTTGGAAGCAACTTTAAAGATTATCTAGTTCTAAACCTCAAAAGGATCCAAAGAAGTAAACTTTAAGTGCTGGCTCCTCCAATTGGAATGTAGAAGTCAGTGTCTCAGGTGCCACTGTGAATGTAGAGGGTAGATAAACCTGACTGCTGAAGGCTGTGGTTGGTCTTCAGTCTTTAAGTAATGTTAAGGATGAAAAATTATAATTGATTTTTGACACTGTTCCGAAGTTCGTAACCTCCCCAAGAGAGCAAATATTTAATTTCTAAAGAATCAAGGATTTAGAAAGTGCCAGGAAAAGAAATATAAGAGAGGAGCTACCTAACTGGTCGTATTTAAACATTAATCCTAACAAAAGCTAAAAAGAAGAATGAATGAAAGGCAAAATGGTTTGAAAATATTGGAATATTACAGCTCTCTCCTTTGTCACTCCTGGTGAAACAAGTGCTATCTGTTTACTCTGATATTTAATGAGCAGAGTAGAGCTGGGGGGAGCCCAGCTCAGGCATCTGCACAACACACTTAACCCTGCTCTGGTTCCTGCCTTTGATAGATGAGCCCAGGGACTTGCAAAGGTGGGAATCCACCAGCTCCCGTGGCTGCCTGGCTGCTGGGGGAGGACTGCTGAGCCTTTGCAGAGGGTGCTGCCACAGAAAACAAGCCAAGAGCAAAGCAAATGAGTGAGGACACCAATCTGAGCAGAGTTATGGGAACTGATGACTGGGATGTAACATGGGAAAGGAGCAGGACAGAGAACATTAAGGGAGCCAGGAGGGAAATGGAAGCCTTTCCCAGCTAATGTGAGTTATGAGGGGGCTCCTCGTTGGCATAACTAGACAATTTATCTTCCTGCGAGGAAATAAACCTTGGAGATTAGTCCAGCTAATTATGCAAAGACTTTATAGACAATGCCTGAACAGAAATTACTTTCTCTATGGGTTGTTTCCTCGGAAATTTTCTGCCTGTTTGCCCATGTAAGAGAATTCCAAAAATTTTCCTTTAGACTGTGTCGTGTCAAAGTGAAAGAAAATAATTTGCTACCAACATGATCTCAGTGAAAAAGAAAAAAGGAGATTTCCTGCCATGGTCCTAAAATCCCTCATGCCTTCACCATCCCTGTTAGTGGCTAAGGCCGCAAGGGGCTGCATTAGAGAAACTCTGCTCAGCTGTCCTGGTAATCCACTGCTGTCCAGGAGCCTGAGTTTTATTTCTCTCAGACTATAACATCTTTTGCTCTGCTTTATTATTTGGGTACCAGTCTGCCAGGTCCTGGATCAACATCTGATTCCAAAGAGTTCACTCAGAGAGAGCTGAAACAGGTTTGCCACTTTCTTGACACTGGTCTGGGCACTATTTAGCTGAGTGATCTTGGCTGTAATCTGGGTGTTTAATCTGGTAAAAATCTCTGCACTTAATTGCCAGTCACCAAATTCTGAGACATGAATTTGAGTAGAAGTAAAACAACATACCTCACAGGTATAAAACATGCAAGGAGAGCCGCAAGAAAGGACACCCCTCACATTGGAAAGGTGGATGGGTGAGACAGAAAATCCTGCTGGCTTTTTCCTGAGCAGCCCTGAGCATGAGAACAGCTGGAGGTTAGTTAGGAGTGGGACTAGCTGGCTGCCTATGCTGTAACACCTAACAAAACCCCTTTACCTGGTGCTTAAAGCAATAAAAGCCACATTTTGATCCTTCTAGAAAGTGGATGCAGATGGGTCTGGTGGGGGAGGACTGAAGTCAGTAGGGTCACACAGGTGTTAATCAGGACACCATTCAAATCAATGAGCGAGGCACTGCAGGCAAGAAAAGCAGCCCCAGACTTCAAGGGGGAAAAGAGCTGTGTTACAGCCTCAGACAGCAGCCTGAGAGGTGAAAATTGCAGGTGATCTTGTGCTACCACCGCTCTGTAGTAAGCACTTTTTCTCCTTCCACTTCTTTATCCGTGATCTGTACTACAAGATGTGACAATGGGTCAGAAATGTCACACAATTACATCTCGAAGAGGCCGGGGTAATTGGCAATCACCGAAAGCTGCCTTTCCTATAATTTGCTAAAAGGAATGAAGCTCCTTGTGTGTTTTGAGGCCCCACTAGAGCAGAGATGTCTAATTACCAGCAAGTTCAGCTCAACAGCTGTCAACACATCAGCTCTAATAGCTATTTCATAAGGACAAAGACATAATATGGGCTGAAGGAGCTCTCCTAAACTTGCCACTCTGCCACTTTCCCCAACATTCAGTAAGAGTTACTAAAGAAACCTGTGAAAGACTTAATTCCATCTGTAGCTTCAGCAGCACTGAACACAGGCTAAATGATGCCCAAGCATTGCTGGTGTCAAGCTAGAAATGCAGAAGAGCCTCTTGCATGGCTAAATGGTTTTTGATGTGAAATATCTTGGCAAAAAACGGTGGAAAGGAAAATGAGGAGAAGAAAACTGGGATATTATTGTTAGCACTGTAGTTCATAGAATCATGGAATCACAGACAGGTTTGGGTAGGGACATTAAGGATCATCTCATTCCACCCTCTGCCATGGGCAGGGACACTTTCCACTAGCCCAGGTTGCTCCAAACCCCATCCAGTCTGGCCTTGGACACTTGCAGGGATGGGGCAGCCACAGTCTCTTGTTAAATTCCTACAAGGAGAAGTAATTCCATTGACAGTAAAGGTTCAGGAATTCGCTGCTCTGAAGCAGCCCATCACCAACAAGGCAAAGACAGGAAAAAGAACAAGTGGTATGTTGGTGATACCTGCCCTCTTACAGGCAACATAGCTTTGGTGAAAAACTGGGTTTTGCACCATTTTCCTTTCTGCCATCCAGCTCTAAAAAAACTGAGGAGGCCTATTTCACCAAACTCTGACCTCATGGCAAGAGAGGTACACACAGCAGCCTGTGAAAACCTGCACATTTTCACACTTCCCCTGCTTTAACTCACTGGAGTCATTAATGTTTAAAGAACGGATGAAAGAGCACACAAACCACTAATTTTCTACACAGGAACCTACCAGCACCTTTTCTCTAGTTACTCCCCAATTTTTCCCCACTCTGTCGAAGAAGATACAAAGAGTCAGAAGGAATCTGTAGATGCACAGGAATCTGTTAGATGGCACTTGTGGCAGAAATGAAGCCTGTGCCTGTGCTATCCCAACTCACTGCAAGGACAAAGTGCTCCAAGTAGAAACCCCAAAGCTTGAGCTGTGGAGCAAAGTGTGCACCTTGTTATTTTTGTCCCCATGCCCTGGCACATGAGCTGAGCTTTTCTCAGCCACCACAACATTAAAGCTCAATTAAAGTGAGCACAGGGCTTAGTGACCTTCCTTAAGAGATGACAATTGCCAGGGTTTTGAGATGCTCTCCCCTTCCTCTGGGCCTACTCTGAGGAGAAAGGGATCATTAAATGGTACCCATTTAGAGCTATCAGCTACGAGTGCTCTGCCACAGGCAGAAGCCCCATCCCAATCTTACTGAGATAGACAAAGATACGTTTCTACTAGTTCTCTCTTGTTATAATTTAGGCAAATAATAACTTTCTAGCACAGAACATGCCCTACATTAACATTTATCTGTCTTATTTTCAAGTTAGGACAACGCAACCAGGAGAATTCAGAATCGCTGCATTTGTGCTGCCCAGTGGTGGTCACTGCAATGAGACAGAAAGTTGCAGCTGCCTCTTTTTCTATGGTTTTTGTTGTTGTTAGGGTTTTACATTTATTTCAGTGGATTTATATTTCAAGTTTATCCTTTTTCTAATAGGGACATAACACATATTATATATTTTAAAAGTATCCAGTGGCTACTCATACATTATGGAAAAGCTGGATGTTAAAGATGAAAGGCAATGGGAGTTACACAGAGAAGCTGATTCTGATTTCTCATTTCTCTCTCTCTCCACTCACTCCCCAACACACACGCTCCTCTGCTGGCCACCCCTGTGTTTTCGCACAGAGCACTTAAAATAATCTTATTAAAGTTTATGCTTTTAAAATCTGTTTATTACACCATTCCAGCTTTATTTCCTAATCCTCTTCTATTCTTTTCATTTTTGATGGGTTTAAACTGGGAAAGCTATTTGCCTTTTCCCTGCCAGCTTTAAATTAGTTCTTTAATCATAAGAGCAGCAACAAGTGCTCCCACATTCTGCGCTCACCTTCTGAGGAGCCTTCCCAAAGGGCTTCCTCCTGATCTCCCTTTTCAAGTTTTGCTTACGGGATACTAAAATTTTAAGGAGTAGTTAATAGGAGAGACAGCGTTAAAGCCCAGCTTTTATGCAGCATTCTCAGGCACCAGAGAAGTGTCTCACAGATACCCAAAATTACATCACCCTTGTAGTACTGCCAGTGTAAATGACTGCAGACAGCAGGGAATATTGTTCATTTCAGAGACAAACCCATTGACAATGACACTTCTTCTCTCTTTAGCTGAAGAGTGTGCCAGGCTTAAAGGAGATGTGACCCTACTGCTCTGGCTTTCCTTCTCAAGTTAATAAATATAACTGTGAGCAAATGAGAGGAGTTTCTTTCTGCAGCAAAGTCCTGCCACACCACTGGCCAAAAGTAATCAAGTAGTATTATTCAGCCTTCTTTTCAATTCCAAAGAGATTAGCAATATGAGGGAGGGAAACAGCTGTAATTAGTCTGGTCACTCAAAAGGAAAAATGCATGATGGCTCCTGCAGATAAAGCAAGGGAAACATATTGATTGCATCTCAGAAGGCAAAGAGTAACTTTCTTCTGGATCTCAGACTAGGTAAAGTCCATTTTACTACTAAAATCCTGTAGCAGAACAGCTCCTGGCTTGTGACTTCACACAGTGAGAGCATTTTTAAAATGTATGTACCCATTTCTCAGTCTGGTGGACATCAATAAATGTGGAAACCAAAGAGTTACTGAGGTAAACTTTAGGCTGCTGCTTACTGTGAAGGACAATCAATCTTAAAATTTACCTTAATGTAGTAAACCCACATGGTTTCTAAATTATTAAAACATGCCTGAAGCACTGGATGGTTCTGTAGCTCCGTGAGTGATGTCAGTGAACCATCAGGTGCAGCACAGGTCTGTAACAGCACTGAGTACACTCAGTGTAAGAGTAAGTACTTACAAACCTGTGCACCTGACATTTCACTCACCTGTGCACTTGCTCAGTGAAGTCAAACTTTACAAGGGGGATATTTCAGAATCTGCTTCTTTGGAAGAGACATCCCAACCTCTTCTTTGGGGCTTAGTGTTTGAAACAGATAGACCAGTGCTGCTTTCTAATGCAAATCCAAATTCCTCTGCGTGGAATGTGATTAGCCGGGGCCAGTCTCAGTGGGCAAAAACTCTTCAGCCTGAAATGTTCCAAAGCAGGTACAAATGGCTTTTGACAGGGAAGATCAGGATGAATTTGTCACAGTGGGAAGTAAAGCACAATTAATGATGAGATTCAAAATGTAAGACACATAGCCAGGGCAAGGATATAGAGAGGCTCTCCCTGAACTTGGGGTGAAGCAGTGGCAGCACGTCGGCAATGCGGGGAGGGAGCACAGAGTGCATTCGCTTTCCACTCAGCACCTTCGCTGAGCAGCTCCCTCTCCGGAGCGCTCCTGGCACAGAGCAGAGCTACAGCTGCAGGATACATATCAGCCTTCTCCCGGACTTTAGGGGCACTGCAAGTGCAGCGTTTTGCTCACCAGCCTGTTAGGCTGCTTCCAGCAGGAGCAGGATTCCCAGAGGAGGCAGCCGGCAGCAGAGCTCTGCAGTTGCTCCGGCTCTTCCCACAGCTGGATTGCTCCGAGGGCTGCATTTGTCCCTGAACCACGGGGATCTGAGCCATTAGGTATAAAACTACCACAGTTAAAAAGGCTTGAAATACCATCCCACGGTGTGTGTGTGTGTGTGTGACTAACAGGACAGCCCCAGCTACAGCTTTGCATAGGACCAGTGCTTTGTGCCATGAAACTGCTCCTCGGCCTGGGATGAGCTGAGAATAAACAGAACATTTAAAATCCAAAGCAAAGTAACTTCATACATTACGTAAATCCATTTATAATAGCGTGGCTCCGCCGGGGCTCACAGGAGAGAGGAAGGCTCTCTCGTGTAGTCCCACCAAAACGACTGTGGAAACAGAAGAGCACGAAAGGGAAGCAAATGCACACAGCTCACAAGCAAAGCGTAATAAAAGAGCATTATTAAGGCAGTGAATCCAAACCCTGAAAAAGTTAGGAAATCCCAGGATTCAGCTTGTTTGTGTGATGAGAATTTGCCACTACCATCTGCAAGTCCACAGTCCAGAAGAGTCTTCATGACAGGAATATTTACTTTGTCCTACAGGATCCTTCCCATACCTAGAGGGGCTTATGAAAAGGAGAGAGAGGGACCATTTACATGGACAGATAGTGACTACTGAACGAGGGGAATGGTTTTAAACTGAGAGAGGGCTGGTTTATATTACATGTTAAGAAGAAATTCTTTACCCAGAGGGTGGGCAGGACATGGCACAGGGTGCCCAGAGAAGCTGTGGCTGCCTCACCCCTGGAAGTGTCCAAGGCCAGGTTGGACAGGGCTTGGAGCAGCCTGGGATAGTGGAAGGTGTCCCTACTCATGGCAGGGGGTGGCACTGGATGAGTTTAAGGTCCCTTCCAACCCAAACCAATGACTATATGATTCTTTTCTCTCTCCAAACAGTCAATGCTCCCTGAATAAGCAGGCATTCCATATTTTCTCCTTCTCCTAGAGCCCCAGCGTGCAGCTCTATGCCTTATTTACTGCATGCTGCTTTGAGGACAGAATTACTCATTTTTTCAAAGGATTTTCTCCAGCACTCACCATCCAAGGGCTTCTCAAAGATTAATGACATCTGTTAGCACAACACACCTGCGAAGTGACAGGATGTGTCAGGAGGACGCCTGTTTTGGCTGTGCAGCACTCAGCCCTTTAACAGCCTCACCAGCTCCAGCCAGGATACCATCAGGTGTCTGCAAAGGGCTGAGAGTGTGACAGGTAATAAGACCAGAGCCCTCAGCTGGGAGAATGAAGGAACAAGTGTCTGTGGTTAGGGCATAGGGCTGTGATAAAACAGCTGTCTTGCTTGAGACTTGCTCAAGTTTTGTGAAATGTTAACGCTCAGCCAAAAGAAAGCGCAGCGTGAACCCTGCCGTGAGCTGAGAAGCATCCAGCTTGCTTTGCAAGCAGGTAGACAAGTTGTGACAGAGCGTTGTCACTACATTTTTAGCATGTAGAAACTGAACACACACTGAAATAAGGTCAGAAAGCAGCCACTGGTGTAGTGTGCCTGACTGGGAGCCTGGGCCTCGATTTTGAGGAACACCTGCTGCTCCATAAACATTACAATATTCAAATTGTGATGTCTAAATAGCACGTTTTCAACTGTGAGGGTTTGGTGACATTGTCAATCAGGCCTCAGGGGTTCAAGGCAGGCATCAGGTGATCAGGGACAATGACAAGTGCCCTTCTCTCTGATTTCTCATCTCAGGTCTCTGGTAAAGGCTGGAAACCCACTCCAAGGGAAGCATCCAGTGGTCCTGAAAATGAGACAGTCCCTCAGCAGGTCCCACACCAGGAAATCAGTGCTGGAAATCAGCCACAAAGGAGGCAAGGTTCTGCAGGTACCAGAATCTGGAATGTGACACTGTCTATTATCACCCAGACAGTTTGGCCTACATTGTGTGCTACAACAGATTAACTGCTGCCTTAGACAGCTGTTAGCAAAACTAACCCTGAATTACCTTTCCTTTCAATTAAATCAAAATACTGGATGGAGACTTTTCCTTCCCATGTCCTGTCAGTGAAAACCTAACAATTAATTTTTTTTTTTTTAAATCTGATCTCACTGCCATAATTTTCCACAGCACAGGGATAAATACCTTAGTTTGCTTCAGCTCTTATTTAAAATGTATTTTTAACATTGTTTCAGCAATTATGCAGACATAATGATATCAACTATGTTGTAAGGCCAGTAGTACCACAGCCACCTTCAGCATCCCCCACGGGTGGAAGATCCCATTCCCTTGTTGAGACACAAACTACAAAATCCCCTCACTGTTCTCTGAAATCACAGACTTGTTACAAAGGCCTCTGTTTCAAACAAATAAAGGGATTGTTCAGCCTGAAGAAAAGAAGTTTCAGGGTGACCTAATGGTGGCTTTCCAATAGCTGAAGGAGCTGACAACAAAGACGGAGAGAAACTCTTTACAAGGGATGGAGGGCCAGGACACAGGGAATGGCTTCCCACTGCCAGAGGGCAGGGATAGATGGGATACTGGGAAGGAATTGTTCCCTGGGAGGGTGGCGAGGTCCTGGCACAGGGTGCCCAGAGCAGCTGTGGCTGTCTCACCCCTGGCAGTGTCCAAGGCCAGGCTGGATGGGGGGATTTGAGAAGCCTAGGACAGTGGCAGGGGGTGGGGTGAGCTGAGCTTTAAATCCCTTCTGACTCAAAGCCTTCTGGGATTCCATGAAGATTTCAGACACTGCTTGTCAGGGTTTGACACTGGCCAAATGCCAGGCACCCACAAAAGCCTCTCGCTCACCCTCCCCTGCCACTGCCGGGCAGAGGAAAGAAAACTTAACAAAGGGTTCATGAGTTGAGATAAGGACCAGGAGAAAACACTCCAAGGGCAAAACAGGCTCAGCTTAGAGGGACAAAGTTAATTTATTGCTAACAATCAGAGGAGGATAATGAAAAGTAAAATAAGCCCTTCAAACACCTTTTTCCCTCCAGCCCCTCACTCCTTCCCACCAACAGGGCATGGGGGTTTGGTCAGTCCACCACCTGAGGTTTTCTTGCGCTGCTCAGGGAGAGGAGTCCTTCCCCTGCTGCACCGTGGGGTCCCTCCCATGGGAGACAGTTCTCCACAAACTTCTCCAGCGTGGGTCCACTCTCACAAGCAGCAGTCCTCCCAAAACTGCTGTGGTGTGGGTCACTCTTCCATGGGGTACAGTCCTCCAAGGACTCTGGATCTCTGCATCCCCCGGGGATCCCCAGGGGCTGTGGGTGGATCTCTGCATCCCCCGGGGATCCCCAGGGGCTGCGGGTGGATCTCTGCATCCCCCGGGGATCCCCGTGGGCTGCGGGTGGATCTCTGCATCCCCCGGGGATCCCCAGGGGCTGCGGGTGGATCTCTGCATCCCCCGGGGATCCCCACAGGCTGCAGGGGCACGGCTGCTTCACCATGGTCACCACCACGGCCTGCAGAGGAATCTAGGCTCTGGCTCCTGGAGCACCTCCTCCCCCGCCTTCTTCACTGACCTTGGTGTCTCCACGTTGTTTCCCTCACATGTTCTCACCTCCTCCTCTTCTCTGGCTAGAAAAAAACCTGTGGCCCCACTTTGTTTTGATTTTCTTCTTAAATATGTTTTCGCAGAGGTGTTATCAACCTCTCTAATTGGCCCAGCTTTGGCCAGCAGCGTGTCCATCTTCAGAGCCATCAGGGATTGGCTCTGCCAGACAGGGTGGAAGCTCCCACCAGCTTCTCACAGAAGCCACCTCTGTGGCCACCCCAGTACCAAAAACCAGGCCGTGCAAAACCAAGACACTGCTGCAGAACCAAGGCTTCCCATCATGGGACAGAGCATTTTGGTAGTCAATAATCCACTGCTTTGGGGATCTGACAGGTTCTAGCACAGCAGAGAGAGAGAATAACTGGGTAATACAGCTAGTCCCAGCACACACTGACACTGCTCTCCACTGAAATTTGAGGAACAGTTATTCAGTCTAAGGAGAGCGTAACTAACTAAAAGGTTTCATATATTGTATAGAAAGGAGTAGATTTTTTGATAAGAGTGCACTTTTGTCAATGCTGCAATACCTGCCTTTCTCTAGGTGGACAAAAGCTGATATAACCAATTATTCTCACACAGAGAAAACCAAATACAATTCATGGGTGAGTGACCACTGCTTAATTGACATTATTTTTTTATGTACAGGGTAATCTCTCAATATGAATTTCATTGCAGGGAATGGAAAGGGGATAAAGGAAATAATTTAGAGTATTACGGGATTTTTTTCCTTTTTTTAATCGTATTTTCATTTTGGGGTCAGTTGAATTTGCTTGTATTTCTTCTAAATTCAGGGACCAGAGCACTTATATTATCTCTATGGTTTATAGTAAGTACTTACATTATCTCTAGTCCTCATAGTCTGGCAGGTTGCTGACTAAGAGATGTGTAGGTATAGTACAGTGTGTACACATATTTATATATTTATATGTATGTTTAGTGACAAATCTTGCATGGGACAAGAGATGAAGAATAATCTCCCAGGGAAAAATCTGAAAGTCTGGGAAGAAAACAAAATACAACAAAAATTATATTTCGTAATTGTAAAGAGTTTGGAAAAGCAGCTGAAGAAATTATTTGCATAACATTCCTCAAGTGACTATAAGATATATAAGTACAAAAAAAAAGCCACCAAAGTAGGTATGACAAGACATCAGCGTTAAACTGTCTCATTAAACAAAATCCTGTCCTGAAAACCTTCAGCTTCCTTGACAAAAACACAGAAAAATCAAAGCCCACCCAGCTGGAATGTGAGAGGACCTGGAGGAGCCAGAGCCAGACATGCTGGATGAGCAGATGAGCAGAAAAATTACCCTCAGGAAATAGGCAAGTGAGGGTAAAAAGCAGTGGGGCAGTGGGATTCAGAGGAACTCACCTGAACACCTCCGTAAAAGCACTGCAGGCAAGGAGGGTTCTGTTAATGAAGCTTTTTAATGACCATTTGTACATTGTTTTTCTTCTCTCTGTGTGAAGGTCATTTTACTGAGCAGCGTCATTTGCAAACAGCTCTTGCAGGTGCATTTTGATTTTGCTTTTCTTTCCCATCTCCTCATCCTGTGTAGAGCAGTGTAACAGTTGGGTGACTCACTAAGTGGAAATGGATGAGAAGAGTGATCTTTTCTCCTCCAAAATGCGAAGTTGGAGGAGCCATTAAGGGCACTGAAGTGAGGAGTGATGTTGCAGACTAACCCTCAGCTGAGAGTTCCTAAGAAGTGCTTACCTTTTACCAACTATCAGGTTGGAATAGAAGCTAACAACACTCTCTACATGCCCAAATCCCCAAAGGTTGGATGTATCACTGAAAAAAAGTTTCTATTCTCATGGAAACCCTTTCTGCTGCTTTTGGGGGGAAATTGGAAGGGAGTATTACAACGAAAGTAGGCCTTTTGTTTTGTATTTCAAACAACAGATTGTTGTCTATGCAGGGAACATATTTCCAGAATGTTTCACTCAAAAGCAAGTTATTAACCAAAAACCTTTTTCTTCCTCTAGGAAGACAAGAGAAATTAAAGGTTGATTATTTTAGAGCTCGTGGACATCTGGACAGGGATGGATACGGGGTGTACACAATGTTAAAAGTACCTGAGGCAGGTGCTGTGTGCAGGGATTCCTTCTCCAGTACAAGGCCCAGCAGGTGAGACACCAATGATTTTCCTGAGCATAGGACTGGACTTTGGATATCTTTCCAAAAGGAGCCACAGCAGGAATGATGTGCCTTTTTCCACCTGAAATGGTGGCGTGAATTGAACCTGAAGCCCATGGGGTTCCTGGGAGTTTGGGGTGGGTGGTGCAGTAATGACATGGTTCTGACCAGAGTTATTGCTTGGGAGTTCAGGAAAAAAGCACAATTTGGAGCAGAATATTTTCAAAATAAAAAAAGATGGAGAGCAATTCTCAGTTTCCTCTGGCGGACTCCACATCCCTGGAAGTGCCCAAGGCCAGGCTGGACAGGGCTTGGAGCAACCTGGGACAGTGGAAGGTGTCCCTGCCCATGGCAGGGGTGGAATGGGATGAGCTTCTGGATCCCTTCCAACCCAATGATCAATTTTTTTTTTCCCTCTTCTGGAAGAGAATGTTTGTAGACGTGGATTCCTGAACAATCTCCCCGGAAGAAGAATTCATCTGAAGAGCTAAAACAGCCTTTCCATACACATTCATTCCCTTTTTTGAGACGGTCTGCAGGACACAGAGCACTTTAGAAGAAACTTCTGTTTACGAGTTCTAATAGCTCTACACACAACGATTTCCTTCATGAGACAACCACTTCTAATGTGTTCTTACATTTTCAAATAGGAAGCAAATGTAGGAGAAGATGCTGCAAAGCAGCTGAGGAGATGACTCTCCCTGTGATGGAGTCATTTTGTATTCCACTAGATTGTGCTGCTCAGCTGAGCTTTTGGAGGTGGAAGATAAACAGATGAGGAAGGGCTTCTTATTAATTAAAGACATGCACTGCCAGTTGTAAGGGTGATCAAATATTGGTTCAGCCTCACCACTGCTGCTCACTTCTAACAGATGTGAGGATATTTGCTAAAGATGACAGGAGTGCCCAGCAAAGCAGAGGCTGTGTCCAAAGCCTCACCTCCTTTCAAATCAGATCCATGCAGACTGACACGACAAAGGCTCATGAAAAAGACAGCCCAACAAAGTGCACAGGGACCGTGGTATTGAACCTGAAAACCAAACCTGTTCATTGCTTGAGTAGCGAAACCAGGCCGTTTGTAAGCACTGTGCTTATTTACTGTAAATACTACAGCTCAGCAAATGATTTTTGGTTTAGTTGGGGTTCAGATTCTCTCTTTCATCAGCATTATCTTGCCAAACACATTCCCAAGCTTACTTTAATTTAGGATTTGACACCAGTGATTGCCTTTTTTTTTCCCCCTCAAAGGATGAATTAGTCCACAATAAAAGATGCATATTAGGCAATTTATTATGCTAATGACTTGCAGAAAAAAAGCCAAATTACATTGATGGTGGATTATATTGAACAATAAAAAGCCCCCCTCGTCACAATTCTCAGTGAGTGCATAGTTGAGCTGTAGTTAGCTCCAGGAAGCTTCCTGGGAATAGTATCCACATTGCAGACAGCCATGCATCAGCAGGAAATTCCCAGTGAAACAACATGGATCTCCCTCACGTTTGTAATTATGCCTCATTACCCCTCAGCAGTCATTTTTAGCTCAGCTAAAAAGGCTGGTGTTATCATGGCGTATGGCATTTCCTACCTGGTTATCTTGCAATCTATCATCTGATTGCAAGCAAACTGAAAGAGAAGTTGAGATTCAAGAGCATTCAGGTTTGCACAATTTTTTTGCAACGAGGGAGTCCAGTAGAAGAAGAAGCTGTCATCAGTGCTCATCACTGATAGAGGAGCTTGCCCTGGAAATAGGAATCCACAGGAAACCTCTCTGTGTTGCTCCCAGAACTGTTACTCAGTGACTTCAGTAAAGACAAGATTAAACAAAAAATTTAGATGAAACTATCAAAAATATTCTTTTGAGTTGGATCAATAATAAGATTCAAGATTCAACAAGACACTGGAAAAGCTGTTCTGTGATGATGGCAGGAGACAAAGTAATCAGTCCTAAGTCAGTAAGATAAGAAAGGAATCAGTGTAATTGGAGGAAAAAGAGTAACCAGGCCCCAATACCATCAAAATCTGAGCAGCCAAAATCAGAGGGAATAGCTCAAACACAGAGACTCTTCCAGGCTCAGCAGCACTTAGAAACCCAGAAGTGTCAAAAGGCTTCAGTGAGATGAGCTTGCCCCCTCCTGATTACCAGATAAAAACCAGCCCTTTTTAGCAGACCGTTAGTGGGATTTTTATCAATAGGAATGAAAGCACCTGCCACCTCAGGGTCTGGTCAGTTGAGATTTTACAACACACATTATCATGGAGTTCTTCTCCGGTGACTGCACCTGTTACCTCAGACCTCAGAGTTAAAAGGCCCCAGCAAAAGCATCATGGAACTTATTTTAAAGTGTTTAAATACAACTCACTTCGGGTTTATGTAATCTGCACTTGCTGAAGCCAATAATTTATTTATTTAATTTCTATTTCTTTTCCTGTTTGGGGGAAAAAAAAATTGGTCAAAGCCTGCTTCTTCCCCCAGCAGTTCTTGTGCACACTCAGACCTTATCCCCATGACAGGGGTAGGCAATGCAGGGACAATGTCCAGGACCTGGGTCATGGACACAGGGTTGTGTCAGCAGTGACACTTCAGCACTGTTGTAACAACATTAAAAGACAGAGCTGCATCTGAATGATCCTATTGTGAGAATGAGCATTTTCAGTGTGCTCTGTAGCAGGAAATATTTTATCTGCTGTAAAGACAACCGTTTCTGTAAATGATTAAACTCTCAGGCTTCTTTTCAGCATTTAAGAAGCTTTGAACATTGTTTACAGTGCTGGTTGTACAGCAATCTTGCTTTTATCCTCCAGTGTAGCAACAAAGATTCAACATGAATTAAATTCTTTTTTTTTTTCCCTCTGTATCACTGTTAAAGTATGAAAAAAATCCATCCTGGTAATAATTACCTACGACAATGCAAAGTTCAGCATCAGTTTGTAGGAAGAAACGGCTATTTCTTTCCTGGTTAGCATTAGCAGAAAAGCTGAAAACATCCAGATGAGTGATTGCAGCACTACAGTGAGTAGGATTTGGAGACAGCTGTTCCAAAACAATCTCTGAGTAAAAGTAAGGACTGGTCTGCATGGGGTGGGTTCATTTTCCAACACAGTACAAGAGTTAAGAGAGATGGCTTCCCTAAAAGCATCCAAGGACAGGTTGGATGGGGTTCTGATCAACCTGGCCTAGTGGAAGTTGTCCCTGCCCATGGCAAGGCAATCCTTTTCAGCCTAAACCAGTCCGTGATTCCACGGTGATTTCTTCACTGCCTGAACACGAGCACAACCCTTTTGACGCCAACACAGTAGCACTCACATGAAGGAACCTGTCCAGCTGGAACCTGTTCTCTTTGACCAGGTGGGACCTTCATGCCTGGAGGTGTTGCCATCATGGACAACAACATCCAGTTTGGGGACACCCACAAACATATTTTCCAGTCTAGACAGGGCCTCCGTTTTAACAAAGCTCATTTTCTGCTTTATGATAAGACAGGACAATTCCTGGTTTCCCTAAATCCTGCTCCATCCCCCCATTTCAATACATGATTTAGTTATTTGTAAAACAATGAGTAACTTTATTTTTCATGTGAGTGAATGCTTATCACTCATACAGAAAAGCCACAAAACAGGCTGGAGCATATATTGCAAAGAAAAAAGCCAAATGTTTCAAAAATTCAATCAAAACCTACAAAAAAACACTAAGAAGGAGCTGAGACTAGGACAACAAGCAGAGATTCAAGCCCTCGGCTTCCTGCTCTCAATGCTGGATGACACTAAGTGTGTCATTTGTCATGCTGTGTCTGGGTCTCCATCTCTAAAATGAACACAACAGGCACTGAGATGCCTCAAGTGTATGTGGGGAGGCTATTTTGAAGCCTGCTTCCTTTTCCACTGGTTTCCATGGAAAATTGTCATCTTCCTCTGCTAACAGTTCTCATTTTAGTGAGACAAGCAAGCTCAGGGAAAAACAAGAATATTTACATAACTGTCTTTTTTCCGTGCACAGAAAGCAGAGGCTGTGGAGTATGGGGGAAAAAGGCAGCAGCAAGTCCAGCAGGTGAGGCTGGGAAAAGCACGATTGGCGCAGCCATCCCTGCCTGGCATGTGAGGGGTGGAAAACCTCCCACACCTCCCTGCTCATCTGCATTCCCACCCTGTCTGGCACTGGCTTTCCTCACCCCAGAGGAGCTGCTGGCAGCCTGGAGCTCCCATGACTCCCCTGCACAACATGTTCCCAATCTCCTTCCACACCCCAGTGGTGCCAGTGGGACTTTCCTGTTTCTAACAGCTCCCCAGTCACTGCTGTGGGTCAGACCTTCCCCAGAAACAGACACCTGAGGGTTCACATCCATAGGAATTTCCCTCCTTTCCATGAGCAGAGCCTTACTTCAGCCATCCACAGATTAAACATTCAGCCAAAACCACTCAGAGTTACTCACTGCTGAATGGGAAGGGTAACTCAACTCACCTGACACAGAGAGAATAATTTTAATGGGGGATGAACAGTCCTTTAGAAAAATCTTCCTTCTCCTGAATGGAGGTTAATTTAAGGCTGTGTGTTTAATGCAGGTGATGTGGAATGTGAAATTATTTTTTTAGCCCTGTATATATTTCCCTTTTTGGATCACAGCTACAGCATATTTTGGCTTTAAACTGAAAGAGGGAAAGCTTGGATTGGACATTAGGAAGAAATTGTTCCCTGGGAGGGTGGGGAGGCCCTGACACAGGTTGCCCAGAGAGGCTGTGGCTGCCCCTGGATCCCTGGAAGTGTCCAAGGCCAGGTTGGATGGGGCAATAGGGAAAAGATTCTTCTTTTAAATGTACAAAACTGGGTAGTTACAAAACATTAAATTGTGATGGCACATAACGGCAGCCACACAGTGCTGCTGGGAGCAGTGGCCTTGAGCTTTGGTGGAAGGGCACTAAAGGACATTTAAAGTACACACAAGGGAGAAAGAGAAGAAAGATAATTCCTATTCTGAATGCGGCATCTACTAAGGAAGCAAGAACCCGAGAACAGCTGGATTTAGTACAGCTATTGGCCATCTAAACAATCTAGTCAAGCAGCACATTCATGGAGACCTTGAGAGGTGTATCTATGTCCTGTCTGTCCATCTGTATTTCCCCTCAGATCTTGCTTCATTTTCATTTCAAAGGATTTCAGAAACTTAGGAGCATCCATCAACAGACTGATAGCAGTAGATCCATGGTGGAGTGTTCTAACTACAGCTAAACCCAGGAGTGTGCCTCACTGCTCATTTAGTGTGGCAAGTATGTGCCATGACAACACTGATTAATCCATATTTTAATAATATATATTTTAAAACATATGTGACAGATATTAGAAATATTTCTGATGTAGATTCTCAGGGCAACCTGCAGAGCAAGCAAGCATTTTGGAGGCAAAGGACCTCCAAGACAGCCAAACAGCTAAGCATTTAGCCTGCAATTTAGATCACAACCCCAGCTACTGATGGTTTGAATGGTTTGAGCTTTTCCTCTGTTGCTGCTCATTGCCAAGGGGAGACAAGGGGACTTTGCAGAGTGTCCCCTGGTGTGTGTGGCATGGATTGCCACATGGCAGGACACTGCCACACCCCCACGGCTGCACAGCATGAGTCCCCTCCCTGGCATTTAACTCCAGCAGGAACCACCTGAATCCATCTGCTCTAAAAGAGAGATGACATTTCCATGGAACCAAATAAACCCAGGCAGATGGTGTGCGTGTGCAGGGAGGGAGGCGGGGAAAGGAGAGTGTGGTTTAAAAAAAGGACCTGCCCCAAATACAGTGTGAATGACAATGAAAAGGAAAGGGAAGGGAAGGGAAGGGAAGGGAAGGGAAGGGAAGGGAAGGGAAGGGAAGGGAAGGGAAGGGAAGGGAAGGGAAGGGAAGGGAAGGGAAGGATATTCTGACAAAGGCATAGGGAGAACACTAGGTGTAATCAGTTTGATTAGGGTGCAACTCTGTAGATCCAGAAAGCAAAAGGAGAATCAGAGAGCCAGGTGAAATGGAGTGCCCAGGGATTATGCGCTTGGCAGCTCACATCCATGAGAGCAAATGTGCATGAATCAGTGCTCTCCCAAAAATCTCCAGCAGATTTGCAGCAAAGCCTTCAGCAGGATGTGTCACAGCTGGTCAGCCCAGAGGCAGCAGTGACCAGATGAGGGGAAAGCTGACCTCAGACACGTGGCCCTTCTCTGCTTCTATTCAAACACCTGCTCACATGTAAGCAGATGAAGCCCATTGTCTGTCCTAATGTCCAGGCTACACCCAAAACCACTGACAGCATTCAAAGAACCCAGTGGTTATGTTGAGGTTTTTTGGAATGTGTTACATAACCACAGCAAATCCATCAGTGTCTTGGAGATCACCATAGAAACAGGCTGACAGCTCAGTGCAGGAGAAGAATCCCTGATCTCAGCCTGGAGAAGATGCTGATGTGCCTGGTCCAACACATGGAGCTCCCTCCCTCCCTCCCTTCCAGCACCTGGACTCCTGGCTGCCTCTCCCCTTTTGGCCACAGGAGTGTATGGAGTGTTTCCTACTCCCTGGAGTGACACAGAAGACACCAAAACATTTTCTACCAAAGCAAATGAGACATTGAGGCTCTATTCCAAATAAAAGATTAAAAAATGGAAATAGCTACCTGAATATTTCTGTATGAAAAAACTGCTTCAACTCTCTGAATGACAACCAGAGCATGTGAATGTGCAGTGGTTGCTGCCATCACCCCATTTTCAGTGCTGCCTTGTACATCTCTCAATGACCTGGGCCGTGAGAATAGAGAGAAATCAGACAAGCTACGAGGCCTGAGGCCAGAACTGCTCTGCTGGAGGGGAAAAATGGGGTAAAGAAAGACTGTGTTATTTGACGGGACATGTACTCACCAGGCTCCTCCTACGGCTCCTCCTACGGCTCCTCCATTTTTCTAATTTTGGGGTTGAACTAGAAGATTTTCTATGGGCTTCATTCCTTTCTGAAGTATCTTCCTAGACAAGTCCCCACCTCTCAGTGGCCATCGAGGGAAGTAGGAATTACACGTGTTTCCACACAGTTCTTCCAATTAATGCGCAACAAATTGATTGATTGAATTAATAATTCATAAACACTAATTGTATTTGAGTGGAAAAGTGTTCAACCATTACCCTGTTCATTGACCTGAAAATACATTCCTCAGTTTAAAGTATTTCCCTAAATTTTGATCTGATGACAGCAAATCTTTTAATCACTCTCTCATAATTTTGTGACTTCAATTTAAAACCGTTACAATCCTATAAGAAGAATTGACATTTAGTCGAACAAAATAATGAATTTCTTTGCCCTCAGATGCTCAATTTATCTCTAGCTTAAAAAGTTAGCCAAAGCTTGCCCCAAACTGAATTCATTTTAAATATGTATTTACTCAGTAATTATGGCTCAGTACAATTTAAACTCCAAGGAAACACAGGAATATGTTAATGGGTGGTACTAAAAACTAAACCACTCCATTTTGTTTCATGTTATTTTCCATGTTTCCATGTGCAGCCACAAGCTCAGTTGAATTCTGTTTCACATTCCTCTCCTTGAAATGTTTATTCTCTGTACATTTAGTTTTGTGGTCCCAAATTTAAGGACAATTTAGTATAGTTTTTAATCCACAATGCTATCTAGGGTAAAGGTCCTCAGAATTCTCCGGCTTCTTCCCCCACATCCTTCTGTTATATCCTGTGATTATTATCCTTGGCTATTAAGGAAAACTCCTTCCCCAGAGGTTTGTCCAGCACTGGAACAGGCTGCAGTGGAGGAGTCACCATCCCTGGGGTGATTTTAAAGACTTGTACAGGTGGCACTTGTGTACCTGGTTTAGTGGGGGCCTTGGCAGTGCAGGAGGAGCTGGATTTGTCCTTCCCAACCTCATGGACTCTGTGATTCCCTGCTTATTGCACTTAATGGTACATCAATGCTATCATGCAAATACAGCGGTATTATTTACTTATATATTTTGCTAGGTTTGATTTCTTTTAGTGAACTAAGGTTGCTCAGGGCAGCATGCAGAGACCTAGGGATCAAACACCAAGGTTTTGTGGAAATGTTCCCTTCAGCTGTGGCTTTAGCTGGAGGAATTTAGGAGAAATCACAACATGAGGAGATGACTTTCAGTGTATGCATGAAAATTCATTACTGCAAAACAAAAACTCTAATTCTGACTCAAGCTGCACAGTGTCCAGTTGTCCCCAGCACAAACACTCCTATTTCCCTTTGATCACCCAGTCAGTGTCACTGGTGGTTCACCAGCCTCTGTTTGGTGGAATGTTTTACTCTGTTAGCACCTGGGATTTTGGGGAGAGAGACGGGGTCCACCTCTGTGTTTGCGATTACTGCTGATGTGTGATACAGAGTCAGTGTGAAGTTTGCTAATGAACTCACTGCTCTTTATTCCCAGCTGCTATGGAAATAGGAAGCAAGCTGAAGTAGGGAAAAATCCTCTATCCATATGAACTGAAATAAGTGTTCCTCAGGAAGGTGCAAAAGCCAATCTGCTCCAATTAGGAAAACAGTAACAGTAAAGTCCAACAAGCACATGAATCCTACAGGAGCAAAAGCCCATCCTCCAGAAACACATTCGGAAAGATGATTTTTGCTTGTTGCCTTTAGATATTTTTGATGTGAAACAAAATAAAGCAGCCCCGTGAATATGACACTGTCCCGGTCATTGTTTGCTCACAGCTCAAAGAACAACTGCATTTTTGACAGGACAAAACACTTGGAACCATGTGACTCATGTGGAGCTTCTCTGAGAAACAAACTCCTTTTTGGAGGGGATAGAGATGTAGAAAAAGTGGTAACAATAGGATAAAAGTGGAGGGCTGTGGGAATAATGCAGTGGGAACAACAACATGTGTTAATTTTTTTTTCCATCTTTCTGCAGAGGAAACATATTTGCCAATACTTGTGGCAAGCATCTTATCTTCAATTTATTCTACTCCATCCTGCATTCAGCTATGTTCATTTTGATCCCCTCTATACAGACATGACTGTGCCTTTTATTGCTGGGCAAAAAAACCCTGCCAGCCTTAGCCAAAAACCAGCAACAACACTCCGCTATAATGTTCAGCTCTCACCCTGCCTGGCTACCAGCTTCATGAGTTGGCTTTGTGTGCTCTAATGAAATAATCCTTCAATTTAACTTTCTTTGCCTGCCGTCAATTACACTGAATTATGACAGATTCCTGTAATTCAGGCTAATTTTTTTTTGTTTTTTCCCATTTAA
Organism: Corvus hawaiiensis; assembly: GCF_020740725.1. NCBI lineage: Eukaryota > Metazoa > Chordata > Aves > Passeriformes > Corvidae > Corvus > Corvus hawaiiensis. The sequence continues at coordinate 36,199,021 of NC_063220.1, read as the reverse complement.
GATGGAACTTGCAAAGGAGTGTTCCAAGAACATAGCATCAGCCTTGCTGTCCTCTGCATCTCTGCAGAATTATCTCTGTATTTTTTTGTGTGAAGTTCACATTCCAAACAAAGGCTCGTGACTGTCATTGACAATAAAAACTTAACTTTCTCTGCATTCCTTTCCATTCCCTAATGAATTGAAGATGTAATTTTTGCTTTTTCCTACTGCTGGTATGTTCTGGAGGGATTTTCACTTTGCTGGCTTAGCAGTAACAATGAGAATTTCTTTTTCTCAGAGGAAGGGGAAAGTTTAAAGCTCGGCAGCATGAGAGATTTGTATTGTTGTTGCCAGCACACATTACCTTTAAATTTATGCAAGCTGAATCTCATATGCCAAGTTTTCAAAATTAATCTAGACTCTCTCACCATCCCCTGTGGTTTGCAAAAACTGAAAAGTTTATGGGCCAAACTGTTGAAAAATGCCTCTGGATTTGTTTTCAGCACTGGCACATGCAAAAAGGGACATGCAGGCACCAACACTTTTGTTTCAAAGTCAGCGTGCCCACTTGCCTTTGTGTGCAAGAGCCATGAGGAGCCATGGAGTTTCACCCTGGCAGGGGCTGAGCCACCCTCAAATGTGACAGCACTCTCCAAAATCCCACAGAAAGTTCAGGAAGGGACAATGACATTAAAGCAACTTGTCCGCTGCCATCAGCAGGTTGCCTCACACCTTCTGTTTGAAGGAACTCTTTCTGGAAAGTTTTTCTTTCCTCAGTGCTAGTGGATACGTCCCTACCACTCAGGTGTGAACACAACACCACAGCCTTCCACCAGTCAACTGATTTATGGAATCGCAGAATTCCATAAAGACCTCTAAGATCCTACAGTCCAACCATCAACCGAATACCATGGTCATGTTCACCATTATAATGTCCCCAAATGCCACATCCACACATCTTTTGAATACTTCCAGGAATGGGGACTCCTGCCTGGCTACTTATTTGGTGAATAAATATTTCCTAACATCCAGCCTGAGCCTCCCCTGGCCCAGCCTGAGGCCGTTTCCCCTTGTCCTGTCCCTGTTCCCTGGCAGCAGAGCCCGACCCCCCCGGCTGCCCCCTCCTGTCAGGGACTTGTGCAGAGCCACAAGGTCCCCCCTGAGCCTCTTTTGCTCCAGGCTCAGCCCCTTTCCCAGCTCCCTCAGCCGCTCCTGGGGCTCCAGCCCCTTCCCAGCTCCGTTCCCTGCCCTGGACACGCTCCAGCCTCTCCAGGGCTCTCTGGCCAGGAGGGCCCAGAACTGGACACAGCCCTGAGGTCCCTCAGCAGGGCCAGCACAGGGGACAGGCCCTGCCCTGGGCCTGTGGCCACCCCATGGCTGGCCCAGCCCAGCGGCCATTGGCCTCGTGCCCCCCTGGGCACCTGTCCAGAGTCAGCTGTTCAGAGCAGCTCATTGTCCCTGTCCCTACTACAGCCTTTTTTAACAACCTGTCATTCAGGTGCCAAGAGGTTGATCCCAGACTCTGTTCAGTGGTGCCCAGAGACAGGACAAGGGGCAATATCCATAAACTAAAACCAAGAAGTTCCACCTCAACATGAGTAAAAATATCGTTATGTTGAGGGTGGCAGAGCCCTGCAACAGCTGCTCAGGGAGGTCCTGGAGTGTCCCTCTGTGGAGACAACCTAAACCCACCTGCATGCGTTTCTGTGCCACCAGCTCCATATGCCCTGCCTTGGCAGGGGGTTTGACCTGGGTGATCTCCAGAGGTCCCTCCCAACCCCAGTGATTCTGTGATCCTGTGACGGCTCCACAATTCCTGGGCAAATCGAGGTTTTAGTTTACTTACGGATCACTCCCAAAGGGTGGTATGGGCAGGAATGGGCGTGGTTTAACTCCTTCTGCCCTGCACAGTTCTCCAGTTCTGCAGAACCGCAGCGCAGGCAGCGAGGGCTCTTGGCACTGTGCTGTAAGAAAACTCTGAAAACTCCAACATGTATCTTGAAATTCATAAAAGAATAATTATTATTACCTTGGAACCACCAGGGGAGAGCCAGGGTGGAATTCAGTGCAGCATGGACATGGACAGTTTGCTCCAGAGGCTTCTTCCCCTACACAGCGCAGAGCTAAACCAGCTCACACTGACAGCCCCTGATTCAGGAATCAGTCCCTCACTGTTCCGGTTTGGTCAAACTTAGAGATATATCTTCTGAGAGAAGGCACAACCACCCCTCCCCCACCAGGTTCGGGAAAAAATAAATTTTCCTCGAGGGAAAGTGAAAGAGATAAAAACTATTTATTTAACAAACACACGGGAGAAGGAAAACAATGCTAAATAATAAAATCCTTTGCTGTGAAGAAAAAAACCTGGGAAAGTGTTAGAGTCCTCCCTTTGGTCTCCTCAGAGCTGGGGCTTGGCCCAGGGCCAGGCCCTCTGTGCTCGGTGGAAGGTCCTCCCGATGTGTTCTGATATTAAAGCAGTCCAGTAGAAAAGGGAGAAAATCCGAAATTCCAGCCGAAATTCCAGGGAAGGAAAAAAAAGTTCAACTCTCAGTCTCTCTCCGGAGAAAGAAGAAAAGAAAAGAAAAAAAAAAACTGGCTGAAAGCTGGCTGGGAAAAAAAAGTTGCTATCTCTGTGTGACCTTGAACAAGCTGCAAACTGCTTTGAAAAAGTTTTGCTCAGTTTTTCCTTCCTCCTCTCAGGCTCAGTTTAAAAACATAGAAAGGCACAATAATTAATTTCTGGGCATAGGGCAGCAATATGGGATACACATCATAAAGTCACCCCAAGACATTCCATTCTAATTTGCTACACTCAACATCTGCACAGAACCCCCTTTTTAAAAAAAGTTTTAAAAGACTGCTATTTGATAAAACTCTATAAAAAAGGAAAAAGAATAATTTTCCTGAGATCAAGAAATAATCCAAATAATTCCTTCAGAAATTCCTTTAAGACTGAAACTAGAATTTGACAGTGATTCAAAAGAATGTATTTTGACAGTTCTGAAAGTGTTGAGCATTTATCTCTTGATACACGTTAGAGATATAAGCATTCTCCTAAACAAAGGTACATCTTTTTATATACAGGAAAGTTGCAGTCCTCTTTTAAATTGCTCTGTTACAATTTCTAGATTAAGAAGAATAAAAAATATTTCAGGGATTTAAAACACCAAAATCAAGAAGCCTTTAGATGAAGAATCAGGGTGACTATTATTTTGTGCAATACCTTCACCAAAGAATGTAATTTACAGTGCTCCCTTTCCCTGATTAAGCCTAGTTTTAGCATCCTGACAGCTTCTTGAGAAAATGTTCCCAGTCTGGTCCAGCTCCTCCAGCAAGTGAGAACTACAAAATATAAGCACTGATGAAGGGCAGCAGATAGAGAATTATCTTTTCCTAAGTTATTCACGCAAAGAGGGTAATTTTCTGTACAAAGAAGCCTGCAATCTGTTGTTTACAGGCAGACATAAAACCTCAATAAAAGACCGCCATGGGTATGGTTTTCTCTCACACATTATGCGTTTCTAACTCAGTTTCTTTCACTGGCTTCTGGTAATACTGTTTGCAGTTCACACCAGAAAACTGGGGTGCTGTTCCTGGCTTGACTGGCATTTTACTCTCCGTGTGCCCAATTTTCTGTCCAGTTTGGATTCTGAAGTTGGGCACAGAAGGGATGGCACTGGGTGAGGCAGGCCCCTGCACAGCTGTCCCCTGAGCCCTGTCCCCAGCCTTGGCCCCCCATGACACCTCACTGCCAGACTTTGCCTCACCTGTGTATTTGCTGCCACCTCTATTCCCTCTGATGATGCAGATAATTTCCTAAATAAATCTAACATTGAATTTGGAATTGGAATAGTGTGAGAATAACACTCTTCAGGGTAGGATTTGCATAGGGGCTTCATGCAAATATCTGTAAGTATTTAAGCCTTCCAAACACTCACACATTTTCACCTAATGAATATTCTCTGCTGGACTATTTAGAGATCACCTACAAGCATTTTTGTTTACAGAGTAAGTTAATTAATACTGTTAATACACCAAGGCATGAGGTGAAACTTCTATCTGCTGCAAATGCATTCAAGAGTGCTGGTGTTGAAAACCAAGGCAAAGCAGCCAAGGTTCATGCCAGATGAACCTCCAGCAAATTTTCAGTGAACTTGGGCTGATAGAATATTACCCCTTAAGTGCTGTGAAAGCAGATACTTTGAATCCCTTCAAATTACTGCTTTGTGAATAAATAATTTTTGAAGTTCATCTGTAGTTAAGAATTCCAGGCTAACATAAAAAAACCCCCACATTAAAAAGAGCAGATTAGCCAATCCTCCCCAAGCCTTGGTTTATTTCAGTGCCATGCATTTTAATAAAAACAATAAAATTTGGAAAGGCCTGATGAACATGGAAACTCCATAGGACTAATGACATCTGGGTCTTGAAGAAAACCCTGTTTCAAAGGCTCTTAAGGCTGTGGAGCAAGGATTTAAACATTGGTTTTCTGCTCCCCAGACAAGTGTTCCATGTTTCTGGCTTGAGTTTATCTGGAGAAGGACTCTTGATTTGTCTTGTTAAAGGTGCTCCAAGATGAAGCTGGCATACACTGGAGTGGTAATGAGGGCACTGTATGACAGTCAGCACACCCAATTAAGAGCCTGGTATCTTGATTAGAGCCCCCATTCCAGTGACTAATCTCTAACAGGAGAGTTACAGCAACTGGTAAACAAAGAAATAATGGTACTGGGGGAATTCACAGGGAGTATTTATAGCTCAGCCTGATGCATTCAACTAAATTAGAGAAAATGGAATCGATCCCTGATTCATTCAGGGCTCTATTCCACACACCAAACACAAAACCAGGCACCAGGAACTCATTAATGGTGATTTTGTTAGGGCTCTTTGTCCCTTGCTGCAGCAGCTGTTTGCAGTGGGAGGGTAATACACACCATACATACTCTGGGACATGTGATATACATTTAGATAGTTACCCTAGGCTTGGAAATGCAGTTTTGCACTTCTCCTGTGTCTCTTAACATTGGTACCTGTTAGTTCTGGACAGCAACCTTCGGACAACAGGGCCTTGAAGTGCAGGAAAACAGCTGTGTGAGCACCCTTGGCTTGACAGGCCAGCAACACCTCTCCCAACTACAACCCAGACAATCTCCTGAGCTGCTCTGACACAGACTACCAGAGGTGACATTTCACAGTCCACGAGAGGTGAGAAGAGACCTCCAGAACTGTCCAAGGAAACATCCTCTTTAAAGAGGCACAGGCAAAGACCCCATGGGAGTAATGCCGCCTCTAAAAGCTCCCTTCATATGCAAAGAAAAAAGGAGAAATATTTCCATAATGCTGCAGGCCATTGACTGTCTCCAGTTCTGGGAAATTCACTTTGAAGTATATGGATTATAGGCAGCCATCCAAGCCACATATATAAATATCCCATGTAAGTCCAGGCTGCAAGACCCAATATTATTTCAGAATAATAAAGCTCAAGAGTTTTTTAGCTGAGTATAGAGAAAAAAAAAAAAAACAAGTCAGTTGAGGTGCTGATACTGAAAACTCCAGAAATACCCTCATTTCTTTGATTATAACACAAAATGGCATCTAAAAGACAACACAGTTTTCATTTGCTGAGGATGTGGAAAACATTTTTTAGGGGTTTGTTCATTGTGAATTAAACTTCAGCTGCTCCTGTCCTTAACTGTCCCAAAGGGCTCCATCTGCAGGTGGGGCAGCACCATGGGCAGTCTGTGGTATTTGCTGTCATTGAAACCTCTCCTGAGAGTCCTTCATAAAAGTGGAAAGTGAGCCAAGGGATCTCACAGTAAGTACAGAACAGCAAAGCCCTTTCAGAAATGCATGAATGAATGAATGAATGAATGCACAAGTAAGTGAATGACTTGTGCTAAACAAAGTATTTGAGCACTGAAGGCTTGCCCTGAAAGCAATCCCAACACAAACATTTTATTTCCCTGCTACAGCTCACCCTGATCTCCAAAGGGGGCGAGCAGTGCTGGAAAATGAAACCACTTTTTACAGACCCTCAGAGATGTCTAAATACATTCTTTGCCTTGTGGCAATCGCAAAACCAAGCTGTATTTTCTTTTCCTTTTTTGGCTGATTGTGAATGAGCATTATCCTAATGAATCCCATACTGATTTTTGGGATGGTGATGCACTAGCTATCCCACTATCACTGGCTACAAGCAGAATCCTGCTTGTCTAAAATCTCTGACTTCAGTGCACTAAAATGACAACTTTTTGGTGTGATGACTTTGATGCAGGGAATCAGGAGGCCTTCCTTCACCGTGTCTCAGTTATGGAGCTCTATTTACCTGCACGGAAACTGTGTGGGTTCAGGCTGTGCTGCTGTTTCACTGCCAAAAGCCCTGATTAAAACTAAGCACACAATGGTCTGTGGACTCCAAGACATGTAATCCAAACCCTGTCTGTGTCCCTTATCCTGCAGCCTCCTCACTCGTGTGATGAGCAGCACACACAAACCCACAGATCACACTCGGGTAAACTCCAGCAACAAAACACTTCCATATCCCCCAGGAGTATCTGAAACTTGTCTAAAAAGCAGGACATTTTGTATCCTTTGCCTATTCACTACTGTTAGCATGTTTTTGGAGAAATAAAGATATTTGACTTGCTCTGAAACGCAGAACAGGGTACCCCAGAAGCTACCGAGGGCCTGGGGGCCCTGGGAGGGTGCAGCAGCACAAAAAGCTGATTTTCCTGCCATTAGCCCCAGAAAGCAGTTAGCTTTCCCAGAGAAACAATAGGACTTTTCTTGTGTTTAATAATTAAACTGCGAATGAAATGTTAATAATGAATGTCAGTCTACTTTTAATTTCTATCAGTGAAAGCATATGCTGCAGTCTGCTCCATTTCCAGTGGGAAGGAAACCGTGGGCACTGTAGTCTTTTGTTATTAAAGCATTACAGTAGCAGCGTGAGGCTGTGCAGATGTAAATGTGTCATAATTTTCTCTAGGATAATATTTACAGTATTTCAGAGTGCATGTGTATGATCAGCATTTTGTACCCACTCGGAAGTTTGTCTGAACATCTGCTTTCATGGTCAGTGCTCACGAAGGCCTGGTTCCTTCCATTCTGGTCTGGTATGAAAAATAATACTCTTGGTGTGATGGATCTGTCACATTTCCTGTTCAGCACACCAGGAATTTCCACAGCGTTTTGTTCTTTAGGACAGACATCCCATTGCAACTCGAGTGTAGGAAAGCCTTTGGGCAAGGCAAGAGTGCCAAGATCTTTCGTTAATGATGATTGGCACTGTTTTAAAAACCATTTTAAGACGTATCAAAGAAGGAGCCTAAAAAAGTAGTTCATGGAGGGAAGGGAGGTGAAGAAAAAGAAATCATTATGTCACAAAGAGATGGAGGAAATGGCTCAACTATGTCATGCACTGGCTTTCCTCTGCTCCCTCTCTTTTCTGCAATCCCATGGAGCTGAAAACACTATGCACAGCCACTAAAAGAACAGAGGAGTTGGTACAGGAAAAAAAAATAAGGTAAAAAGAAAAGAAGAAAACTTGCACAGATAAAGCAACCAAGGAAAGATGATTAAAAACCCCCACAGCTTTTAGAAACACTTAGCAATTTTAATACATCATCAAAAACTGGCAAAATACATCTCAAAGAGCTTAAAAAAGAACGATGCATCCAGCAGTATCATAAAAAATGAAACAAAAATGTTCACTCTAACAGCCACATGTATCCTTTTACAAAAGAGAGGCAAAAGGGCACAGTCCCATGGACTTTGGAAGAAACTATTTCCCTGTATATATAATGCAGCTGAGAATTAGTGTCCCTGCATCTGAAAGGGATGGAACCTTGGAGGGGCTTGAAAAGCCGCTTGACTTATTCTCCTGCTCTGAAACCTGACTGACCCCAATCAGGACTCCTGGGGGATGTTGTCTCTCCTCTTGCTAAAAATTCTGCTGGAAACTTTTCTTCTCAGTGAAGTAATGAAGACCTCAATGACTGCCTTGCAAGCCTACTCCAATGTTAATCTCTCCTTGCCACTCAAAGATTCTTCCCTGTGTCCAACTTGCATCACATTTGGTGTGTTTTAAACACCAAAATCTGACATGCTGTGGGCACTGAGAACAGGGGACACCATTTGCAAGGAGCTTTTACATCCTTGATGATGGAGAATGGCTTTTGTCAGTGTAGCAGGTTCAGTTTGTAACCAGGCAGAAACACCAATTTAGTGTAGTGGTTTTGTCCAAAATATTCATTACTTACTTATTTACCTTCTGCGAGATAAGAATTAGGAGAAAGCAAAGCAGGCACAAAACTTAAAAGAATATAAAGAAGTTTATTAACAGACCTGAAAGGAAGAAAAAAAAATCATAGCACACCTTCAGAACACTTCTCCTCCCCCCACCTTTCCCCCTTCTCCCACTGACAATGTAAAAAGACAACCCTTGAGATGTTCAGTCTGTTTACCACTTCCATAATAACCTTGTTCAGTTCACTTAGGAAGAGGAGTCTCTCTTGCTCATGCTATGGAGATATCTCCACAAGAAATTCTCTCATGGCTTCAGCATCACAACAAGACAGCCGCCCGGGTTGGTTCTCTGCTTGCATGTGAGAGTCCCCTCCCCCCCCGACTTGCAGCTTTTCCCATAACTGCTTTCAAGGGTCCAATCTTGAGCTACTGGGGTGCCATTTTAAGGTTGAGCTGTTCAAAATCAAAGGTTCTCTTCACCCATCTCTGGGAGCATCTTCATCTCTAAGAATAGAGGCTCTCCCCCTGTCCCTGGGAGCAAAGGGTCCTCATCATCTTCATCTCTAGGACTATCTCTGGGAGCATCTCTAGGAACAGAGGTCTTCTCCTTCTGATTGGAGCAAGAGTCCGCATCACTTCCATCTCTCCCTGTTCAAACTTCTCATCAAATTACAGCTGCTTCAGGATTTGCTTATTCCAGCACAGGTGCTTTGCTCACAAGTGCAGTTTGAATGCTCCAACCCCCATGCTTTCATGAAATTACAACAGGTACTCTGATATATCATAGTCCATCACCACCATAGCTTTACAACAGAATTTCAGCTTTAAGCATCTCCTCTTTTTCCTCCCTCAGGATTTCAGCTCCTGTTTCTTTACTTAATGTCTGCAGACTCCATCCGTTCTGGAGGGAACTTACAGCACTAAAAGGGTTAATCTCACCCAGGCCTTGCAGCTGGAATTTCACTTATTGTTGTTGGTCACATGATCTTTGCCAGACAGCAGGGCAGCTTCAGCTGAATCTTCAGCAGCACTGGAGGGGAGGGGCGTGCTGGCCCCTGCTGTCTGCACATAGCAGAGCTGGGGGGGCTGCGGGTGGAACAGGGCCGAGCCCAGTTACCTGCCCCAAGGCCGGAAGCAAGAGAGAGCTTTCCCGGGGTTTGTCCATTCTTAAATGTAGACCACAGAGGTGTGTCAGGCTTTTTTTAGGTGGCTTAAAAAATTGTCAATATTCAAACTAGCCAGTTGATAGGTTCTGTCAGGTCATAGAGGAAGCCGTAAGCACCTCTTTGCAAGAAAATCACTTCTGGAGCTATGCTAACCTGTGACATTCTGCCTACTCCTGATGAAACAATCTCCTCTTCTCAACTTTCTACTCATTCTCCTCTGCTTTTTCCCCAGTGTCCCATTTTTCCTGTCCTCCCAACCCCTAGAGCAGCACTGCGAGTTGTGTCCCTTGCTGTGTTGATGTCTTGGGGGGACTTTATGATGTTGTATCCTCTATCGCCGCTCTGTGCCCAGACATGATTCCTGTGCCTTTCTGTGTCTTTAAAACCGGGTGTGAGAGAAAGGAAAAAAAAAAAGCCAGACAAACTTTTCACAGCATTTTGTACTCCAAGGTCACTCCATCTCCTCAGCATTCTTCTGCAGCAGCAAGAGTGGAGGCAAGCGCCTTCCTGCTTTTTCCCAGCTCTCAGCTCCTTTTCTCCAGAGAGGGATGGAGAGTTAATTTTTTTTTTTGCCTGGGACTTTGACTTCTTCTCTTCTGGAACTGTTCAGAACACACTGGGAGACCCTACACCATTGGCCTGGAGTGGGGCCTATGCTGCCCCAGCTCCAAAGAGGAGAGAGGGAGACCACGCCCAAAGAAAAGACTCTAAAATCTTCCCAGGTTTCTCTCCACAGCGAGAGGTTTTATTATTTAGCATTATTATTCTTTTCCCGTGTGTGTGTTAAATAAACAGGTTTTTTTCCTTTACTTTCCTCCGAGGAAAATTTTTTCCCCCGAAACTGGTGGGGGAGGGGTGGTTGTAACCTGCCTTCTATCAGAGAACATTCAAATTTGGACGTTCCTCCAAATTTGTCTCAGACCGGGACAGCTGACTGCACTGTCCTGGCTGAGCACCCCTCAGTCCTGCAGTCTGTCTCTCCTGGGAAAGGCTGGCATTGCTGCTTTAGGATTCATTAAACCCTCCATATTCTCTTCTGTGCATTTGTAGCTCGTTGGGTTTCCCCTGGCCTGACCCTGAGCAGATGATTGCTCCTGCCCTGATTGCTTCACACTGAATCCCCCTCTCATTTAAGGCCAGACAGCTTTTCAAACTTGTCAACTTCCTTTTAATCTTGTATTTTCTTCTAAAATCAAGAATTTTACTCTTGTATCCCCTTTAAACCAGTATTATCTGCAACTGTGTTACTTGCTAGCTATTCCAGCATTCAGGAAAATGTCCCAAGACCACTCTTTGAAGGAATCAGGCTTATGATGAGGCCTCGCGTTTTAGAAAAGAACCACAGACTGCTGCATCCAGCTTACATTAATTTATCTATGCTCTGTTATTCTCCTTATGGGAATGCCAAATACAAGGCTGCCAAAGGCTTCCTCACTGGTGGAATCTAAGCCTAGGGCTCTCTTTGCTTTCCCTCTAAGAAGACTTTTGGCATTAGCACTGGAAGAAATCTGATTGCTGTGATTTAAACTGAATTTAATTTGACAAAACTCGGCTGCCTCTTGTTGATCACCTATCAGAGGTTAATTATCTTGGCGGTGCTCAAAAATAGTTTATTTAGGCCAGTAATTTTTCTCCTGCTCAGCCATTCCCTTCCTTTTTGTCAGTCACTAGACTAGCAATGTTTACTGGCTCCCCCTCAGCCTAGTTAAGATTTCAAATGCACTTCCTAATGGATCTGGAATTGCTTCACCCGTTGAAGAGATCCTCTGTGATTAAAGCCTTGGGTCCAATTAATTTGAGATTGTTCAACAGCTGCATATTTTCTTCCCTAGTGACAGCAGCCACTTTTGCAAGAGAGCCCGTAGGTGTTTCTCTCTCTGAAGCAAGGATCTACATGCGAAGAAGGACAGGCAGTCCTGCCTTTCTCTTTTCCCCCACTGAACAGGCTCCAGAGAACCCTCCAGACTACAGCCCCCAAAGAACCCAGCCCAGCGGAAGGCAGGAAAATCAGCATCCTCTTTAAACACCCCTCCAATGTAATCAGAAGGCTACACATGCTCCACCCAAGATATTACTGAGGATTTTTTCCAGTTGGAACCAAATCAGTTTCCGTATTTGCCTTCAAAACAGGCATGTTTACACAACCACATTCAGCTGAGATACCAGAACTGGGAATGTAAGAAAACCTGTCCAGCAGATGCTTTGAGAAATGCAAATAATCAAATAATTGATTGTTTTCAGAAAACTCTTATGGCCAGAAAACACCAGATATTTAAAATAGAAAAAAGGAAAAAAAAAAAAAAAAAGAGGAAGGAGGCAGCAGCAGAGCCTCTGCTCAGGGCTGCAGGCTCCTGCAGAAACACACATTCCTGACACTGCATCCATCGGTGAAGTGATGCTGGATAACAGGAGAGGGAGGAAACAAGCTGATCAACCTCCCCAAACTTTGACTAGATTGTAGACTTGCTGTGAGACCAGCCTTCATGTCCCACAGGAGTCTGTGTGCTGCTGGAAGGGCTTCCATGAACTGGCGGGGGAGGTTGGAGGGTGCACCCCTCAGACCTGGGAGCTGCAGTGCAGATACAGCTGCAGCCAGGAACCTCTGCCTGACAGATTATCTGGAAGTGACACACAGGCTGGGCAGGGGTTTATCTCCTGTCACTTGTACCTCACAACACAGTCCTGAAACCAATCGCCTTCCTCACACATCCAGCAAGGACAGGGACTGCCAAGATCAGGTGTGGGAAAGCAGCTTCACAGCATTGTCACACAGGGCACATCACCTTTGGAGAGCACTTAGTATGCAACTACATCACAGCCCATAAAAAAAAATCAGGGATTCCCATTGCCAAGAAGAAACATACACCTAATCCAATATTTACCTCAATAAAGGATAACACTGACTCTACACACCTGCAAAATCAATGTGCCATAAATCACTACCAGAGCTTTCCCTTTTCAAAGAGAAAGAATATGCTTTCTATTAATTAACTTCAGAGAAATGCAGAATTAATGGGTGAATCATAGTTATCTGTTAACTTCAGATCATTTCAGGTATGTCTGGGATCCTTGAATATCTACAGTAAGGTAAAATTTGACATCATATTCTGTGCAGAGTTATTTAATATTGACAGAAGGCTTGAAGTACTTATGTTTGAGTAAAAAAGGTGAGAAGGTTGGGTGAATTATCTGGAGTAAGATGTAATGCTCAGCCTCATTGCAGGTTTTGAAGTTCTCTGCATGTGGAGGACACACTTCCCCGCAGCCTCTTGCTCAGCTGAAATAACTGGAAGAAACTTAAACCAATTACCAGAGGTGAGCTTGGATCTCTGCTCCAGGAATAACATCCTGCCACTTCTACTGTTTGTATGTCACTGTTCACTTCCAGTGGCACTGGGGCAAGGTGTACTGGGCTCCCTCTTTGGATGAGAGGCTGACAAAGCCACAGGGAAACCTGCACTTTTGTAACACCATGAGCTGGAGTTTAAAGCTTTCCCAAATAGCAGCAGTGGCCTTCTATTCAAGGCAGTTCAACAGCAAATTCCACAAAGCATTCCCATGCAGTCTCCAGCATGGGAAAATTCAGTCTATAAATGGCTATAAAATACCCCCTGCTTCCTGCATGGCAGACTAATACAGACGTGGTTTGAAAAGAAAAATTCACAGCCAAGTTTGTCCCCGGTGCTATGAATCCTATCACGGCACTGACAGAAACTGCCTGGCCCCCAGCTTTTAGTTCAGCCCATCCCCTGCACCACCAAACCTGAGCTATGCACACGAGAAGATGGAAATACCAGGACAAACCATCCAATCTCTGCTTTGGAAAGAAAGCACCATCCTGACAAAATGGGTTCTAAGGGTAACTTTCCTTCTACCATAACTTCCAGAGCACCGCACTGAGAGGAAAAAGACAGAAACATTTCAGCACTGCACAGCTCCAAGTTAATACCATTTGGGGCATGGTAGCAATTTATTCTTGCAAAAACTATAAAGCATTAAACCTGTATATCCGAGTCAGGAGAGTTTCAGCACTAAAACCTTGCCTTGGGTGGCTTTCTTAAGCAAGGAGAAGGAAAAGTTGGTCTCCCCCTGTTTTTTACAGAGAGCAAAATGAAACAAGGAGCCAGGGCTGGAGAAAAAGAACACATTTTCACATTGTTCAGGTATGCTGTAGATGAAAAGGGCTGTGCAGAATTGGTCTGTCCCCCAAATGGGTCCTCTCTAAAGTCACAGGTAAGAACTACCAATACAATGAGGCAGAAAATACATTAAGAAATCTGGTCTTTAATACAAGAATAAATGTGCCACCAGAAATATTTCAGATTGAACCTGCAATTTCATTATGACAAAGAATAAAATCAAATGCAGCAAAACACCTTAGAAAAGGCAAGTCTGCTGAGGACCCAAAGGCTGAAGGCAAAGACCACCCAGAGAGACCTCACAGTAGCCAGTAAATGCTGAGTACAACCAAAATCCCTTGTGTTTGGGCCACGAATTCTTGGGTACAGCTCCAGGCTCATGATTCTGGGTGGAGGAAAAGGTGCATTTAGAGGACATAAGGTTACACAAACTAGAATGTATTTCTTGACTCAGTAGGTTCAGCACCTTGGCACAGGCACCTTGCACTGTCTCAGAGCATCCCAGCTCTCAAGGCCAAGGGTGTGGGAGAGTCACTGCTCGGAGGTTTTTCCCTATGTGGATGCCCAGTGTTTGCATAGTGAGTGTCTCCTTCCTCCCTCTGGCACAGCAATGATCTCTGCCTTTGCTTTTTGCCATTTGAGTGTCTGTTTGCACATTTCCTCCTTTGCACACAGCCGTTTCCAGTGTAGTGACAGTAACACCAACAGAAGGAGGAATCCACAAAATGCAGACATTTAACACAATTTAACGTGTGCAGCGCTGCGTGGATCTGTTTAGTAATTTCTGATAACCACATATTACAAGTGATGATCTCTTACCTCATTCTCTTGCCATGTTCTTTCAGAACACAATATCCATACTTGTCCCTGTGTTTTCTTGCTGGAGTATCAACCACAGGCAACACTTTCACCAGCCATTTGTCATGTTACCTGACCTGAAAGAAAATATTTCTGTAACCTACCATGATCATAACACCTGAGAACCTCAGAAAAAATTAATGAACAGTCTTTGCAGTGTAGTCTTCATGTACAGGTAGGGATCTCAGTTACAGGGAGCTTAAAGGTGGATTGAATTCACTGAATGCTACCAGGTAAGGTTTAGACTTCTACTCCAAGACAGTCATTAAATCTGCAAAAGCTAATGAGAGGAATGTATTTCTGGAGGTCACTTACATCCCAATATTCCTAACAGAGACAGGATGCACCACCAGCTGAAGCTCAGTCAGTCTCTTCCTTTTAGGAAATTTCAGGAGACCCAAATGGAAGTTTAGGTTTCATACCTTATTTCTGCATATTTAGACTGCAATTCCCCCGCTATTTCAGGATATCCGTGCAGAATTTCCAAGTCTGATGGACAGAATCATTTTTCTTCCTCCACGAAAGGGTTCAGATGTATGGAGGGTACAGCAAAGAGAGGAACCCATCCCAGTCCAGCTCATGAAACTTTCCATTAAAGCCCTTTTGGTGAAAAATTGTAGACAGGAAAGAAAATTGTAGACAGGAAAGAAAATTGTAAGCTGCAGCATGACTTGCAGCTTTAAAGAATTCCCCTTTTTCCTCTGGATAAATGAGTGACTTGGCCAGTGAGCAAATGTGCAGATGTCATCTTGACCATTCCCTGGGGTGTCAGCAGCAGGCAGGGGGCCAGGATGCTGAATGCTGACATCCCTGCCTGTGACAATTCCAGCAATGAGATGTCAGCTGGAGAGGCGACACCACATACATCTGCTAATTCATGCTGCCCAGCAATGGGGAAGCACTAATAGGGATGGAGCTCATGGAAAACCAGAGAGCACGACACAAACCTGTTGTTGATTACCCGGGTCCCATCAGACCCACCAGACTGGGCACCAGGGCCAGTACAAAAGAACACAAAGCACAGGAAAGCTCCTGCATAGGTATTCAATCACGAGTTAGATCTTTTTCTGACATATTCCACTGCAGCAGTAAAGCATCATCCTCAGCTGCACTTTGCTGATGAGTAAAGTGTAGTATTAAAAAGTTCAGTAGTTATTTTCTTCCAACTAAATAGATTCCTCCATGTCCCTCTTTTCTCCCTCAATTATTTTTGTTCATGATACTTCTTCAGTGTTGGAATACCCCAAATTTGCATAATAAATTTTATTTCACTCCTTTTTCTAGAAACTTTCCTCCCTTATTAAGCCCACACAACAATGAAACAATGACATGTCTCAGCCTTTCAAAAGGGAAAAATTTAACTCACTTGCCTACCTAAAAGCTTGGACTTAAAGGGTCCTCTGTGTGAGGCAAACACAGTTGTTAAATACCACAGAATCCCAGAATGGTTTGGTTGGAAGAGATTTTAAAGCCCATCCAGTGCCACCCCTGCCATGGCCAGGGACACCTTCCACTGTCCCAGGCTGCTCCCAGCCCCAGTGTCCACCCTGGCCTTGGACACTGCCAGGGATCCAGGGGCAGCCCCAGCTGCTCTGGGCACCCTGTGCCAGGGCCTGCCCACCCTCCCAGGGAACAATTCCTTCCCAATATCCCATCTATCCTTCCCCTCTGGCACTGGGAAGACCTGTTTTTCTAAATTAAAGGCTGAGTCACTATGATACGATGTTACTAGAAAAAACATAGGTTGGGCAACATTTTTGGAGTACGGTATTCCTCTATTTATTTGTCCATCTAAAGGTAATGTGGGGAATTTGAATCGTGCTAGCAGCAACTTCTGAATAAGAAAATGCTTTCCCCCCATCATCTCTCACTATTTGCACACCTTCCCATTGCCTTTTCCACTTGCCCAGGCTGCAGCCTGAATTGGCACAAGTTTCACATGCATTTTCAGAGTTTCTTACCCAATTTGGCAGCACATGTGACAGTTTCATGGTAGTCCCCAAGGAAGGCCCATCTCCTGCTCTGCAGAGCACCTCTCCTGGATGTTTTGGCTTCATCCCTCCAACATAACTCAGGTGCTGAAGAGGGAGGGAGGAAGAGGGATCAGACATGGGGTCCTACTTCCCTGTGGTTAGGGGTTACCTGGAACGTGAGGGTTTCACTGCAGGCAGTAACTAATTCCAGTCATGGACCAACCGGAATTCCAGCAGCTGTTCCAGATTTCTTCCTCTCTCATAGAAATGAGGAGCATAAAAGAAAGGTGTCCAAAAAACAGATGAGAAGGGTTACGCAATGTCCAGTGACAACTCTCAAGGAAGATTGTGTTCACCCTTGCTGTGGTGTGAAGCCATGTAAGCGTGACTCATTTAATCTGGCTTTTGTAACAGTCAACAATAAATTAATTGGTAAATAGATGAGGTTGTGTTAAATATATGCACAAGAAAATTAATACCTTCATTTTCTAAAGCACACGTATTTCTTAACTTTCTCAAAATTAAGTCTTCCATTTTTAATGGAAGGGCATTTTCAGTGTTCCCTCATCCCTTGCAGGTTGAATTTTTTATCAACTGAGATGTATTTGAGTGGAATTTGAGTGCTGCTCATGAAGAAAATCTATCCTGAAATAGCTTTTCAGAGAGCTTAAGCAGTATCTTGGAATCAATTGATTTGAATACACAATTCACAAACGCTTAGATTGCCCTTTTTATATCTCCCACCCACACTGTACAAGCTACAACATCTCCAGACACTCTGGAGTTTTCTTAAACCCCAATGGCAAAGCGCATGCTCCACGAAGAAACAATCCATGCCATCATTCCAACTTTCACTCCACATACTTTGGAACATCAGGTTAAGAGGGGAAAAAAATCAGGATTCAGAACACTCCTATAAAAAGGTCAGGCCTTCAGGCCTGTGCTTTGGATTGAGCTGTGCTGAAAGCCGAATTCTAGAGATGAATCCACAGAAATGGCTCAGTCTCTATGATCAGTATTAAAAGGAAATTTTCAGTGTATCAGCAAATTTCAGTTGTTTTAACAGAACACTTGGAATGAGCCAATATTTGAAGAATCCACACCAAAGCTGTGTAAGGTTTTACAAACCAAGGACATGTTAAAGACAGCCTGAAATGATTAGGGAACTAATATGTTCCCTGGCCTTTACTGCGGGGCAGGATTAAAGCACTAATCTCATTCTGGGGTGGCTGGTGGGATATGAGTCACTTCTACATTTGCTACTTAGGATAGATTCCCCAATGATGTCGGCAACACACCTACATTACACCCGACACAGAAGGTAAACATTTTATTCTTCACAGCTGGCTGTCACTGCTGCAATCACAACAGGATAGAGATCCATTTCCTAAATGGAAGAGATGAGAGAAGGAATACAATAATGTAAATTGATAATGTAAATTTTGAGGGTGACTTTGGAATACTGGTGGCTTCACAAACCTAGAAAATACCAAATAAAATCCCCAGAAAATACACAAAGCTAATAAATACTGTATGAATAGTATTTACCAAAACCAAGACCTCATGCACGCTGGGTTTTGTCTCTGTTTTCTTGTATAAATCTGTAGGAAACAGCTGAGTCAAATTCTCTACAATACTCAAAGCACCTCGGTATAAAAAATGAAGATAAACCAATAAATAAAGAGCGTGACCTTCTGCGAAAAGGTTGTGCACCTAACTGGAGAAGGATGAAATACTGACAGCTATTAAATCCAGTACTCTAAATGCAGCACCAGCTCCAGAACCTCCACAGTTCTGCTGGCCAGAAATTGGAAAGAAGCACTGGGGAGGGACCACTTCATACTGACCCTACCTCTTACACTGTTTATTTAAGGCTCTTCTGAGGATACAGAGCTGCAGTTAAAGCAAATACCCCCAGCCCTACACAGCTTGGAAGAAAGGAAAACTCCACTGCCTCTTGTCTCCTCCCTTCTGTGTATTTTACATTCACCTTAAAATTACAAAGGGAAAAAAATATCCAAGAGTAGGTGATATGAATTAAATCCCATCATGTTACAAGTTAACCATTCTAATTCTTTTTCAGGTCAATCTGGGCACATTCTGTGACATATTTTAGAGCAGGGCTATGGTTACACCAAGGTCATGGGTTCAATCCCTTTATGGGCCATTCACTTAAGAGCTGGACTCCATGATCCTTGCAGGTCCTTCCAAGTCAGAATATTCTGTGATTCCATCACATTCAAATTTTCCAGGAGTATTTTGTCTGAGACATTATAATTAAGCTAGTCAGAATACATGGCTGTCATGAGTTAGCAAGCATAGTCCCGGAAGTGATGTTCTTGCAAAGGGGTGGTTACAGCTTCCTCTGTGACCTGACAGAACCTATCAGCTGGCCAGTTTGAATATGGACAATTCTTTAAGCCACTTAAAGTTGTGACCACTTCTGTGATCCACACTTAAGAATAGAAACCCCAAGGCAGAGTCTCTGTCTCTTTTCCGGCGCTGGGACAGGTGGGTGCGGGCCCCAAGCAGGCCCAGCCCAGGCCCTGCTCAGACCAGGCCGGGCCAGGCCATGGCCATCCTGGAGCAGATGGGCCCTGTTCCACCCGCAGAACCCCCCCCCCCCACAGCCCTGCTGTGGGCAGCCAGAGTGGCCCGGCTCCCCCTCTCCAGTGCGGCCAAGATTCAGCTGAAGCTGCCCTGCTGTCCGGCAAAAGATCGTGTGACCAACAGCGATAATCGACATTCCAGCTGCAAGGCCTAGGTGAGATTAACCCTTTTAGTGCTGTGAAGAGCTGAAAACCTGAGAGAGAAGAAAGAGGAGATGCTTAAAGCTGAAATTCTGTTGTAAAGCTATGATATATCAGAGTACCCGGTGTAATTTCATGAAGGCATGGGGGGTGGAGCGTTCAACTTGTACTTGAGAGCAAAAGCACCTGTGTTGAGATAGGCAGATGCTGAAGAAGCTGTAATTTGATGAGAAGTTTGAACAGGGAGAGATGGAAGCAATGAGGACTTTTGCTCCAAATGGAAAAGGAGAAGACCTCAGTTCCTAGAGATGCTCCCAGAGATAGTCCTAGAGATGAAGATGATGAGGACCCTTTGCTCCCAGGGACAGGAGGAGAGCCTCTATTCTTAGAGATGAAGGTGCTCCCAGAGATGGGTGAAGAGAACCTTTGATTTTGAACAGCTCAACCTTAAAATGGCACCCCAGTTGCTCAAGATTGGACCCTTGAAAGCAGTTGTGGGAAAAGCTGCAAGTCGTGGGAAGGGACTCGCATGCGAGCAGAGAACCAATCTGGGCGGCTGTCTCGTTGTGATAATGCTTTCATAGCATGAGCAAGAGAGACTCCTCTTCCTAAATGGACTGAAGGTGATTATGGAAGTGGTAAACAGACTGAACATCTCAAGGGTTGTCTTTCTACACTGTCAGTGGGAGAAGGGAGAAAGGTGTGGGGGGGAGGAGAAGTGTTCTGGAGGTGTGGTATGATTTTTTTTTCCTTCTTTTAGGTCTGTTAATAAACTTCTTTATATTCTTACAAGGTTGGTGCCTGCTTTGCGTTTCTCCTAATTCTTATCTCACAGAAGATAAATAGTAATGAGTATTTTGGACCAAACCACTACAATGGCATACCCTAAATAATAAGAAAGCTTAGCCCTACACAGCAGCCATGACTTTTCCAAGCACTTGCAAGCTCTTTCCACAAGCTCTTTTTGATGATGGCACAGTGCACGAGGGGACCGCATATTCTTTTGTGTCCCATCTGACGAACAGGTTTCCCCCCCAGATAATGGCTATATAAACTACATTGGCTTTGGGGGATTTTAAAGAGCCAAGACAAACTGTGTCCTTTCACAAGCCCCGGCAGAGCTCCGTCCTGCAGTGTGAGTAGGCCAGCAATGAATCACCAGCAGGAGGACAAGGCAAACAACTGAAGCACACATTCCAGGTAGCTGAACTATAGAACAATTTCCATTCAGTAATTTGGTTATTTCTGGAAGAAATGAGACACATAAGCAGCAGGTGCATATGCTAATAGAATGACTTCATGATTTGATTAAGCCATATTTCCCTACAGAGTAATTACATATGCTGTTTACTCAACTTTTTTTAAAGACCATTAAAAAAACCTGCAATCACATTCGTTCCCTGGCTAAAAATAAAAGATCTCAAGAACTTCAGACACACAAAAAAAGTAGTGAACACACTTAGTAGATCCTGCACATACCCAATGAACACTTGCTATGCACAATCCCATATAGGAGCTTCTCTAACAGATGGTGTTATCTGAACTCCTATCAAAACCTGTCTGGTCTGATCCCACCCAGTGTAATGTGTGAGGAGATATTTTACATTGGTTGCTCTGGCTGTAAGAAAACGAGGAGTTTAGAGGTTTAGATTAGATATTAGGAAAAATCTCTTCATGGAAACTGTTGTAAAGCATTGGAACAGGATGCCCAGGGCAGTGGTGGGTGTGTTCAACCATCCCTGGAATTGTTCAAAAAACAAGTGGATGAGGCACCTGAGGACATGTTTTAGTGGTGAACAGGGTGGGGCTGGGTTGATGTTTGGACTGGATGATACTAAAGGTCTTTTCCAGCCTTAACATTTTTGTGATTCTGGTCTAACCCAGATACTGCAAAGCAACATCTGAAATAAAGACTACAGAGCCTAAAGAAGAAGATAAATTTAATTAGACAACAATTTTCTGAGCTTATGACACAAATACAGAATTTTCCTCAAAGGACAAGGGTGGTCTCATCCTGGATGAGTGATGAGTGATCCCAGCTGCCGCACAACTGGTCCTGCTTCTGGCCTGGATTCCCCACATGTACAGCTGCTGTTCCCACTATTCAGTGATAGGTACATCCAGCAGTCTGGAATAGTGAGGTCCTGGCACAGGGTGCCCAGAGCAGCTGGAGCTGCCCCTGGATCCCTGGCAGTGTCCAAGGCCAGGCTGGACATTGGGGCTTGGAGCAGCCTGGGACAGTGGAAGGTGTCCCTGCCCATGGCAGGGGATGGGATGGGATGGGATGGGATGGGATGGGATGGGATGGGATGGGATGGGATGGGACAGGACGGAATGGTGTTGCGGACAGGTAAAACCTTACAAAAGGAAGGCCTTGTTGCCTTTGTAAAATCATGGCCTACTCCTGTTACTTTGGCTAAGTAGAAAAGGATTCTGGGTAATGACTCAGCTGGAACAGAGGTAGAAAACAAGTTACATAACCATAGAAAACAAGTTATGTAACCACCACATGTTCACATGGTGGTTTATGGTGGTTGGTTGAATTACGGTTGTTGTGCTTTAATGGAATGTTACTGATAAAGGCCTAATTGCTTAAGAAGTCCTGGTTTTTTAGAATAAACGAGCTCCCTCTGCACCTGCCTGGCGAGTCCGTGTCACTTCTTATCGTAACAGGATGGGCTTTAAGATCCCTCCCAACCTAAACCATTCTGTGATCCTCTCATTTTCTGCTGTGAAAAGAAACATTACTGTGTGGACGATATTAAGATTACAGCACTGAAGATGATAATGCAGCCAAAAGCCACTTCTTGTTTCTTTAGGTACACCCACAGATTTATCGCTGTGCTTTGCCAATTCACTGCAGTGGAAGGCAGGGAATTTCAGGGTGAACATGTCAATTCACAGGCAGTGGAAGCCCTCAGACCTGCAGGTGACTTAGCCAAATATAACATTGACATCTAGAAACAGACATGGAAACAAACAGCCAAATTCAAATCCACTGTGCGTGGATTCAAAGCTGCTAAGGCGTCTCCTCCAAATGGTGCCTAGACAGTGCTTCTGAGCTTCCTCCAAAGGACACAGTCCCCTCTCTGCAGGAGACATTGCTTTAAATTCCACCTTTGAAAAAGAAACTTCTTTCATTCTTAAGGAGAATAATGTGCACTAAGTGATGCTTAGCAGAAGGAATTTTAGGCAGCTTTTTTTCAATCCTTATTTGTGCAAAATTACACAAATCCAGATTCCATCTCATCTGTCTTAAATGTGATTCCACTGGAGAGACATATTTCCCAGAAAATAAAGATGGGAAGATATTCTATATTGCAGGAGAGATGTGTCAAATGCGTGTCACATAGCTATTAAATTGAAAAATGGAACTTGCAGGAAAATCTGGGGATGTTTTCAAAAGCTAAAAGCCGCATTTCTCTTGCTTCACTTGTGCAGGAATAACTTCCTTTAAATATTTCAATAACGTATTTATTTTTTTCAAGATTCTCTCTGTCCATTGTCCATGTGAGAGTTGTGATTTTCTGTCAGTGTAGCACTTCTGGAACAGCCACTTCAGCAACTTTCTCAGAAATGAGGAGTTTGTATAAATCAAGGTTTGTAAAGAAGAGCTGGCAAGTGCAACTTACAGGCCAGATGCTGGTCTGCCTGCAATCTTAAGAATAAAAATTAAATAAATAATATATTCAGAGCACATGACTTGCCTTGAAACAGCCAGAGATCAGGGAAAGAGAGCACACAGTAGTTTCGGGTTTTTTCTCCTTAAAGCAAAACTGGTTTTAGAAGCACGTGTACAATTTAACTTCCCCAATGGCTTTCCCAGTCTCTCAAACTAGCAAAATAGCCGATAAAAAAAATCTCAAGAGAGAATAATTGTTGTATTGGCAGAAATTGGCACAATGGGTAATTCTGCTGGAATGAATCAGAGTCATGATGGAGTCTTTCTGTATCTACACAAATGCCAATGCATTTGAAGCATTTTCTTTATGGTTTTATTGCACACATTAATATTGTTTGTGTGTTGCTTGCTCTGTGTATTTAAATCTTAACCCTGAACACTCAAAATGCAGGAGATGTTAATACCAAAACCATTGAAGCCCCATGAACTCCACAGGAGGCTCTCAGTCCGAGGAGTACAGAAATGAACTGCAGGCAGGAAAAATGGCCACTCTGGAACATACTACTTTTTAGAGAGATCTTACCAATCTCAATATTGTATTCAACACTGCAGCTAAACAGAGAATCCACTACCCAGAGAGAATAACCATGACCAAATATCTGTGGTCCAGCTGTGTCAGAGATGGAATAGGAGTTTTTGAGAAGAGAATTACTTCTAGGCTTATCACGTTTTATCAGCAAACTTCAAGAAAAATTGCCTGAGCATTATCTCATGTTCCTCCTTTTGCCTCTCCTTTTTCTACTTAATATATTTTTACAGATAATTCTTCTGTCAGTGCTCCTCAAAATTTCACATTTGGACCAAAAATTGCTTGGTTAGAATTTTATAAATTAAACTCTTCTCATATTCCATGATCAACACTGACTGTCAGGAGGTGCATTATATTCATCAAGAGGAATCCAGGCCCAGTTTACCCTCTCCGACCACACAGAAGTTCTCAGAAAACACACTCAGCAAGTAATGAATTTTGCCTACCATCAATTATTGTCCTGCATTAACTCTACAGCCCAGTTACAGAGATGATTTAATAGGGTAATAACAAGAACATTTTTGCCTTTATCGTCTCCAACTGGGGCTAAAACACTCATCCTTGCACAGCCTCATTGTGCTCTGAGAGTAGATAAGTGGAAAACAAAGCAGCAGAGACCTTCAGTTCCAGCTGAAATGAGTGTATTCTCACCAGAAAAGATATTTCTCCTGAAATGGGAAACATGCACACAAGGATTCTGCACTTTGGCTTGTCTCTTTCATATTTAGCCTTCAGTTCTCAAGGGGATTTAGCCAGATGACATCTGAGAACTTATATGACACTGACTTTTTTCTTCCTAAATTGAGAAAAAAAAATGTGTAAGAAAACGAAGGTTGTTAAATCTGGATTTGGGACAAATTTTGAGAAGCTACAGATTTTTTTTTTCCTTGAAAAAACGCTATCATTTTCAAATAACTAAGACACTGAAGAATATGTAATAAAGGGAATTGTAACCTTTATGACGGAAGAATTCCCAGCTTACTATGGTCTTAATATACATACCTGATGAGAAATATGAAATAAATATAAACTGACTTCAGAACAAAAATTTACTGAAAAAAAGAAACACAGCACTGCAGAATGTCCCTAAATGTGCGCCCAAGGTTGCTCAGAAAATGCTTCTGTGTTACCTAATCTCCTGCCTTCATAAGATTAACAGTTCTGCTCCCAGAACACAAAAGTAACTTGTAAATCTGGTAGAACTCACTGCGCATTTGCTGTGAAAAAACACGAAATTCAATCTTCTTTTTTTTTTTCCTCCCTCTCCTGGTATTTACTTGGAATACATTTCTGACAAATTTAGTAGCTAATCCTCCTCCTCTTATTTCTTACCAAGTCATTTAAACATTACGAGCCGATATATTATTACACATACTGGTGAAAATATTCAGAATTTGAATGCTGTTCTGCTCGTTAGAAAATTCTCTCTACAGAGATCAGGGTTTTATGGTCCCCCATGCCCAAATTTACAAAGCCCAGTGATGCCACTAAGGAATATATGGGCTTGCTGAGGGTAGATTTTTCCTTCATGAGACACAATTCCTTCCTCTTGCTTTTTGGATGACATACACTGCACTGGATATTTGTTTTTGCTGGGTAAAAAATGATTTCTTGAAGTACGTAGGGTTTGTCACACCAATCTACTGGATTTTTCTAGCAATCCTATATTGAGAGTATTATCTGTGCTAAAATAACAGTCAGAATTTATTGGGGAAAGAAGGCTTGAAAAACCTTTCTAGCAGAAATAGATATATTCAAGAAGAAGACCTCTAGTATTGCTCAGATTTTCAGAATCAGACAGATGCAATTTCATTTATTGAGTGTTTTCTTTGTGTTCTGCAGCAGGACGACATGAAGAACAAAATAAAACTGATTTATAAGGTAATGCACGTAGAAACAATGTGCATTTAGAAATCTGGTTTTATGATTTCGGCCCAGGTAAATTTTGATACATCAAGACGCACCAGAAGGAGCTGATTGCTGTGGTACCTGGCAATATTTGATGATAAACATCTACCACAGGGACTATTTAACTTCTTTTGGCTGACTTTTATGTGCATGCCCAGTTTTTAAAACCCAGAGTGAGGAGAAACTCATCTGGGAATATTTTGTTCATCATATGAGTTGAAAACAAATTATCTGAAGAGGCCTTTGAAGTGGGGTCCAGCAGAAACACAACTGGTGCCACCTTTGGCAGTGTTACTGTGGGTCACTACATTTAGAGCACATTTAGGTCACTGGAAACAATTAACAACGCTCTGCTGGACAAGCTCCTGAGGGCACAATGCCTTTCCAACAGGGAATCCTGAAAGCAACTCCCTTCACAAATATTTTGGGACTTGCATCAAAAAGGGGAGCAGAAAATGTGAGTAAGAGAGAGGAAACAAAAGCTATTTTCATTCCCCTTTCCTGTAGCCCCCCCTGAGGCTCTCAGGTCCTGAGCACCAGTGGCTGCTCCAGCTGGCTGCAGCTTCATGACAGGAGCCTGTGGTGTCTCTGTGATTAGGACAGATGAGGAGAATGACATTTTCCTCAACCTCTGCTTTGTACTGGGTCTGTCCTTACAAGAGGAGAGGCAAAGGGTTCTGTGTGGTCCCTTCCCAAAGGGCACAACCCTCAACTCCCTGCCCATGTAAGAGCCACAGAATCACAATCTGGTTTGGGTTGGAAGGGACCTTAAAGACCACCTCATTCCTGCTGTGTGTAGGGACACCTTCCACTAGACCATATTTCTTCCTGATACCTCATTTAATCCCACCCTCTGGCACTGGGAAGCCATTCCCCCTTGTCCTGGTACTCCATCCCTTGTAAAGAGTCCCTCTCCATCTTCCTTGCAGCCCCTTCAGGTGCTGGAAGGTCACTATTAGGTCAGCCTAAAGCTTCTCCTCTCCAGGCTTGCAGACAACCCCAGCTTTGCTCTCCAGGTGAGAGCAGAGATCAGACAATGTGATACCTCTGCCACTGATTTTCAGGGAATGAAGACTGCTGGCTCAGAGCAAGCATCTGACTGTTCACTGGCTGCAGTAAAGTGGGATAAATTCACCTACAGAGGTAGGGAAGAGTTAGAGTCAGTTTGATCCAACAGCTGCACGAGTAGCTTGCAAACACAATCTATGAGACCATCAGGGAGAGGGAATCCAGGAGGAGGAAGAGAGAAGCTAAGCAAATCCCCAGAAGCAGCAGAGGAGCAGCTGCGAGGTGATGTGAAGTTCCACCACAACTTGTAGAACTTTATTTATTTGCCCTGCAAAATAAAGTTCTACTCGATTCTTTGGAACTAATAAAGGAGAAGCAGGCGTGACCGTGGAGCTTTTTTTATCTTCTCTCTCCCTCTCTGTCTGGGGAACAGAGCTGAGATGCTGCACCCTCCTTTTGCATCTCTGCTGAAGGGCTGGGGATCAGAGCAGTGCCACAGGGCACTGCTCACCAGTGGGAGCAGCTGACAGTGAGCTGGGAGGGCTGGGAGTGCAGGAAGCACCTGGAAGAGGCTTGGACAAGAAGCCACTCTAACCCATGGGTGAGCCTCAGGAAAGGTGCTTTCCCACAATGCTGGGAGATCAGACACTGCAGGAATCAACCCTCTGGTTGCATTATCCGAGATGAGGATTCATCTCTAATCAGCCAGTTTAAACCAGTCAGCCAGACTCTTGCTGTAATTGTTGCAAAGAGATAAACACTGCCAGAGGTGACTTAGCCCAGCACTTTCAGACAATTACCTGAGGATGGTGTGAGCCATCCTCGGGAGGCTCCTGTTCTTTCCTATCAGTTATTGAACGAGGCCAGAGCACTTGCCAAGGCCAGCTGGGGCACCTTGGGTCAGGGGAGACTGCACCAGCAATCACAGAAAATAAAACAGAGACTTGTTTAGTTAAGGAGTTGGTCCCAGAGGGTCTTCAGAGATGTAGGAGGTATCGACAAAAATATCCCAAATGGACATTTCTTCTTGAAATCACCTTCATATTTTATTTTTGCTTGCAGAAATGCAGAAGCAAGGATCAGAAAGACTGGCCTGCTTCGTTCTTCAAGAGATACAGAGAGTGAGACTGAGGGGAGAGAAAACACAGATATGTGTGTGTACAAACACGTGGATCCAGGATGTCTTTCAAACATTTTTGCTTGGGGCCCTCCACATTGCTCTGCCTTTTTTCACAATCTGCACTTACAACCAGCATTTTTATGTTTTTTTAATTCAGTGAGGATATAAGGAAAAACAAATAATACTGGGTTCAAGATTCATTAACAAGCAATTCATGACACCTTTCTGTCATGGACATATGCAACTAAGAACCAAATATTCATGCATCAGCATTTCTAAAGCTTCAAGTGTCCAGCAGGTTGAGGGAGGTGATTCTCCCCTTTTTCTCTGCCCTGGTGAGATCTCACCTTGAGTGCTGCCTCCAGCTCTGGGGTCCCTGCACAAGACAGAGAGGGACCTGTCTTGTCACAGAGGAGATGCTCTGAGGCCTGGAGCCCTTCTGCTCTGGAGCCAGGCTGGGAGAGAGCCTGGAGAAGAGAAGGTTCCCAGGGGACCTCAGAGCCCCTTCAGTGTCTGAAGGGGCTGATAAAAAGGAGGCAGGGGACTGTTTACATGGGCAGAGAGTAACAGGACAAGGGTCAATGGTTTTAAACTGCAGGTTTAGATCAGATGTTAGGAAGGAACTGTTCCCTGGGAGGGTGGGCAGGCCCTGGCACAGGGTGCCCAGAGAAGCTGGAGCTGCCCCTGGATCCCTGGCAGTGTCCAAGGCCAGGTTGGACATTGGGCCTTGGAGCAGCCTGGGACAGTGGAAAGAGTCCCTGCCTATGGCAGGGGGTTGGAATGGAATGGGCTTTATGACACAAACCAGTCTGAGACTCCATGTTTCTATGATTCTATAATAAAGTTACAGTAGGAACTTTTCATTCGTGTCAGTCTCTCCTGGGGAAGAAGGATGGACCTGTCTATTTGCAGTAACCACAAATACAAGAGAAGAGTAGGAATATAAAATTGCCATATCCATGGGCTTAACACAATGAAACAAACCAGTGTAATTTCATTTCTAAACCCCAACTCTGTCCCACCTGTGTCTTCATTCACTCACATGTGCGCACACACCTGCTCATCCTCTGCATAGGTCCTACAGCAGTCACAATCCAAACACTTCAGTCACAGAATTGCCACTAAAAGCCAGAAAGGTGATCTTACAGTGTGACCTAGTCCACATCCCTGCCTGAAGGGGTTCTCCCTGCTCTCTGCCTTCTCTAATCAGGTCCCTCCTGCGGGTCACATCCCAGTCTCATTAGAGTCCCTAATGCCAGGCCCTCCTGCTGCAATCCATCCAAACACTCTGTCCTGTCTGCAAACCACATGCAGAACATTTTATTCCCTCCCCTCTGCAGTGCTGCTTCACTTATTGTCTCCCCTCTCTCAGGATTCCTCTAGGGGGAGAGGGAAGTGCCTCATCAGAGAACTTCTTTCTCCTCATTAATAGAAGAGCAATATCAGATCATGGGTGCCTAATTAATATTTAAGAAGTAGCATCAGTAGAAATTATTATAGTATTGATTAAACTTGTTTTGTCTATGTAATTGATAAGTGTTAACAACATAAATGAAGGCCTGTGTCGCTTTTTTAGGTTGTTTCAATATTTAATGCAAATTGCAGATAATTGTGTTTTGAATCTCCCTAGGTCTTTCTCAATTCCTTACAATGGAGCTGATGACACCTGAGAGTTGGTCAGTTTTGGATTCAGAGGGGAGTGATCCCTTGCTACAAACAACTGCCCAAGCACATCAGTGACATGTCAGACTTGCCAAACCCAGGCAAGGCTTGTATTGGAATTATGGATACATCTGTACCTCTGTGTGCTGGCCTTGATTAATTAACCCACGATTTCAGTTTTGATGGTCAGCTTGAGCAGTGACTTTTCCTAAAGTGTAACCCAGAAATGCCACATGGAACCATTCCAAACAATCTGTTTTGCTCTCTCATCTCATGCTCACTTTGTACCACAGGTAATCACTTTCTGCTTCTGTCAGACAGCTGTGCCCTGAAATCCTAACCCCTAGCTGCTGCTGAAAATTTGTCTTCCACATGTCTCTATCCAAAATATAACCAGTGTAAAGTGGTTTTAGGTTTTCTGGACACTGTTACAAACATAAGGGCTCAGGTATTGCACCCAGGAAAGCAAGACAACTAAAATGGGATGAAGAGGTGTTGTGGAAGAGAGGAAAGAGAAGCAAGGAAAAAGGCAAACCAAAGGAACTGATCGATCATATGTTAAAGATCTGTTCAACCAGATATGGCAGCAACACACAGAACTTTAAATATTTGAGTTGTCAAACTGAAGTTGAGACCTTAAATGATTTGCTGGACAGGGAACTAAATAAAACATTGAAATGCATTATTTCATTTAAAAACAGATTTGTTCTCTAAGGTCTTCCTGTGAAATATTCTAGATCAGGAGTCCATAGAAGAAGCATTGATTTTCCTATCAATGAAAACCAAGTGGGAAAACATGCAGTGAGATGAAAGGGACCATCCAAATGATTCATGAGTTATGCAGTGATTTTGGTTATTTATAAACTGCTTCACAGTGTTTTTTCTGGAATGACTTTGTTCCAAGTCCTTCCTGCAGGCCACCCAACTGGTGTGAACATCAGGAAAAATAATTCCAGCCTAAATCACTGCTAAACTGGCAGCAGTCATGCCTGAGAACAGAAACCATTACTGTGTCATCGACAAACTTCCACCCCTACATTAATATCCCCCTTTAATTTTCTACCCCGCTTCCACAGAGCAGACACTTCCCATTCCAGCAGATGAGGGCTGATGGTGCTCACCTATTACCGCAGGCCTGGTTCCTACGGTATATCACCGTGTCTCGCAGCCATAGGGAGGAGGAGGAGGAGAAAGTCCAACAGGCAGGAATTGTGCAGCAAGATTGATTTATTTAATTATTTTACAAACTCTTTTATAGACTTTTTCTTCACAGTCTAATTGGACAAAGGACCAGCCACCCCTTGGGGGTGATTGGCCAAAATCCTAAAACATCCATTATCAAAATATTTTCTACTATACCATAAACAAGACTTTCCAAGGTTGCAGGTGGCTTGGTTGTTTACATTCCCTGCTACCTCTTCTGTGAGAGAGAAAAGTCTCTCACGGACTTAGAAAAATAACAAGAAAATCCTCGCTAACAGCATTTTTGTATCTACAATTCCCCCTTTTTGTTTTATAAGATAACAACCCTACTATTAATCCTAAATAGAAATTTACATCAGTTATTAATTCTAAATATGTCCTTAAGGCTTTAACTATCTGACTCCATGACAAGAAATTTAAAGTTCAGTCTCTGCTTGTGGAAGGACCATCCCAGTCTCTGCTTGTAGAAGGACCATCTGCCTGATGGTTGACATCTTGGTCATCATCAGAAGAGTCATTAGGCTGATGATCTACATTCTGGTCGCTATTTGGATGGTTGGCAATCTGGTCATCATTTGGAGGTTGCCTGTTCTGCCTCTGGTGCCGTAGGTCAGGGCGAACACATTTTGAAGGTAGCCACCGTATCCCAGTATCTGTGGAAACGCAAGCATACCCACGACCCCAAACGGTAAGCTCATGAGGGCCTTCCCACTGGTTAGTGAGTAAATTCCGTACCCAGACTTTTGCCCGGGGCAGTTGTGTCTCGCCTGCAGACTGCAATGAGAGCAAATGATTCAGAATAACAGGATTATTTGAATTTTGTGGTACTGTAAGGTGATTAATTGTACACAAAGCTTTTGCTAGTCGGCTCTGTGGGGTTTCTCCATGCATTCCCCTTTTCTGTTTGTCCAAAACACACTTCAAGGTACCATGAGCGCGTTCAACAATGGCTTGGCCAGTAGGAGAATGTGGGATACCAAAGGTATGGTCTACACCCCATAGGTATAAAAACTGCCGCGTCTTCTCCGAGGCGTAGGCAGGACCATTATTGGTTTCCACAGAAGCTGGCACGCCCAGGACTGAGAAAGCCAATTTCCAATGGGCAATGACATCACAGCCCTTCTCTCCAGTGTGAGCAGTAGCCCACATAGCCGAGGAGAAAGTGTCAACAGACACGTGCACATATTTCAGCCGACCAAATTCTGGGATGTGAGTTACATCCGTTTGCCAAATCTGCAAGGCTTTTAGCCCTCTAGGGTTTACCCCTGCTGGCAAAGGCGCAGCGAGTCCGTGACAGTCAGCACAAGCGCTGACAATGTTGCGCGCCTCGGTTGGCGTTAAATGGAACTGCTTCT
The DNA here is from genome assembly GCF_020740725.1 of Corvus hawaiiensis. NCBI lineage: Eukaryota > Metazoa > Chordata > Aves > Passeriformes > Corvidae > Corvus > Corvus hawaiiensis. Next base: position 36,167,442 of record NC_063220.1, on the reverse strand, counting down.
GCAGGGTATGTGCACTTTGATGGAAGAAACCGTGCGATGCCTTGGCTTGTGCAATTTTGTCAGGCTGAGGCCCTACCCACGCAGGGTTGGCCAGCATGTCAGCCCTGGCATTGCCTTCTGTTAGAAAACCTGGTAAATTGGTGTGGCTTCGAATGTGCAGAATGTAATACGGATGCACTCGAGCCTGAATTGCAGACCACAAGGTTTGCAACAGTGAAAACAGAGCCGCATTGTTCACCTCCTTCAGAAGTGAACAATCTAAGCGTTGGGTGATCTCTGCTACATAAGCAGAGTCAGTAACCAAATTCAAAGGTTCCTGTGAGAATCATTGAAAAGCCATGGTAACAGCCCTTAATTCAACTAACTGAGCAGAGCCTGACTCGTGTTCCTTCAGCACCTGCCATTCCGATCCCTCCTTCCAGGTAACAATGGCTTTCCCAGTTTTCCCTGAACCATCCATAAAGACAGTGGGTCCTTGCACCGGTACTCGGCTATTTCTCAGCCGCAAGGAAAGTACGGTCGATTTTGCCAACTGCAGTAATTTATGACTGGGCAGATGGTAAGTGATCTGCCATGAAAAGTTTTGCAGCATGCTTTGCAAAGGAGCACTATGGATGAGGCTCTATTCAAAGTATTCCTTTGAGATCGGAATGACAATTACTGCAGGATCCGCAGCCATCAGTTGCAAACACCATTGACGGCATTTGATTATCAGAGAAGCGACCAATTCAAACACTGTGGTCACAGTCCTTTTCGGCTGGTGAGGCAAAAAGACCCATTCTAGGATACGCAAAGGATCAGGCCATTGTGCATTCCACTGGCCAATGATACTTGTAGGATGGCGGTCTGGAATAGTAATGAAAACAGTGATAGCAATGGACGGATCCACTCGATAAACCTGATGAGCGGAAATAGCCCGTTGGACCTCTTGCAGCGCTTGTCGCGCTTCTGGAGTCAACTCCTAAGGTGAATTCAGAGCAGGATCCCCCTTTAATGTATTAAAAAGAGGGGAAAGCTGCTTTGCAGTTAGACCTAAACAAGGTCGTAACCAATTGATGACACCCAACAGCTTCTGAGCATCATTCAACGTTTTAATCGAATCCGGGAATTGCACCTCTTGGCGTTGGATAGTTTGGTCCAAAATTTTCACTCCTAAATATTTCCAAGGAGGATGCTGTTGAACTTTCTCCGGAGCTACCTCTAATCCATAGGCATGCAGAGCAGCGAGCAGCTGAGGCTGTATTCTCAGCAGCTCGTCCCGAGTGGACGCTGCCACCAGGATATCATCCATGTAATGGTAGCAGCGTGCATCAGGAAACTGCTTGCGAACTCCAGCTAAAGCTTGGGCGACATACCACTGACAGATAATTGGGCTGTTCCTCATCCCTTGAGGGAGGACCTTCCATTAGTATCTCTTAGCAGGTTCAGCACTGTTAATGGCAGGCACAGTAAAGGCAAATTTTGGTTTGTCATCAGGATAGAAAGGAATTGTGAAAAAACAATCCTTTAAATCAATGATCAGGATGTCCCACCCCATAGGAATCATGGTAGGAGAGGGCATACCAGGCTGCAATGCCCCCATACCTTCCATTACTGCATTAACTTTCTGGAGGTCCTGCAATAATCTCCATTTCCCGGATTTCTTCTTAATTACGAAAACAGGAGTGTTCCAGGGTCTAGTAGAAGGTTCAAGGTGCCCCTGTTGTAACTGTTCCTGAACCAGCTGATGAAGGGCATCTAACTTCTCTTTTGGTGGGGGCCACTGCGGCTCAAAGACTGGTGTGTTAGTCAACCACCACAAAGGCAGTGTGGGATGCTGTGCGCCCTTACACACAGTGACCCCTGCTAAAAATTTGTCCCAATCCGTATGCCCCAAGCTGCCAACACATCCCGTCCCCAAAGGTTAAGGGAAGTGGTAGCAACATAAGGCCTAATTGTAGCTCTGTGCCCCTCTGAATCCTTCACCACCACAGGCCGTTCACTTAAATAGCTCTGTGTGGTTCCTCCTAATCCTGCGATGGCCGATCCCAGCGGGGCTAAAGGCCATGAGGGAGGCCATGCAGAGAAGGAGATGATAGTTACATCAGCACCCGTATCAATCAAACCTCAAAGCTGAGTCCAGGGCGGGCGGGCGTTCGGCAGGATCAGGGTACATGTCATCTGTGGCTTTTGGTCAGAAATGTCTGCAGTCCAGAAGGCCTGCGGAAGTCCCGTAGATCCATTGCCGTTATCTTCATGAGTTTGTTGCTCTGCCCTGGGGACACAAGACTTAAAAGGCACTAATTTAGCAAGGCAGGTCTTTTCAGGAATAGTTACAGGGGGTTTTTGCATGGAGACCATAGCACAAATCTGACCTTTAAAGTCAGCATCAATAACTCCTGAGTGCACTAAGATTCCTTGATGGGCAACATCAGGTTTTCCCACCAGCATCGCACTGGATCCCTGGGCTAAAGGTCCATATGCGTCCAAGGGAACCTTATAAATACCGCTAGAGTCTAAGACGACTGCGGCTGCGGTGTGGACGTCAAACCCGTCTGATCCGTGGGTGCTGTCTGATCCGTGGGTGCTGTCTGATTCCTGGGTGCCGTCTCTAGGGTGGCTGGGTAGGCCTGTGCCTGTACCTGTGCCACTCTCTGGGGGAGCGACTGCATCGGAGAGCAATTCCCCCTCCTTGCACCCCGGCGGAAGTTTCCCGGCAACGGCCGACCATCAGCATGAGTCCAGGATCTACAGTAGCCCGTGCAATGCCCTGGCCTGCCACACCTCTTGCACTGGGGGATCGGTGTGTTTTCTTTTTGGCTTGGCTTAGGCCGCTTCCGTTTCTTCACCTGTTTTGGTTGTTTTGGTTCACGATCAGAAGATGCGTGAACAGGGTGCAGGAATGCAGCCAAAGCAGACCTTCTCTGGTTCCCAGATCCCACCTTAGTGCAGGCTTCGACCATGTCTGTTACCTCAGGATCCCCTGGTATGGCGTCTATGATTTTTCTGCACTCCTCGTTTGCATTATCTCTCACTAACTGCCTTAACAACAACTGTCTTAACCCGTCATCCTCAACCTGCTTCTCAAGAGAAGCAGCGACTTTCTCTACAAAAGAAAGGAATGACTCTGATTTGCCTTGAACTATTTCAGTATATCGCTTTCTGGGTGCTGACAACTCTATGGTTTTCAACAGGGCAGCCATGCCGACCTGTTGAGCTTGCTGCAGGACGCTAGAGGACAAGTTACCCTGTAGACTGGGATCAGAGAAGGGACCAGTCCCCATCAAAGCATCCACTCCTGCTGTCTGTCTAGGATCAGCAGCAGGGAGCTGCAAATTTGCTAATGCAGTCTTGCCGGCCAGCTTTCTCCAGGTTTTCTCAAAAACTGTAAATTGTACAGGTTGAAATAGAATTTGAGCTAAGTGTCTGATATCAAATGGAGAAAGCAAATCTGTATTTATCACCCTTATTATCTGCATAACCTCAGCAGAACCTAGCCCATATTGTGCCACCTTGGATTGGAGGTCCTGGGCAACTTTCCAAGCAATTACCTCATGCTTGTCATGCTCCCCTGAATCTGGGAGAGCCTTATACACTGGGAAAGCTTGGATCTCTTTTGGGGAACCAGTACCATCCTGAACTTCTGGCACAGCCTGCGGATGGAGTGTAACAGCTCCCCGGTTACCCCCTGAATCCTCAGATCTATTTGGCATTCCAAGGATTTCTAATAACCTCCAGTCACCCTCCTCCAATGCTCGCATCTTAATAGAAGCAATAATCTAGGAAGCGATTATAAGGAGTCGGACGTACTGTTACCGTGCAGTCCTGAAAGGTCCAGGGGCGAGACCGGCGCAGCCTTTTTCTTCGCCGCACGGCCACAGCCACCTGACGACCTGGGGCCAGAACCTCATCTGCCTCACTTCCTGACGAGGAATCATCAGGCAAAGGCAACTTTGGGGTGCTGGGAGTGAACAGAAATGTGCGGGGAGGAGGGGCACTTTGGCTAAGTTCGCCAGAGCCAGAACAGACAGGACAGACTGCAGCTGGCTGTGCGGCAGTTTTTACAGCAGTTTCTTTATGGGAGGCCGTCTCGGCCACATCCAACCGAGCCAGTACTGAAGCTGCAGCCGACTCTGGGGCTACGGCTGCGCTCAGTGCCGCGGCCGGCACCGCGGCCGGCACCGCGCTCAGTGCCGCACTCGTCTCTCGCACAGCAGCCGCGTTTGGCGCGGTCGCCGCTTCCGCTGCTGTTTCGCGCTCCCCAGGCGCACTCGGTGCCGCCGTCTCTGGCTGGCACTCTGCGGACGCGCCCGGCTCTGCCGCTCCTGCCCACCGCTCCGCAGCCGTCACCACTTCCGGTTTCGCCGCTGGCCGCGCCATTTCTTGGCTCGGAGCTGCGTCTCCTCCGTCTGGCGGGGGGGGCGCGGGTGGCGCGGGCGGCGGGGGGGGCGCGGCCGGCACGGGCTCAGGCATTCACCGCTCTAACAGGCTGAGCAGGTCCTCCATCCTTCAGGATAGATTCGGCAACTCTGTCAGCAAAGGCAGATGCTGCATTAAAAGGTCCATGGCTCGGTTCTGCGACTGCGCAGAACAGTCCAGCGCCAGGGAGGGCAGCGGAGCACAGCCAGGCAGTCCCGGGGCAGGCACGCCCGGCGCTACGCCCACTAAAAGCCAGATCCAGGTGCATACGGAACCGAGCTAGGAGCCTCTCTGGGCGTCCAAGTTGCTAAGCTGCTGATTTTCGGCCCTGGATAAGCCGTGGCTGCCGCCCAGCCGAACGGCAAGGCAGGCTGTGCGCCCTCTCTCTGCTCTGACTCCCCCGCCTCTGGCGGTGCGGGGCTCCTGGGGGCTGCAGAGTCCTGCAGTTGTGCAGGGTGAGCTGGCGCAGGCTCTGCCTGTGGAGCCAGGGGGGTTATTCTGAATCCACCATCATTTTCCGTGGAAGCCCACTCAGCGGGGCCCCCCTCAGACATTCCTCCGTCACTTATCACCGAGATAGGCGATCCAGCCCTGCTATCACAGTCAAGGGCTGTCAGTAGAAAAAATAACGAACGCCAGCTTTTGTATAATTCTAACGCTGCCAGCTCCCCTGTCAGGAGCTCATGTCGGACATTGCATCCAAGTTCCTGCCATAAGGAAAAGTCCAGGGCAGTATCTCTGTCCATGGAAATCCCTTTTAAAGTAGCCCAGTCTAATAATTCCCAAACTGAGTTTTCAAGAATGGATGTGTGCAATATGCTAAACACACCTTTCCAGACCAGTACCACAGGGTCGGTTTGTGAGCCACTGTTCGCCATTTCTCAGTTCTGTTGGACCTCCCAGTCCCGGAGGGGAAAGGGAACAGCGTACCTCTAGAGGAATTCGGCTTGGCTCACAGCAGCAGGACAGGTCAGAGAGTGCAGATCATGTCGGGCAGCACCAAATATTACCGCAGGCCTGAGCCCTAGGGTATATCACCATGTCCCGCAGCCATAGGGAGGAGGAGGAGGAGAAAGTCCAACAGGCAGGAATTGTGCAGCAAGATTGATTTATTTAATTATTTTACAAACTCTTTTATAGACTTTTTCTTCACAGTCTAATTGGACAAAGGACCAGCCACCCCTTGGGGGTGATTGGCCAAAATCCTAAAACATCCATTATCAAAATATTTTCTACTATACCATAAACAAGACTTTCCAAGGTTGCAGGTGGCTTGGTTGTTTACATTCCCTGCTACCTCTTCTGTGAGAGAGAAAAGTCTCTCACGGACTTAGAAAAATAACAAGAAAATCCTTGCTAACAGCATTTTTGTACCTACACTCACCCTCTGCAAACTCCATTAAAAAAGCATTAAGGCTGTGACTCAGAACAACAAAAGCAGGGGAGAGCTCAGTTCCTGCAGAAATGGGCCACATGGGCTCCTGCACTTACCCAGCAAAACAGATTTGGGGTGCTGGGTTATGCCAAGGTGCTGGGAAATGTGGATAGGTGAGGATGGATTGAGGAGCACAGAGGTTAAGGGACGGATCGTTCATGTACTTGCTACTGTTGTGTGTCGGATGGATGAATAAAGCAGGATAATCTGGGATCCATTTAAAATGAAAAATACAAACCTTTTCTTTGGGCATATTTAAATTATGTGTATGGTGAGACAATGCTTAGCCCTACTATTTCACTGAAGATTAGGCTTTTTGGTTCTGATTTTCCCCTTTCTTCCTCTGCCCTGCCCACCCTTTATTCATTTCCGTAAGAAGAGTATATCTACAACACAGCACACAGCTGCCAGCACAGGTTTTGAGGAAGCTGAGAGGAACTTTAATGGACATTGACTCTTCAGAGGCTGAGTGACCTGTTTGAAAAACTGCATTGCTCTGGAAAATACAAAACCCAACATCTTTCATCAAAATTCTGCCTTCTCTGGCCTACTTGCTGAGACAAGCAGCCTGTGGCTGTGTTCTCAGCAAACTTCTGAGAACAACTCATCAGTAACCTGGGCTCTAGTGGTCCCAGTCTGAATTTCTCATCCTTTCAGGATAATTGTTAGCAAAGCTGGAAAAATACATTTTGTAAATAAACCCTGCAAAGAAGATAATCCTCCCTTCGGTCACTGAATTGGTTTTAATCTACTTTTAATCTTAAGAAATTGCTAAAGACATCAGACAGGGATTGTCAAGGCTACTCATTTGTTCCTGCTGTGTGCAAGGATTGTTCAATTCCAAATGAAACAAATGGCCCAAAGCTGACTGGCTGAAGGAGCAATAGATGGGCCACAAAGCACCACTGGAATTCATCACCACTGACCTCACAGGGCTTCCAGCAGGACACTGGAAAACCTCAGCTCGGGAAATAGGGAAAGAAAGATCCTGGAGTCTCAGCACAAGAGCTCAGGAGGAACAGGCAGCAACCTAACCAGTGCTACAAAACCAAGTGGCCTCTCTGTATCAAGGTTCTACTGAAACAATCCTGACCCATCACTGTTTTTCATGTGCATGACAAAAATGGGGTTTTTTCCTCAATTTTCTAACTGGTTGGCATTTTCTAACTGCCAATATTTTGTCCTAACTAATGCTTTTAAAATATGCCCTAACTTTATAAAATAATCAACAGGAACATTTTAAAAATATAGAGCCTGTGGATTGATTTGTACTTGTCACATTAACTGATGGAAATTACAGACCCATGGTTTTCTAAGGGAAAATTACCACCCCTCTCAGAGTACATTTCAACCTTCGGCTGCAGAGTGGTTTGGGGAAGGGGGTAGGTGGGCCTTCCCACAAAGGGAAGCTGCTGGTCCATGGCTGGGCACAGGACTGCTGTGAGCTGCCCCTCCTGCCTTGCCCTGCCAGCAAACATCTCCCTGAGCCAGCACCCACCCGTCAGGTGCCTGTCCCTGCTTCTCCCAGCCTCTGGACTTCCCACCAAGCTGGAGAAAGCTGGAGAGGAACTTTTCACAAGGGCAGGTAGTGACAAGGCAAGAGGGAAAAGCCTGGAGGTGAGCAGATTTAGGTGAGATATTAGGGAGAAACTCCTCCCTGGGAGGGTGGGCAGGCCCTGGCACAGGGTGCCCAGAGAAGCTGTGGCTGCCCCTGGATCCCTGGCAGTGTCCAAGGCCAGGCTGGACATTGGGCCTTGGAGCAGCCTGGGACAGTGGAAAGAGTCCCTGCCCATGGCAGGGGGTTGGAATGGAATGGGCTTTAAGATCCCTTCCCAGAGCAAACTATTCCATGATTCTGTGATTCCATTATCTGGGAACTGCTGCAGCTTCTCTAAGGCTTCACAACAGGCCAGTAACTCCAGCCACTTGTAAAACGCCAAGAGAAAAGCAGCAGAATGACTCAGTGAGCTAAAAAAGAAAAGACTAACTGTTCTGGGATTTTTTAAATTTAAAATGCTGTGAAGGCTTCACGGCAACAATTTTCCATTATGGAAAAGTTGCTGTCAAGGGAAGTGACAAAACTATTCATCACAAGACAGGACAAGAAGGGTTAAACTGCAGCAAGGAAAATTTGGTTCAGACATTAGGGAAATCTTTCTATCTGTCGAGGTGGCTCAGCACAGAAATCAATTGCCAAGGGAGAGTGGAATCTCTGTCACAGGAGGGTGTGAAGAACAGGAGAGCTAATTAACTGCTAGGCATGGCTTAGGTCTAATTGCTCCTGCTGGGGGAGGGGGCTGAGCTACCTGAGCTCCTGAGGCCCCACCAGCTTTACCTGCATTGATCAGAGAATCTCCAGAGTAACAGAAACACCTACATCCCACCCAAACTATAGAAAGATAGAACATCAGAAACCCAAACCAACCTGGAAGTTAATTACAGATGTTTGGGGCACCTAACGCTATGTTGCTGCTACCTTAGTAAGTATAGAATTCAATCCATAACACCACCTCAGTAATCATATTGTGCTGCCAGCATTATGGGACTGAAGATCATTCAGTCCTACACTGAAACACATGGCACACACTAATTTTTTATTCCACACAATTGCCCCATCTGAGCCTTTTGCACACAATACTTCGTGACCAAATTTTGGTGGGAGCTCTGGCAGGACCCAAGGGCGGTACCTGCTCCCTGCCCAGGTGTGGACAGACCACTGCAGCAAAGTGCAGAGGGGAAAAGAGGTGTTGGGAGACAGCTCTTTGTAACTCTGCCCCTGTCAATCATACACAAAACCCATCCAGGGGTATCTCAGAGAGGGAATTCCTGACCCAGGACTCCTGGAGGGCTCCAGCTTTGTTTCCCAGTGCCAGATTGAAGGGAATATTGTTGCAGGATACTTCTTCCACTCTTGCACTCTTTTACATACAGAACAAAATCAAATTCATACAATTGAGGCTAATTTGTCACATTTCCTTTCTCTACTGCCTCTGTAATTAGCATCATTGTCATGCTGCTGCATTTCACTGTTCTTTTTTTCCTTACAGACAACCCTTCAAATCTGTATTTCTTTCATAGCTCACAGCTAAATGGTTAAAAGAAATTAGCTTCTTTACTTTAGGATTTCCCATTCTCTTTTTTAATTGGAACTGCAAAGGGAAAACAATTAAATGACACTGGGTTTAAAAAACTGTTTAAATTAAAATATGCAAAACATGTCAATCTTTCTATGAGAACCTGGGAAATATTTCTAAGAATTCTCACAGAATCTGCAGTTAATTCAACGGCTGGGGGGCTATGTAAGTTTGAAACAAAGCAGGGAAAGTGGATATTGTTGGAAGCATTGCCTAAACACCATTTATAATTACAGAACATTAATTGTAAGCAATAAAGTTGCACAAAAGCCGGTTATACAGCTGGAAAGAACGGAATTAACTACAACACTATGCCGCGACTCAGACCACAGTGCAGCACTTGAAGTATTTTCATGAAAAAAAGCACTTTAGTGCTCTCTACAAAGCTACATCCAGAGATGAAGGGAAACTCACTTCCTGGAGAGATTATGGAGCCAGGTCTGCAGGAAAACCAGGGCACTTTGCCAAAACCACACGCTACAGATGCAGTCAAACATCCATAGTGTTTTCTGCAAACCCACCATTCACTGCCATCCCCTCAACACATTCCCAGCATGTGCTCTGCCCCCACTGACCTTCATCAGCTCATCCCAGGAAAACACAGGTAAAAGGCAGCACAGAGCCAACTCAACAGGATTGGGGGGGGGGGGGGGGAGGGGAGGGGGCAGGTTGCACACAGTAAAGTTACTCTGACGGTGCCCAGTTATGTTATTCCAGGTATTTGTGCTGAGGGAGTTCATCTCCAGCAGCACTTCAGCCAACAGCAACACTGCTGGACTCAAAAAAAGGGCATAAAAAAGTTATCCAGTTTTCATCCTGCCAGAGGGGAAGGATAGATGGGATATTGGGAGGGTGGGCAGGCCCTGGCACAGGGTGCCCAGAGCAGCTGGGGCTGCCCCTGGATCCCTGGCAGTGTCCAAGGCCAGGCTGGACATTGGGGCTTGGAGCAGCCTGGGACAGTGGAAGGTGTCCCTGCCCTTGGCAGGGCGTGGAGCAAGATTACCTTTAAGGTCCCTTCCAACCAAACCGTTCCATGATTCTGTGATTCTATAACTTTATATGACTGAAATTCCATACATCTCATAATACCAATTACTTCTTGGCAGTTATGTTTTCATTTCTCACATCATGTACCCTGCTGGGTAGAAACTATTCATCTTTGTGTTTATAGCTTCCATTTAGTCCTTCAATATTACAGTCATAGTGCTGGTTCCAAAATTTGGTTGTGCTTTTTTTCCCCAAGAAAAGTTTTTAATTAGAAAAAACAACTTGTTACAGGACAAATTAGTCATTTGAGTCAAGTAAAACTTTTGTTTTGTTTTGTTTTTAAAATAAGGTGAAACATAGAGCAATGCATCAACACATACACACTCTGAAGTATTTGAACTGGATACTGCCACTTGTAGAAAAAAGACTGTAATGACTATAGTGTCAAGTTAAAGCCAAGCCTGGAAATTCAATACAGTAACAAGGGAAAGCTGGAATCAAATGTAGCTCTTCCCAAATCACCAGTTTTGCCATGTGCACTGCTAACCAGTGGTGGCTCTTTCGTGTCCCCTTTGAGGCTCTGGGTCCACACCACGATAGGCTCTGGGTGCTGCCATCGTTTTTATTGTACCACTCTGCTCTATATTTTAATTTGTTGAAATCACCTCCTTTTTCTCTTGCATTACAGCAGCAATTCCTCTGCAGGCATCCGATCCCTCAGTGCACCCCGCCATGGAACAGGCTGCAGTGCCCACAGCCTTTTCTTTATCCAACAAAGCTTTTTGGCAAACACTGAGAAGAACAACAGATGAAGACATCTGGAACACGGACTCCTCATTCTGTAAAGAAGATATTTTTTATTTCAAAGCAATTTTTTTGTGTGTGTGGATTAAATAAAAGTTGTTTTTCTTCCTGGGCTATTCAAAAAAAAAGTAATTAGTTATTAATCTATAGCATTTCATGTGAAAGTAGATGTCAAAGAAGCAGTAACATTTAAATATGTAGCAGGCAGCTCCCATGCCCACACTGGGAGGCACAGGAGGTGCCCCTTAATTCACAACCATTTTGGAACTCTGCAGGAGAACAAACAAGGGCGATGCAAACCCATTTCTTGGGAGCTGCAGGTTTCCACAAACACGAATGAAACAGCTCACACTGTCCAGCATTACCACAAATGGACTCGATAACAGGAAAATGAGCATTTACCAGTTCCTTAAGGAAGAAAAAACACCTGGCCAGTTTCAAACCCCACAACAGCATTTCCTGGGTTATTGTTGTATGCCTCTGTGGGAGACACTGCAGCATCACTGCTGGGCAGCACCAACACAGGGATTTATCTAAAGCCATGCTCTATCACCTCATGGGGTCTGTCCAAGGTCAGTTTCATCAAAACTCATCCTCTTACTCTGTTTTGTAAGCTTCAGGTTTATTTCTCTAAGTGCTACAATGGCAAGTCACTAGAAAAAGAGAATTTCAGACAGAGAAACAGCATTTCTTCTAGTCCTTTAGTGACCATGAGGATGGGTACTGTGACCTGCATTAAATAAGATCACTGCCTGGACAGAGGTGTTGTACAGAACTGTCTGGACTTTATTTTCTTGGCTCTCTTAGACATGGCTGGGTTAAACATGACAGAGAGAAAACCACCCTGCAAAGGGCCATTGTAACAGCTTCCCTTAACCAGCAGCTCCTGGAAGTACGGACAGGAAACTCATGCAGTCAAAATCATGGAGCAGCTCCTAAACCTTGGGAAATGCAGGCTTTTAGCTTCACTGGTTATACACAATATATGTGGGCATGTTAATGAAAGCTTTCTAGACTAATAGAATGGTTTGTCTCTAAGTGCTATAGTTTTTGACCTTTTAAGCAATTGTAACAATTTATATCAACTGTCAATCCATTGCTTTTCTACCAAGAGACACTAATAAATTTACTAAAATTAAATTTCTTTTACATAAAGTATTTTTGAGAAAAACAAACAGAAATTATTTCTGACTCACTTTTAATGAGTGCTTTCTAGAATCCAACTTCTGACACAAATTAATTCAACTCTGAGAGTTAAATAAAAACAAATTAATTCAACTCTAAGAGCTTGAGCATCCTGAACTCACCACAGCCTCTTTATAAACCTAGAATTTAAATTATTCCTGGCAATAATTTTAATAATCAACAAGAGAGATTCATCACCATAATAAATTGCCAAATTACTGCATTGAAACCTGTGACACAAAATTGAATGTGAAGAATCTCTTGTCCCATCAATCTTGTTTCTCTGAAGCCTACCCTTTTTTATTGCAAAGGTGTCTTGCTTACAAGAGTTTTTATTAATTATCTGGTTTTGTCTCTAACTGGTCTTCGTTGGATGTAGTCAGGCTGTGCTTGCCATCACCAGTCTGTGTCTCCTGCAGGAATCCCACCCTCCTGCTGAGCACCCTCCTTAAACTCAGCTTTGGGCAGCGATGCTTCTTACCAAGTTCACAGCCGCTCTACTCAACACAAGCTCTTTGAGATCATCCCCTCAGAAAGGTACTTTTTGTCATTCCCTGTGTTCCAGGTTACTGACCAGGTTACTGACCAGGTTACTTCAGCTTCTCCTGGGTTTGTAACCTTTGAAGCCTTGTCTTGCACTTTGGGGTTCTAAGTGCTGCCACGGGTACACACCTCCTCCCACCTCCATTTAGCTCCACAAATATTTTTTTCCCCTTCTTGCTGTGCCGCGAGGGCCATGCACAGCCTGTTACTGTTCCCATTAAGGGAGAAGATGAAGCTCAGTGCCTGCTTTGTTAACACAAATTAAGAACTAAACACACATGCAGATTAAGAACTAAACAGACACAGCGGAGTAATACTTGACCAGTGCCTAAAGACTGACTCTTCCTGAGTGAAGAGAACAGCAGGAAGAGGCTGCAGGACATTCGCTGCCTCTGAGGACTTGTATCCACATGAAAACAGCATTTTACAAAGGTCTCAGTGAAGAAAATATCAACAGATTTAATAAACACATCAATGCACTGGACTTCAACATGATGAAACAGTCTTTGCTTTCTGCAGCACTTGCTGGAGTTGCAGGATGTTTATTAAAAAGCACAGGTTAATTATATGAGATCAGCAGAGTTAGGAAAGAGTTTGCTGAAATATGTTATAAAGTTAGCAGTTAAGATAACTTTTTGTTAGCTTCTGCTATGGAATCAAAACAAAAAAAAAGAGAGTTTTGATTCCATAAATCTGGTTTATGAAGTCCCTGCCTTCCCCACTCATTCCAGCTCTTAATCTGCAGTTCAGTGCACTCCAACTGTGCTGAGATAATTTATTACAGGCCTGTGTTATAAATCAGACAAAGAATAACTAAATTCAAGGGAGCAGATGCCATATCCTGCACAGGCTGGTAGATGGATAAGTCTAAACTAAATATGTTAGGGCAGCTATCTGAGAGTCAGTCAACACAAACCACTGTATCTTGCATTGTGTAGCACTGTGAATCAGCCATGCAATATAGAAACTGTGGGTATCAGACAAACCAGGAACATCTCTGGGCCCCAAACCATGAATCATCCTGGTGAGATGTGGAAAGAAAACAATACAGGGATGGGTAGCAGAGTCTCACATTGCTCTGAGCCTACCATAAAGCTGAGACAAAAAACAATCTGCAATTCATAAAGCCAAATTGTCAGTCTTAGAACATATTAACCGCAAAATGGCTTTTCCATACAAGGAACAACCCCGAAAATTTAATAAATCGATATTTACTTGATTTATATAGATTAAATCATGGCAAGTATTAGCACGGCTCGTGATAATCTGAACGGTTATGACTGCAAATGGTTGTAAGACCCATTAAAACCATGTAACAGACATTCAGTGCAGAAAGGTTTGCAGAATGTGCCTCAAACGTCCCAACAATGGGTAAAAAAATGCTCTCCAAATTCCCTTTGGGAGACCAGAAAAGATCACAGACGTCATCAGGTCCCAAGGCCCTGACGTAACAAAAGCTTTTCAGATGAAATTTCCAGATGCTCCTAGGAAACAGACCATTCCCCAAGCAGCAGGGCAAGGGAAAACCCCATGTGCTCCTTGCCAAAGAGACGTGAGAGAAACACAACAGCAAGTGGTTCCTTTGTGGGGAATTGTGCACCACAAGACACAGGAGAATATTGGTCCAGATGCAGTGAAGATCAGAAAAGCCTCGGGGCTCCTGCTGTCTACTGTCTTCAGCTGTGGATAGTCACTAATTGCACCCCATTTACTATGGAATAGCAATCTGTATCCTGTGAGTGGAGGAAAAGCTATCAAAACACAGCTTCAAAATCACATCAAAAAGATTTTTAAATTACATCGAGCTTTTTTAACATGTTTTTTTATGTTTGATCAAGCACAGGAAAATCACCCTCATTTCTATACATTTTGTGGGGTGTCTTGTCCATATCTGGCAAATGAGTTGTTTTCTTCCCTCTTCCTCTAGTGGCTCATCTGCCTCGGCTGCATCATCCACTTCCACTGTAATTGAAGAAGTAAGTTTATTAGTCACTAATTGATTGTCATACATATTTGCTTTCAGATTTAATTCCTGAGCCACACTGGCTGAGTCTCCCATTTTAGACTGAGAGCATTTGAGATCCTTCTCAATTAGCCCAGCCCATAATCTGTCAAATCTTTTGATTCCCAACCTGTAGTGCACCACAGCACAGGAACATGGCACTGTTGATGTTTATTTCACCAATTTTCTCTCTCTGAATTAGTGCTCTCCACATGACAGGATTCTCCCTGACCATCTCAGGTTTCAGTGTGCACAACCAAGATGAAAATCCACATTCATGCATTTTCACTCAACTCTTATCACTGGAATTTACGGTCATTTCACAGCATTAGATACCGAGTCATTTACATTCTCTTCACAAACACCAGCAGACACTGGGGTTTAAAAGCATTGATAAAATGCATTCATGACATCCATCCTGCCCTCAGGTGCTGTGGGTAGTTTTGGTTTTCCCTTTACAAACAGCATGTGTTCTCTAAGCTGGTTGTTCTTGTGAGTAGAGCTTGGCCATCAGCAGGAGATGGGGAAAAAATTAACTTGTGGGTCAAGATAAAAGCATGGAGAACATTTACTGATCTCTTACCAAGCACTATCACAGGCAAAACTGACTTGACTGGGGGAAAACTGGTTTATTTCCAATGGGTACAGGGTTCAAGGATGAGAAACAAACCTCTTTACCTGACCCCTGTCCCAGGCTCATCTTCACCCCTCCCTCCTTGACTCCTCTCCCACCCCAAGAGTGCAGGGGTGGGGAATGGAGGTGATGGGCACCCCACAGCAGCCCCGCTCTGCTCTTCTGCTCTTTCCTCCCCACACCTTCCTCCTGCCCCACTTGGATGTCCCCACACCACAGGGGAGTCTCTGACAGAAGTCCCCGGTCCCCCACTGCCCCCAGGCATGGGCAGCCCAAACACCTTCATTTCAAAAGACATTTTTACAAATTCTGTATTTATGCTACAACTCTGAGGATTTCAAATCCAAGATATAGAGGAGATGTAAATGGAGGAGTTTGATAAACTGAAGCACTCGGCCACTCCTGTGAGCCCTGCACAGGAGCCAGATGTGTGAGTGCTGCTCTGTTCCTCCCTAGACCAAGATGAGAAATGGAAACATGCCACTGTGTATCTCAGAAAGTGCACTAATAGCACCAGAGCACAATCCACAATTTCTTGGCTGTCCGTGCCCCCTGGAGACAGCTACAGTCCCACTGATGCCTCTGTCCCAGTAAATGCCATGACAAGAGCCCTTAGGGAAAGGCCAGGCCCCATGTGAAAAAACTGCAGTAACCACACCCCAGAGATACCTTTTAAGAGCCTTTTACCTTCAACTAGAACTCTTTCGTCAGCAAAACGAAACAGAACTTGGTGCTTTTTGTATCGCTTCGTATATTTCCTCATTATTCATCCCACAGGTTCCTCTAAGCATGAGCTGATGTCTGTGTGTTTGCCCTAAGAAGCATTGTCATTTTCAACCACCAGTGATTTGAGTGTTACTCACTGGAGTAGCAGTTGTAGTTACCCCCAGTATTTGCTTTGCAGGATTACTCACAGAGCCGCTGATTGTCTGAAGGTGGACAATTGAATGACCCCTCTCAGTGACCTGCACACAGGACCACTTCTGTGAGGTGGTGCCAGTGAAGCCACTCACTTCAGCGGGTGGAACCAGCTGATCTTTAAGGTCCCTTCCAACCCAAACTATTCTGTGATAATGCACAGAAGTCCCAAGTGCAAGCAGAGCCCATTGTTGTGGGGGAAAATCAGTGCTCCAGGCTTAGCTGGTGACAGCCACTTCTGTTCCAGGGTAACTTACACCCTCTTTGGGACATTTGCAGCTGGGGCAGCGTCTCTCTGTGCAAGGAGAGAGCACCAGGCAACCAGCAAGGAAAAATACTGTCATAAATTTTGAAGGTATTTTCCCCTCACCTAAATATTACATGTGTGCAGTCCTTTCTAAGATTAGCTGTTGTCCATGTTCCAAAGCACTTTAAGTGGTGGCATTGGGTACTCGTTCCCTTCCAGTGATACCATACACAGAACACCCTAATTTATAACCAGCTGGACAGAAGACCAAGTTTAGCACTCATTTTTTACCCAGCCTTCCACCCTCAGAGCAGAGCCCCAGAAGACACTGTGATGGTAATCCAGGCACACGTGCCTAAATGCACACCAGCTACAACACAGCCCTGAACTGGCAAAAGCTTTGAAATGAATTAAACATGATCCTTCAATTAACATCCCCAAAACACCACCACAGCTTTGTCAACTCCAGTGCCAGGTTTCATTAGGCTACAAACTAAGACAACTGTGTTCCTTCAAAAGCAGAGACAACTTCGAGGGACACTGAACGGCAGTGAAAGGAGTTTGCTGGGGAATCTCCCCTCAATGCACAGTATCCTTGCATCATGGGGTCTTTAATCCAAGCCTTCTCCCATTTCAGCAACCTCAAGAGCCTTTCTGTGCTGGAACACACAGCCCTCAGCCACTCTGGGCCCATCAAAACAGATTTTCTGCCTTCTCTGAGGTCTGGCTTGCATGTCTGTTCCTGCTTTTCTCCAAAGTCACTATTGGCAGTGCCATTGGCTTCCCTCTTGCTCAGATGCCAAGGTGTCCTTTATACCTACCACCCTGGAGCCTGGCAAACCTGTCAAGGAAGGAAAATAAATGGTGCCAGGGAAGGAGCACTCCTATTCCAGCCCATCTCCACTGGCAGTAGCCAGGAGAGTGCTCTGCCATCAGGCAGCTGAGTTCCTTTCCTGTTCTCAACCCCTCTTTGGCACAGAGCCTCCTCTGGCAGGGCTCAGTCTGCACACAGCAGATAAATTCCCTGCACTCCCCTCCCCACTGAAGTTCTGCAGCTCCTCAGAGGAATTCCATAACAGGGGAGCCATCAGCTGGTGCTGAGCAGTGCTGAGGGGTGCTGGTGTTGTCCAGCTGAGCTTGCAGAGAGCTTTACCCACAAGGAAGGAGACAGGGAGATGGCAGGGCGTGCCCAGCGCAGGGTGTCATACCCCAGCTCTGGTTCTGCTTGCTGTCTGGGACCAGGGCATTAGCTACACTGGAAGGGAAGTCAATCACATAATATCAGACTCATGAAGTTCTGGAAGAGGTTATAAGGGAGGTTCTGGAGTTCTTTTCCACAGAAGGAACAGATCAATAAAGCAAAACATCTCTCTTTGATTTTGGCTTGCTGCAGAGAGCAGCAGATCTTTTCTTGAGGTGCCTCTTTCTACAATTCTAGATGCATGTGAGTTTTATTTATATGTGTTACCAAGCTAACCAAATATCAACTTCTAAAATGTGAATCTAATCTTCATTTGAACGTGTTTTCATCTAGCATTTTTATCTGCATTTTCATTTCTCAGTTCAAGGAAAATAGTCGGCAATGTTATTTGAGAATGGAGTTCAAGTAAAAAAGCTTCTGCTTGCTTCACTGATTTTTCTTCTTAGCAGTGTTTCCTCAAGGATATAGTGTATACAATAATTAAATAATTAACCACTCTAAAATAATTTTCTGCTTAAATGACCATGCATTATATGTAACAGTCTTCTGTGTTTGCTTAGAGGTGAAATTTAAATCTAGAGAGAAGAACATCTTAAAAGAACAGGATGACATAATTAATACTATCCTGTGGATCTTGTAGCCTCATGAAGGGTTTTACAGAAAAGAGTAGTGGAATGTTAGTCTGGGATTTCTTTTTTTAAAGGCTGATTCAACCGGGCAACATCACCAGCTTGTATAGACCAGAGCTGCTTTGCAGACATCAATGGAAACGTATCTGCTCTGTTCCTAAAATGAAAGAAGTGATAACTCCAAGAACCTACAGCAGCTTTTGTTTGAAGTGAAATGTCAACTCTTCTATTAACTTCACAAAATCCCTTCAAAAGTGAATTCAAATTTAACAGGATTATCATACTAATTTCAGGGCTCGTTAGGAAAATTCCACTTACAGTATTAGTGACATTGACAGCTGATACTCAGCGTAATATTTTGTTAACTCAGCTTAAATAAAATTACGGTTTGTGGTCAGTTCTGGGAAGGTCTCGTATATTTTCTAAACAGATTCTTCCAGATGAATTTTATAAATACAAAAAGCCATGAGATTAAAACCCACCAGGAAAAAAATAAGTTTGGGTTTAATCACCTTTAAAAAGAGTTCACTTCCTCCAAAGGCCTCAGATAGAAAAAAATTCATTTAATGACCTATGATCCAGTATATGTCAAATTAGGTATAGCCCTTCCTATTCTTTCATCCAAATTACTCTAAACAATCATTCCATAGTTACTACATTTTTAGGTTATATAAACAGGGAAAGAAATCAAAGAGCACAGTCCTTTGTCCCTAACAACAACAACAAAACCACCACAAAACCCCTAAGGTGCCACGATCTCCCAAACCATCACAAGTAAAGTTGCAAATAACAACTTCCTTAATGTGCTTTTCACCAGTTATTCTATATCCTTTGCATATTCAGTTTGCAGCCATTTCTTAGTCTCACAGGCTATTATGATCTACTTTCCATTCTCTATCACCATGGATATCTTATGACCACAAATTATCCTGCCACATCATTACCACCAAATGTTCCAATACAGTAAAATTACCTTGTCTTTAGTCTCTACCTTTTAATCAGCAAACGAGGTCAGCTTGACCTTCTGGGGTACCCAAAGCCCTTCTGCATTCATTTGCATCAAGCAATAAGTCTAATTTTTTGCTTCTGCAAATCTAAAACTCCTCCATGGGGTGACTGAGTTGATCCCTGTGCTCATTGCAACACTTAGAACAGGCTGCAGCTTTAGAGTTCATTTTGTTTCCAGTACCATTATTCCTCTATTAAATGAAAGGTTGGTTGCTAAAGCAAATGAGACAATTCTGTTGGTGACATCTGAATTTTAGGTCTGCTTTGTCTTTCTGACTGCAGGGGTGCAGGGTGGGATAATTTTGCTGCTTCAAGCACCATGAAGCACTTTCCATCATCAAGCAACAAGTCTTGTCTAGGAAAAAAAAAGAATATTTTTGATCATGCTGAGCATAATTATTTCACTGCCAGGTATAAAGACTACATGTTTCTCTATTTTTTTTTTTTTAATTGTGATTGTGGAGTCTGATATTTGTCAGCCACAAGCAAATGGAGGTGATACAATTGAAAAGGCACATCTGATATTAGTAAGTGTAGCAAGGAAGACCACCCACACTCATTAGGTCTATTTCTTTTAAGTTAATATTTGTAAAACCAAGGTTAGGACAATTTTTTTTTTTCCAAGATAGGAACTCTCAAGTATTGAAGTCCTTTAATAAATCCCTCAGGAGGCCATTCTGGGATCCCAGTGCCACAAGGCAGGGAAATGGTCACAAAGTTTACTGGGACATCCAGCCTTAATGGAGTCAACACCAGCTGGAAAACTTTGGTATTTTCACCCTCTTTCTGTTTAAAAGGCTCTTTTCTCACCCTACAATCACATCATCAATTATGCTGATGACGTCTGACCACACATCTTCACATCTTTGGTCCTGTTTGACAGAGCTCCTGGAATTCATTTACATTTTTTAGGTTTGGATATCCTGAGTGATTTGCAGTCATTGTGCAATGCAACTCCTTCATTTGAATTCTGCTCCTCCTCCTCAAACACTCATTATTCCATCTGAAATTGTTTTTATTCCTTAACACCCTTGAATTGTGTACAACTGAACTACAGCCTATTTAAATTATTCCAGTCATTCCATTACAACCATTTTCTTCTCAGAAAAGCATAGAAATACACGCAAGGAAACCCCTGACTGGCCCATTA
Source organism: Corvus hawaiiensis (assembly GCF_020740725.1). NCBI lineage: Eukaryota > Metazoa > Chordata > Aves > Passeriformes > Corvidae > Corvus > Corvus hawaiiensis. The sequence continues at coordinate 36,147,167 of NC_063220.1, read as the reverse complement.
CAGTGAATCAAAACATTATGACTCAAGGTTGGTCAGCCAGAAATTAAACCTGTGCTGAATTTTAGGATCATTGAATCATGGAATGGTTTGGGTTGGAAGGACCTTAAAACCCCTCCAGTGCCACCCCTGCCAAGGGCAGAGACACCTCCCACTGTCCCAGGCTGCTCCAAGCCCCAGTGTCCAGCCTGGCCTTGGACACTTCCAGGGATCCAGGGGCAGCCACAGCTGCTCTGGGCACCCTGTGCCAGGGCCTGCCCACCCTCCCAGGGAACAATCCCTCCCCAATATCCCGTCTGGCACTGGGAAGCCATGCCCTGTGTCCTGTCACTCCGGTTCCTGTTGCAGGGCCCCTCTCCAGTTTCCCTGCAGCCCCTTCAAACCTGGAAGGTGCTGTGAGGTCTCCACAAAACCTTCTCTTCTCCAGGCTGAATTCTGTCTCAGTTTCTGTTTATCTCAGGTTTTTAAGTCTCCTCCCCAGCAGGGCTTGGATGATGATTGAGGTCACAATCAAATACAATTACAAATTCCTGATGGGCCAGAAATGGTTTCTTTACTCACGCTGAGAAATGGCAGAACAACATGGAAAATTTGCAACCGGAAAGGAGTTTGTGGAAGAATGATATCGTCAATCCAAAACAGATGTCCAAAGTGGAAGTTCCACCTCTGCCTTAATTACAACATCATTACTTCGATGCCACACTTGGCTGGGTCGTGTCACCAAGCCATGTTTCAAGCCTTGGGAGCAGCAGACTCAGGGTGAGTACAGAATGCTATGACTTCCATTTAGCATTCTGTACTTGAGCAAAAATTAAAAGGTCATCTCTTCAGCTTCTCTGGGAAAAGACTGATCACAGCACGACTCGGGTGTCCTGGAACAAACAGGAGCGACTTAATGTTGACAAGTTCATTTATTTTTTGGCAAATTCTACCAACGAAAATGTACCAATAAAGGGGATTGTTCATTGAAAGAAAGGCTGCATGTTTTGTTTTTCAGCCAGGATGAGTTCTGTTCATAGCCAGTGACAGCAAAGAATTTAAATTCTACCTGAGATATCCAATTTTAGCTGTGAAAAATAAAGTTACATCGCTTTGGAACCTGAAAACAGCATTTCTTCTTTGGCCGTTGGGTTTGGAGAGAAAGCAATGAAGCCTTGCCAAGTTCAGGGCAAACCCCAAGTCCTACAAGGGTTAGGACTGACATCAGGGATAGATTCAGTCATAAAGACAAATGATTTTGTGATTTGAAATTCCTTGGTTAACTCCTGTTGACTTTTCTCTTGGATTTGTTCTGGAGCATGAAGCGTCATAATCCCAGAGTCACATAAAAAGAATGACATTTCTTAAAACTCCAGATAAAAGCATTTTCTTAGCAATTATAACAAAAATAGCTGGATGTGTTCTCAACAAGATTCATTACCATGATTTGTATCTGTTTATCACTGATAAAGAGAAGAACTCACAAACAATAAATTAAAATAATACGAATTAACACTGTATGTTCCCAGGTTACAATAATTGCTTTTTAGCTGTAGACTGACTATAAAATATCTGCAAATCTTAAAAAGAAATTCTTTAGTAATCATTAAAACTCTTTAAAATGCCCCTTTTTGGCATTTGGCATTTTTCTTTTCTCATTTCTGATGCACACACGAGTTTGTTCCAAAAATGAATGCCTGTCACAAAGAACACAAATGCTAAGCAGGCTTGAACTACTCAGAAAGAGCCTGTATTGCTGAAGAAAAATAAATATCCGTTCCATTGGCAAGTTAGACTTTGTGAAGGAACTGGAATATCGAGCTGTCTGACTAACAGAAAGGAAGATGGATGACTCTTCCTGAATTAGATGCTTGAAACCTACTTCTGCTCAAAAGGGAATATAATCAATTTGGGAAAGAGTTGCCTCCAACACTGGGAACGCTTTATCATAAATAGTAGATTGCATTTGAACTTTACTTGAGTGTTTTAAAGGTATTATTAGAGCTTCACCTTCAAAATGAATAACAGTTTATTTGTGCAGTTACTCAGGGAAACAGGTTGAGATACCCACTTTAAATAATATTCTACCCTGTCCTTGACACCCCACTTTTTCTATTTATTATTAGCTCAGTTAATTACTCATTTAATTTGTCCCTCTTTATGCCCAGAGGCAGCAGGGTGAATGCACCTGAAGGGCATGGAGCAAACGTGAGCTCAGATCCCCCTCTCCAGGTGAGGAGCTCCAAAGGGACCATCAGGGAAGCACTTGTTGAGCTTCCAACCTTCCCCTGCTCATCCAGAGCCTTTGGGAAGGAACCTAGGCGCTCCAGGGAGTGTCCTTGAAGGTCACACCCTGAGAGAAGGGTCTCTGTCCTGGAATAGGATCATTTGTTCCAACCCTCCAGCTGGTGACTCCTGACGGCTCAGAACTTCCACTCTGTGAAATCAATTAAGATCTGGCACTAAGCCCTTTCAGAAGGAAACCTATCCAGGATATCAGATCCAAAGGGCAATCCCAGCCATGAGGTTACGAGGAGTCCAGAACACTCTGTAGCTATTTGTAATTTTTTCCTGTATTTCAGCTGAAATTTTCTGAATTTTTTTCTGTATTTCAGATGTAACACTGGCCAGAAGGTGTCCTGGCATGCAGGAATCACAGGTTGTTCCTCCTACAGGGTGTTCTGGAAGAACTTACACTGCTCTACAAACACCCAGTCTGAAAAATTCCATGTAATTTACAACCAGCATTCACACACGTCGGTTTTTCATACGGTTGATGGGGTTTTTAACAGAATAAAAGTTAACTAATAATTTAATTGCCAAAAATCAAAATCCATCTGTATTTTGATGCCATCTAAATGGCTCTATGAATAACCCAGCCCTGGATTTAACTCCTGTAAGGTCTACATCTCGTTTGCTAACAACATTAAGTATGGGAAATAAATCGGGATGCTCAGTTCCTTTTTGAACTTGGCATGTGTGCATGTATCAGCTTCCAAAACCTCTGCCTTAGTTCCTTGTTTCAGAAACAGAGATCTAGATCAGAAACATCAGCTTTCTTACAGAGCAACAAATATTGTTAATAAAAATTACTAGTTTTATTTATGTTTTCCCATTGTGCTTAAATATCTTTGTGCTCAGTACAAGTCATATTAAATTACTTATATGTTTTACTATTATGTTTAATACCTATGGAAGTAGCATTGGTGTAAAATTATATCAATGACAGGAAGAAGCCATGCAAGAAAAAAATGAACAGCAAAGTTAAGACAAATTTCAAGGGCTGTTTTTGCTCCCTAAATGCTCTAAAATACTTCGTTAAATATGAAGCAGAAAACAACGAATTTCTGCAATTGTGAAATATGGTGGAATTTCAAGGGCTGCTAAAAGCCAGAGCATTACTTTTTATTTAAAATATAACCAAATTGCACTGAAACAATGCATTTGTAAAATCCATGGTTTTCATACTGTAGCCTTTCACTTTCATGCAGAGCTCCCCCTGGCCTCAGCATAACAGCATTTGCATATTTTGCTGATTTTTCACATCCACAAATTCCACCTTCAAGCACTTAATTGGTTTTTGAAAAAAGAAAGCAATAGAGAGTGAGAAATACTAGACTAGACAGGGCGGGGGCAGCATCCATTGAAAAGGGGAATTTCTTGGGGATTTTTCCCCTCACTTCACTGTAGACCTTTCGAGGGTCCTTGGGAATATTTCACGTGTCTCTTCCTTTGAGCATATTCTCCTAAATTTCATTTCAATATGCAGCCACCAAGTAAGAGCTGTTCAGGCAGCGATGCAGAAGGATGCAGCAGGGACTTCTTTCCCAGTATTTCCCTGCATGAACAGGCAGGCAAGAGGAGAATGGAAAATATCAGGAACGGCACGAATGACTCTCCATGGCTTGCTCCCAGCTAGCCTGACATTCTGGAAACTCCTCCTTCTGCAGGACACTGGGATCTCTGGCCACTGCATAGAACTGTCACAGGATCACCTCTCTCTATAGTTTTGAGTGTTTAAAACATTTTTTTAAAATTTATTATTATTATTACTTTGTTAAAATTGTCAAGCGTTAGAGATAGCCGGACACAATAAAAACCAGGAACATGAGGATAAGCGTGGAAGCCTTGTGAAGAAAAATTGGGTTACAGCATCCCTAGTTTGATAAGCTTTTTCCTACACACTTGCAAGGCTGGCTGGACTAACCCAGTCTTCCTAGAGAACTCTCAGGAGAGGAATTGAAGGCCAGGAGGATGAAAAGAGCACATACAGAACCAAAAGCTCTTTAAAAATGGAAACCTGCACGAAAGCCTGAAGACAGGGGTTCATTATCTACAGATCCGTACCAAAGTGGAGAGGACTCTGGCAGAGTTCTGCAGGATCCAGCCCATGGCCAGCACTATTCCATACTTGAGTGTTAATTCCTTGCAGGACAGCTTTTAGCAAACAGGCTGCAAGACAGCAGAATTCTAAAGCTCTGTGGGCAAGCAGCAGCTCCTGACTTCCCCTGAGGAATAACGAGTCAGGGTGCAGGCTCTGGGGAATTTCTGTGGGGCACAAAATGAGCCAGACTCAGCAGTGCCACACTGGAGAAGAAAATCCCAGAAAATGCAGATGAGACCTGGAACAAGAGCACAGGCTGCTGCACACATCCGGTCTGTTCTGGGCCAATCACCTTGGAGACCTCTGCACCATCCTTAGAGAAAGAGATGAACCAAAGCACAGAAAATGTGACAGATCAAAAAGGTGGGAAGGAAGAGGAGCCTAAGCACACAGCGCAGCACCACAATTTCCAAATATATGGGAGGTCACCATAAAGAAGATAGAAGTAATCTGCTTTCCCTATCTATAGCTGATAAAACAAGAGGTCCTGGATTGAAATTAGGTTCAGGCTGGAGTTCAGCATATGGTCCGTGGGGAAAGCTTTAATGACAGGCTGGAGAAACAGCTGTCAAGACTATTTTAAGAAGTTTTCTTTGTCCTTCCCATCCTACAGCTCTGAACTACGAGAAAGGTTAAGCTGTGATAAATGATATCACTACCTCAGTGGTGTTAATGTGAATTTGGTGGGTGTGTCTGTGAAAAATGATGCTATCTGGTTGCAGTGTAGTACTCTAACATAGAAAATGTATGTTCTAACACGTATTTTGGAAACAATAATGAAAACTATCACGATAAGAAGTTAAAATGTGAGAAACCAGGAGGCTGGAAAGTGATAGGAATGTTCCCAATACGAAAAAAATATTTATTGCCTAAGTATTTGGATCCAGATGAACTATGTCTTCATCATGTTCTCTATTCTGTAAGACAGACACTTTGATTTCAAAAACATTTTCTAATGCTATGCCTTTTCTCCTTTTCCAAATCATGACAGTGTCTTGAGAACAGCTTTTATCTCACTGCTAAAGTGCTAAACTTTATGGAGATGTGACCTTAAGAACAATGCCTTCTTTGGGGTGCAAATGAATCCTGCTGTGCTGCTGAGCAGGCTGGAGTATCACCCTATGGTCAGGGAGTGCTGGGGCTGTTCTTACACACAGTGTCTGCTTAACTCTGACCTCGGAAGGGTCAGGGCCAGAACAAACTGGCTGAAGAGAATCGTCTGAAAGTTCCAGAGGCAAAAAGACTCTCTCACACCTTTTTGAAAAGCGGCAGGGATAATCCAAGAGATAATTACAGAATACCTGCAGTCCATTCTCTCAGGATGGCAGCCTGAAGCTGGGGCCTGCAGAGCCCATTCACACCACTGCTCTCAGACACAAAGTCTGGCCCTTGACAAATTTCATAGGAATACTTCAAGTGAGAGTGTAGCTGGAGGTGGGAACATTCGTCATCACCCAGTTAGTGTGGTAGTGGGGAAAGAAAAAGGGGAAGATGGAACCAGACATCCCTGAAAATCCTGCTGTGGCTGTGTAACTGTGTGACATTATTAGAAAGATGCCTAAAATGAGTTATGGAACTAATTAAGGAAATATAAAAGCCATGGATAAAAAGTTCCTGGTTAAGTATAATTGATAGTACAAATCTAATTTGAAAGGTTAACAAGCTCTTGAAAATTGTTGAATCAAGTACAGACTGATGTTTTTAATATAATTATATACAGCTAACAGATGGTATAGTCCTTTTTATTATATTGTCAGCTATTAGATTTTCACTTCTAATGCAAATAACTGAATTATACTAAAGGTATGTATGGTTATTTTAAAAGATTTTTCAGTTTCCTAATATCTGTATGTACCTATCAAATGCGTAATATTTACCATTTATAAAAATCTGAAAGAGAAGATTTAAATAAGAATTCAGAATTCTATTTCACTCCCCCTTCTAAAACAACCTTATTTTAGATCTTGATTAAAAGCTTGATTAGCTTTATGAATTACATAATTTTAAGTATGTAAATATCTTTTCAGACTGACTGAGAATTAGAAGAAGATTAAGAAAACAAAGCAGCAGGAAAAAAACTACTCTTAATTCAACAATTCTACTTCCAAAAAGCCTCTGAAAAATTAAATATGCCAGATAATATATTGGATCCACCAATTCAGAAAGATGAGGAGAGAGGTGATTACCTCATTCCTAAACCCTGCAGTCTGTATCTGATATCTACTTTATCTGGGTTCTGAAAATCCCTGAATTAAAAGTCATTACTTACATTGGTATTTGTAAAACAAAACATCATATAAGATTCAGAGTTCTGGTTCCTGTTGTGCCGCTTCCACTACTGAAAAACAAATTCTACAGACTTCTTACATATCAACCCAAAATTTTAGAGAGTTCAGGATTCACAGATGAAGCGTTACAATAACAAGGTATTTTTCTTGTTACAGTCAATGAGATTTCAGTATCTGAGGGCATCTCCAGGGAAGCCAGAGAGGGACTTTTCATCAGGAACTGCAGTGATGGGACAAGGGGGAATGGCTTCCCAGTGCCAGAGGGCAGGGATGGATGGGATATTGGGAAGGAATTGTGCCCTGGGAGGGTGGGCAGGCCCTGGCACAGGGTGCCCAGAGCAGCTGGGGCTGCCCCTGGATTCCTGGCAGTGTCCAAGGCCAGGTCGGACACTGGGGCTTGGAGCAGCCTGGGACAGTGGAAGGTGTCCCTGCCCATGGCAGGGGTGGCCACTGGATGGGCTTTGATGTCCCTTCCCAACCCAAACCTTTCTGTGATTCTATGATTTACTAAAAAGGGGAGTCCTGGAATTTGTTCTTATAAGTAGCAGTAAAAATAGATTTAGTCCTAATAGAATTTGGAATTTACACCAAACAAGACTCATCATAGAATCCCAGACTGGTTTGCATTGGAAGGGACAATAACGCCCATCTCACTCCACCCCCTGCCATGGGCAGGGACACCTTCCACTAGACTGGGTTGTTCAAGTCCTTACAAAGATAAGAAGTAGGACATGAATCACCCCCTTTGTATCAGTGTTCATCTCATCTAAATTTAGCAATTGAAAAGATAAGCACCCCCTTGTTAAGATTCCTGTGTAATCACAGGGACTGATTGCCAGACACCTGCCATGGCCCTTCCGAGGTGCCTGTTTGTATCCATCAGAAGCAGCAGAAATCCAAACAGCTCCTGAAGAGAACACATTTAAAATGGTTCAGTCAGATGGAGAAAGGAGGATATTATCCAGACTTAAGAGCAGCCTCACTAAGTCAGAGTCAGTGCGCCCATATTCCCCACACTCATCAATATCGGTTTCCTTGGGCAGGGAACAGAAAGCAACACTTCCACAAACAGCCTCCCAGCTGTGCTTTCATTTCAAATTCTGCAGGCTAATGCTCATCCCTAACAATAACCAAAGGCTCTGCTGGCATGGCCTGTGAAGAATCCAGGGACGGCTGTTGGCGAGGCCATAAAAATACGCAGCCTGAGCTTGATGGTTCTTGAAATAATCACACTGCTTCAGCTGGTGTAGGAAATGAGGGGTGAGCACCGCTCCGTCTGTGAGCTAGGAGTAAATAACTGACCTGGACAAGCTCAGGCGTCCTGGAGTCTCAACTTAATGAATACACTGGACCCTTGACTAGAGTGAAATAAATAAAACATTGCACTTTTTCCCTTGCGGCTTGCCTCAAAACAGCCACAAAACAACTGTTTGGTCACTTGAAGGAAACTAAAAGTCATCTAAAAGTTCGTGGGGGTTAAAAACTGACTACAATCAAAAAACTGGTATAACTGTGGATTCAATTGTGCTATTTCCCTCTCTTGTAGTCCTTGTCAAAACACTGGATTTATGCCAGCCTTTCTGTCCTTCTTACAGTCTTTGTCACAACAAAGAGGCATTGCACTTTTATAGCCCTGTATTTTCTCTCAAAGATAACAGTAAACAATATTCCTTTGACGTTTTCAATGTTCTATAATTTTACTGAATGGTCCTTCTTATTCTTCCTTTTATATTCTCAAAACTGATGAAAAAGTGATGAAACAGCCAACAAAATAAAATACAGAATTGTTAAGAGGTTAAAGTAGTGAGCCTGGTACTGTCTCTCATGGAGCAGGTAGGGCATAAAGACTTTTGTTCCACTTTTGATCATTTTTGCCGTGACTTTCTTGCGAAGTAACACCACACTAACACAACAAGCTCACACAGAAACTGCAGATCACACTGAGCATCACCGGTTCCCAACCTAAATAGTGGGAGAGTTAGAGTTGATTCCATGTCCTTTAGCAAATGCTTAGCAAGCCACACATGCCCCTGTCTCTCTCTGGGCAGACACGTGTATAGCTCCAGATAAATCCCAAATAAACTGCTCCCTTGCAGACACTCCTCCTCATGCAGAGATGAAAGAGCCAACATGTGACACATTTGTCACGCTGCTTAATACACCCCTGGAAGGGATGAGAGCCTGCAGTAATGGGGCAAGTGTAAGAAACCACTCTGCAGAGCATCAGTGGTGCCTTAAAACGAACTGAAGATGAAATGACACAGTAAGGTCTCAGTGGGGAAAGCAAGATGCAGCACAGTTATCAATCCTTATGTGCCAAATCCTTGCACAAGCTCTCCAGCTGATCTGTGGGGTTCCTCAGTGCTCTCAAACTGGGGGCAGCATGATCACAGGGAGAGGGTCAGTGTGGCATGGGTACAGTGCAGACAGAGGATGGGACAGAACAGGGAGAACAGCACCAGTGCTGGCAGATTCATCCCCTGCACTTCGAGCACATCACCTGCAGTTGCATTTCTGCCTGCTGCCATGTGCCCGCAGGCACAGAAGGGTCAATGAGGAAAGCACCTTAGCTATCATCATCAGAGGAAATTATGTCACTGAAGCTTTCCTGGTACGCAAATTAATTCTTTAAGTCAATCTTCATTTGAATTTTTTCCCATAAATGTAAACGTTTTGGGTGTTCTGTGTTGGCTACGGCTCCACAGACTCGAATTTAAGTCTACACTTTGAATACCTGAAGATGGAAACCTGGGAAGGAGGGGAGAAGATGTGAACAAGGAGAGTCACCTTCCAACACCACAGAGTCCTGCTTTGGCTGGGTCCTTGTCTGCAAGCTGTCCTGACCTCTGATCCCCTTCACCTCCCTCCTCAAACCTTCTGTGCACACAGCAACCCCACTGATCCGTGGGGGATCAGGCCCTCTTCTTATTCACCTTACGGGAGCAATCTCTTACAAAGTGGCAGAGAGGCATTTCTGTTCTGCTTCAGGTCCTTGAAAATTCTGTGTGTGCCAAGATGTTGGGTTTCTGGTACTTGACGCTGAGCCTGAGGTAAAAGGGAACCCCAAAGGGGTTTTGCACAGTGGCCTGAATCTCCCAACCTCATTCCTGCTCCTCGTTGGGAAGCCACAACGTCTTCCAGAGTGAAAATATTCTCCACAAGAATAAGTTTTGGGCCTGGGCTAAGAGTAGAAATTCTCCCTCAGGGACTCAACCCCAGAAAGAATTTGAGCACATGCAGAACATTTAAGGGTAGAATATTAAATATTTTGCTGAATTGTATCTAAAGTGGCATAAGCTAATAACAAGCAAACTAAGTCAGAGTGGACAGAAACACCTCTCTTGTGAAACCCTGCCTTAGGACTCAGCTGGAAAAAACCTCAACACTAACAAACAGCTGAAAAATAGCTACAAGTTGTTACCGGAGGGGGTTGTTACTTTTTTGAGTGTTTGATGCCTTTTCATTTCTCTGATGGTCTTACATTTTACTGGGCCATACAAAGAAAGGTAGATAAAACTCCTTCACATAAATACACGGACTAATATTAAGCAGCTTTTTGAATGCTGTCACATCAAGCTGTGTTTTTCTGAGAGTGAAGGCAGGTGCACACATATTCCTGTGTGAGATGCTGCCTGACAGGGCTCTCAGAAGAAAGGATCAGAGGAGCTCACGTGCAGCTCAAGGCAAAACACACCAGCTATAAAAGACCATGGAAGACAGCAGGTATTTCAAGAATTAGAAACACCTTTTGACCAAGGAAAAACTGAAGGGCAAACATGATGTCATGGATTGAAAAAGGATTCAGATTATTTTCACTGAAACTGTTGCAGTCCTTTGAGAGGGACAAACTTGTTTCAAGCTGTCTCAGATCAACAGACAGCTCTGAGAAGTTCCTGCAAGGATCCTCCCCAGATGTCCTGGAAGGGAAGAGGACACTGGCTAGCAGGCTCTGCACAACAGCCAGTCTCTCATCCCTCTGGAATCCAAGCAGGCAGAGTGAAAAAGCAGGGCATTAATCTGTAAATTATGTGGGTGATTTTTAAAAAAAATTCTTTTTAAAGGAAGAAAAGACTCACATAATGCAAGAATATGCAGAATACAAACACCAAAGGACAAGGGAAAAGAGAGAGAAAATATTAATAGACAGTAAAAGGGGGATGGACAATGAGATTACTCTGGGGTCTAGATTTGATTTATTTAATGCATTGGAAAAGGCTGGAGAAATATATAGTTTTGGTAAAGCAACACTGTGCACTGCAAGAACAGAACAGAGAGCTAGAAACAATGGATAGGCTGTGAAAAGAGAGAACAGGAAAATAATGGTTATCATGGTGGGGATGCAAGGACGGGGGGAAAGAGTAGACATACAGGTGGTGGTGAGCTGTAACATTTCAGAATCCCAGAATCCCTGAGGCTGGAAAAGCCCTCTAGGATCACCGAGTCCAAGCTGTGCCCGGTGCCCACCTTGTCCCCAGCCCAGAGCACTGAGTGCCACCTCCAGCCCTTCCTTGGACACCTCCAGGCATGGGCACTCCATCACCTCCCTGGGCAGCCCCTGCCAAGGCCTGAGCACCCTTTCCATGCAGAAATTCCTGCTGCTGTCCAAGCTGAGCCTCCCCTGGCCCAGCCTGAGGCCGTTTCCCCTTGTCCTGTCCCTGTTCCCTGGCAGCAGAGCCCGACCCCCCCGGCTGCCCCCTCCTGTCAGGGACTTGTGCAGAGCCACAAGGTCCCCCCTGAGCCTCCTTTGCTCCAGGCTCAGCCCCTTTCCCAGCTCCCTCAGCCCCTCCTGGGGCTCCAGCCCCTTCCCAGCTCCGTTCCCTGCCCTGGCCCTTCTCTCTCATTAGGTAATTAACCTGCCAAGTCATAAATGTGTAAATAGACAGAACCACGCTGGCACTGCTGGACAAGGCAGGAGCTTTCCTGGTTTATGATGGAAAAACAGGTCCTGGTTATTTCCTGGGTCAGTGGTAGGACCACCCAGGTTTTGACACAACCAAATAGGCTTTTCACAGTATATATATCCACCAAAACACTACACCCAGTACATACACACAGTGAAATATATCTTATGCCAAAAATAAATTAAATTTTCAATTATTAGTATTATCACACAACATGGAGAATAACTAATAAGATCACGGGGCAGTTCCACTTCCAAGTAAAAAAAATAAGTCAAACCAGTCTATAAACAAAGATTTTCAATTTTAAACAAACAAATAAACAACTCCCCGCCCCCCAAAACAAACAAACCCCAAAACACAACAAAACCCCTGAAAAATTAGGAACACTAATACCCAAAGTGAACTTAAAACCTCAGGATATAAATGAACTCAGAAATTCAAAATCCTCTAAAGCCTCTCTATAAAAAGAGGAAAGAACTTCTTCAGGAGGCTTCCAGCCCTAAATGGGTGATAATCAGCCCTACAGAGATATTAGCTACACACTAGAAGGAAAATAAGCAGCATGAGAAAGCTACATTTTAGAGATAAAACTGTAAGAATAATTTGAGAATGGCCTTAAATCAAATGTATTCTACATAGTGACAAGTGCCTTCAGTCCTATAAATAGAATATAAAAAAAGACAAGACATTAGGATGTTATATGAATGGATTTCATTTTTAAAATTTAATTTAGAATTAGTATTTTTCTTTGGCTTTCAGTAATGGGAAAAGTGAATAGTCTAAGGCAAAACCACACTGTCTAATGGGAACAAAGTACTGAAAAGGAGGCTGCTACTGTCAAAAAACCCCCACAGATCAAAGGATTTAATGTGCTTACACTGCAAGGACCTGAGAGTGTCCATCCTGGAATATATGAAAGCACTGAGGGATGAAGTGCAAGTGAAATAGGGGAAGCCTCTCTCAAATGGAGGTGAGGCACTGCCTGGCCTAAGAGGAGCTGAAATCATACTCAGACTTCAGAGAGAGGGCAAAAGGGGAGCCAAAATAACAGCAGCTCCATTAGTTTTATCTCAATGACACTCCAGCCTCTTGAACACATTCTGTGGGAAAAGCGCAATGGAAACCCCGGAGGTAACGGAGCAGGGAGACAGGGCTGTGCTGGGATGGCAAAGGAAACCTGGCACATCCAGCCACTACAGGCTTCCAAGGAGCAAAACCTAACCCAGTGAGCTGGGTTTGCATGGCCTGGTTTGGTACCAGTGGAGGCCACAGGGGTGGCTTCTGTGAGAAGCTGCCAGAAGCTTTTTCTATGTCCAGCAGAGCCAGTCCCTGGAGCTCCAAAGGTGGATGTGCCTCTGGCCAAGGCTGGGCCAGTTAGGAATGGTGGTACTGCCTCAGGATAACAGATAGAAAAAAGGAAAAACAAGTCATTGCACAGATGTGATTGCAGCCAGAGAAGAGCAGGGTGAGAACATTGAGAGGAGAGCTCTGCAGACACCCAGGGCACTGTAGGAGGAGGAGCAGGAGCTGCTCCAGGTGCCAGCATTCCTCTGCAGCCTGTGTGAGGACCATGGTGAGGCAGCTGTGCCCCTGCAGCCCCTGGAGACCTACGAGGATGCAGAGATCCACCTGCAGCCTGTGGGGATCCCCGGGGGATGCAGAGATCCACCTGCAGCCTGTGGAGACCCACAGGGATGCAGAGATCCCCCTGCAGCCCCTGGAGGAGCCCACGCCGGAGCAGGGGGATGTCTGAGGGGAGGCTGTGACCCCGTGGGAGACCCGTGGACAGAGGGCCCCTGCTGGAGCAGCCTGTCCTTGCAGGACTGACCCCGTGGCAGAGTGACCCCCGGGGCTGCAGCAGTGTGAGGGGGCTGCTGCCCGTGGGAGGGACTCAGGTTGGAGAAGTTCCTGGAGAACTCTCCCGTGGGAGAGACCCCAGGATGCAGCAGGGGAACAGTTCCTGTCCCTGAGCAGCAGGAGAAGCCACGGGGGATGAACTGACCAGAATCCCCATTACCATCTCCCTGCACAGTGTGGGAGGAAGTAGAGCTGGGAGGGAGGGAGGGGTGGGGAAAGCTGTTTTTAAGGGTTTCTTTTACTTCTCATTATTCCACTCTGATTTTATTAGTAATAAATTCAATTAATATCTCTAATTCCAGCCTGGTTTTACCGTGATGATATTTGATGAGCGATATCTCCCAGTCCCTACCTCAACCCATTCCTTATATTTTCTTTCCCGTGTCCAGCTGTGGAGGGGGAGTGAGAGAGAGGCTTTGGTGGGTGCCTGGCATCACCCCACTACAGCCAGTAATATGGACAGGAGGTAAACCTGTAACGTACAGAAGGTATTGGCCAAGAGAAAAGAGGGAGAAAGGAGGAGAATGATGCAAAATGCAAAGTCAGGCATTTATTGCCTAATTACAGGAACCGGTGTGAAATGCTGGGAGGTGGCACCTGGAAATGACACAGCTGCAAAGCTACACCCCAGATCTCAGTGAGGACCAGAACCAGAGCAGACAGGAGGGTGATTAGAGGCTCTCCCTGAAGAAGAGATAAAAACAGGCTAAAAGAATTTCTTGTTTAGCCCAGCAAAAATGCCAGCTGCAAACAAATGCAGCTGTGTTCAATGTACAGAGAGGGAAGGTGAAAGAAGTCCAAGCACAGTGCTGGCAAAGGACAGATGGGTAAACTGGCAGGAGATGAGCTTCGTAGGGACAGGTGAACCCCTCCAGCCCTGTGCTTTCTGCTCACAAGCACTTCACAGCAATAATTGAATCCTAAATGCCTCTCTGGATGTCAAGCACGCTGAAATGTGTGTTGCACTGCAGACACTCTGTGTCAGTTTGGTAACCAGAGCATACACGACTGCAATAACACATTTTGACAAACCTGAGGGGGTGAGGATTGTGTATTTTATCTCTGTGTAGTCAGAGGGAGGAGAAAAACCCTCTCAGTGGATAAACTCCATAAGAGTCATAGGAACACAGGATTATTCAGCTCAGAAAGGACTTCAGAAGGTTTCAACTCCAGCCTCCTGCTCATGGCAGGGTCAGCTGCGTGAGGTTCATTCACACTACCTTCCTCACAACCTGTTCGACTGATTAAAGATTTAATTGGGATAAAGCTTTTCCTTACATCCAGATGGAAAAAAACCCAGTGCACTCCCAGACCCTACAAAACACAATCAAAGTATGCAAGTGGATTTAGCAGAAAAAGAGCGTAATAATTTACCAGTTGCCTCAGATCAGACTTCTCTCTTTTATGAAGTATTGATTTCAATACAGAATGCTGCTAAACCTGCCGAGTACAAGAGTTCAGGTAAAACATATTTACTGCACTGAGTCGGCTCCTCACATTATTGAATCTTTGACACCTGTTTGGGAACCGGTCAAACCCAAACCCTTTCCTTTGATTCCCGGGCACACACTCTGTCCTAGTTTCCTTCCAGAAGCCTCAAGGACAGTCCCCATTTCGAGATGCTCAAAAATCTGACGTCAGTAGAGAATGAGAGATGGCTGAAGGGAAGGAGAGCAGAAGCAGGGTGTGAGATAATGCAGCTCGCTGTAGGCAGTGTGACAGAAATGGGTCTTTAAGATGGACATCAGTGTGCACAGTCCTTGCAGGGATGTTTCAGGAGCTTACACCCTGCTCAAGAGCCAGCAGAAAGGTACAGACAATGAGCTGACATTACCTTCCCCTCATGGGGTTTCTGAAACACCAATTTAATCTGATCCAGCAAGGGATACTTCAAAATTACAGATTTATGCAAACAGAAGACAGCAAAGATTTTTTTAGTCTTGGCCTGGAAATGTATATTGAAAAAGAAACCATCCAGTACCCGCTTTGTACAGGCTGCAAGGCTCAGCACAGCAGGCACTGAGTGTGGGTGCAGGTGAGTGTTCGGCACCTCATTTAAATGTTCAGGAGCGAGTTAACAGGATTATACCTCCAACAGAAAAAATACTCTATCAGTATCAACTCAATATCGGTTGCTAGTTCAAATAACTTTCTCGATTTTCATTAACAAATCACAGATAAAATGTTGTAAAACATGCTCGTAATCTTTCCAAATATTAGTCTTTAAAAAAAATACTAATGAGCTGTTGAATTTCCCAGATACCTCTAATTCTGACAGATTGATGTCATGAAGAAATATAAATTTCATTGATGATCTTCTTTCCTTTGCAGGAACAAACACCCTAAACTATTTCACAATGTTTCAAGTGTCTCCTGAAAAAAACACAGAATCACTTCATTTCCAAGAAAGGATGTAGACCTGACCCCATCTGAAGGTAATAATTTCTGTTTGGGGTGTGTATCTTACCAGTACGGCAAGAAATACTTCAAGATGATGAAATTAAGTTTAACTAATGAACACTGCTGTTCATTCTTTGTACAGTAATCCCAGAGAAACAGGTCAACATACTTAGCTTTAATGGAGCGCTCCTTAGGTATTTATTGATCCTAAAAACACTTCTCTGACGAGTACGTTAGTTCATCATAATCATATTCTTTCATTTTCCTGTTCATCCTACTGGTACCTTAAAGGAGCCACTGCTTTTGTTTACCCTTATTTCAACTTTTTGTTTGTTTAATTACCACATCTGAAATTGTGTTTTGTAAATCAATCCCTTCTTTCGAGTGCTGATTAAGAGCAAACACTCAAACAAACACAGACACAAACAACAAGAGTTTCCCATCCTGATGCCCAGAAGCTGCACACACTTTTACTGTGATTTTGGATATTTTCAGGTGCTGAATGCAACCAGTTTGAACAGAGGTGGATTTTGTCTTGGGTTGATTCTCTAGAGGAATTTTATCTTCAAAGACTGAACAATACCTTCCAGGGATTGTGACTATTTACTGAGGGCCTTGGTGCCTTTCAAAGGTACAACTTGAAAGCACAACTCTTCCAAAAACATTTTTATCAAAAAAATTGTCTATGAAATCTTAACTGCTGGTGACTGGGGCAGAGCTGACCAGAAGTGTCCACCACAACCCTAAATGAATGTGCCCTGTTGGACCCAGCAATTTCCTCCATGTTTTTGACATATTCTCTGACCAAATTACTAATTTATACTAAGTGGATCTAACAGAGTTGCAAATGTTGTGCAGTATTTGTTTCCAGCCAATAATTCTTGAAGATCTTAAGATTCTCCAACTCTCTAACCCTTAAGAATCTATAATTGTTTCCTCTTTCCACCACATCCCTCAAGACGGGTTACATTTCTGAAACTTGTAAAACACAGTAAACAAAGGCTGAAGAACTGACCCTTTGGGACCAGAATCCCATTTGGGGAATTTACAACCATTTCCAAACGTCAAGAGAGGCTTTTAGGCATGGAAGGCAAAAAGCCAGGAGAGTTAACCCTAATTAGAACGAGTCTGTGCTATTTATGTACCTTTTATCTCGTCGTTTCGGGTAGGTGATAACGTGTAACATCAAAATAGTTCACAGTTTATATCTGAGACCCTTTATAAAGCAGCAGAAATCTTACTGTCTTCTCCAGTGATCTTGACCATCCAGTGCTTCCAGACCTCTCTTCTGCCACTCCCAAACCCCAGTTTTTATCCTTTTTGGGCAACATCAGGCTCTCCATTCCCTCCGCTGGGCTGTGTGCAGGAGAAACGAGGCTGTCTGCTGTTTTACCTTGAGGTCTGTTTGTACCTATCGCTCACCCGGGCTCCGCGGCTTCTGTGCCGGAGCGCAAGGTGCTGTGATCTTCCAAGACCGTCTCGTTAGCAAAGCCGCTCAGAAGGATCAGCCACACACTCACACACGCGTGCACACACACACGCACGAGTAGCTTCAGTAACATGGTCAATGGCAAAGAGGCAGGAAGGATCTCCACACAGAGTTCCACGGACGGAGGTCTAACATGCGCACCCCCTGAAGGAATCCAGAGGCAAAGACAAGAAAGAGTGCAGTCCAGGTTTAAGTACGGGAGTGGGGCGAGCACCAGAGACCAATGATCTGAGGGCATGGGGGCGGTACAAAGGCAGGACTAGGGAATGGGAGCCAATGGGAAAGCTCTGGGGGAGTGGTGATGGGCAAAGCCCAATGGGGGGAACCCGGCGTCGAGAACTTTCTAGGACATGAAACATATGAGGTAGCAAGGGGGTGGGGTGGCCAACAGCCAACCAGGAACACAGAACTGGGGTACATTAACATAGCAACACAAAGCATTCCGGGAGAGGCTTCTCTTCTCACCCTAACCTGGCAGAAGTGTCTGGTACTAGGGGCTGTCTTACCCGAAAACTCACTTTGTCCTTTGTACTGTGGGCTAACCAACTATCACATGTGCCTTTGGGTGCAGAAACAATTTCCACTGAGATTTGGTGACAATCACACATCTAAGCCTAATTGTTTGGTTTATAGCCCCAGGTATCTCCATTTTGAGTAACCCTTGCCCAGGACACAAGATGCAGAACCAGGGCAGACCTACAGATAAATCATAAATCACTATGGGCATCCCTAGGTGTCTAGGGGTACAGAGGAGAAAGGGCAGCAAAGGAAGCTCTTGAAATAACACTGTGTTGGCTTGGGTTTGTTGTTTGTTTTTTTTTTATTTTTTTAATCTGGCTCAGAGCAAGATCTGTGATTCTTTACAGCTGTCATATGCTATTGTGGCACAGCATGATTCATTTTAAAGTGGTGTAAAAGAGACAGCAAGAAAGACATGCCTTAACTCTATTTCCAGTGTCATGAATCCATGGAATAGTCTCGGTAAATTCCTGTCACCAACATTAAAAGAAAATGAGGACGTTGGGCATATTTGATATATGCTTGATATGCTATCCAGTGAAGCTTAAAATAATGTGTTTTAAAAAGTAATGAGAACTTAAATTCCCAAAGAAACAGTGGACAGGACATGCAGAAGTCCTAGCTGGAATCTCTGGAATCCTACACGAAGTCCTCCATGGAAAAGTAGAGACAGGTGAAACTGAGTGGGAACCAAAACTTTCAATACCTTGAGACTGCAAAGATCATCACATTCTGCGACAGGTTCTGTGCAAACAATGGCTAAAAAATCAGGTGAGAGAGGGATGAGACAGATGAGAGAGATGTTTGAGGGAGAGACAACAAAGTCCTATACAGTTGTGAAAGGAATGGGAATGGAAAGGGGGAATAGGGTGGGTTTTTTCATTTTGCTTTAGGATTTTTTACTGCACCTTCCAGTGCTAGAAGCAGGTGGCATCCAGCAAAGCTCAGAAAAATCAGATCCAGGTGGGTTCTTCACACAGAAGTGGGCAGTAAAAGGGAGATTGGACAAATTCAATGGACAAGTGGAGGGTAATGTCCCAGGAAAATCCTAGATGCACAAACAGTTGCAGGGAGATTATTCCAGGGAAATGCCTCTAAATGTTTCCTCTGTTCTTACCCTCCATCCTGCTGGACACTGCTGAATGCAGGACTGAGTTGTCCCACACAGGAGTCCTGGCACTCCCCAGGACAGCTGGCACACTCCAGCATGCCGAGGAAATACGACCTTGTGGCACTCGGTTGCTGGGTTTGCATGCCCTGTGTCCCTGCTCCAGGCTCTTTCCTCAGGGCTGGGGGCTGGCAAAGGCTGTTATCAGCTAAAAGAGACCCCTCAGCACAAAATCACCCACAGAATCTCTGCAAACTGCAGAGCTTGGAACAGCTCAGGAAATTCTTCAAGCTTTTACCTTTAGGGTAGCCCATCCTATGGATTTTTCTCTACTATCACACAAGAAAAAGTTGTCTCCAGCTTCCAGCTTAGCTCCTGCCCTGACCCAAATCCTTACTTACTGGATCTCTTAGGGATTTAGTGGAAGTTCCAGCACCCACTTTGAAAGGGTAAGATTTGATGGATTTGATGATTTGTTTTGATGTTTGTACAACAGTAGCTGTAGCCATAAAGAATCTCAGCATCTCAAATTCTACCCTGGACAGGCCGGATTCTCCAGATGCCCAAATCTTTCAACAGGAGGCATGGGGCGTGGGTGGAAAATCACACAAATCCTCAAAGCCAATGGAAAATATTTGCAGAAGTCATAATACACATAATGACAGATCCTTTTTCTTTTTCTTTTTTTTTACGATCCTTAATTGGACAAGATTTGCCAATCCATGATTGCTGTGTAAAGAATTCCCGGTGAGGAAATGGTGTGTGCTTGGGTTCAGTGCCCCTGTGTTCAGGTGGAGGGGTTGGTGCTGAGCTGCCCAGGCAGAAGGCAGTTGTGATCCTGTGCAGGAGGAGCTCAGTTTTGAAGTTCCTGACAGCAGTGATAACTTGAAAAACTACTTGAATATTGAGCTTTTAATCTTTTTGTTCATGCTTTCATAAAGTGAAAGCTAGAAACATTTTAAGTGAAAAATGATCTCAAAAGGTAGTTCAATTCACAGTATTAAAATGTAGCATCGTGGTTTCCAGGTTTCTTATTCTTCTGGTATGAACAATTCAGCAAATACAACAAAATAACAAATATTATTAAATGCTGACATGCCATAAATCTGCATTTTTTCTCCTCAAAACCAATATTTCTCTGAAGAATACTACCTGGGTGTATTCTCCAAAAACAAAATGTTCTGGTAATCAGCTGAGTGTCTTCTCCTCTCTGCTCCCCCTGTCTGCCCTGAATCCAGGGCTGTTCTTCCTTTCACATCCATAGTGCCCAGAACAATTTGATTACAGTGAAATATTTTTCCATTACATCTGGCACTGGTGCTGTTGTCACTGAGCTGCTTTTTCCCTCCCCACATCAGTTTATTTTGATACATTAATGTCACCATTGGGCCAGGGACTGCTTGGGACTCAGGTCTGGTTGTGTACATTACAACCTTGTCTGAGTTCTCCCAGGAACATTGCTGCTAGGGCATGAGAAAGGATACGAGCTGAAGAAATGGAAGATGAGAAAGGCGCTGACTGTCGTGGAGAAATTCGACTTCTGCCCCATCAGAAACATAAGGATTTGGCGACTTCAAGGAGCTCCAGAAACCGAGACTGAAATTTTACCAGAGAGCAAAGTACTTCCTACTTTTCTCTTAGAAATAAACAAGTACTAGTGATACTACATCAAGCAAAAACTGTTTTTCTCCTGTTTGATAAACTTTTTTCCTGCTTGTTGAGTGAAATCGTTCACAAGGGAAAAGTGAATGCAAAAGAAAAAAAAAAAGACAGTGAAAAGTATAAGTGGAGGAAATTCTTGAGACAGAGCTGTCTCTGAAGTACCTTTGGAGAGCATTACTGTCATTTAATACAGAGAAGTCTGATTTCACTCCATCACAGACCATCCATTCAACGAAGTAATTCTTGTCCTTATTTCTCCTGCCTGTATTTCTTATTTTTCTGGTGACTTCTTCCTCTATCAAGCAGTCTGGAGCAAGGTGCTTCTATTTCTAAGTTCCAAGCCATTTCAGGCTAACTGTGTAACCTGTTTGCACACTTTTCAGAAAAACAGTAAATCTCAGATTAAAAACAAAAGGCCATAAGCAAGACATTGAGAAGCCACAAGAAAAGAATGAATTACAGCCAAGGATGTTCCTTCAGATTCAGCAATTTGTTCTCTTAATCATTTTTGCTCAACTGGCAATATCAAGATGAATACCTACTTTCCCTTAATGCTCTCTCCCCCGGACAACACTGGCAGTCTGCAGACCGCCAGACTAAATAATGCATTTCTAAGCTGAGGAGGCTTAAAGAGTCTAGGAAGACAACAGCAACAAATTCTGAGGAACAGCACTGCTGGCTGGAATAAAAAAGCAACGCAGCCAGCCTCAATGGCAGCCATAAATACAAATAAACCTGGATTTACCCAGATAAAAATACTTGAGAAAAGTACACACCAGGCCTGTCATCTAGATTTCTGTTCCCTTTTTTTTCATATGTTCCAGAAAAGCTTTTATTTACCCACTTTTCCACACATTTCTTTCTTTAAATAGTATTGTGGAGGAGAGCGGGGTTTGAGATCAGTGTTCAAAACCCTTGTGTGGTTTGGGAGTACTGCATGTTCATACAGACCAGTGCTATGTTAACCAGCATTATAGATATGAATTAAGAAGATAACAAGTTCTTATCCACCTACCAATCAATAGAAGTCATCATCCTCATCAAATGAAAAGCCTTTCTGGTCAGGACCAAAGTAAAATCAGGAAAATCATTCCACTGCCAATCATGTCACTGCTCTGCAATACAAACCTCTCAGATCTTCAGCGTCTTCTGTGTTTGACTGACTCTTAAGTAGAGCTTAAATCCAGAGCACAGCATAAACCCACAGCCAATATGCTCCAGAAATCACCTCAGTTGATTTTTCCCTCACAAAAGCACAAGCTTCCATCAATCAGCATCTGATCTTTTATCTGGGGGTCAGCTCCAACCTACCCACTCTTTTCATTTGCTTTAATATTTCTTAGTATTTACTTTTTTCTTAATTTTTCTTTTTGGTTAATTTAAGTGAAAAAACATGCTGTCAAAGCAGAATATTTTCATATAATCATAGGCTATCTCAAGTTGGAAGGGACCCACAATGAACTTGTTGGCAAATTTAGCAGCAGAGCCAGATGCCACTCAGCACTGAAGCAGTTGCCTCTGAGACTCTGTCCCATCCTATTGCAGCCCACATCTAAGAGGGTTTCAGAAACTACACTGAAATGGTCTGCTTATAAGACAAATGTTCCTAAATACTAACTGGCAAGCTGCCTTCCAAAAGTCTTGCAAAAGGAAGCAATTAAAGGGTTTTCCAGTAATATTATCAAAGAATCATCATAGCATCACAGAATGGGTTGGGTTGGAAGGGAAGGAGGATCATTTCATTCCAGCCCCTGCCATAGGCAGGGACACCTTCCACTGTCCCAGGCTGCTCCAAGCCCCATCCAAACTGGCCTTGGGCACTTCCAGGGATCCAAGGGCAGCCACAGCTTCTCTGGGCACCCTGTGCCAGGGCCTGCCCACCCTCCCAGGGAAGGATTATTAGAAAAAAATACATTCACAGGTGTTTCACAGAAACCTCTGTTATGCTGGGACTATTCTACCATCAAAAACTTTCTTAAATCCAGTCTCAGACTACAGCACTCACCCCTGCAAGGACCAACACTGATGTTACCACAAAGAAGATCATCAAATGTGAAACTTATTCTGGAAATAAAGCAGAAGAAAATACCAGAAATTTTAATCAAGCATTTATCTGATGCCATATTGCTGCTCCTCCTGTAAGGATGAATGAGAAACCAGGATGCTTCCAAGATCCCTGCCTCCTCCTGGCTATCATAAAGCTAAAGGCTGTGCTGGCTTTGGGAACCTCCACTCAGGAATTTTGCAAGGCTTGCGCCCACCAGAAAATGAAACCTGAAAACCCAGAATAAAACACAAACACTCTGTTGATCAGTCTTCCCAGTTTTGGGGTGGAGAGCCTGTCAGGAAAGGTCCACACATGGAGGAGGCAACTAAACCCAGCTATGGAGCTACATCTGCTTCCCTGGAAGCACTGAGGTAAGTGCTGGCTTTTAAAGGATGGCTCTGGTGCAGGACATGATCCCAGAGAAACACGGTCCCATTCCTTGCACAGCTGACAGTTCTTGAAAGTCTGACTTGTTCAATGAGCAAATCAAACCAAGAGGATTCCGCTCAGGAAATTGCCAGCTCAAGCCACACCCTGAGGTGCCAGGAAGAATGTCCTGTACCACCTCATCATTTACTGAAAATACTGAATTCAAAACTTACCTGTCTACTGCCCTGTCAGCCTCCCCTCTGTGCTGGGAAGATCCCAGGACAGACACTGGGACACACAGAGGTGGTTTGGGACAGCCAGCATGGCCTCACCAAGGGAGAATCCTCCTGACCAACCAACCCCATGGCCTTCTCTGAGGCAGTGACTCCATCAGTGGACAAGGGAAGGGCCACAGATGCCTTTTATCTTGAATTCTGGAAAGCCTTTGGAGAGATGGAGCACCTCTCCCATGAGAAAAGGCTGGGAGGCTTGGAATTGTTCAGACTGGAGAGGAGAAGCTTTGGAGTGACCTAATTGTGGCTTTCCAGTGCCTGAAGGAGCTGACAAGGGAACACAGAGGGGGACTTGGGACAAGGGCCTGGAGTGCCAGGACACAGGGAATGGCTTCAGACTGACAGAGGGGAAATTTAGAAGGGATATTGGGAAGGAATTGTTCCCTGGGAGGGTGGGCAGGCCCTGGCACAGGGTGCCCAGAGCAGCTGTGGCTGCCCCTGGATCCCTGGAAGCGTCCAAGGCCGGGTTGGACACTGGGGCTTGGAGCAGCCTGGGACAGTGGAAAGTGTCCCTCTCCCTGTGGAATGGGAGGGGTTTAAGATCCCTTCAACCCAAACCATTTCATGATTCTGGTAATTAAAGGGAATAAAGAGGTTTGTTTTCCAACCCAGATCCTGGCCCCGACTTTGGCAAACTCAAACCAGAATGTGGCAGAACTGAACATTATCAGGCAGGGCTACAAAATACTGCTCTGTGTTCCAACACTGCCATTACTGGCATAAAAGAGAGAGAGAGATTTGATTTGTGAACTTAACATCAAAATTCCCTGTGCTTTCCACCAGCTGCATGGGAAGATTTGGGAGCTGCACACAAACTGCTTCTCTCCTCCAAAGCCCTGAAAGTCTGAGAAGTGATGTTGGGGTCATTGCAGGGAACGGGGGAAACTAAGTGAGATGAGACCTGACCTTTGTTAGTCCTTTGGAGCATTGCAGGTTCAGACCTAGAGCACAGAATACAGAGTTTGTCTGGTTTGCAAAGCCCTTTCTGGACTGCCTGGGGCACCCTGGGCACTGGGGTCTGTGCCCGAATGTCAGAACTGGGAGCTCTGAACACCTTGCTTTACACACACATGCAAACTGCTTCGTGTCTCATGCGCAAACACAGCTCAGCGCCCAGACTGTTCCTTCAGATCCTCTGTGACAGGCTTGAAGTCTAAATTAAAAGTAACTTCCTGGCAGAGTTGGAATCAAATATTCCAAATGCTTGCTCTTACCACTTCATCATTAGCAAAATGCTTTCACCCGTAATTGTTCTCATTACAACAGAAAAAAGCCAGAGCATAAACAATGCTGAGCTTGGTATGCAAGGGATGGCTGAACTGAGAGTGCAGCACAGGCATGTTCTTCAAATTGGAGTCAACAATTATTCCACACATGGGAGAGAATGGAGCTGAAAATAAATAGAAGGATGTGACAATCTGCCAAGTGGTGTGTAAACGTGATGGCAGCCTGAACAGCCAGAAAAGATTCCCAAAAGATTCCTTTACTAACATTTTGTGTCCAAAGCATTTTTTTACCTTTAAAGGATGTAGTCTGTGCTTCCTTGATCAAAATTACTCATTAGGAAGAATTTATATTATGCATCTTTTTCCCTTCAAATAATGAAAACATGCCTTTAATTATTAATTATTCGTGCTCAGAAGTAGATTTCATGGCTATGTTTGATGTTAGGATTTGTCTCTCTCTGGTTCATGTACATGGCTATGAAGTCTCTGATACCTGGAGCTCACTCTTGTCACCAACTTCAATGTCATCTTAGGAACTCAGCCTCTGTTCCTCCCTGAGTGGCCAATGGTTCTGAAAAAGGGGTGTTCCTGGACAAAGTGACCTGCCCACCCACAGCATGAGTTGAGGAAGGACACTTCAGACATTTTTAGGCGTCATTTGAATTTCAAAGTTGGATTTTAGAAACTGGTTTCCATCTTGGGCTTCCTTCTCTCCTCTTGTCCTGAGTACATGAGAAAGCTCCAAGTCAGATTTGCTGGCTCCCTCACACATGTTCTGTTTCACTCTCTCCTCTCACAGTCACAGAAGCAAGAGCAGATGTTGGTAGAACATTCCTGAGTGTCATTCTGGGGTGTGCAGCCAGACATTTGTCAGTCTGGTTTGATTTCCTGAGGACTGCGAGGAAGGTTCTGCTGGATAATTCCTATCTGCGACTCCAAGCCGCTCCTGCCAAATCCACCCCAAGCCTCCAAGGAAGATTTCCTTCTCCAGATTTTTGCTGAAGGCTACTTTTTATTGGTTTTCTTCAAGAAATCTATTTTTTTGTTTTTTCTTGTTAACACTGCTATGAAGATGGAGAGGGGGAGGTTTAGGAGAATAAGGAAAAGATGCACATTCCCCCTTGCCACCTTAATGTTTACAAGTGCTGCTAAAGCCAGCAGGGAAGACTCACAGAGATTTCAGTAAAAGAATTTTCTGTTCTGCCACAGTTGAAGAAACATTATCATTTAAACACATATATACATGTCAGGTGTAAACTTCCTGCAAATCATTTTCCAAAGGACTTCTGGAAACAGCAAATCACTTTTTCTGCATCTGTATCTAAAAGATTAACACATATCTTGCAATGCCTTAAAACACCCTTCAGTTTCCAAGAGGACTTTATTTTCTTTACTGACTTCATATTTGAGTTAGTAAATAAAATCCAATTAAGGTCTTATTGCTGAATATCACCTTTGAATAAAATACACCAAAGTTTTGCATGAGATTGGAAATGTTTCCAGATTTAGAGAAATTATTATGTTAAATGGGTTAAGGCATTGTCTCAAAACTAAAGGAAGGTTTCCAAATGCTTTCTTCATGACTGAAATTGTGTTTGTGCACAGGGCAGGAGTTAGGTAGTTATTTTCTGCAGAAAAAAAAAAAATTATGGTAATGCAAAAAGCCATTTTCCCCACTTATTTCCTATAGGAATCTTATTTAGATGTTGAACTTCTGGTAAGTGACGCATTTAGCTTATCTCTGTGAGTGAGGGAGATGCCCAAGCTGTGTGCTTGGATAAACATCACACAGATGGGAACACCGGCAACACACAGCCCTGATTTTGCAGGGTTTGACGGGTTTCCTTCCAAACACCTGGTTCATTTACAGGTGCTTTAATGGGATCTAAGGCAGAGGCTGGAAAGTCCCTTTGTGGGTGGGCTGTGCCCCGTGAGGGAAGCCCTGCCACCGGCGGATCCCGGCTCCATCCCTATTCCCATGCCCGTCCTCATCCCTGTCCCCCTTCCCGTTCCCATGCCCATCACCCTCCCCATTCCCTTCTGCATCCCACTTCCTATTCCTATCCCCACTCCCATCCCTATTCCTGTCCCTATGCCTGTATCCCTCTCCCTTCCCATTCCCATCCCTTTCCCCCTCCCTACTCTCATTCTCCTCCCTATTCCCATTCCCCTCCCCATTCCAATTCCCACCTCCTTCCTCCTCCCCATTCCCCTCTCCCTTCCCCTCCCTATCCCCACCCCTTTCACTCTCCCCATTCCCATCCCCATCCCCATTCCCATCCCCATCCCCATCTCCATCCCCATCCCCATCCCCATCTCCATCCCCATCCCCATCCCCATCCCCATCCCCATCCCCATTCCCGTCCCCGCCGGGTGCGGAGGCGGTGCGGGAGCGCCCCCTGGTGCCCCGCGGCTGCAGGTGCGCGCAGGGGGAGCACCAGATGTCACAAGGTGTCACAAAGTGCGCACAAAGAATGCACCAGGAGAGCACGGGGTGTCACAAGGTGTCACAAAGTGTGCACAAAGAGTGCACCAGGGGAGCACGAGGTGTGCAGGATGCGCTGCCGGGCGCTGCTGGGTGCCCCCTGTCCCTGTGCATGACAGGAACTCAGCCACAATGCCACTTGCGTCCCTTCCCGTCCCGCTTCCCTGTTCCCTCAGCAGTTGAGAGGGGCTGAGCAAGGTGAGTACCGCCGAGTTCTCTCTGTGCAGAACCCCCCTGTCTCCCGATCTCGGTGAGTTCCTGTTAGCAGAACTTTCAGAAATGCAGAGATCCGGAGCACACAGCACCCTCAGCATGGCTCAGCAGGCCCCTCTCCACTTGCTGCCCTCCAGGTCAGCGGGCACACGGAATCTGAGCCACTCCTCCCTTTCCTCACCCCCAGCCTGACAGAGGGGACACAGATCCAACACAGCTGACACCTTGCTGCTTGCAGGAATCCAAATTTCTCCAAGGAAGTACAATATTTTCATAGTAAAAATTTTAGGAAAAAAGTTTATCTTATGATTCATTCTAAAATGTAGCAATCTTGCATTGAAACTGTAAATTTATTGGGAAAATAGCTAAACCATTTCAGAGAGTGAAAGTCCTCAGCCTGAGTATCTCTTGTTTCCATTACACGGATGAGGAAGTGCGACTGTTGTGCATAAGAAAAAGGTAAGTTGTCTTCATAAATATCTCCAAAAGGCCATTTAGCTCCATCAGCAAACCAGGGAAATGAGCTATTTAGCATAGTTTGGTGAGCGAGTTTTCATTTCAAGGTTGAATAATGGCTTAAAAAAGAAAAACAAAAGAGGCTTTGAAACTTTTCCTAACCTTCAGCCACTAAACATGAAAACTGACTGCTGAATTCAGGGGAAGTGGCCTATTTCTCAGCACTTCAAAAAGCTTAAAACTGTGCAAATGACATTGACAAAAACATGTTACTAAGCTTCCTTTACACAGTATGGTGAAAACCAAGTAGAACATTAACTCTATTACAGGCAAAAGGCCTAAAGAACAAGAGTTCCTGGAAGAAATGCACTTGTCCTAAAAGTATTCTTGATTTAATTTTTTTCTTTTATAGCATCTCCCCAGTGTGTGCTATGAAAAACTGGTCCCCATGTAGTCAAAATATATCCATTTGATGGAGGGGTCAGTTCCAATTGCAAAATAAATTAGGAAGTTTTTCCTGATCTTGCTCTTCAGTCAGAATTTTTCACCCAGCACTGCCACCACCAGGAGAAAAAGTATTTTGGTTACACATGGAAGAACAATACATTCAACGTTTTGCCTCTTTTGAACTTGAGTAGAAACCAGACCTGAGTACAAAATATTGCAGAGTTCACACCGAGGCACTCAGGTTGTCTGGTGCTTTCCTAAAACACCTGGGATTTTAGAAGCCACTAAGAAACTAACCCCAAACCATTTTCTACACTATTTGTCTTCTTAGCAATGCTTTGTCAAAATCAGCCATAAGAAGTGATGGAAATTAATTGAATTAAAGGACTCTCAATTAAAATTTGGCTAATTTTCCTCACAGTAACTAGCAAGCCTTTCTCCAATTCAGGCTTAGTACAAGACATGATCTCTAGCAGCTCCAGTTCTCTAAAGATGTCCAGGGATAATTTTTAATTTTGAAATATGTAGCAGATACAATCTTCTTACACTAATTTCCTCTGCATTCTTTGTTCCTATCTGATATCAGCCTTCCCAGGGCTGAGTCACAGCAAGAAAACTCTGGAAGCTGGAGTCTTATTGAAAACAGAGTCAAAATGACTGAGAGTCAGAAGCAACCAGAGCAAGCTTGAAATCACTGCTCAGACCTGGGTTTTTACAGATGGAACATGGCACAGGCAGAGACAGCCAGCTTTGTGTGATTCCTGTTTTCCTGGAATAGGAAGGTGTGTCTGTGCAGGTTAGAGAGTCCTGGTTTGCTTTTCCTCCTTCCCCGGCACCCCCTGGTGTTTTGCTCAAGCGTAATTTCTCTGGTAACCCCACAGGCTAGGGCAGAAATTGTGAAACTGGGCTTCCAAAAGCCACACCTACCCTTGTTCACAGCCAAAATAGTCAGGATTAAAACCTGGGAGCTCTAGATTCTCTCCAAGAAGGCAGATCAGGGAGGAAGAAAACCCAAACCTTGTGCCTCAAAGCCATCTCCTGGGACATTCCGCCGGGGGAGCTCTGAGCCCCTCCCGCTGGGGCCATGTCCAGTGGGGATTCCCAGCACTGCAGGGATGGTGCTACTCAGGAAATTGCCTTTCCCTTATGTTCAAAGGACAGTCCTGATACAGCAGCATGGGCTCTCTTAGGTTTATTTCTTCATAAGCCTTTAATTGGAGCCCAGACCTGTAAGGAAATTAATGCTCTCTGGCTTGAGTTCACTTTCTGGAGCTCTCAGAAAGAGAGTTTACTAAGAAATTAGGTGCAGTTTGGAAACATTCCTCAGAGCTGCTCACAGCTATCCCTTGCCTTCCATGGAAAGATGTCTGAAAAGAGAAACCCTTTAACTCTTCCAAGTTTGTTTGGATTTTATGTAACTGCTCATTTGAATGTGGCTTCTCCTGCAAGTACAATCAGATCACACTGATGTCCATAGCCTCAGGCAGTCCAAATTTCCTGACATGACAATATTACAAAGATAGAGAGAGAGAAAAAAAGCCATGAGCTCTTTGTCATCTGCAACTGAAAGAGCAATTGTAGAAACATGGAATGGTTTGGGTTGGAGGGACCTCAAAGCTCATCCAGTGCCACCCCTGCCATGGGCAGGGATACCTTCCACTAGCCCAGGCTGCTCCAAGCCCCAATGTCCAGCCTGGCCTTGGACACTTCCAGGGATCCAGGGGCAGCCACAGCTGCTCTGGGCACCCTGGCACCCACCCTCCCAGGGAACAATCCCTTCCCAATATCCCATCCATCCCTGCCCTCTGGCACTGGAAAGCCATTCCCTGTGTCCTGTCCCTCCATCCCTTGTCCCAAGTCCCTCTCCAGCTCTCCTGGAGCCCCTTTAGGCCCTGCAAGGGGCTCTGAGCTCTCCCTGGATCCCTCTCTTCTCCAGGTGAGCATCCCCAGCTCTCCCAGCCTGGCTCCAGAGCAGAGGGGCTCCAGCCCTGGGATCAGCTCCATGACCTCCTCTGGACTCTCTCCAGCAGCTCCAGGTCCTCCCTATGCTGGGCCCCAGGGCTGGGGCAGCTCTGCAGGTGGGGTCTCACCTGAGCACAGGGGCAGAGGGGCAGAATCCCTGCTGTCCCAGAGATGCACATCTGTGACAGACACAGGTTCCACTTGGGCTGGGATGTTCCTCAGTGGCAGCTGAATCAATATTGTTGTCATTGAAGTGCACAGACCCCTCAGTGGAAAAGCATCAACTGCCCTGGTGCCCCTCAGCTCCCAGCTGGCTCCCTACGGACACACGGCTTCTGGGATCTGTGGGTAAGGGAAGCACAGAGCCAGGAAGAGCCTCTTAGCCTGTTTTCCCCACTAATTTCTTAACACACTGACGGTTTTCCATTAGATTTGCCAGAGAGACTGGCACCTTTAACGCAGTTACATTCCTGAAGGATTCATGCAAATCACAGGCAGGTGAGAGACCCTTTGGCCCTAAACTAAGACTATAGGGCTTTGATAGCACTCCAAAAAACAGAAGTCATGGAGCTTGTAAAATGACCACAGAAGATTAAAGAAAGTCAATTACAAATGATAGGAAGAAGTCAGGAAAACATTTTGTTTCTGTGCATAATTTAATTCCTTACTTTTTTCTTACAACTATAAAAATTCACTGTTTGAACGTTTACAGAAAGCACATTTTAGTTGTACACTCAACAAGCTGATCACCCCACTTTAATTAGGAAGGGTAATGCACACCTTCAAAGGAGTTCAGCAGGCTTTCAGAGAAATTGAGGAGAAAAGCAGCTGGCATTACTGATAGTTCTAGGATAGATTAAAGTACCCTTCTTTGAAAACAAACCCTTTTACAAACCCTTTTCAGAGCACAGAGCATCTAGAAACCTCGTCACTTTTTGACAGACTGTTTCGCAAGATCCCTTCCGTGTCACTTGTTGTATGATGTATGTACATATCTCAGCACAGCCAGCGATACATCATCTATATCACTGCAGCCAGCGCTGCTTTGTTTGTATAAAAGCTTGGTTGTGGACTGAAATGATAAAAAGATGAACATTAAGCACTGGTTACAGATAAGAGTGCAACAGTGCTTCAGAAGAGACAGAAAGTCTTTGAAGTTGCTGAGAAAGTTGAACAAATATAAAACCAAAACACAGCAGCGCCCCAGCCTCACCTGCCATGGTTTTTTTTGGCTTCTCCCCTGCTGTGTACACAGAGAAAAATATAACAGTCCAACAATGAGCAACAATCCTCTCACATCAATCAACAGTTATGCCTTGAAATGATGTGGGTATATTAATTCTTCAAAGCCAGACATTGGACCAAATACTCTTTGCAAGGAAAGCTGTGATCTGTTACAGATGCCCTTCAAAAGCCATGAGCAGTGTATGAAAATAAGTGAATATTAAGAGTTCAAAACTCTTCATTCTTGTGGACTGTCCTGGGTTGCAGTGTATTCTATTACCATCCTCAGGAGCTGTTGAAACCAGGTGGGGCAGTGTTTCCTTGCCTCCTCCCCCCAGACTATCTTTCTGTTAATGGCCCATCATTGTCCTGCCGCATGACTCAGAGATAACTCCCTCTGGACTATCTTCTGTTAATCAGCCTAATCAACACTTTGCCTCATGACTCATTACCCCATTGTGAGATGCTCCACCCAGAGGGAGGAACCAAGCATTCCATCCTGGATACAATCTGAGATTCTGAACACCACAGACACCTTTCCGCTGGATTCCCAGAGGACAGGAGCTACACAACCACCACAGGACCTTCTGAGGAAGAGCAGGCCCTTTCTACCGGGTCACTGCCACATCCATCACTTCAGGAGGACTGAAGCCACCATTTTATCGGACTGCTACCACTACCCTGACTAACAGGTGTCAGGTTGTATCCTGACTCTGTCATGGACCAGTGTTTTTTTTTTTTTTCCCCTTTTCTTTAACTTCCCTATTAAATTGTTATTCTGACTTGGTGCCTCCCACTGGTTTGTTTTCAAACTAGTACATGGACATGAGGAGAAAGTACATTTAATAAAAACGTTTGGGGTTTTTAGGTTGGACTTTGCAAACACTCAAGGTGTAGAGATGAATTGTTCATCTGCTTAAGGAAGGAAAGTATTTGACCATTTTCTTGGAGGATGGACAAAATTTCTTTCAATCAAACTGGAAATGAGGCCGTTCCTACCTTACAGATAAAATATGCCTGCGATGCTACGAGACAGGAGTTTCCCACGTTCTCGTTAATGATCCATCTCCTGGTGTGACAACCACTCAAAATAGAAAGAGGGAGCTGGATTTTTTCCTGATTCCCGAGTGTAAATTTCTAAAGGCAGAACAAGGACGGGATCCACTGTCGAAAATGCAGCCATTTAGGCAAAGAATATGTTTTAAAAATTGGGATTTTATTCCTGCCTGGATGAGGCAGCCTGGTCTAGTGTATAAATTCTGTCATTCTCCAGTGTTATCATCAGGACTCCCCAGGATCACAAAAGCTTGGAGAACACCGTTGAACCCTCAGTCACAAAACTCCAGGATGGGAAAGCTGCATCCCAAAATGCACAGATCCTGTTCATTTCGAGTGCAATCCGGTGGATCACTCATTTTGGCACATGCTTGACATGTGCTAGAAAAATAAATCCCATTTTCCATTCCTGCCAATAGCTGTCACAGCCACCTCGAGAGCCTGAGCTCCCTGCTGAGTGTTGGCTGGCTTGTTCTCAATGTCCATCACTCCTCATCCTCTGCTTCAAGCAAAATGAGGTCAACATGACACAAGCAAGACAACTTAAGTGAGGCCAAGAGTTGTGGAAATCTCCTGCAGAGTGCACTCAAGTCAGTAAGCATCCTTCTGCTGACTACCACAGGCATCAGAACAGGCCTTGAATGCCTTAGTTCCTGCAGGGAAGCATTCCAGTACGACCTTTGGCTCTACAAACAATTCCTTCTACAAACAAATCTTGCCCCAGAGAAAACTCTTTTACAATTCTTTATTTCCCCCTGCTTCTTTCACCTGGATTACAAATATCATTTCCATTTCTATTCGAGTTCTCTGAAACCTCAAGGACACCATGGAAACACATCCCCCTCCCACAGATCCTCAAGAGCTGGCTCCAGAACTTCCCATCTTGGGTCAGGTGGCCATTTGCCAGCCACTACAGAGGCATCTTTAAGAGCTTTCTTTGATTTCTGATATTCCCCTGTCATCTCCAACTCTGTTTTGCACACAACGATCCATCAGGAGCAGGACAATTTTTCTTTTCTCCCCACTGTATCTTTTTTGCTGCCATTTCATTTAGATTGAATTAAAGCAGCACTGATTATTCCTTTGTATTTGGGGGTTTTTGACATGTAAGAAAAACATATCTTCCCTTTCTTTTCATTGGATATGTGACTTTATTTACTTGCTCAAGTATAGCGTTTACTGAGCAAATTCTTTCTCTTATGTATTTTATACAAAACACAGAGAAAAAAAAGGAAATTCCATTTATTGTGTAAATTACACAGAGAAAATTTGCAAGCATTTGGTAAATGTTATAGGGTAGAGAACCGTAGTTTTACTTAAATAATTTTAATAGGACAAGTGAAATGAAGTGGTATCTAATTTATGGAAACAGATTCAATAGTAGCTGACACTGTGTTAATCACCTCTCAAACTCACAATTGCAAATTAGTCACTTTAGCAACTTCGTTCCATAATTTCTGAAGGATTCCACAGACTCTGGTATGATTCTATTATGCCGTGACTCACATTTGATGAATGTTCTTCCAATTCTCACTTCTGAAGAAATAATATTCATGAATGAAATGATTAGTTCCTAAAAAAGATTTTTCTTTCTAGTATTGTCGAATAATTTTAAAACTGACCACAATTAAACTGTCAATGAGCTAATTAATATGATTACTTTGAATTTGTTAACCACAATCTGGCTACATAGAGAAGTTAATTAGTCTTGGTTCTTTATAGTCACTAGTCTTGGTTATATATATGTAAGACATAATCAGTATTTTCTATTGAATTATTTCATTGTCTTAATGAGGGAGGAAAAACCACAGCCACCTCCACCTTCTACCACTCACAGAGAAAATTCTTCAAATGTTATTTGAAAAGCCATGGAATTCTGTGAAATAACATTCCGAAACCTGGACAGTGCTACCTGTCCACTTTGGGAACACACCATCAAGTCCAGACAAACAAGGTTCCTTAGGAGCACTTTATGCCAGATTCCATCTCTGTTCAAATGCTCCAATTTACATGGGATAAAACTGCAAAAAATAACCGTTTTTGCTGTTCTGACAGAAAAGCAAGAAACAAAAAATTAATGACTTACTACATTTTAATGCTTAGCTTGTGGAAATCTCAGTCAGTAATAAGATTAAATCCAAACTCTACGAATGAGGGGTGAGAATATGAGTTTTGTCTTGCTTCTCACTCCTTCCATTTTTTGGTCATGACCAAGAGCTTTGTTAACAAGTGACCTCATCAGAGGATCTCCTGTCTCTCCAGGCTGTTCCTACACTTCCCAAACATTCCTGCAGTTCTTTTACGCAGCTCTCTGCCAACTACTGAAGATTTTTTTTGTATCACTTCAGTTTTTCAGTCCACCAAATTCTGGTTTTTCCACCAGCTCAAAGGAAATTATCAATGCTTCAGCAAAGTCAAAATATGGAAAACCTCTCCATATGCCCAACACACTTTGCTAATTATTGAATTTTTCTTTATTTCCAATTTCAGCAGCTGAATTTCTCACTGCGTTTGTCAGCCGTGTGGAAAACTCCAGCACCATTGCTTCATTTCTGTGCTTAATTAGCTGCACAAAAATGGAAAATCGCCTCTCAAGTTGCTCTTTGGTGAACTCTGTTTTTATTGTGACTATATTCCTCAAACAAGTACCAACAGTTGTGTTAAAATTTCTATTCAGCACACATTTATCCCCTGGTGCACCTGCAAAAACTTCTTTTTAAAAAGTTAAAAATTAGCACTATATTTCTTTTCAATTACAAGAAGCAGCAAAACCACTGTTAACTTTTTATCATGTCTGCCACAAATAAATCTATTTTTTTAATTGGGACAAGCAATTGTCAACAACTGAGCTATGAACTTTCACTTTGCCCTGAAAAGGGGAACCAAAGAACATTTGTGTAAGTGATAGCTTGGATGGACTTAACCCCCTGCCAGTTTGCAATCCAAATGCAATAATAACTTCCTTTCCCTGTTATTTCTGTATTAACATTAGAATAGCCCAAGAATATTCTTAAAGCCACCTCTAGAGCACTTCAGTATGAGCATTAATAACCTTTAAGCAAATTTCTGTGTTGCCCAAAACACTCTGAAGTAACATTTTACCACCGGCTTTCTCTACAAGAGCAATGGGGGCGATTATAATTCAATTACAGACGAAGGCAGAATGGGTACAAGGGACATTCTTTTTTGTCTCTTCTAGGAGAAATCACATCTGACTGTGGAGGCCTTGTACAAGTGAGGGAAAATTGCATCTGTGTGTTACTTGCTTTTGTTTTCTTCACCACCACCACACTAAGCAGCTGCTGACTCATTGTGCTCTACATGGCAGGCAGAACTTCCTGTTTCCATCATATTTCCTAAAATATCCCCAAATAAAGTCAGTCTGGTTGCTGGCAGAATAGCTCTGAATATCTGCTTTCCAGTGTTGTCAGCATACGATGATGTGGGTCTTGAGTTTGTTAAAAAAGGCTCCACCTTGAGAGCACACAGTCCTGAGAGCTCGGTGCCGGCCCACCCAGCCCTCAGCACAGGGAAGCCCCTGTGGGACGGTCTTTGTTCCAAGTGTTCCTACACATGTCCAACAGCCACAGGTGCACATGGGTTTGTACTCCTATTACCACTGAGTTGCTTCAGAGGATTTGGCTCCTTGCACCTTTTTTCATGAAGTAATGTTACACTTGCAGACTGTGTGTTTTATGAGCTGTTTCTTCACCACATACCTACCCCTTCAATCAAAGTGATTCTCTCTGTGGTCTCATCAGCATCATTAGAAACACACCAGACTGATGTGGCCCTTTTTAAGGCCCCTGGAACCCCAATGCCCTCCTGAGCTGCAGGATGTGCTGTCTGGGCTGGCTGATGCAGGTGCAGAGCGCACAGGGTAACCAACGCTCAGCTGTCAAAAAGAGAAAGGCATTGCCCAAAGGTACCCACAGAATTCTGATACCTGGAAAAAAACCCTGGTTGCTGGAAAAAGTTGGTCACCTTGGAACACTTCATGTTTTGTTGTTAAAAGGGATAATAGCCCATATATCAATAAACCATTTTAAAAACCAAAGAGGCCTGAAAATACTTTTCCGAAAACGTTGGCTCCAGCACAGCCGGTTCAGTAAATAATCGGATTTGAGGATGCAACTTCTATTCCCTGAGGACAGCAGGGGATGTGAAGCATTTATCCAGTGACCTCCCACACACTAATCTGTGGATAAAGAACACCATGAGAGTGAATTCAGGACTGTGCTGCCACAGGAGGATGGGAACAGCATTATGGAGAAAAGCCAGAGAAACATCTGGCACACAAAAGGAAAGGTGTTCTGCGTAGAACAGAAGTGCTTGTCTGTGCTCAGGGGGCAGCTCTCACAGGGCTGATATAATTCTCACTGTATTTTTTGACAGCGAATTCACCAAGATGTGATTAAGTTTAGTAATAATGTCTCCAGAATTTATGAAATTCTTAAATGCAGAAGACTGCTGAACAACATGTTCTAGAAAGAAAGAAACTGTCCCAGTCTTTCCAGCAAGAGTTGAACAGCTCCTTTTCCACCATTTGTGATAAACATGTTACCTTTTCCTCTTGCCAATCAGACAAGGCCTGTGTGTGAATGACGCCCAGGACAATCTCCCCCTCCAAGGGAAAAGCAGCAATGTTGGATCCCCACCAGAAAAGCTCTTTAGGTCAACTCTGCTCTGGCAGAAAAGAGAGTTTCACTTTCCAAGGGAAATATGCACAGTTTTCAACCTAGCTCAGAGCAGCAGAAGACCTCTGGGACATTCTCTGCAGCAAAGACTTTTAATGTGTATTCCCTGCCAGAAAAAACACCCATCCACCCAATGCCAGCTGTACCAACAGCACAGTTCTGCCGACAGAAGTGAGACCAAATGAGGTGAAGCACTGGTGACTTTCAGGGAGAAAAATGATAGGATGTTCTTTCTGTAACAGAAACAACTTCCTTAGTATTCTTTTCAACCGGAATAAAATAAGAGTGAGAAAAATCCTGTTTCTAATGACTCTCAACACAGATGTGAGACTCATTCATTTGTGAGGCAATCTTTGTAAAAACATGTACTTTAAAGCATGCAGGAGACAGTCAACCTTTAAAGAGAGAACAGTTCACAACCTTAACACAGCAGAACTGGTGATCTGCCTGTAATAATGACAAACCTTTCTTTGCTGGCTCTTAACAACCAAAGAAAGCTAATTACAGGGATGACTGATTCTTTGGTTTCCGTGCTTAAATATCTAACTGAAGAATCAGGCTGCTAACCAAGGAAGAGAGCACAACTTCAGGTCCATACAAACACTGTCAGGTATGGCAGGGTATTATAGAAAGTAAGATTTTTGTTATCATCTTCTTAGGCCTTGTGAATTTGTATCAAATTCAATTATACCAGTGGCAGGTGACAAAAAGACCCTGATCAGTTCAAAGAAAGCCATTAAGGACTGGACCTTAAGATATCATTACAAAGTATCAGCAATAATTTTTTGCAGTAGTTATTTTAAATTTAACTTCAAATGTCATCATCGTATGTTTTGATATCAAAGTTATCATTGGCTTCCTTCATTACTGAAATAGTGTGTGTATACATATATATCTCTAGTCAAGCCACACATATCAATTTGAGTTATCTTGTTAAATACATGCCTCTCAAACCTAACGTAAAATAAAAAAAAAACCACTGGACAAAGAGAAATACATCAATCATACACAACTAAAAATCTTCTCTTCCTTAATGCCATGAAGGAGTACAGGGGAGCAGCAATACTCTTACTTGTAGTATATGAACATGTGTAAAACACAAAGAAGAAGTACCTGGCAAAAAATACTTTACCTCGGAATTAAATAAAATCTTTCTCTTTATTGGCTTTAACAGCAAAAGAGATCTGCCTAATTCAAACTCAGGCTTTTTGGTTTTTTAATAAGAAGTGAAATGATTTATTTTAAAAAAGCCAAATCAGTACCGTAAGTATTGGAAGCCCTGGATTAGAACTCTGCCTGCGCTTCTCCCTTGGCCTGGGTGCAATGAGGAGGTTTTCAGTCTCTTTCTTCCTCATCTGATTGCCAGGAGAGCTGTGCTGCATTCCTCAGGAGAAAGAACAGAAACCAGACAACACAAGGCTCTGAACACAAACACCTGTGAGAAAGGCAGAAAGGAAGAAGTACAAGAAAACAAGCTTCCCACTCTCTGTGTATCTCTCGTTATCTCACTTCAGCTATTTTTGGTTTCACATCCAGCCCTGTGACTTCTCCCTGCAACTTCCCAGGGAACCTCATCCATCCAATTGTTTTCCTGCCTTAGGACCAAACATGGCTGGGATAAGGCATCACTTGTGCTTCCTCTTGAGTCAGTGCATAATGTCTACAGAACAATTCTTTATTAATTTTCATCAAAAATAGAGGGGATGGCCTTCAGAATAGACTTGTCTTGCCATGAGATCCTGAGCTGGGATCAAGCACAACTACAGCCTTCACTGAATTCACAGCAATGACAACCAAGGCAAAGGCTTTTTTATTCTGCAGAGGACAACCCTGTGACACCTGAAGTCTCAGGGAGTATTTTAGACCTTGTTCTCTCAGACTTTCTCCTGCGCTGTATGAAGCTTTGCATAGAGAAAGTTGACATAGAAGAAAAAAGTACAGCAATCTGTCTTTTGAGATTGGGCAGGGGAAAACTTTTGTCTTGTTTCATATTAATTGAGTCACTGCATTTGAGAGCAACACAGTTTTGTGCACTGCATACACGAAAAACTACTCAAAACGGTTTAATTTTGTTATCACACTACCGCAGCAAAGCCCTTCACACCTTATGATTGAGTTCCAGTGAAAGTCTTACAAACTAATTTCAATGTATGATTGCAGAAATTGTAGTTTGTTAGATGTACAGAGCCTAGTGGTCCATGAAAATCAGTGATCCCAAATTGAAACAAGAAAGTATGGATTAAAACTGCACCCTAAACTAACAATGTGCAAACCACAGGACACTACATATTATTTTCCAGTGATGGAACAAGGCACCCAAGTTTCTGAGTCAGAGGCACAAACTCATGAAAGAAGGGTAGGTTTTCAATTTGGCACCTTAGAAGTAATTAAAGTGTCCTAAAATCTGACATAATAGACACCAACTAAAGAGACGACAAATGCTCTTCTGCAGCAAACTCCTACTTTTAATGATCATGGAGTTATAAAATCCACAGTGTTCTGCTGCTTATGCTGCAGCATCAAATCTCTACTTGGTATCCAGATGATGTTAATGAGGAGAACATATACTATCAAGCTCAATTTGAAAGAAATCCCAGGCTTGCTTTAAACCATATCAATTTTTAGTTCTTCCACTGTTCCTTCCTCCTGTCAAAACCAAGGAAAAAAATAACCCATCCACAGGAGCCAGAGGAAAAAAACCCCACAGGGCAGTCAGCCTCACCTTGATGGACAGAAGTGAAAATTAATGGAGAAAAACCAATCAAACAGCAGGCCATTAAAAAAAAAATAATAATAAACCAGAGTCTACAGAAAATGAGTCACCCAGAAAAATCAAATCCCTTGATGGGAGAACCACTGGGATGGAATCTGGGTAGTGGCTGACTGCAGCCAGCAAGAGGCAAAGTGCCTCGGTTGTATTGGGAATGTGTTTCTAGCCTACAGCTGTCCAGAGGATCTTTGGAAATCTTTAGAGTTGATGTGTAACGGGATAGACAAAGAACAAATTGTTCTGGTGACCCTGTTCACTTCTAGTGCAAAAGTTCAGGCTTCCTTAGAGACTAATAACAAATGGGATATTCTAGATGTGACATTTTATACAGAAATATTTTTTGCTTAAAGAAAAACATCATTGCTTGAAGCGTGTTGTTAAAAAGAAAAGAAAATCCATCCATATTTTTATAAGCTAAACTGGCAGCAATGAAGTTAAACAAAGTGGTGACCCCAGTCAGGTATTTCAGAGCATGGTGCCCAGGGAAAGGATTGTCCCTTTCAGTGCTAATGGACTGACCCCACAGGCACATGGACATCCTGGCAGGTGACAAATAAAAAGGCTTTGTATGTTAAGCATTCCATTTAGGGATATTTTACACACACGTGTATAACCTCAGGTGGTAAACAAGCTGGTTCACATTTCCTGCTGGTAATGTAAAAGCTTTTCCTATTTAGACAAGTTATACTGTGCAGAAATTAAAGTTTCAAAAAGAGAAGAGAGACATAGGGTGACAGCAGCGCTTTTCCTCAACGACAGAGCAATCAGTCCTAGTCAGGTCACCTAAAGATACACAGAAACTACACATGGAAGAAATTTTTTTATTTATTTCTTCACTACTGTCACCAAAACCCCAGACAAGGCCAGAGGTGCAATCACTCATGTACCTCTGCATGGCTGTGCACACCACACCCCCATGTACGGAATCCTAAATGAACTGAATTAAACACAGAAGAAAAGAATGTAGAGAAGTAACCAGGTTTGAGTTGTGTCTTTGAGAACAAAGTGAATCTATCAGGGACTTTCACGAAAAGTAGGCAGGCCTACAGAGTCCTACAGAAAGAGAATACCAGCAATATGAAGTACCATGTACACGGTCCCTCGGTAAGATCAGGTTCATGTCCTGCTTCCCTCTCTCTGTGACACTAGAAAACTCCAGGGACCAAAGCCCAGATGTGGGCACCCAGTGCACTGTTCCCAGCAGTGAACAGTTACCTGAGAGGCTCCCAGGTTCCTGGTGATGGCGATCTGGACAGGTACATCCCTCGGGCAGTACAGGACTCCATCCTGAAAGGTCAAACTCAAGCAGGAAAGATGTGGAACTTCCTCATACATCAGCCTAAGACAGTGGAATGTTCCTGCAGAGGAGTTTATTGAGTGCAAATTTCCCTGCTAAATGTGAATGGATTTCTGCAATCAACATGAGTCAGAGACAGGAATGGAAAGCAGATTTACTTTGGAACAATAGGAATTAGACTGAGACACCTTTCAGTCTGCACGAGTCACCCACCCATCTCTCCGCCAGGAATATCTGAGGAAGAAAGGAAAACTATGGATTTCTCCCCAGTTCCCAGGCAATGTTATTACACTACGCTGACTCAGGGGAAGCTACAACTTCTCTACACATCTCACGTGCATGATTGGAAAACCCTGGAAAACTCTTAAGCACCAGGAGAAGAGCACAGACTGACAGAAATTAAATTCCTTCCTTTTTTTTTTTTTTTCAAGTTAGCAAACACCTCCTCCACTGGGCAAATAATATTCCTTCAACACCCCATCTGAACAGTTAATATCCAGCCTGGCTTCATGTGGTGCATCCTGCCTAAAATCCTCTTGCCTTGGGGAGTCTATTTCTACAGCAAACAAGCTTTTTCTCCTCAGAATTGGATTTCCTTTCTGCAACACAACTTCTCAGTCTCCACCTTCCAGAGCTTTCCAGACTAATTAAGGGGACAACCTTAAGATTTCAAAAGACAAAATGCAGACTTGGGTGTTTAGTTGTTTGCTATTGAATTTCCCAGGTTCCTCAAAGGAGCTGTAAGTAGCTCTGGTGGGTGGGCTACTGCATTCAAGAAGAATCTCGGCTCCCAGTTCAAAATCTTTCAGGACCATTTTTTTCAGGAGTAGGCACAGTTCCTAGGGAGCCACAGGGGAAAGTCCTGTGGGATTTCCAAGTGTTCAGCAGTCCTTTTCCAGACAGACAGCATCTTGTTTACCTGACAGCAGTGGAGGGAACATCTGTGCTGTGCTAGGTGTCTCCAGTTGCCCTTCTCAAGCTGTTGCAGGTGTCCCATTCTGATAATACAGACATTTATTTATGTTTTTTTAACACAGAGAAAGAGGAAGGTCTCTACTGAGGCTGCCTAACATGCAGAAAGTTTTCTTTTCAGTACCTCAATTACAACACATTTTAAAACTTCAGTCCATAACACATCAGACTGACTGTCACAGAAAAGAAAGTCACTTCTATTTAATATATTTCCCAAAGAAGAGGCTTAAAGTCAAGGGGTAAATAACAAGGCAAATACAAAAGTAACCAGAAAGGCAGGCAGTGGTGCTACCTTTGAGAAATCTGGAGGCCATGGAGAACCTCCCTGGGTATTTTACCATGGGTGGAAGATCGTTAGGCAAATGCCCCACCAAAGGAGAGATTCAGCTCTCTGATGAGATGAAGTGGATACATATCCTGCCTGGAAAGATGGGAGACTGTGTGTGGCTTTGTGTCTTCCCTCCTGGTTTTCTAACCTGTTGCAATGAGGAACCTTCCACAATTTTGTTGAAACTTTTATCTCTCACAAAATGTAGATCAAGGAATGCCTTATGCTTAATCATACAGGGAAAATTGTAATGACACAAAAGCAGTTGAAATGTTTAAAACATTTTTAGCAGGTTGTTTTTGTCACAAAACTCATGAAAATACAGAAAGCTGGTGGTTCTTGGAGATGAATTACTTTAGAAAAAACCTCTGGCTTTTTTGCAAAGGTATTCAGAGTAAAGTCTCTAATTCTTTCCTTATCTTTGCTCTGTGGCTGGAGGAATGGCCATGCAACTGTTAGAAAAAGAAAAGTATGTTGGTGGAGCACATTTCATGCACTGAGGGTTTTTTGTGAGCTATACTTTTCTATACACCAGGAAAACAGCTCACTTGACTTGAGAGCACTTGATCCCACTTGTCCCAAATATCATGACGTGGTGCCCAATGCCAGAATTTTGAATTGTAAGTAAGGGACTTTTCTCTCATTCCCATTCAGACCTAAAAAATAATGGAAAATCTGTTTCATT
Organism: Corvus hawaiiensis; assembly: GCF_020740725.1. Taxonomy (NCBI): domain Eukaryota; kingdom Metazoa; phylum Chordata; class Aves; order Passeriformes; family Corvidae; genus Corvus; species Corvus hawaiiensis. The sequence goes on along the minus strand of NC_063220.1, from coordinate 36,104,056 downwards.
GCTGAAATGTCAAGAAGATGTGAAACACAGCGCAGAGGCTTTTTGATGCCTAATTAGGAATAACCTAAACAGGTTCTTTTTGTGAGTTCTCTGAAGTGACGGTAGAATCACACATCTGATAAATGGAAGCATGAAACAGTGTAATAATAAACAAGAAGACAAAGCAGTACATCAGGAGACCCAAAAATCTTTACAAGTAGTGACTGCGATACTGTCGTAATCAAAATTCAATGGAGGTGGTCCTACAACTGGAATGCTGGAGTGGGTGGCTAATTCAGAATGACCACCAAAGAAACAGTGACCTGAAGTAGAATTAATGTCCCAGACAGAGGGGGTCACAGGCAGGAACAGCTGCTGAAAGTCCAAGCAAAAACCTTCAGCAGCCAGGAGAGGCCAGAGGCCAGGCCATGGGCATAGCCAAGCACCTGCTTCACTGGGGGGCTTAGTTTCAGACACTGAGAGGTGAAGGAATTGGCAGCAAAAGCTTTGGAATAAAAATTAATTTCAAGGCAGCCTCCTGATCGTGTTCCAGTCTGTCAGAGCTGGACAGCAAGAGCCTGCACAGCTCTCTTTAATATGTGAATGCTCCTGAAGAGAAAAAGTTAAATTAAGTGTGTGTATTTGCTTAGGAATTGGGATTAATATACATTACTGATTTACTGCTCTTTGCAGCTAAAGGTAATTGTAATGTCTCTAAAAGTTTTAAACAAAATTCTGTGTGCTTAATGACTTATGCAAATATTGTAATAGAATTTGGTTTCTATGATACTCAGACATAAAAGACTAAACCAGTTAATACTGCTGCTCCTGTCAACACTTCTGTTCTTTAAAAGAACCCATACAAATTCCCAATTAAGCAACAATTCCCAGTTAAGCAACCTGGTGTCCCAGGATCACCATCCCACCCAGAGGGTCAGGAGTCCATCACATTGAGAGAAAATACCCTTTCACTGACCACAGTCACAGAGTTATGGACATTTTCCACTACCCCAGCAACACATTAATCACAGGTTCCAGCCCTAAATTTCTTGACCATTTATGAGATGAAAGGCAAAAAGCACACCTAATGCTGTTGGACATGCTGGCTGCTCAGCTACCTCTTTGAATTTCCATCAGAAATAGTGGAAATGGGGAAAGTTAAGAGGAAAGGAATATTTGGAGAAGCAAAGCCAGGAAGTGCAATGCATCTGATATCCCCACTCAGACATAACAGCGACTCACAGGCAGAGACTCACAAGGAATCATACAGGACACAGAAGTGGGTGGGCAGCTCTATTAGAATTATTTACCTTATACACAAGGATCAGTGTGAGAAAAAGTAAAAAATATATTTATGAGTGAAGTGGCTGAGGAGCAGCAAATCCTGTGAACAAGGGGGGAACTCAAGTGAAAATGGGCTTTACAGAGAACTTTGTGTACGGGGAGATTACTCTTAAAGTTTCACATGTCTCTCAGGAATGAGAGAAGACAAGAGCTAAAGACAAAAGCCAGGTTGGATGGGGCCTGGAGCAACCTGGAAGGGTGAAAGGTGAAGGTGTCCCTGCCCATGGCAGGGGCTTGGATTTAAATATTCTTCAAGGTCCCTCCCAACCCAAACCATTCTGTGATTCTGTACAGGGGTTGGAGCCAAGATGATGACGTTCATACAGCAGGAAAGAGAATGTACTGACAAGTCCTGCAGAAGTCGATGCTGAGAATCCAGCTGAGTTTGGATGAAAGAAAAAAGGACAATTCCAGCGCACTGGTACTACCCCATTCTCCTGTGTGGAAGAGGGAAGAAAGGTGATAAAATAATGACTGTGCTGGAGGTAAGAGTGACTGGAAAGGTCGGTGAGTGCCACCTGCAGTGACAGGCACTTAGAGACGAAAGCAGCAGCATTTCAGGAAGATTTTGCCTGGGTTAATGATGTAATTTTTAGTTCCTGATCATTATTTAAATTAGGATAATTTTCAATAGCTCCAGCAGGTTAACCCCAGAGCAACTGAGATTTCCACTCCTCAGTTTCTTTGCCTCTGCCTTACTGTCCTCTCTTCTGCTTTTCTGTTGTCCTTTAGTTTCTCTCTTGTGCCTCACTTCCCTCCATCGTCTTCTACACAATCCAGTCAAAACAACACCACCACAACCTCTGGGCCAGAAGGCAGCACATCAGCTTCCAAACCTATTCAATTTTTATTGAATTCTAGAAAACTGCAAGTTGTAAAGTTTGCCCTCATTAGAGGGACCTTACCCCAGCATCCTCCTGAGTGCTGCAAACGTCCTGCTAAGAGTTCCTCAAAGGAGCCCTGTTCTGAAACACTCTGTTCTGCAGTAGGAGAGGAAATAGAGAGATTTACAGCAGCTATAAACACATCTTTAAAAGGCCATTTCACATGTGACCTGTGACAGTTCAGAGAGACTTGCTATGCCTGTAGTGTTGGGTCCAGGAAAATAAATTGATCTTGTTTGTGGATGAAGCAGTAGGTGGCATGTACAAAAAGAATCTCTAAAGGATGAGAGTCTAGTAAATTGGGTAAATACAGGGCTGGGTGTGGGAGCTCATGGCTTAAATAAATGCTGAGACACCCTGGACAAACTGAACAACCTACATCTGGAAACAGATGTGCTTGCTTAACAAAATATCAATGCTGTAAAACTCCTTGAAAAATTATTGATTTTTTTGCAGAAAACATCAAGCAATAATATCCAAATCCTCTGTTTTCCTTTGGATTTCATAATGATAGATGAACTTTGTGTGCTTTAGCAAGTGAAAATGGATAAAACACTTTCTTGTGCAAAACACATGAATTTATCTTGCACTCAGTCTGAAGTAACGCCAACCCTGTAGAAATAGAACAAAATCTCAAGAGAGTTAAATTTTTTTTAAGAGTGCATTTTTGCTGTGGACAATAAATATTGAGACTCAACAGCATATGAGGTTTCTTTCCTAGACTTAGAAAATGGTATTCTGTAGTTTCATGGCTGCCAGCTCACAAGGCAGGACAGATGGAAAAACCCACAGTGCTCACTCCCTGCCCTGCCCAACACCTTAGCAGGAGGAAGGACAACTGAAAGGCTGGGAAACAAACCCAATGTTAAACTAAGTGTGGGTTCAAAATGCAACTGCAATAAATGATGCAGACATGCGGCCCCAGAGTACAGAATTCTCTTTATTTCCTTCAAAAGCATGACTAATATTTACTTAATTTATAGTTATGAAGTTAGGTTAGTTATGAAGTGAAGGAAAAGGACAACTTCAGCCACTGTCATAGTTTAACTCCAGTCACCAAACCTCTCACAGCCACTCACTCCTTCTCCCAGGAGAGCAGGGCCTCATCCCATGCAATGGGGACTTGAGAAGACAAACAGTATTGCATAACATCCCCCCTTTCTCCTTGTCCCCCCCACCTTGTATCCTGAGCTCGATGTTGCATGGACTGGAACATCCCTTGGGTCTGTTGGGGGTCACCTGTCCTGGCCATGTCCCCTCCCAGCTCGTCCCCAGCCCCTCCCCAGCATGCCCAGGCAAGGGACAGGAGAGGCCTTGGCTCTGTGCAAGCTCAGCAAGAACAGAAACATCTCTGTGGTATCAGCCCTGTGCTCAGCACAGACCCAAACATGGCCCTGCACCAGCCCCTGGGAAGAAAAGGAACCTTACCCCAGCCAAAACCAGCACAGGTAGCTGGAAAACAAGCAACTTCTGGATTTGCTCTCCCTCCAGTGGGAACACCGAGTGTAACATGGTTGCCTTCAGCCATGAGATCCCCTTCACCTCTGCAAACCAGGGAACCCCAGTATGAAAATCCTTCCACATCTTTCAAGTGAATCCTGCTCCTGTGATCACAGACAGTTGTAAAGCTCACAGAAATACAAGCCATGGATTTCCAGTGCCTGGATAAGACAGAGGATAAGAGCTCTTATGCTCTTTTGATATCTAACATCACTTTCCCACTCTGGCTGGAACTACTGACTCAAAGCAACCTTTCAAAAGTGCCTAAAGAGTATGGCAGGATTCTGGCACGTCAGCTCTGTGGCCAGAGGAATCTCTGCTGCCCAGTAAGGGTCAAAACCAGCTCACATACTGCTCAAGCTTATTTAAAGAATGATTACAATGTGATAAGAATGAATTTGAAAGCTGTGGAATTCCCAGGGCTCACCTCAACAGCAAGGGCCTCTCCACAAGGGCTTTCTCCTGGGAGGAGGCAATCCTTGTAGTTGGGACACCTTCAGGACGTTAGGACTCAGGCAGTGGAACTCTGAATAAAGCAATAATTACTATCGTTGAAGAACATTATTTTGCATATAAGCCAACTACAAAAACTTCATTACCTCCTAGAAACTCTTATAAATCTAGTTGTTATTTCTGTTTAGAATATTTAGGGTAGTATTTCAGATGACCTTATGTCTTCTACTTGCCCAGACAGTCACCAGTTAGAGAGAATTCCTGGGCTAAAGTAAATTTGTCTACCATTGTGCTGCTAAAATAATCCTCTAAGTATTTTATAAATATGAAAAAATTAAAGCAATCCATTGGCATAGTTTTGGAAAGCAATCAGAAAAGGCATGAGGCTGGTAAATTTTTCCTTGTGGTTTGGTTACTAAAGAATACAAAATATAAAGCCCCAAATCTTATCTTTTGTGGTCACAGACCACTGCAATAAATGTATGTTTTTCTTACACCTTCCATCTCTTTCAGAGACAGCTTCAGTTCTTTCTGTAACCCCCCCAATCCCCAAACCTTTAGATTCTAGAATTTAGATAGCCATTACATTTTTAAAAAATATCTATTTACTCTTAAAATAGTGTAACAAAATGTTTGTTATTGTCTGTCAAAAGCAATGCAAGTTAGTTATGTTTTTCTCTTCTCCTTTAAATCAATTCACTAAAAGGTTGATATTCTTAGTAGCAGTTCTTGGTAAGAACTTAATAGTTCTGTTGCTGTATCTCTACACGAAAAAAGGAGTTGTTTAAACCCTTTCTTGTAATAGCTTATCAAGACAATTCATTTCCATGTCTTTGCATTTCCAAGAGTTTCCAAATCCACTTTTCCACTAAAAGAAAAAAATACAAGCACAGGAGAGAAAGTGAGAGAGCAGGTAAAGACTTCAGAGCTCAACTGCACTGCAAAATTGAGTTCACCACAGTACAGGTTTTGTTCTCCGTATTCTCCAAGGGGGAACTGAAATTTGTGTTTGTCAGTCACTGAGATCTGCAGCTGTCAAGGAAAGGGGTGGAAATTCACTTACCTGGGTATGGAAGCCGGTTTGTACAGACAGACAAAGCTTGCAGCTTGTTTCTCCAGCCAGGGTCTGTCCAGAGCTATCAGCACCTCAGGTTTGACCCGACCCAGCAGTTATGCTCAGGCTGCATTTCAAACCCAGACTGGACAATTTCCATCCTCGGACAGAGCCCAGCTCCACAGCTGTGCATGCCCTGCCTTGTGTAACCCACGTGCAGTTACAGCCACAAACACTGTCCTGTGCCAAGGCAGGGACAACGGGAACAGGGAGTCATAGCAGTGCCTCCCCTGCTGGGAAGCTGGGCTCAAATAGCAGCAGCCTCGGGGGGACTGTTTAAGGCTCTATTTTGGAATTCACAAAGATGACACAAAGAAAAAAACCCAGAGATGCAAGACCTGGACTTAGTATGTCAGGAGAAGCACGGGCAGAGCCCCCCTGCAACAAGCCCTAATGGCTGTGTGTGACACACCAGGGTTATCAGTCACTCCACTTTATTCACACTCTAAATAAATCCCATAGTTGTCTTTAATGGGTTAAAACACAAAAAAAGCTCCAATAGATAAAGAAGAGCTATTTCATGTGCTAGCTCAGATAATAATTCTTCTCAAAATCTGCAATGTCATTTATGTCCTGGATGAAATAACTTTTAACGCATTTAGAACAATCCCTTCACTGTACTACCTTGCAGCTCACAATATCATCTGTATTTTCTTTATTCAGTAAACTTTGATGAGTTTTCCACAGCCCTCCCTCGAACGCACAAAAAACCCTGAGATACAGAGCCCATGTGCAAAATGTCCATTAATTGAAAAGAAAAAAATTAGCAATACATGTTTATACTTCTGCTGTGATTTCAGTACAGATCATATTAAATACCAACAGATTCCACATTTGTAAATGTAACGGGAAAGCCACAATAAACTTGCAGACTGGAAAAGCAGGCCCTCAGCTGTAGCCAACCTTTCAGAACATGGGAAGGACTTTTAGGAGACAGATGCAGCAGAGACTTTGATTCCTGTTTCTCTCTGCTGGAAAAAAGGGATGCAATAGCTAAAAAAATAGTAATCGAAACTTTGGAAGTATTTGACAAAAAAATAAATCCTTCATGGGGAAATTATTTTTCTCTCTGTGAAAAACACAAACTGTTCAGAACACCAGTGATCATATAAGCCTGTCACTGGATAAACTCTCATCTCAGGCAGGATGACGAATTCCTGTCTTGCTTATCTTTCAGCTGCTTCTTGGTAAACAATCTGAGATTCCAGCTCCTGAAAGCCCGGGCAGGAGGAATCAGGGGTGGCTCTTAGATCCCTGCTGAGCCCTCACCCCTGTGGACTGTGCCCAGGGCATGTCCCCCCCAAAGTCTAGGCATCTCCTGATGTTTTGTTACAGCCTTGGCTATCGCTGGCCATTCACTTGTCACCAACCCAGACACGTTCCTTGAGGTAATAAATTTATTGTGGCAGAAAAGGAGCAAAGAAACCTTTCAAGAAAATTCTTTCATTTTTTATGAATAGAAGCATAGCCATGTCTACTGTTATATTTAATTAAAACATCACTTTGCCAGAGCTTCCTTTGCAACTTTATGACAGAACAATACAACCCCTATTTAATAAAGCTGAAAGAGTGACAGTGCAGAGAAGTGCCTGGGAAAAGAGGGTCTGTTGGCAAAGGAGTGAAAAGTAGGAGCAAAAGGGGCATAAAATACACCGAGGTTATAAGAAATGAGAGGGGAATTTAATAGTACCATATGACAAACAGAGCCTATATTTATTCAAATCTGATTTGAGTCGGTCCCTCCCCCTATGCCAAGACAGAGATATATTTAATTTCAGCTTTTTAGAGCCTGTGTCTTCTCCCACTCTGTTCTGCTGAGGCAAAGCTCAGTAATCTACAGCTGCGTAGCTCACTGCCTTTCCTTGGAAGACTTAGGTTGGGTATCAGGGACAGGTTCTTCCCCCAGAGGCTGCTGGGCACTGCCCAGGCTCCCCAGGGAATGGGCACGGCCCCGAGGCTGCCAGAGCTCCAGGAGCGTTTGGACAGCGCTGCCAGGGATGCCCAGGCTGGGGTTGTTGGGGTGTCTGTGCAGGACAATGATCACTGTGGGTCCCTTCCTGCTCAGGATATTCTGTGATTCTGTGGTCACAAAAGTTCTCGTGGTAGGGAACAACAACACATAACTGAACACCACATCCTCCTCCCCATCCCGCCAGCAGCAGGACAGCCAATACCTACAGACCACCTGAGCACCTGCCAAGCCACAGAAATCGGTCTGGTTTAACAAAAGGTACCTTGCAATAAGATATTTGTGGGGAATGCCGAAGTGGGCACAACTCTGATAGCCTAAAACAGAGCACTGCTACACTGACAATCAATAGCCCAGCAGAAATCCTGTGCAACAGCCTGGGGAGGAGGGGTGCTGCCACTGGCTCTGCATTCCCATGTGGATATCCATGCCTTGGCTGGGAAAGCAGGAATCAACCACAGAGCTGCACCTTTCTCAAATATTTTGTTTCCTGTGCTGGAATCCAGTTGCCAGATTGGCCTCCTCCAGCCCTGGAGACAGAGTGGGGAACACTCGCTGGAGTGACTTGCAAAGGAGCCAAGAAAATCCTGCACTTGGAATGCTTTGCTCCATGAAATCAAAGCCCACTTGAAAAATAAGTGACCAGTCACTCTGGGAGACTGGGTGGAGGTTCGGCACACAATGGGGGCGAAATGAAAAGCTTGAAGAGAGGTTGTCTTGGCAACATTGTCTGATTCATATTTAAAGATAAAATCACTCTCAAAAGCTAATGTAAAGTGGATGCCAGAGATAAGAAAAAAAAAAGTAGGCACTCATAACATCTTCATAGCAGAAAGCTCAGCCTTCTGTCAGTTGCCTGAATTATTTTGGGACTGCTTGGTAGGGTTTCCTCTGTTCATTGTAAAACATTCTTTTTATAGCAACTATTAAGGCAAACAAATAAGTCTGGAAAAACACAGCATAAGCTCCTCCAAGACCCCATGTGAAACAGCATGGTGCCTCAATATCCAAAGTACCACCTTTCCTTCTGCATGTATTAACTCACAAGCAGACAGCCATAACATTGCTGCACAGACATGTTCTCACTATCAATTGGAGCAGGCAACTTGCACAGGTAGGCACCTTATAAAACATAGAGACTGGTAAAGAATTTCCACTTTTTTGTTTTTTTAACTGCTCTTTGTATAGTGATTGATCTTGGGGGCCTTAAGTGGTGTGTGATTTCTTCTGCAAGGAATCTCATTAGCCCAGGCTCTGATGAGATGGGCAGGAAAACCCCTGAAATCCTGACAGGAACCTGTCACAGCACAGGAGAGAGTGACAATGCCCCAGTGCTCCCTGCTGCATCCCACCCTTCCAGCAGTAACCTCTTAGGACAGAAATTCCAATTATTAGTCATGTCCAATAAATTGCTTTGTTGCTAAAATGCTCTACCTCTAATTTAATAAGAGTTCTGCTTTAGAAGAATATAGACACTGCCTGATTTTGCATTCTTTCTGTACTTCTGCCAGGATAATGAGAACAGAGCTAAACTGGAAAGTCCCAGCTTATTTGTCTCTCTTTCAAGTAGTTTAACACCTAAAGAGAAGAGAAGATATAGAAAAAAAAAGGTAGCAAACCCAACATTTTTCTACATTTCCTTTCTTTCCATTTTGCTGTAATGGATCATTGCACTCAGCCTAAAATTCCACATGAAATCAAATGCAGCAGGAAATAAAAAAAAAAACGTTTACAAGGTTTTGCTGCGCCCCTTCAATCCCCCATCTCAATTACTTCAGGACTCAGTGAAGTTGGGGGGGTTCCATCTCCAGGGCTCCTCAGCTGCCCCCTTTTCTAGCCCTCAGCTTGCTCCTGCACTGTAAAGGGCCCAGTGCCTCCCTGTCACCTCTGCTCTCCACTGACCTTCCCCCACCTTGTCCCCAGCTAATAATGACTGAGGGATTATCACTTTCTCCAGGTCATCAGCTCTAAGCACCTTAAGATGCTCCCAACTTTTTGTAACTTGACAGCCTCTGCTATTTCTACCTAATTGCCACTTTCTCCATCCACCCATCGCTCTTCTCCTTTATCCTCCTGAACAGCCTCTTGAGGCAACTACTGCTGAAGCTGGAAAAATTGAGGTAAATTGGTGGAGAAGATTGATTTAAACACGGGTGATATCTTCATCACATCTTCCAGTCTGTGAATAATAGACATTCCTTAATTCCCCTCCTAATAACCATTTCTCATTGCAGAGAGGCTCGGTGGTCCCTCACTCCCAGGCTCAGCTGAGCACTACAGAAATGCCATTTTTCTATCAGCCACTCAGCACACATTCAAAGGAAACCTTTAGAGTAATTTCACCATTTGGACTTGAATTTCTTTTTTATTAGCTATCTTACTTTCTTCAGTCCTAGCTTGTAGCACTGCTCTGCTCCCAGATGGCACAGTCCTTCCCTCGCCAAGGACAAGTCTGACACGTTTGTGAAGGCAGGATATTCTTAATGGGAACAAAAAGGTGGCAGAGCAGGAGGATGCAACAATTACATTTAACTGGCTGACAATAAAGGATGATCCCAAATACCTGCTGTTAATGCAATCTAAATCTCAGCTACAGCTGAAAAGAAAGGGGAATGAAGAAAAAATTTTAAAAGGACAAACCCTGAAAGCTTTACCTGTGCCTGATGTAAATGATAACGTGGAACAGGTAATTATCTATCTTAACATCAGCAAAAACAGGAGATTTGGGGCCAAAGAAGTTCAGCCTTGAATAAGCGAAAAGACTGGGAAAGTTACAAAGAAAGAATCAGCACCAAAGAAAAGTTCCTTGTGGATATGTTTCAGCACTAACAGTTGCTGGTTTTAGCAGCAGGAACATGAAGGCTACCTAGGTAGGTGCGGAAAACATTGTGGGTTCTTTTCGTCTTGCCTCAGGAACATAAATAATGCATAAAAATATCACTTACTAACACATTTATGATGTCCTTTACAGAAGGGACAATATCGACCAGTAATTCTCCTCTATAATTGAGCCAGCAGTGTGCTCCCAGCATCAGGGCTGGTCAGTGGGCACTCATCCCCAACTCCTGAAGGCAGGACCCAGCCACAGGAAGCAGGGCAGGATTCCCTGCCATGTCCTTTTCTTCTCCTTTACACAAGAGAAAGGTTCTGTGAAAGGAAGGATTTGGGACAGGAGTTCCTTGGGTGTTCAGATTTTTAGTGTTACAGACATGGGCCTAACAGGACCCTCAAAAGAGTTTTAGGAGGATTGGGTTTGTTCAGCCTGGAGAAGAGAAGAATCCAGGGAGACCTTAGAGTCCCTTCCAGTGTCAAAAGGAGCTGGAGAAAGCTGGAGAGGGACTTGGGACAAGGGATAGAGGGACAGGACACAGGGAATGGCTTCCCAGTGATAGAGGGCAGGGATGGATGGGATATTGGGAAGGAATTGTGTCCTGGGAGGTGGGGGATGCCCTGGCACAGGGTGCCCAGAGAAGCTGTGGCTGCTCCTGGATCCCTGGCAGTGTCCAAGGCCAGGCTGGACATTGGGGCTTGGAGCAGCCTGGGACAGTGGAAGGTGTCCCTGCCCTTTGACAGATGGACTTTAAAGGTCCTTCCAACCCAAACCATTCCAGGACTGCCTGATTCAATCTACAAATTAATGGGGCTTCAGTGTCTGTCCCACAAAGCTGCATCTTCAGTTCAGTGCTGTGGTCCAGCTTTGGGGTTCAGTGCCATCCCAGCAAAGCTCAGTAAAACATGGAACTTTCATCCCATTTAGGGTTTTTAAACTTGTTATGATGAGCAGTTGTTTGCACCTCAGCATGAAAAATATCCAGTTCTGACATTTTACCCCCAAAGAATGGCTCTATTTCTCCATCCCCCTTCCCCCAGGTCCACTGAGGCAGAGCTGCAGCTCCTGTCCTGCCCTGGGTGCTGCCTGTGGAAGCGGTTCCACACAAGTGGATGGGTCAGTTCTCCCCTCTGGCCTTGGCGTTGCTTCCCAGGGTGCACTGTGGAGCTCAGCTCCAGGGAGGAATCACACTGCATCAGGAGAGAGGGGTTCTGCAGAGAGCTCATCTTAGGGCAGCACACAGGGGCACAAACTGAAGCATTGGTAACAAAACACTAATAGAGAAAAGCTGCTAAATTGACATGACAGGAAATGTTTGTGACTTTTCCAGGCTCAGAAGTGAAAGATTGGAATTGTGTTTTTAAAGACCCAGGCCAAAACACTCTTACATTTATCTGATAAAAGAGTCTATCATGGAAAAATCTATTTTCCTGACAGAAGCTGCAGTTTTGCAGGGCCATGAGAAAATTCTTCAACCAGCAGCCTCAGAAAACCTTTGAACACTGATCCCTATTATTGAAGGGCACATTACGCTGCCATCAGAGCCTTCCAAGCCCTTCAAGGACAAAAAAACCCAAACATACTCCTGTGATCAAGGATCTAAAACTCAATCCAGTGGGCAAGGTTTATGTACTTTGCCCAAAGCGTGACAGTAGACAAGCTTCAGCATTGCTCTCCCCAGTTTCCCTTCTACAAATAGAAATAACCTGATTTAGACTAGACAGGTTAAATGGAACCCATTTAAATCCTTCTTTTGAATCCTACATTAATCACCAACTTTCTCCTTGATTTTGGTGGAGTGGTAACATCAAACAGGTACAAAATAGCACCTGAGTGCTGGACTCTGCTTGGGCTCTCTGACACTCTGGACAGGGTTAGAGAAAGGGCCCGGGGCAGCGCCCAAGTACCCTGGTCACTCTCTATGGCCCATTTGAAACCCCACAGCAGTGGGTCATCACGAGGATTAGGAAAAACTTCTGGACTGCATTTACAGCATTTAAAAGGTCTGGAAATTTTCTTTCCAGAAATAAAATCATTTAGCTTATTCAAAATGAGAATTCAAAAAATAAATCAAGCAGTCAAATGATAGACCAAATTCTAAACCTTGTCAGCCAAATTTTGGTTATAGCACCTTCAAAATTTCCTAATAATGCCAACATTCTGTGTACATGTAAAATTTTCATTATGCAGATCATAAAACATTCTGTCTCAGTAAGCATATGAAAGAAGTGTCAGCAAACAGCACATCACTGCCTAAGGAATGTAGTCCCCATTCTTCTGTGAATACCTGGATGGGGTTTAGAACCTGGTTTTCATGCAGTTGGACTGGGAAATCATTGCAGGTCCCTTCCACCTGAACAACTCTGTTCTATTTTAGCTGACTTCTATCTCATGTTCTCTCTTTTCTTCTGAGTGACCACTGCTCTGGAATTTTTAAAAGAAATTCCACATTTGAAACAGATTTTGGTTTGAGAAATTGCTCTCAGTTATCCCAGAAGGAAATTACTGAAGCAATGACAAACATCAAACACATCTGCGCATGTCCCATATTTGTACTCAGTCCACAAACAGGTAAAAAAATTGGTAAGTAAAATCAAACCCACAGGAAAAGGAGACTAATATTCACCTAATTAATTTATTATGTCTTGTGTATCTTAAACCATGAGTGATGTTTTAAGTGAGTTTGTCCTTGCCTGAACAAAGAATTAATCATCAACATAAGGTATGGAACTCTCAGTTTAAATGATGTTGAGGCTCCAAGGGTAGCAGGTTATTAAAAGTGAAAATAACTGCAACTGGGCAGATTAAAACACCAGCCTCATTCCCAGTGGAACATCCTTCAAAATATCAGCTGCCTTTGGAACTGAAAGATGCCAACGTCTATAAAACTTTGCTACAAATTAATACAAGAGATGAACCAGTAGCTTGTCAATGGTTTTAAAAAATATATAAAACACTGCTGAGAGATATTTCATGAGGATGTTAACCGGATATTTTTTATATACGCCAGCTTCATGATTTTTGCTCAGTATAAGTATACAATAAAAAAATAGGATATTTCCACTTTAGCAGACTCATGAAGCCAAAATGTATGAAAATAAACCTCTGAAATTCTAGCACATTTCTGCCTAATAAATATAATTTGTGAAAGATATTTGTCCAAATACTTTTCATTTTGTAGATATTTTTATGCAACTTATTAAACTAAAATATATTATAGATTGCTTAGACTCAATAAAACAATTATATCTTGTATATTACCAAAATAACAGGGCAAGAGAAAATGGCCTTAATTTGCACAGGGAAGCTTTAGATTAAATTTGAGGAAAGAAATTTTCTCTAATATCCAACTGAGCCTCCCCTGGCCCAGCCTGAGGCCATTTCCCCTTGTCCTGTCCCTGTTCCCTGGCAGCAGAGCCCGACTGCTCCCCCCTGGCTGCCTCCTCCTGTCAGGGAGTTGTGCAGAGCCACAAGGTCCCCCCTGAGCCTCCTTTGCTCCAGGCTGAACTGACATGTGGGATTGCAGAAACTGCTGTGTGGGATTGCAGGGCTGGGATGTGTGGGATTGCAGGATTGATGTGTGCGATTGCAGGACTGTGACTTGTGGGATTGCAGGGCTATGATGTGTGGGATTGCAGGATTGATATGTGGGATTGCAGGATTGGTGTGTGGGATTGCAGGACTGTGACTTGTGGGATTGCAGGATTGGGATGTGTGAGATTGCAGGATTGGTGTGTGGGATTGCAGGGCTGTGATGTGTGGGATTGCAGGACTGTGATGTGTGTGATTGCAGGATTGGGATGTGTGGGATCGCAGGATTGGTGTGTGGCATTGCAGCACGGACGTGTGGGATTGCAAGCACTATAGTTTTAATTTAAGACATCGCTTCCACAAAGTCTCCACTGAAGGTCCTTCCTGTAGCAATTTCTGTTTATGACATTTGCATGGGAGTTTCCATCGGAGAAGCCTTCCTGCACAATTAGGAGCACCAAGGAACAAAACACAGCTTTGCAAAGCAATACTGCACAGCTCTGACCAGGGACCAAATGTTTATGTGATGTGTTACCCAGCTCAGGCCTAGGAGTGTGTTGTGTTCCTGCTGACCTTCTTCAGCCATTCCCTGCTCCATGCTCCCAGAAAGACATTCAGTAATGTCACAGTCAGCATTTCCAGCCAATGGACTCGCTCCTACCTAAACAGCACAGCCCCTGAGCTCCAGCCATATGAGCTTTGGAACAGTAGGCATTTACTGCCAAGTGCAGAAGCAGCAGCTCTCTCTCTGGGGACATTGGACACCATCTTTTTGTTTTCCAATGCTGCAGGCTTCTTTGTCAGTGGCATGGTTGGTTTTGATGGGTTTTTATTGATTATGATATGTATCCCATTTATCTTATCTTGTGTGTAACAGATGATCAATAATAGTCTTAACAAGGTTATTATTAAGGCTTTACAGGTGCAGGCTGTTTTAGCATTAGAGTATATGAACAAAGTAGGGGGAGATGGGGGAGACAAGAAAAGTCTTCTAGACTGAGGGCCTTGTTCACCTTTGTTCACTTCTGTTCACTTCTGTCCACAAAAAGCACTCTGGGAAAGGTACAGCTGACATGAAGACAAAAAACTAGTTCTATAACCAAAAAACAGGTTATGCAACCTGAGCGTGGATGCCTCGTGATCAGAATGCCAACTGGTCAGGAGGATGTGTGGACAGCAACACAGGTGGTGGCATGCAGCCAATGCATGTTTTAGTTCACAAGAATGTTAACAAATATAACTTTAGCCAGAGTATTTTTAGCACGGTATAAAAGCTTAGCATCATAGCACAGTATATAAGGCCTTGCACTGTGCCAGTAAAGTGATTCTCTTCGGAACAAGCAAGAGGGTCCATGTCTCACTGCCACAGGTATGGAAGAGACTGCTCAGATTTTCTTGGTTGGAAATATTTTCTCACAAACAGAAAGCAAACCAGGTGGCTCAGCTTTTTATGGCAGCTAAATTCGGCGGCTGTGACACCGTAACTGACTTTCTGTGCTGCGATGACTCCAGTTCTGTCCCAGATTGTCCGTCACTCTGCCTGCACTCTCATCCTTTTAAACCGAAAATGCAGAAGAAAACTGGCAGTTTTTCCTGACTGCTGGATGACTTTTTATATTTATTGCTATTGACCTTCTCTGCTGGAATATATTTTTGATTAATAAATAAACCTAGGCTTTTAAAAGTAATCAAGTAACTAAATAATGGTTATATATAATCACATAAAATAACCATAAGACAACAAACAAATCACACATTTCTAATAACCACAACCATTATCCTGAATTTCATTCCAGCCCTTCTGTTATAAATTTTGCATTTTAATAGAATCATGGAATCACAGAATGGTTTGAGTTGGAGGGACCTTAAAGATCATCTTGTTCTACCCTTCTGCCATGGGCAGGGACACCTTCCACTATCCCAGGCTGCTCTAAGCCTGCTCTAATCCAGCCTGGCCTTGGACACTTCCAGAGACCCAGGGGCAGCCACAGCTTCTCTGGGCAAACCTGTTCATGGTGTGAAAAATTACAGAGTGACTCAGTTACCTGAGTACATGACCTGAGTGGCCCTTCCAACCTGAAAAAGGCATAAAACCCTCACAAAAGTCAGTTTACTCCCTTGCCCATGGTGGTGCAGTCATTCTTCTGATTTGGTAGTCCAATGGCTGTGTGAAGACTTCAGAGCAGCCAGAGGATGAGCTGAAACAGAACAAGAGTATGTTCAGTTTACTTGTAAAAAAGCAAACAGATGAAAGAAGACAAATGAGAAGAACATTAACTCCATGAATTCAGGCATACCTGTAGAAAAGCCTAGGAGTAAGTACTTCCAGATTAATGCTTCACTCTTTCTTACTCTGAAGGCTCTTTGGTATCACTTTCCCAGTGGTATCACTTTTTCCCCAGTGGTCAGTCATATTTCCTAGGATATTCTATTCAAATATTTTCTGCTTAGCTCTCCATTCATCAGCTGAGAATCTGGCCTGAAACATCCATCTCCTGGAAATGGAGCTAAGCAGGTTCAAACACACTCACTTCCCAAAACACAGAAGCTCCTGTAACCTCCCTGTATTTTCTCTCCCTTCACTATTCTCTCCAAGTGAGACTTTGCCACTCAAGCATGGAGGAATAAACGTTTATTTTAGCTGCTCAAACACTACCACTAGAAGAACAAAGAAAACCCAAATACAAACACTTACTTGCCCAAGGCTTCCAGACATGCATAACACAGAAAATGCTCTGCTGTCTGTGTGAGGCGAGGTGTGGAATGACAAGTTTTTCTTGTATCACCCGAGTTTAGTCGGTAGGCTGCTCCTGATCATAGTTAATCATACATTTAGCAACATTAGCACATGTACTGTCAGTGACTGCCTGCCAAGGGAACTGGCATGCAGAATCTAGCTGGGTGTCAGGAGCTATTAACCAAACAATTTGAGACGTGGACTATGGAATTGCCCAAAATGTGGTGAAAAAGGAAGGGACAAGGCAGGAACGCAGTGCAGAGAGGGCGACATCACTGCCTTTGAAGGGCAGTTGTTGGATAACTCTGTAGCAGCTGCAGAAATGTCACACATACTCTGTTAAATACGCCCCACTTTCAAAGGTAAGCCACAGCCTGGATTCCCACGGAGCTGAACTGGTGACACCAAAGTTCCCAACTGGAGGGAACAGACAACAAATCTGCCTTTCTTTCCTCCCAGATCCATGGGCTCCTTCATTGCAACACAGCTGCCTCCCTGAGGAGCTCCACACTTCGTAAGGATTCAGCGCATGCCTTTCACAGGAAAATGGTTCACAATGTGCTGTTGAAACCCTGGAGAGGAAAGCTAAAGAGTGGAACAGGGGTGGGGTGAGTGTGAGCACAGCTTGAGGCCTTGTGAACATTCCTCCTCCCAAGAGACTGACACATGAATGCAAAAAACCAATCCTTCTCTCTGCCTTCCTTGTTGTACCCTGAAACAACCGTGCTGCTCCAGTGCTCTGCCCTGTGACACAGGCCTGCCTAGCTGGGGAAAATAAACCTCTCTCAGGAGATGCAGGTCACATGTGAGTGGATTTCCTGCTGCTGGGAGCTCTTTGGAACATTTCATTGTGTGTCCTGTGTCCACCTTCACCAGAGTGTTACAGTCATATTACAACCAGAAACCAAGCAGGACCCCGGTGTACCTGCTCCCTACCTAACAAAGCTTAAATGAAGGCACTGATTGGCTTAACGCACTCAGTGCTGCAGAGAAAAACCCTCACCTTTGAGGCAACAGTAATTACTAGTAAATTTATTCTATTGTGATCTTCTTCTTCCTTGTTTGACTTTCATCAGGTGCAAGATTTGCTCTTAAAGGTCTTTTCCAACCTTATTGATTCCTGAGATTAGAACACGCTTAAGATTTGTTTAATAATTTAAATGTTTGGGCTCTTTTAAAGAAAATTTATTTTCTGTCACTGAAGAAGGAGCCATAACATTAACAGACCCTGGCTTACGCTCATTTGTGCCAGGAAATGCAGCTTTTGCAACTTTCATTTTGATTAAACTTTTACAGTTTATTTTATGAGAAGTTTCAAATGCGTGCATTAGTTACCAAGATTTGTGTTCTGTGTTTGAAAATTCCAATTACACTTTGTAATTAAAAGCCTTAAGTGACAAATTTTAACCCACGGCTCCATAGAGAGGAACCCAATAAATGTTCCTGGAGCTGCAGGCCTGGACCAGCACAACAGCATTGCCTGTGAGCACGGGTGTTGCTCCCTGCTGAAACAGGTGAGCTGCTCGTGGTTCTGCCTCATTCCTCCTTCTTATTCTCCTTATTGGAATGTAATCCCTAGCTAGAGGCACACAGCTTCCCAGGGAACAGCTTTGGGATCATGTGTCAGGGCCAGGGATCAAGTGAACACATTACTAAATTGAGAGAAGGGTGCAAGACAAAGCAAAACTTCATAGAAATCCCAGGATGGTTTGGCTTTGAAGGGACTGTCAAACTCATCCCATCCAACCCCCTACCGTGGGCAGGGACATCTTCCACTGTCCCAGGCTGCTCCAAGCCCCAGCCAGCCTGGCCTTGGACACTGCCAGGGATCCAGGGGCAGCCACAGCTTCTCTGGGCACCCTGTGCCAGGGCCTGCCCACCCTCCCAGGGAACAATTCCTTCCCAATATCCTATTTAACCCTTCTTCTGGCACTGGGAAGCCATTCCCTGTATCCTGGCACTCCAGGGCCTTGTAAAGAGTTTCTCTCCACCTTTCTTGTAGGCTCACATCATGTGCATTCCTTCTTTTCAGGCTTCTCCACCAGTCTCCTCCTATTCCCTCTCCCTCCTCATCCCCTAAATTCCATACCACCAAACGAGTGCTACTTTCTTCCTGGAACCAGCATGTTCACAGTGTAACCAAAATCCCAGAGCCCAGCTGGACAATTAAGGAAACAGAAAACACTTGCTGACACTTCTGCTGCCAAATTTTTTCAGACTTGTCAAACCTTTTCTACAAGGAATTCCTAGTAAGTTTTGGGTGGGGTTTTTTTGGCTTTTTGGGGTTTTGGTTTTTTGTTTTTTTTTTTTTTTTTTTTTTTTTTTTTGTTTGTTTGTTTTGGTTTTTTTTAACTGTTCTGTTATTTTCTTTTTAAGTGGATTGCTGGTTTTTTGGAACCATTACCAGATCCACTTCTCATTTCCAGTTAACTGCATGGTTGGGTTTTTTTGTTGGACAAGTTTCTGGGCTGCCCATGTCATCTGTAAATAAGAAGAGCATGCCAAGAATCTCAGTACTAAATCATCTCTGCTGCTAAGATGGAAAGACAGCAGAAAATGAAAACACCAGACACCAGTTCTCTGAGAAGAATATACTAAACTTCAAGCATGGTGTAAATTAAACGTTGTGACTCTTAGTGTCCTAATTGTCTCCACTAAATACCTACTTACATGCACACCAGGAGACACAATTTATCCCTAGTTTTAAGTAACTTCCCCTATTCAGCTCACAAAGAAAAGCATTTCACATTCATAATACAACACAAAGAGATAAATTATTCAACTTTAAAAATCTGCCATTTCCGAAGAACAGGCTGAAAGATGTCAGAACACGTTTGGTGCTTTACCAAAGTTCATTAGTGCCCTAGAAATAGGATGCTGGGACTGAATGGCCAACACCAGGTGCTTCTGAGGAGCAGCAAAGGGCTTCCTCAAGGCAGTCAAAAGTAAGCCACCTTTCTTAAACTCTTAAAATTACAATAAGTTTTCAGGTATGTAGTCCAAAGTTTGTATGAAACTTCCATTACTCTCTTATATACGATATATATAGTGTAATACATTATACCCAGTTCAGGCTCACATAAACTATTTATATATTTATGAAACAACATTTTGCAGAGATGGTGTTTCCATGAAGTGTGTTTGATCCCTCTGATCATGTTTTATATTACGTGGAGAAAACTCCCAGTAGTACAGGAATGTTGCCTACAAACCATGGCACTGCAACAATAAGATTCTTTCAAATATTGTGAGCATTTTTGGCTTTGAACATTTTTGGCTTTGATTAATTTGTAGTGTTGTCACACTTAATATATAATGGGATATTCTAGCTATGATTAAGCAGCCTTTCCAAAAACTCTCACTATAAACAAAAAATCATACTAATCTCTTAGTCTCCGTGAAGTCTTGAAACAGCTAAAATATGGCCAAAATATGGAAAGAATAAACAATTTCCTTTTAAAAAGGTGTTAAGTCCCTCATTTTAAATTAATATCCCTACCTCCTGTTATCACGGGAGAAGGAGCAAAGGCAAGGGGCCCCTCTTGGCTTCACAGCAAAAAATGGTAAGAGACCTTTTCAGATCCATTCTTATTCACTGCTTCTCCACAGTGAACAGCATCAATCCTTTTGCTCTTTCATAGAAAAGTTTTTCCACATCCCTAATCTTTCTTGTTATCCCTCCCTGCTCACCGTGCTTTAACCTGGCCAAAAAAGCCATGATAAGCTCCAAAACTAAGTGGAATGACTTGGAAGTGCCCATTTTACGCTCCGAGAGCAGACACCTGCCCACCATACAGAAGGATGTTCTTGCTTTCTGGTTTACCCCTCACTAATGGGTACTTTTAGAGATAATTTAGTTCAGCACTACCAGAT
The DNA here is from genome assembly GCF_020740725.1 of Corvus hawaiiensis. Lineage (NCBI taxonomy): Eukaryota > Metazoa > Chordata > Aves > Passeriformes > Corvidae > Corvus > Corvus hawaiiensis. Next base: position 36,083,842 of record NC_063220.1, on the reverse strand, counting down.
AAAGCCCTTTAGCTAGGGCTATAAAGAACATCAGAAAAGATTACTCTAATGATGCCTGAATGTCAAAAATCTGTGGCATCATCCTCAGTCTAAGGCAATCAATGGGAAAACCTGCACATGGCATCCTTTGCCTGCACCCCAAAATCTGCCTGGCTGTCCAGAGGAAAAAGGGCAGAGAAGCAGAAAAGTTTCTGCCTGCCTGCAAGATGCCCTGTGATTTTTTCAATCTCAGTGTGGTGTCTTTCTGGACAAAATCTTATGAAGCAATATGAGGCATTTCTTCCTGCTTTCACACCTGTTTGATTTTCTTTGCTGCATTTGTGCACACCTGGAAGAACTGCCCTGAACAAGGTGATGCAGGAACATATGAACACTTAAGAGAGGTAATGACTGACATGGGTGCACTGTTCTCCAAATGCATCAGTCTGAGGAAAATACAGAGCCTTTCCAGTGCCCATTCGAGGGAATACACAGCAGAATGACATAATCAGAAACAGTATTTCCCAAGTGCACAGGTAAGAAAGGAATGATCTTAAAGGCACTGATCACTGCAGCAGGGGAAGGAGAACAACATTAACATTTTGAAGAACAAAGAGTTTTTGAGGACTATTTGCCATAAGGCACCTTAGACCGTTTGTGAGATAAGGGCAGCCTCTTGCCTTTAAAAAACCTCCTGCTGATAAAACCAAGAGCAGAAATCAAGGGTCTTAAAAGCACCCTGAAGTGTGTTACTGAGTAGGGACAGGCTTGTGTGGGCCTAAGTGCTTCACACAACCCTTGTTGTCATTGGCAGGGACTGAAGAGTGCCAAAGTCCCTTAAACACCCACTTAGACATTTCCAACTAGTACACAGAGAATATATTCCAGATTGGCTCTCCAGACACAGTTCCTAATGTTTCAGGAGCCAAACCCAGTGCCCAGAACTGGAAGAAGCTGCGGTCATCCTTAGGTCATAACTTGCATTTTTCAAAATACCTGCTTGGTTTTTTCCCCCACTCCTCTGCTGCCATTGATTAAAACAAATGGGTGGAAGGAGGCAGACACTGGATCCTTTGGGACCCGGGCAGGTGATCTAAGCACTTTGCTTCCTGACCATTTAACAAGGCAGTTTCTGTAGCCAAACACAAACACAGAGGTCAAGAACTAATGTGGTTGGGTGTTTCTGAACTTGAGGTTTCACCTGCTCTATGCTGTTATCCCTCCTGCCTTTTGTTTTGACAACATAGAATGGTTTGGGCTGGAAGGGACCTTGAAAATCAGCCACACAAACATTTTGGATACCATCATTGCTAATGAGGCTTCACACTTAATTACATTTTTTCTGCTTTAAGCTTTTCATAATATTAAATGCTACCATGAGTCTTTTAAAGAAAAGAAAGAGAACTCCGTATGAACAGTAGCTTCATTTAGACAGAGATTACCCAGTCTGAATTTGTAAATAGATTAGAAAATAAATATTAATAAGATTAGTCTATATGGGGAAATAAGAAGGATCTATGAATAACGTTGCCCTGCATAATTGAACACACAGACCTATCACGCTGTTAAGGGAACCTGATTATGTCTGATTTGCAAAACTGGAGAGAGTAAAATAATCAAACTGATTAATAAATGAAGTGGGGCAAAGTTATCTGTTCTTAGCTCCTTGCTTTGTTCCACCAAAGCCTGGCACCCCCAGCATTGACATGCGCAGCCACCTGCTCCTCCACCGCAAACATTCCAGCTGTGTTTACCCCTGCTCAGCAAAGAGGAACAAAACGCAGCACTGTAGGACAGGCCAGGCTGGAATACAGCAGGAATACTTCAACTCAGGGGAGTTACAGTGCAGCATCTTTCCCATGTGCTTCAGGAGGGTTATGTACAACTGCAGCAAAGCCAGGACAGGCCAGTGCCAATGGCACCTGTCAGTGAAGACATTCCCTGGATCCCACGAGCTCAGGCATTCAGCGACTCTATCCAGGCTAGCAATAAAACAGACCACCACATATCCCTAGAAAACCCAGCAGTGTCTTAAGAGAAGAGGATGTTTATTTTCTTTACAAGGTATTGACTGTTCGAGGAAACAATTAAAGCGTGCATGACTACAGCAGCAAGGAAAATCAGAATTTTCCATTATCTTTATAATTAATTTAATTTCCTGAACTTGGTTTGGGTTTTTTATTTAATTTACTGACAGGCACAATATTCAGTGATGCAATCTTCATGCTTCTAAAAGCAAAGGAGTTATGCCAGTTATGCCATACTCTTTACCAGAGGCTGTTTATTAAGCATTTCCCTTTTATGGAATTTATTTGCTGCATGAAAGCAAATGAAAATGTAAACCTTGAGGGAAGGAAACAGAATCGGTGAGAAAAATGTTACAGTTTCAACTGCCATTAGCAACATCCTGGAATCTGAGCACTAGACCCATTTAATTTTTAAAAATTATTATTTATTTATTCATCTTTCTAAGAACCCTGTCTACAAAGGTACAAAGGAGATCCTGCTTTGAAAGAAGTCTACTCCAAATGACCCTGTTGTTTTTCTGTAGAAACCCTGTCTGGCTCCTTCCAGGTGGGTATTGAATGAGAGAGATGAGGCCAAGAAGGAAATGGTGCCTTGCTGTGAAGGCAGGTGTGGAATGATGAAAAGAGCACAGGGAGGAACAACTCAGAGGTCCTTTTACAAATGAGACTTTTCACAGAGGGCCACAGAGTTTTCAGTGATCTGGGTCCTGGAGGGGCAAGTGGGCTGCTGCACAACCAGTCTGCTCCTGCAGAGCTTACTTAGAGTATTTACCAGTAACTTTCTCCTACAGAATTATCCTGGAGACTCTACGGGATTAATATTGGTACTTTACCCTTGTGCTTTTCATATCAGAAAATTAAATTCATAAAGCACTTCCATTTCATAATTGCTTGGTATCCTAATTTAGCAATCTGCAAACATCTACAAAGGGAAATACAATCTCAGAATATAGCAAATGGGGTTTGAGTATTTTAATAAAAGCCCACTTTGAGCTAAAACCAGGCAGTTTAGAGCCATGCTGGTCCCTTCTCCTGTGCTATGCACTCAACAAGATGCTACAGCTATTACAGAAAAAAAGAATAGCAGTGACAGACACTGTGGCTTGTGTTATTGAGGAGCCCTACAGTGCACTGGTCCTCTAAATTACATGCAGGAGTTGTCTCTACTCTTAGGTAACAGTGTTTGGATTTATAGGTGGTGCTCTGAGGTCGCAGGAAACTTTCTCATTGCTTGCTCCAGAATGCTGAAGCTGACTGGGAGAGGGGGAGCGAGGCAGGAGACTGCTCACACCAGTCATGACCCAAACCACAGGCAGGGAGACTGTTTTCTTTTCTTCTCTTCAGTTAAACTAGACAACTTCTTCTCACATTCTGGTAGCATTATATGAAGTCCTTGAAATAGTCTAACCATCACAAAGGAATTAAAGCTCTTCGGGGTACGTACCACATTTTCTCATTTACTTGGGCTTTGTAAATGCTGGCTCGACCAGGCTTCGACCTTCGTGGTGGTTTTGAATGTCACAGCAGCACAAACAACAGAAAATGACAACAGTCACTGCACAAACATTGTGCATACAAGTAGAGGAATGGCAAAGTGAGACCCAGTTAACCATCAGCACAGATGGGAGAAGCTGCAACTCGAATTGAAAGAGTTCAATGGTTCTGGATCCCAGCAGCTGCTGGATTCACAGAACAAGATGAAAAACCCCAAGCTGAATGGAGCAGGAAAGAGATGCAGCAAGACATTGAAATAGATTCTCCAGAAACAGGAACAGCAGGTGTCCTGGGTTGCAGTGTATTCTATTACCATCCTCAGGAGCTGTTGAAACCAGGTGGGGCAGTGTTTCCTTGCCTCCTCCCCCCAGACTATCTTTCAGTAAATGGCCCATCATTGTCCTGCCACATGACTCAGAGATAACTCCCTCTGGACTATCTTCTGTTAATCAGCCTAATCAACACCTGGCCTCATGACTCATTACCCCATTGTGAGATGCTCCACCCAGAGGGAGGAACCAAGCATCCCATCGTGGATATAATCTGGGACTCTGAACACCAGAGACAACCCTTCCCACTGGATTTCCAGAGGACAGGAGCTACACAGCCACCATTGGACTTCCTGAGGAAGAGCAAACTCTTTTACTACAGGATCACTGCTTCAGAGGATTGCAGCCACCATTCTACCAGACTGCTACCACCACCCTGCCTAACAGGGTGTCAGGTTGTACCTTGACTCTGTCAGTTTGAACCAGTGTTTTCTTTTACTTTTTTCTTCCTTTTCTTTAATTTCCATTAAATTGTTATTCTGACTTGGTGCCTCCCACTGGTTTGTTTTCAAACTAGTACAGCAGGGAAAGAATTGCACCACTAATCTGGAGCAATGCCAGCAGTGAAGCTGAGGGAAGGTGGATCTCCTTTACTGAAACCATCATTTACAGGCTCCATCATTCTGCCAACTTTGCTTCTAAGGAAAGAAGCTTTCTGTTCTTAATGTTCCTGGGAGAAGCTAAACCACAGATTTCTGGCGATATGACTGCAAAGACTGAGGATAACTCAAAATTTGTTTTAGAACTTGCATGTGTCATCATGGCCTGGCTGCAGTTTGCAGTAGTAGCTTCACTGGTTTCTCAAGTGTTTGGATTTTATCCAGTGATAGAAGAATCCTGACTGAGCCCTGAACTGTAACGCCCTGAAAAGCCCCATACCCTTCTTGAAGAGGAGATCTGGGTCTAGAGGGCACTGCTCTTAGCCAGACTGCCATGCTATGGAGAACATACAGTCAAGGACAAGAAGTGTGCAGGAGCTGCTGCTACTGCAGTCATACCCAGCACAGAGAAACAGGATATGGCCAGGGGTGTTTGCCACTCTGTCCAGAGTCTTACAAGGACCTCCTGATGCAGATTGCTCAGGTTTCCATATCTGACAATCTATGCTTCTCTGTCCCTCCCCATTCTGCTGAAGTTTTGCTTATTTAAATACATTTATTGTGTGCATAAGGCAAAATTCATTCAGCACCACTGATTTTGAAGAGTTTGGGAGGAAAAAGGAGCCAAGAAATAGAGGAGTGGTCTGCTGGAATCTAGTGAAAAGGAGGAACGGTAAAGGCAAAGGACAAGCTGACAGACACTAACACTTGTTTTCATGAATTTACTAAACTAGATGTATTTTTTACAGACAATAACACAAATATATCATATAGTAGAAAAGAACTTGATAAGGTATGAACTTACCACAAATTACCCACACATGTCTGAGTGCAGACTCTTCCTAATCACAGACAACAGCTTCCAGCATCAGGGTCAACAGCCAAGAACCCGGAAACCTGGGGAGTTTTATGTAAGTGCCTGCCCCCAGGTGTGAGTTGGAAGATGCTGTTCCAGGGACCCTGATCAGCCAGGAGATGCTGTGAGCTCTCAGAGTTGCATGCCCTCTTGCTAAGAGCCAAAACTAGAAAAGCTGCTGGCAAGGCTGGAACAGCCAGGTAGAGCAGTGGGTGTCAGGGAGCAACAAGGTGTCATGAAACAAAAACAGGTCACCTCACAAAAACAGCTTAAATCAGGCAAGCCTGAACAATTCCAGGCTGGAGTCAGGGAGGAAAGCAGCTGGTCTGGCAGTGGCTTAAGCAGATGAAGGTGCACTGAAAGTGCTGTGTGTACCAAGGAATTGGCAGTGCCTGCTACTCGACCTGCCATGGTACAATCCACTGCTGCCCTCCAGGGTAAATCTTTTTGCTAAGTTAATTTGAGCATGCAAGCACAGCAGATTAACTCATTGCCAGGGACAGAGGGGTTCATTTTCCTAGGCACAAGCTGAGCTCAAGCGGTCACAGCACTTACCCCAGTCTGAGTTCTGGTCCCTGCACACTGAGCACCAGCACAAAGCCCACCTGTAGAAGTGCTCCTAGAGCACCCTTCAGCACTGGGGTTTTGCTGTGTTCCAGCTGGAGAGCTGGACTGAAGGATTTTATAGGGATCTCCACCCATCTAATGCGATTCTGTTGCTGACAGCCAAAGCCAAGCAGCAGAATACAAAACACAAGTGAGGAGTGGGCAGAAGAGACGTAATTTTTTTTTCTTTTGAGCCTTAAGCCTAACTTTAGAAATCCAGACTTTTCTCAGAAGGTGGTGACTCCATCAGAAAACTGACTTCACATTTTTAAAACAGCCTTAGTGCCTGCCCACAGGAGGATGCCAAAGCTTTCATCACCGTTATCACTTCTCATCCTTTCCACTCATTTCTGCTTTGCCACTGAGGGAGCGGGTGAATAAATTACCTCCATTTTCAAACCCAGGCTGTGTCATTTTTCTTGAGTGTTAGTTCCTAATAGCATTTTCCTTTTTGTGATACCGCTATCAATTTGAGGCCCAATTCTGAAATCAGAGAGATACAGAGAAGCGCTCCTTACTCTAGTCAGTGAAGCAACAGAGATGTATAGTCACAATCAAGCCCGTTAAATATAGAAGATGAAACTCAGTCTTTCCTCTGTCCCTCTTGAATACAAGGTACCAGATGGAGGATTTGGAGTGTCTAAAGAAAAGTTCTGGTTCAAATGCAGCCCTCGAAGAGTTTATGGCATACAAGAAGTCAACTGTGCTCTGACACTCAGATGCGGATCCCAGCCTTCTGTTTGCAGATCACTGGAGTTCACCTGACTGTTTTCAAAGGACTCATTAAACCTTCAAAAAACAGCTGAGGGAAGCAAGCAATGTTTAGAGAGAAGGTGTGAAAGAATACACACTAATCAATTCAAGGGTATGTACAAATCAAATTAAGGGTATGTACAAACCAAAACAGCTCAACAATTACTTAATAATTCCCTTACCTAATTTTTTTCACAATTTCTGTAAAGGTTGCAGCTATAAGCGACATCTATATAAGTATAAATAATATATTTTTATATATTTACATTATTTATATCTATTTATTCTGCTACTGTTTTTTGCTTTTGGAAGCAGGCGTATTCCTAGCCCATGGGACAGCAGTGCAGCAGTCATCCAGAGCGAGATGCAGTCAGGATGATTATAGCACATAGCCACAAGCACTTGAGCAGTTGGATATCATAAAGCCATGCAGAGTTAAATTAATCCCTAGCCTGGAAAAAAATGCTCAGTGCAATCAGGAGATGTAGCGTGGAGTCACTGCCAAATCCTGTTCCCCAAGATGCTATTCCTTCCAGTTCCAGTGATTCCACATAACTTTCCTCCACATTGACTCTGCCAGATCAAGGATCAATACTGACTTTTCAGACCTCACCCAGTTCATCGTTTAGGCATAACATGGGTAACAAATTAACCGCCAAGGGCCAACACAGAAGAAGAGATCTCCTTCCTCTCCTTGTTCTGCCAAATAAATCCAGTGTGAGGAGATTTCCTGCTGCAGTGTTGCCAGATCAGAGGCCATCAGGAGCAGCTTGTGTGTGACTGTGGCATATGCTGGAAGCTGCATGTAGAGAAACAACCAGAAAAGAATGCATAACTTCAAAACTTAATGTAAAGCATAAAACCAGTCCACCAAGGCAGCGTTGCCTTGGTTTGGCTCTGTGTGTGTTGTTGGGGTGGTTTTTAAATAAATACTTCTCAAGACTTACATGTAAACCTTCCATCACAAATGGAAATTAGATTTTTTTTAAAACTAGATTTATTATTTTACTCTCTGTAATTAAGCTGCTGTGTCAGACTTCTGACTAGACTAAAGCCCATCCTTTGAAGAAAAGTTGTAATATGAGGACTTTCACCAACAGCATTAGTCTTTCTCTGAAGCGACATGGCCCATGAAACTAAAACCAGTTTCAGTCCAAATCTCCATCACATGCTTATGTTTACACATTAAAAATCAAGTTTTCCACACAATTCCATTTGTATTTCTTTGCAGATATGCAAGTTCACTAAAAAGTAGATGGAGTCTGACTCTACTTTTCAGAGTGAGTGTTTCATGACAATTTTAGTCCAGATCAAAATCTGAAAAAGTCTCCAACCCCTTCAAATATTGCTCATGTTTCCTTGTCACTGACTTTGAGGAAGTTTGGAATAATTTCTGATGCAATCAGTGCTTTTTATGCTGTCAAACATGATGACAGCACAGCTCCATTGATGATACTTGCTGATGGGTGGTACAAGATTGGATTTGCCAGGGCAGACACATTCCTAGCACACATCCATCTGCAATCAGAGGAAGCAGTAGGAGAAAATTCCAGAAACTTTCCCAAACCACACAAACAGCAAGCAACAGCAGACAGAGGGCCATGTGTAGTGAAACTTTGTTCACAAACCCAATATAATCCCTCAGCCAAAGCTGCATTACATGCTGCAGCTGGAGTCTAAAGAGCAGTTTGGCATCTAATCCTGAGACAGACCTGCAGGGCAAAATCCTTCCCCATGGGTAACATCCACTCAGGAAGCTCACGTGACTCCTGCTCCTGGGTCTATGCAGGGGAGCCAGGGTTCACTTTCACTCCTTTTATCCAAAAGGTGATGTGGAAATCTGACAAGTTCACAAGTGAAAACCATCTGAAATGCACATTTTTGTCAGGCTTGGCTGTGATTGTCATTACATTGCCAAGAAAGTTGACCTTTCAAGCAGCATCAGCAACACCTATTAGAAGAGCAAAGGTATTGGCAAGGCTGATGCCAAAAGATTTTTACTTTCATGTACTCATAGCTCTGTAGACTATTATTGTATAGTCTATTATTGTATTGTATAGTTATAGTTTCTTAAGCTAAGCCCGGTACTTCATTAGACAAACACATTGCTGAAATCCTATTCTAATCTTGCTTCTTCAGTGAATCAAGGCCATTCCACTTCCCCATGTATGTAGACATAAACAATGTGGGGCTAGAAGCAAGAGGGAGGCTTCTGTAGGGGGCTGAACCAAGAGGGGAATTACTTCTTAACTGTACTTCTAATTGGGGATTCTCATCAATTATGCTAATTTGCTAAACATATAAAAGTGCTGAAGCCCTATATCACATGTGCATTCTGCCATAAGTGTACCTGGAGGACCTTCAATAAACCATAACAGCTTTTTATCATTTTAATCTTGTTTGGCTTGTGATTTTAGGGCTGAAAAGGCATCAAGGCTGCAGGCAGCTTCTTATGGTACAGAGATAATGATATCAGCAAAATGCTGGGTTTTGTCAGTCACATTGAGACTCTGAATCTTGTGTGACCCTGCGCAGAGTAGCCAGCCCCCATGGGAAATGCCATGGGACAGCCTGTAAGGGAGCATAGGATCGATGACTGTGACATGCCAGGGGAAGGCCAGGAAAACAAGCTGAGTTTGGAAGCATTACCTATACTTGAAACATGAACTGACAACCTTCTCAGTCCTTGGCAAGCTTATTTCCTTTTGAGCATCAAAGTTGGGTGTTCTGTTATGTCATTTGTTAATCAGAACTCTTTCCTACAGGTCCCCTTCACAAAGGTATTGTCATAGGTTAGCAAGCGTAGTCCCGGAAGGGACGTCCTTGCTAAGGGGTGCTTACAGTTTCCTCTGGGAACTGATAGAACCTATCAACTGGCCAGTTTGAATATGGACAATTCTCTAAGCCACTTAAAGTTGTGACCACCTCTGTGATCCCCATTTAAGAATAGGCAAACTCCCCCTCCAAGCTCTCTCTCATTTCCAGCGCTGGGACAGGTGGCTGCAGGCCCTGAGTGGGGGCCAGCGGGCCCGGCCAGGCCCTGCTTGGGCCAGGCCGGGTCGGGCCACGGCCATCCTGGAGCCGATGGGCCTGTTCCAGCCATGGAACCCCCCCCCCACTGCCTTGCCGTGGGCAGTCGGAGCGGCTCGGCTCTCCCCCCTCTCCACTTCGATAAGAAAAATTCAACATTCCAGCTGCAAAGCTGCAAGGCCGAGGTGAGATTAACCCTTTTTATTGCTGTGAAGAGCTGAAAACCTGAGGGAAGAGAGAGAGGAGATGCTTAAAGCTGAAAGTCTGTTGTGAAGCTATGATATATCAGAGTATCCTGTTGTAATTTCATGAAGATATGGGGGGGTGGAGTGTTCAGCTCGTGAGCAAAAGCACCTGCGCTGAGATAGGCAGATGCTGACACAGCTGTAATTTCATGAGAAGTTTGGACAGGGAGAGATGAACCAGATGAGGACTTTTGCTCCAAATGGGAAAGGAGAAAACCTCAGTTCCTAGAGATGCTCCCAGAGATAGTCCTAACGATGAAGATGATGAAGACCCTTTGCTCCCAGGGAAGGAGAAGGGCCTCTGTTTTTGTTTCTGAACGGCTCAACCTTAAAATTGTACCCCAAAAAACTTCAAGAGTGGACCCTCGAAAGCAGTTGCAGGAAAAGCTGCAAGTCAGGGGAAAGGACTCACACGCAGGCAGAGAGACTCCTCTTCCTAAATGGACTGAACAATATTTGGAAGTGGGCGGCTGTCTCGTTGTGATAATGTTTTCATAGCACGAGCAAGAAGAGACTTCTCTTCCTAAATGGACTGAACAAGGTTATTATGGAAGTGGTAAACAGACTGAACATCTTAAGGGTTGTCTTTTCACATTGTCAGTGGGAGAAGGGAGGAAGGTGGGGGGAGGAGGAGAGTTCTGAAGGTGGTATAATTTTTTTTTTCTTCTTCTTCTTTTAGGTCTGTTAATAAACTTCTTTATATTCTTTCAAGTTTGGTGCCTGCTTTGCATTTCTCCTAATTCTTATCTCACAGCAGATAAACAGTAATGAGTATTTTGGACCAAACCACTACACTAAATTGGTGTTTCCGCCCGGGACAAACCGAACCCGCGACGGGTATGATGCAGCCACCTGCACAGCCACAACACACTGACAACACACCTGGTTATCACTCAACAGCATCTCTCTCAGGTAGCACTCTGGGGCTGTCACTATGGTCAATACAAAGGAAAAAGGCTTTCCTTGAACTATTATTAAGTGTTTGTCTAAGCGCCAGTGCAATATTAAATGTGTGCCTCAGGAAAAATCCTCTTTAACCACTGGTCTGGAGGAACGCTGTGTAAACGGGGGCTTCTCTCTATTTTCATCACCTCTATGAGGCACTGACCTTTTCATTATCAAGCAGGTGTTTGGTACTTATAACAGTACTGGAAACAAATGTAAAAAATAAACTGCTGGAGAATTTCAGAAAAACTGCACTGAGTTCTAATTAAGTCAAACTAATCAAAATGACGGTGTTTGCCTTAACATAACTTGTGCCTGTCTGTTTAAAATAGCTGCCTTCTGGGACAGGGTAGAGAAGGCAGAGCCAGAGCCACCTCACAGTGTGCAGGTAAAAGACAGGGATCCAGAGGCATGAGGTAGAACAAGGGGACCTTTGTTCACCTCAGAGTCAAACACTGGAGCAGGGCTCCAGAGCACCAGAGCAATCTCCATCCTTGTATAGTCAGAGCTCCCCTGGACAAGGTCTTGAGCAACCTGATGTATTAGTATTGCTCTGAGCAAGGGGTTGGACTAGGAGCCCCCAGATGTCTCTTCCCCCCTCAATTATTTTTCAGTTCTACAATTTTAAATAGAGTTGGGGAAAAAATTACTGAGAAAGAACATATTGATTCCTTCATTCCCTCTTCCCAAGATGCACCTGGACCTGGGCAATGGAAATTGACTGCTTCTCTCCAGAACAGGTTTGAGTCAAGTTGTGATGCCTTTATCTCTGGTCCTAGAATCACGAGCCAGACACAGTTAGGGTGATAAAAAGGGGCTACCTTTATATAAGGATCCTCAGGGGCACAATCCGCCAGGTGGAAAACGCCAAAGATGCACACACAGCGTAACACGTGTACAATTTTTATAGATTTAGCAAATCAGCATATCTGACAAGAGTCCCCAGTTAGAAGCATGCCTGGTGAAGTAATCCCCTCAGCTCTAGCACCTTCTAAATCCTCTCCCCTCAGATGAGGACTAAGCTCTGTTTATAAAAAATATGTCTTGAAGAGCTGGTCTCAACCTTGGTTTCTAAGGAGAACTAAGGTAGCATAGGGGTCCTGGAGTTTGTTTTGTCTTTCTACTTAGGAAAATCCTGAAGCTAAGTTACAGTAATAGACTACAAAGTTACAAATATATGTGTAAAGAATGCAGAGAATATATTAAAGAAGAAGGCAAAAATCGAGACGGCCTCATTTGAAAAACTATTTTCCACTCAAAATACCTTTATAAAATGTACACATGTGAGGATGGGAGAAGAAAGGGGACAGAACAAAGTCTGTATATTGCTAGCATTGAAGTAAGACTGATTAAATCCAGAGGACAGAAAAGGAAAGAATAAATCTTGGGGGAAAAATCTGGTAGAAATCTGAGAGCAGATTGATATTATCAAGAAAGCTGTTACAGGAGAGCTGTTAATAAAAGAGAAGATCTTTCTGGATTAGTTTTTATACAAGAAAAAAATTATTCCTCCTCTTACATTACTACAGCCAGGGTTTAGAGATGGACAAAATCATCTGTGAAATGCCAGTATTTTAAACTGGATTCTCAGAGTGAATTGGAACATTGCTCTTCTAGTGGAGCCTGCCTAAGGACCAGCCTAGAAATACCATCAGGTGCCTTTGAGTGGAGAGAAGGGTTTCTCAAGACTTTAAATGCCCCATTCTTTGAAAACAGGCTCCAAAATCCCATAGATCTTTTAGGAGGATTTTAAAGATGTTATTTTCTTGCTAGTCCCAAACACCACAAATTAAAATACACTCAAAAATCTGCTCCTATAGACACAAGCCCAAATACATGATGTAAAGAACACAACACACAGGAAACACATCCCTTTGATAAAACGTATTCCTTGAGGATAACACTGTCTTTCCAAAGATGAAGAAGTAAGTGCAACAACTACTGAGCTGGAGAACAACTGGGAAAAAGGGAAATGAAAAGAGCATGGAGCTTCAGCTTCACTTAAAAATAGTTTTAAAACTTCTGCTGATTCTGGCATGGAGGAATGACGACTTACTGCTTCTCAAAACAACAGAATGGAAACTTCAGCTCCAGTCAACAGCACATCAGAGATGTTTTTAAACGAAGCATGGTGGATTTCTAGCTTAGTTTTCCTGGGTTCTTCCTCCATTTTCTCTTCCAGCAATTTCTTCTTTTTCCTCTCCTCCTGTCAGTTGTCAGCACACAAGTGTGAATACAGCTACTGGCAGGTCTGATGAAAGGATAACTCTGAATAGTACAGGTACTTTATACAAACACAGTTCCTTTCCTATGCTTTCATTAAACAACAACAACAAAAAATCACTGTCTGACAGCAGAAGGATACACGAGCCTAGTCTTAAACCAGAGGTGGCAGCAAAATAAGACAAACTCCTTCCTCCCTGGAGTAACTCTGGCACATGGCTGCATAGCTCCTTTGGTGAAGGCAGTGTGTGCTCACTGTGTAACAACCACTGCTCACACACTCCAGGTAAAGAGCCTGACAAGCAGAGTCTGTTTGCCACATCCACCCAGCAATAGACCTCAGCTCACACAGATTTCAGGCACATCAAATAACTCTCAACATAAAAAGAAAGCAACTTTCAGCCCAGCTGAAATAATATAGCTCAATCCATCTCCTCTCCCCAGTATAATCTCGCTGAGAACAAACAAACAAAAAATAGCCAGGGAATCGATTTTCTCCTGCTTTTGCTTCTCCAGTGCTATTGTCCTTTTAGTAACACCTCTGGAGACATGAGCAGCACATTCCTTTTTCAGCAAGACCTCTTCAGAAATCAATAGCACCTATTCAAGGGATTTATTGCATGATTCTGCAAAATCCTTTCACGGTGGCTCGTATAGCTTGTTAGGGAAACTGTGTGCAGCATTATCTGTACAAGAGCTCTTCTGAGACTGAAGAAAGTAAGACAGTGAAGGGATAGTAGAAGAAGTACCACACAAATATGTAATGAATCAATGCAAGATTTTAAGATAACTTTGAGAATGACAGAAGGGGGAAAATTCTTGTTTCCTTGGCTTGGGGAAAGGCATTGACACTTAAAGGTAGGAGACCACTGCCACTTTATAAACCTGAGAACATTGTATTCTTTATTATTTTAAGTTCTGTGTCACTGTATCAGAGGAAGGATGCGAGAACACTAAGATTTCTGAACAATAGCTGTCATCAGCAAATTCTCACTGTGATGCAGCTGAAAGGGATGAAACTGGTAATAAAACATTTAACAATTTGCTCTACTGAAGAACGAAACATGACCCAAGCACAGCAAAACCCCAGGTGAGTCCCACTTAAAGCAGGCCTGTTAATCAGCTCCAGTTCTTGGGCCATGTGCAGCACTGGGAAATCTCGTCCCCAGAGCAGAGCTGTTCCTGCTCTGCCTTTGAGAGCACCCACAGCAGCTGCTGTTTAATGTTCACTCTGCAACTGGAGGATTCCACTGCTCTGAGCACAGTGGCTGTTTCAGGTTATCTTTCAGATCCAGCCAGGTGACACCACAGAACACAAGCACAGAGGTAGGTGCCATCCCTCATTGCTGTGAAGCAACACGAAGTGTTGAGCTGGGCCACACCAACCACAGGGCAGCCAGCAGGAACTGCTCCAGAGGAGAGGTGGCTTTGAACAAAATTTTTCCCTTTTTCCTCAAAACTCTCTTCCCCAGAAATCAAACACAACCAGAGAGTTCACAGAGAACTATTCAGGAGAGTGAAGTTCCAAATAACCTGACCTTTGAAACCCCCAAATTTAGGATTACCTCACACTGATAAGTGTGTTTGTTCTCTGCCAGTAAGATTTGTTTTCCCAAATGCAGTTTCCTTACAAACAAAACTGTGCAGTGGAGTGTGAGAGCATCCCAACTTTGCCACAGGTTTGTGACAGAGCTGCCCAAGTATTTCCCTATATAAGCTTCTGAAAGAAGACTGGAAAATCATTAAGCACAGGGAAAGCCAAACTTCCCACAAATAATCCACGAATAATCAAAGAGATTTCTTCCTACGTTGTTCCATTACGGTGACAGTTCCAGGCAGCTTCAGGAATACCAGAGAGTGAAAGCAGAGCAAGATGCTGTTGTTATAAATGGCTGGCTAACGATATTACTGCTTCCCACTAGAATGTTTTTCATTTTTAAACCAATTAATGTTATTCCCACTGATGCATGTGCATCACTAGATTGAATGGGTTTAAATCACAGTGTTTAAAAATAACTTGTAAAGAAAACAAGAAAAATGTGGTGTTTGTTTTTGGGGTGTTGGGTTTCCCAGCAAAGACAGAGAGACTAACCTATCCAACTCTCAGAAAGCTATTTAAACCTCTGGAGTGTAGGAATGACTGCCCTGTGAGCAGGGAGTTAGCAACAAGGATAAAGGGAATACTGTGCTTCCCTGTTTGCAAACACCCTGTGCTCTCCTGTGGGTGACTAAAGTGCTCAGGGTAAAGCTTTGGGAGAAAAGACATCAAAGTAGCCTCCTGCCTCAAAGACTTTTTACATGAAAGAAGTCATTTCAAGACATGCAACAACGTAAAATATAATATTAAGGCCATGTTTAAAGACTAACATATCTTGGGAAAATGGAAACCTAAACTCTCTCTCTCAAAAAAAAAAAGCCAATATAAGCAGAGAGAATGCAAGGCAAGTAATTTTCTGTCATGATCTTTCTAAACCAAAACAAGCTTTACAGCTGTGTGAAGGTTTTGATTAAGGCATAGGGAACAAAGTGAAGTGTTGTAGTGAAAGATTAGTTTCTTTGTGCTGTTATATTAATAACATTTTAAACTGTGCCTCACTGTGCACAGGCAATGATGCTTTGACAGAATCAAGCATGAAAATTTATTAGAGGCTTAGTAAAATGCCAGTCAAAACCAAAGTGACAAGATCTCAGTGACAGTCAGGAGATTCAGCTCATTGCTGAGTGTTGGTGAACAATAAAACCACAGCTTGAGATGGCAGGAAAAATATCCCAAACACCACAGAAACTGACACAGCCTGGAGAAAATCATTGAACAAAATACTACTGAAGAAGAGATCTGAAGGGGTAGTGAATGCTGAAGGTCTTGAGAACATTCGGGTCAGCAAAATTTACTGGTGACCACAGGAATTCTGATCTATGATGGTTCTGTGAAGCTCAGGAAATGATCAGTGTTCTGATCCAGGCATTGGCAATGGGTGGGAAAGGAAAATCTGCTCATAGACATATCCAGATTCTGAAGTCCTCTCCTTGGATGGAGAGCAGCAAACCCAGGCCCCATCAGCTTTGTATTCTCGAAACCTGAATTCACGTGATGGGGCCGGCACTTGGAAAATGGAAGGGCTGAGACATGATTGTGTGCCCTGACCCTGTGACAATTCACTGGTCAGTGTGGGGGAAAGAGTCCTTCACAGGGCTCCACAGGGGTTACTCATGGCCTTACATCCCTGTTAAAGGCAGCTCTGAAACATCTCCCAGGTACTGACTCTATGCTCAGCCCAGAAGTGAGGGTTTTCATCTTCCCTGCCTGAGAAGACGCTGGAGATGGAAGAGAGTAATCTGGCTAAATACTCTCCTAAAAGACAGGGGACCAGTCCCAGGGACAATCTAAAGCTGCATGCTGATAATAAATACAGCTTTTGTAAACTCTACAGAAAACACCTGTCAAAAACTTGAATTGAAGCAATGACAGCCAGTGCAGGGATCCAGTGCCAATAGGATGTTCACTGCAGAGCTTTGGCACTCTTACCGAAAAACATCTGCTTCCATGGGAGGGTTCACTTTGAGACACTGAAACAAAAATCCCAGCAAACCTCTTTTTCAGGCCTGTGACGTGCGTTCCAGCCCCTCACAACCCTGACACCAAACCTAACTGGTCAGGAACAAAACACAGACATCATTCTCTCCTTTAGCAAAGCACACCACATTTATCAGATACTAACAGCTCTGCTCTTCTCCTGGATTTATTTTGTAAAATGTCACCTTTCCAGATTGCACCAAACACAAAGCATGAACAGTACCCTGCAGGTCTACAAAAGACAACATTATTTTTCTAAAGAATACAAGATTACAAATGTATTATAAAACAACCAGACATCATTAATAAATGTTACAGTTATTCCAAGATTGTTTTCAAGCAGAAGAGAACACGTGACTTGCCAGGGTTTCCTAAAGATACTCAGTTAACATTAAGTTGTTCACATGAAAGAAACAAAAACTTGTCAGTTAACTGGAGTTCCTCAGAGAAACTGGGATGCTGAAACCATCACATCATTTTTGATGCCTGAAGAGCTGATGGGTTACTATGTCATTTCCCAGGTCAAATGCTAAACCTAGATGATGTCTTTTCCCTCCTCAGCTGCCTCACCTCTTGTACAACCATGGCAGGTTGCAAGCATCCTACATTGCCAAAAAAAACCAAAGACTAAACAATTTTCACACAATGCACCTTACTAAGTGCTTAAATCATTTTTTTATAAAAAGCTACTCCTAAAATACTCTGATGAGCAAAGCATGCCCAAGATCTGTTGACTTGGCTCTAAATATAAGTGAATTCTGTATCAAAGCTTGAGCTGGCACAGTGCAGCAACTGTGGAAATAGGAACACTTGCTAAATTTTAACCTTCAGCTTAACTATCTAAGGAAAATTTAATGTATACATCATGAAGACAATATCTTGCACTAATCATTATCCTCTCTTCCTCCTTTTTCAGTGTTCACACCATGATCTTAAAGATCTTTTCCAACCTCAACAATTCTATGATATTCAGCAGTCTTGGTATTGACCAACTCAAGAGAACTGTATTGAGGAGGACAAGTAAATAATTAAAAGAACAACCAACAGAAAAAGCAATACATGATATGATAAAGGATTTGAGATATTTGGCATATTTTCTGGAAGAATTTAAGCCTCAATTTGTAAAAGACTCTTCAATTTTAAAAGTCACATAAATGCACACAGCTCCTCTAGGTTTGTGTGAAGATAAAAGGAAAGTTCAACTCCCAAAAATAAAGTAAACCCTTTTTTTGTTTTCTGATCCAAGTATTTCCTTCCTTTCTGAACATTTCAGAGAGCTTTGGGTCCAAGGACACATTGAACTGTTACCCAAGAAAGAAGGTATCAAACATGATTCTGATAGATTGTCTGCCTTGAATAAAAAAGCATTTGCTGACTACCTAACTATTAAGACAGGTTCTGCAATTAAAGCAACCACATCTCTTTGAACTATGCTTTCATTAGTTTGGATGAGTTTATTCTAGAAGCTACAGCCATTACACTTGGCTTAATTTGTTTTAGCAAGAGAAAAAGCCTCATCACTTTTTCACAGGTGTTTTATTTAATTTTGATCAATTGTCATTCAGGTGTCTGCACTGGCAGCAATTCCAACAAGGAGCTCCAGTTAGCAATGACCATGAAAACTCCCTTTCCTCTTCAAACAGGGAACTTTGTGGGAAGCTGGGATCAGGAAAGAACCAAAATCTGCCTCAATAGTTCTTGGAAATTACCTTGCCCCTGCACATTTTAGAAGAAATGCAGTGATATGTCTTCAGCATAATTCAGGAAAATAGGAAAAAAGAATACAAGGACTCTTATTTTGGAAATAAGAGTTTCAATGGAATTCCCCTTTTAAATTAAGGTTTGGTGCCTTTAATGGAATCCATAAATTAGAAGGAAGCTGCCATTCCAAGCTTAGCCCCAGCACTGAGGATTGTACAGAGCAGTCACATGGGCCAAGCAGGAGAAACACCCACTACTGTAATTAGGAACAATAGGTTTTACAACTTTCTCTTTTTTCACCAAAGCACCAGTTCATTTGTTCAAGTTTAATCGTTTATTATACCTTTAATTGTAACAGTTATTCCCATACCACTTTAACTTCAGGAAATTATCTCCTATGATGGGTGACTGAAATATTTAGTCACAGAGAAAACACTGGCTGAATGAGATTTGGGAATTTATTGCTGTGTAAATGAGGTCATGAAAGCCTCAAGAGCTCCCTGCAGGATGACTTTATAGTAGAACTGCAATTTTGGAATATGCATGCGGGTGATAATTCTGAAGCCACAGAACATTAGACCCAAAACACTGGGATTGTGATGGAAGAATCTGCTGAATTTACCAGAAGATAAACAGAAATAAACTGCATGCATATTGGTGTAATTACTCAAGATACCAAGAGAACATATTTTTGAAAAACATTATGATGGAAATGTTTATCTTAACATGTGGATATTTATAAAGGAACATTTGAACAGCCTTCTTCAGACACCAACTTTTAATACAGTAAAGCTTCAGGGTTGCTTTTCCATCTCTGAAAGCGAGCTGAAGCACAGGTGGTGATCCCACATAAAGCGTGAACTCACAATTATAAAAATGTTCTGCTTTTGCCATTGCTAAAGAGTCACAGAAATTGATTTCTCAGGCTAATAAATCTCAGCACAAGAAATGCATGCAGAAAGCTACAGAAGGGATGTGGATTTGTGGGCTATCCCAAGCAGAGAGCGCTCCAGACAGGCTCCTAGAGGTGCTTTACATGAAGAATACCCCTATAACATCCCATTTCCTCCACTGCAGGCAGCACTGCTTCTGAGACTCTAAGAGCCTGAAGGAACATTTCCCAAAGCTACAAAGGACTGTTCCAGGCAGAGCAGCTAAGCCCCTTTGTATGTGAACATGTATTTTTTCCCTTCCATCAATATGATGAGCCTTGATCCCATAATTATTTACACTTGCAAGGAAAAGCACACAGACTTTCACTGTGAACCTTCCTTACGGAATCACTGCCACCTCTTTGCTGCTCAAGAAGGAATGGACCCCAACTGCATAAAGCCTCTGCAGGGAAAGTTCATCTTTATTGCCTGTCAGTAGGCCTCAAATGCCAGCTAAATTTACCTTTCAACCCCACCCAGATATATCTGTGACAACTTCTGCATCATCCTAATCAAGTCACGCTCCATGAAGATGGAAGTGATTGACTCTTTTCAAATCAAATCCAGGCATTGTTCCCTTTCACTTAGTAAGCTCCCACTCCTTCCAAATGGGGCAATATCTCAAAAAAAAAAAAAAAAAAAAAAAAAGCAGAGAAGGATATAGAAATAAAGGATAAAAGCAATATGGATAAGGAAGAATTGAGAGGAAAAAAATGGCAGCAGACAACAAGGCACAAATATACACCTTCAAATTCCAAGCTGCATGTTCTGACTGGACAGGAGCTCACTCCTGAGCTCCTGATGCTCTGCTCAGTCTCTCTCTCTCTCATAAACATTTCCTGGTGCTCATTTGTGCAAGCACACCGAAGGGCCACCCACACTGCCCTGTGAGAGCAGGCAAACACAGATGACGCGGTGCCCTTCCAAAGCAACACAGCAGCAAATGCTGGGTGACAGGAAGGGACTAATACAGGCTTGAACTACCTGGAGTAAGTCAAGGACTACAAGGAGAAAACCAAGGGAGCTCTAAATGCTGTCCTCAGCTCCCCGGTGGAGCAGACGGAGGCAGACTTCCCTCGGGGTAGGGCAGGGGATTAATTGTAGGAAAGGAATTTGTGGTTTGAGCATAAGGGGGGAAAAACCCCTCCACTGGGGGCACAGGAACTCCAGGGCCATAGAGGAGTATCCAACCCTGGAAATATTCAAAACTCAGCTGGATAGAGCCCAGAACAAGCCAGTCTACACCTGAAATTAGCTCTGCTCTGAGAAAGAGCAGGAACTTCATGATCTTCAGAGATCACTTTGATTTTGTGACCTGACTGAGGTACTTTGGACCCATGACGGAGGGCTGGCCCCAGTATTTTCTATGTGCTACGTGCAAGTGGAGGTGGAGGGAACAAACACCTTCTTTCAGGACAAAAAAAATGGTCTTTCCTGAATCACCATCAGGTTTGTACATCTCTCTCCTGTTTCTCTCTCCTTCTCCCCTTCTCTCATGCCCACAGTAAGGAAATTAGTTTGTCTCTCAACATCTAGATGGTTTTCGTGCCCTGGGGGGGGAATGAAATTCCAACGAATTACTCTTAATTCTTTGTCTCTCTCTAGCTGAAAGAAATGTTATTGCAATAAAGACCTGTTCATGTGCCTATTAGTCAAGATGCACAAGGTCACTGAATGAAGTAAACCAGTGACTGAGGGACAAAAACTCTGTATTCTGCTGCTGCTGTTTCCTTGCTTGCAAATGAGTCAGCAAAGACGACCAATTATTGTTATGTGAAATCAATGACAATCTCCTAACAGGCAGAAAAAAAATTTCACAAAAGAATATGAGACACTAACACAAATAAAGGATAAGAGAGATCCTGAGAATACAACTGATACAAATCTCAGTTACACAAAGGACTTTTTAACTACCAAATAAACTGAAAGCTAGACTCAATGTCTACAATCAGCCAAGAGGGGCCCAGGTCTTGGCCTTGCGTTGCTGCAGACTGGCTGCCACATCTTCAGCTGCTGCTGAATGTGCTGGAGCAATTTCCATGGAACCCCAGATCTTTTAATGCCCACCAATGTAGTAGCAATGCTGGCAATCCCCAGATTTTCCAGAAATACAAAGTTGACACTGAAATAAAATGCTTTGTAACTATTTCTTTATCAGGAAAATCCCCAGTGATATTCTAAAGGACAAAAATGAGGTAATCTTAATTCAGTGGCATCTTTCCTTCTCCCTCACATTCTCACTTCCAGTTAAGTGTTTCCTGAAAAATCTACAAATCCTTTAAGTCCAAGGAAAAAACATAAGGACTTTCCAGTCTATAAACCAAATGTGGTTGTGGTCAATTTATCTCCTTCTAGGCATCTTACTCAGGAAGAGATACATGATATTAAGGACAAAAGCTGAAAACTGAAAGTTCAGGGAAGCAAGTTTTTAACACGACTAGCAATTAGCCCGAGCTGCTCACTGTTAAAGGATGAGTGAGGTCAACAGCTTTGCCAGATCTAAAAGGAGGATTAGCCATTCATACAGGCACTAAGAATTTCCATGGTTCATCTGACATCATTAGCATTTATAAAATACATTAATCTTTGCATTTCAGGTATGACACAGCCACTCGCTGCCAAGGGTTGAGAAGGAGTTCGATGGCCCTGAATACCAGAGATACTGAACTCATGGCCCAACTTCTTCTCCTAATTCCAGTACCAAAACAAACCACCTTTCTGAAGGAAAAAACTTCTGAAGAAGTTTGTTTCTGTGAGAGTTGTACCTTGATGGGCTGGAAGAGGGCTTGGGAGTGTAAGCAAGAGATACCAACAGCAGTCAAAGGGGAAAAGGTACATGCAAAATACCCAAATGACTGTGTGCACTCAGACAGAGGAAGGTGACAATAAATTACCATTGACAGTCATTCTAACTTGTTTTCAAAAAAGGCAAGTTACAAAAGTGACATGGAAACCTCCTTACCAAGGACACCAGAGGACCAGACTGTTGTTCACACTGAGAGACAGAGTAAGAGGCTTTCCAGAATAAACCAACAACAGACACCCCATGAGTGAACTGAATTAACATAATCTTCAAAATCCTTGGAATACATTAGAGACATCTAGGAGGTGACAAAAAGGAAATTGAAAATGAAAATTGAGCTGTAACACAAGGAGACAAGCATTTATCACTCATATAGAACAATAATGTGATGCCTTTCAAGTCAGGAGGAAAGGTAGAAAATACATTTTCCACAATTAGCAGCAAATGCCACCACACTGGCACCCATATAGCACACAAAAAGGTAACTTCCATACTAAACTGTCCAAAAAGGAGAATAAACCCAACAAACCTCATTTTTCTAGCATCCAAGACCACTAACAAAATTCTCTAGACCTGCATCTGCCTGACAGCGGGGAGATTTCAGCAAAAGGGCTGGTCACATTTACTAACAGAAAAACAGCTGCAAAAAAAAAAAAGAGCCATGGCAAAACAAGGCTTGTTTCTTAAGTCAGAACAGTGACATTAAATCTCCTCACTGAGGAAACACACCGCTTCTCAAATAAAATCACCCAAAATGGAATGAGATTGAAAGGGCTGAGCCTGGAGAGAAAGGTTCATGCATTGTTCAGCATGACATGCACATATGCCATCCTTGGATCTGACCCCAGTTTTGGTGTAAATGGCAATTTTGGGCTGAAGCCACCCACAAGAAGGGCCAGGAAGCCCTCTGGTCCATTCTAGGGCTGGGCTGAGGAGGAAATTAAATGAGAAACTCTTACATCACTTTGAGGTGATTCCCAAGTTACAGCTTAAAACATGCAAGAAAAAGTGGCATCCAGCTTAGCAAGAAATAACCAGTATGAACAAACAAACTAAAAATGAACACCAGCAACATCATCTCCAGACACACTTCGGAAAGCAAAAGAATTCAAGGCAGGAGTCAGTCTGTCAATCTACACATCTCATTACTGATGCAAAACATCAGCTTTTGCCAACAAATAATGGCATCTGTTACTAAGGCGGAGAAAGCCCAGGAATTCACCGTGAAAATTTTCCTTGCAGCACGATTATACAGTGTTTGTGGCCTGGTCTGAAGTCCTGCTGAGTCAGCCAGCCCCTTCCCTTTGGACAGAGCAGCTCCCTCTGTGCAGATCCCTGCCCTGAGACAGAGGGGAGGGAGAGCAAACTCACTATTTGTGGCCATTTACAACGAAGTTTACAAAGCACCTGATAAATACTTCCAGCATTGTGCTACAATTCACTTTATATCTGTCACAGCTACTGCCTGAGGCTCTCCCACAGCACTGCTGGCTGAATCCAAATGGCCAGGGACTCCCCAGGATAGAGGGAAAGGGCAGAACCAGGCAACAGGACAGTGCTGGGTAGGTCAGAAAATGGAGGTAGGAAGAAAATTGATGACTCTGGAATTATATTCCCTTACTCCATTTGCACCTAAAATCTGAGCTATGCTCAGATTTAAAATATAAATATATCCTTCTAAGAAATCAAATTGTAGAATCATGGTCCTACAATCCCAGAGGGTTGGGGCTGGAAGGGATGTTAAAGACCAAAACCTTCCCACCCCCTGCCATGGGCAGGGACACCTTCCACTGTCCCAGGCTGCTCCAAGCCCCAATGTCCAGCCTGGCCTTGGGCACTGCCAGGGATCCAGGGGCAGCCCCAGCTGCTCTGGGCACCCTGTGCCAGGGCCTGCCCACCCTCCCAGGGAACAATTCCTTCCCAATATCCCATCCATCCCTGCCCTCTGGCAGTGGGAAGCCATTCCCTGTGTCCTGGCCCTCCATCCCCTTACTGTAAACAGTCTCTCTCCATCTTTCTTGCAGGCTCTCTTAAGGTATGTGATTATTATTTATACCTGAACACTCAAAAAAGCTGGAAATCTACTGGAAATAGGTGCAAAATGGAATTTTATCATTGATTCCAAGACTTACAACAACCTCTTACCAGTAAGGTTGCTCACAAAAATATAAATAAAAAACACTGGCATGTATGTTAAACCCATGTAAAAAATGTTTCTATCTAAAAACTTAAATATTAAAATAACCTACCTATTATAGGACAGATACTTTATGCAAATAACTGCACGGATTAAATCTTGAATTGAAATAATATTCAGAATTCAGAAGTTACCAAATGTTTAAAAACAAGTTACATAGAAATTTTCAATGCAGTTCACATATCTTCTTTCCAAATGCAGGCAGTATCAAAGACACAGGAAATCATGCACTTTTAAAATTACCTACTTCCTAAAGATCTTTCTTCTCCAAGTCAAATAATTAGAGGCTGGCTAATCTTCAGAAACAAAAAATACTTCTAATCTTACATCCAACTACTTAGGGTAAAAACTGATAATGTTATGTATTTATATTCCTTTAGTTGTTTTTCTCAGAACAAAAGGATTTCATAATTCAATAAGTAATATCAAAAAGCATATGAGAAGATCTGCAGTATAATACAAAATACACAAGAGGCTGAAGTGGCTGTAAGCAATAAAAGGGAGATTCTATCTGGGGAAGTGGCAAAATAGGCATCTTATGGTGGGCTTCATCTCTTCTGATGTTAGATTAACTCAGTGTGGGGGTCTACATCTGTATCAGTGTTTTGGAGACACTGTATAGTCAGTGGTACAGGTGGTTTGGTTTGTTTGTTTTGTTATGCTTTGTTTTAAAAACCAAACAAAACAACAAAAACATATCACCCTTGTAAGCTGATTCAAACTCTTGTCTGGGGTTTTTGCATGAACCAACAGGAGCTGCAGAACCTGGCAGCATTATCACTTACAGTCACTTATAAACTGTACCTTTAGATTGTATTAACAGGAACGTAGAAAAGGCTGGTCTATAGAATGCAGCCCCTGCACCACTCCACATTCTACACAAGTCAGAATTTATCCTCAGTCACTGTTTGCACTAAAACAAAACCTTCCAAAAGATTTGTTCCACAAATTTCCTTCCCTACAGTTACTGATTTATCTGCACAATGGAGCAGGCCCTTTATCAACTGTGTGATCACTTACAGGTTAATTACGAAGTAACCTAAAATGAAATCCTTTTAATTTCTTTGCATACAAGACACTTTCCTTTATTGCTCAGCAAAGATTTATGAACCATTGCAAGAAAAAATCATTATTATAGTAATTAGGAATCCCCTATGGATTAAAATCTCTGGAACACCCTGTAATCCTTTTGCAAGCTAAACAAGTTTTCATTGTGTTGCATTTGTATTTTGACTCTTAGGCAGGAAGAGAAACCCTTAATCTCCTTGTGCCCCAGGGATCCATCGTTGTATCCTGATACTTAGAATGGGCTCAATCTGCCTAAGCATTTTAAAATGTATTAGGGAATAATCTGATCCTGAATCCAGACTTCTCTTCACTGTTATTTGCAGTCAGCATTGGCAGGATAAATCCACATACATCCTCCACCAAAGAACATCCAGGGACAGCGCTCTTGCCCGTCCCCAGACACGATTACACTGAAGTTGTTTAGGGTTCCTTGGATCACCGGTGAGTCCCCTCACAATATACATTTCCCATTCTCTGCTCCAAATGTGCAACTCTTCTTCAGGTCAGTTTTCCCACTGTATGACAAGAGGAAGAGTCTGCTAAGAAAAACTTTTGTGTGGTTCAATAGTTGAAAGCATCTTTTAAAATTTATTATATGCCATAGACTGTATGGCAACACTTTGCACATAGAGACGGTGATGCTTTATTTACACCAACCAGTATTCAAGCTTATTCCTGGGACAGCTTCCTCCCTGGGACAGCTGGGGGGTTCTTTTCACAAACTGTTATCTACAGAGTAGAGTTGGAATTTAACTTAAATGGTTAACTCAAATTCAGGTATGGGCCATGAGAAGTCACTGTGTAGATGAAGCCAGTACTTAATTCTAGAAGCTTAAGAGCACATCCCAACAGAGGCCAAATGCAATCCAGCTCCATGGCAGTCTGCCCAAGGACAGAGCAGCCAGGAACTCAGTGATTCCCTGGATTTCTGCATCTCTTACACTGTGGGAAGGGGCTTTTCATATGCACCCACTCTCTTCAGACTGCTGGACCTTTTGGCTGGAGGTGTGGTCACATCACAACCCCCTGGGAAAGGGTGGGAAGAGCAAAGATCAGCCTGGTTGTCCCAACAGACCTTACATTAGATGAAGAATAAAAGCAGGGGAACTTCAGCTTCTAGCAGGAAATGTGATTACAGCATAACACCTAATAATCATCCTTGCTATTGGAAAACTCTCAAAAGAAGCAGCTTTCCTAGGATTTCTGAGTCAGGTCATTTCCCAGTGTCCCTGTGCATGATACTACAGGAATAATAACATCTTCTGACCATTTAATTTTGTTCCACTGTCCTTTAAGCATTTAGAGAAGATGCAAACAAAATGACATTTAACTGCTTCCTATGAAGGAGACATTTTTGTTCTCAGCTCCCAAAATGCTGGCACCAGTAAGACTGACCCAGGAAGTCTGTGCAGCACTGGCTGTGTATCTGTTCAGTGGCACCATGCTGCATCATGTCAGTGAAACAGCTTCAAAAAGACCCCTCCTAGGCCCCAGTCTCAGTGTCTGATACACGTGGTGGGTTTTTCTGGCTCTCAGCTGAAGCCATACATATGTATCCGAGAATTTAAGAGCAAGAGCAGATCAAAAGAACAGGTTTGAGAAGCGTCCTGGGAAAGTGATACAAAAGAGAGAGTAAAACAAACCAAACATCATCAGCTGGATACCTTTGTTTATGTGGTGTAAATGCAGAGAAATCCCCAAACCAACAGGTACCCACGTGGAGAGGAGAGCTTGAGGACTACAAGGGAAGCTCCTTAAATAGTAAGTGCTTAACTGAAGCGACAGGAAGCGCCAGAGCACATTAAACAAGGTTCAGGTGTATAAAGGACAAGAAGAACCTTAATAAAAACAGATTCACATGGATATAAAGCAATTGTACTAAGGAGGTGAATGAGTACAATACTCAGTGTCTGCAAACAAGCCACGGCTACAGCAGAAAAGCAGTTAACTCTTCCTACCTGAAAGACTCCCACCTGCAAACACCATCGATGAAGCACCTGCAACCAAGAAAAAGGACCTGAAACACTTCACCCCCCACCCACCGGGGTTTCTCACACACCTTCCCCCCCACACCAGGCTAATTGACCCCAGCAGAACTGCCTCCTAAAAGTGTAATAAGAGCCATGATCTCTCAGCCTCCTTCTTAGGTTTCCCAGAAACAAACCTCATTTATTGGTGAGTGACATGTAAATGTAGGAAAATGGTTTTATAAAATACAGGAGATGCACCAAAACAAATGGTTGAGGTGTCCATTACATAAAATCATAGAATACTGCTTAATAATTAATTTAATAACAAACAGAAATAGTTAATAGTGGCTCAAGTCACACCTATAATTTTTGCTCTTATTCCAGTCAGACACTAACTTTAAGTGTACTACACTTAAAAAAATCCTAACAGCCATTTACATTTTGCTCTGTCATTAACTAATCCTGTTTACTTAAAAAGGCTTTGGAGAATGCTATCATTTGCCTGTGATGGAGTGGTCAGCCATCTGAACAGAATCCATTAACAATCTGATGAAGCACAAAAGGCTGCAAGTGTTCCTCAGCCATCACTCTGAACTGTGCAGCAAGATGTAAAATAGATCCAGCAGCAGCAACACCCTGGCAGGAACAAGAGCTTAATGAAAATACAAACTCTGTACTAGGTATTACAATGAATAATCCAGAATTACAAAGTATGACAAACATAGTGCGAAAAACACGTTCAACATCCACTTCAGCCCTTTACTTTGGTGATGTGTGACTTTCCGTATTAAGTAGAACTAATAACTAATACAGTAGTCATGTCACACCGGGATTCCGTGAAAATTTTCATTAAAAATGGAAAGGGCCCCAAAACATAATAACCAAAGAGCAATTAAAGCTACTTGATTAACTTATTTTCCATTTACAACTGAAATTAGTCTCAGAAGCTTAGGGTTGTAACACATGCGCTCTTGGAAATTCTATTCCTGGAGGAAGTTGTTAGTTAGGCTGTTGCCTCCTTCTGTGGTTTTGATGGTGAATTTCTCGACAAGAGATTTCCAGCTCCCTGGTAATTGTACTAAAACCCTTTGCTTCCTCTCCTCTCCATCTCTTGCCTCTGCTCCTTGTCTACTCTCCCTTTTCTCTCTGACACCTCCTGTCTCTCAAACAGACTGAGCATCAGGCCAGGAAAAGTAACCACAATGTTCTAGGATTAGGGAGAAGGCAGAGGGTACCCAAGTGTCAGCCAGAAAACACCAATTCAGCCCTGGCTCATGGCCAGGAGGGAAGGCCAGGCTGGACCACAGTACCAGCAGAGCAACCAAGAGAAATACAACAGAACTTCACAGCAGTGAAATGATGCACCAATTTCTGGTTTATTCAGTGCTTGGATTGGGGTGAAAAAACAGATGCTTCCTATCCTTCTTCACCTTCCAATTTTAATGCTGTCATAGCCACCAGAGTACAGTGTAAGAGCTGTGTGCAATAGAATAGACAAGTCTCATGTTCCAACAGCCAAATGTATTTTCCATGCAAATCTCACGTCTGTCAAAAATATAAGTCCACAAATCAAATATTTACAGTTATTCTCTTCTCCCTGTGCTTTGTCTATGTACAGGAATTCTCATGAGGCTGTTATGCAGCATCAAGGGGTTTTGTACCTGGTGTACACTCTTCTGTGCGGCACAAACAACAAACTTCCCTGAACTGCTGCAAGGGGTTTAGTGCCACCAGATCTATGGAACACCTGCTGTCAGATTTGATTGGACTCTGCTTCCCTCCTAAAATACACTCTCTGGGCGCCAGGTTGGCCAAACCACAGCTAGAGGCACTTCCTTAAAAATCAGGTTCTTTACACTGAGTTCTTTGTAATGGTTGAGGAGGTTCCCTGTTCCATTTAACCCAAATTCAGAGGGACAGTACAGTGGCTGCACCCCAGCTGGGCCACTCCACCAACACAGGAACCAGCACAGCAGTGGTCTGACCACCATGAAACGAGTACACCTAAAGGCTTCCCAATCTCTCAAGACAGACAGATACTGATTTAAAAAAATACCACACAACACAGGAGTTTGAGCCTTATCCACCTGAAAGGCACAAAATGATTTTCAGTCATGTCTTCCAAAACAAACAATATAGCCATTTTATTTCCACCTTTCCTCAAGAGGTACAATCAGTCCACACAAACATGCAGATACAAATAAAAGAACTCCTCTTTGCTCACCTCAGCATTCAAACTGCCATATCAAAAGGAGGTTGAAACTTGCTACACTGGCCATAGATCAGAAATTTTCAAATTTTTGGTGAGAACACTGTGAAGTGTTTTCCACAACCACTCTTCACAAACCACTCACTAGCATCATCAAGTTTTCACGAAAATAACAAGAAATTGTTTTCCCCTGAGACGCAGCTTTCAATTGCTCTGTACTGTCTCGATGACGTCCTCTGGGAATGATTGTCTTTAGTGGTTAGAATAATATAGAAGGGGTGGTCAATATGGGTGCCAAAATGTATGCAATCAAGTAATCAGCCTTATTTTTCAAAAAGCTATGTACCAACAGCTCATTTTGAAGTTACTTGTGAAAAATGTGGCAATTTAAGGTCATAGCAATGAAAAAAAGTCCGTTTACTCCCATAGAAACAGAATAAGTCTTTATTTAACTACACGTTTTTTAACATTGTGACTGAACATTGTTATCTGTGACTGAATATTGTTATCCCCTGGTAAAAAAAGTATTTAAAGCACTATTAAATGTATTTTCCAGAAGTTTTTCTTTTTTAACAGACATTTTAAAGAGCATGCAGTCATTTTAAAGTGTGTCGACTATGCAATCAGTAGTACTCAACAGCGAGCTTTTTAATTTTAATTTACTTAAAAGGGCAGTTTGCCTCCTCTTTACAGATGAAGTACATGTATTTTTCATTTCACTTGTACCAAAATGACTTTCCAGCTCCTTCATGTCTTTACTTCCACAAGTCCTACTGCACCAGCCTAATATCAAGCAAGAGCCACTGTTGTCTCTTGACCGTTTAAAAGCCACAAGATTACAGCAGTGCATGTAACCTGCAAGCACCATGGCTGGCACACAGGATCCTCTCAGCTGCAGAGGACCTTGGCAAGAGAACGTGCAGGGAGAATTTGAAACGGGCTGATAAACTGTCTGCACATCCCCACTTCCATTTAATCTCATCTTCTGCTTTTCCAAACATATTATCAATGGTTCCATACTATCCAAATCTACTGAGGGGATTTGTTGAAAGAATGAGGGTTGCAGTACAGTCCAAGAAAATAACAAATATTCAGTTAACCCAAAGTGTCCAAGACAGAGGATATAAAACATGTATGGCACTTGAATGCCTTCACAGCTCCCCCTGCCACTGTACCAGTTGTTCTCTGACACTGCAGGACTCCAGGATCTTGTGCCTTCATATCCTACTCATAAGACAGAAAGTAGCCCCTCAGTCTCAGAATCCTGCCAGAACAGGTTATGACACAGAAGTGTGTAAAACAATATAATTTGGCAATAAAATACTACCTATTAATTTCCTACCAAAGACAGAATTCCATGTACTAAGGTACGACTGGAGGAATAAATCTCCAGAGCTGTTTAAGATAAAATAATTAAAAGTCTTTAGGTATCTCTGCCAGATTCCTCAGTCTCATTAATCCACAGGCAATATAAATTTGAAAATAAGCTTCCTCTAATAATTTTTACAATTGTGAGTGCTGCAGATCATGTGAAGCATTCAGAGCTTCACAAGCCACAGCGAGAGACAGAGTCCAAAAGCACAACATCTGCTGGTGGCCCAGGTGACTCTGCTTCACCTGCCAGCTTTACACCAGACCCAACAGGACTTACCCAGCTGGCTCTGATCCTTCAACTGCCCCCTCATCTCGGGGAGATAAGGCTCCCAAAGGCTGTGTGTTTTCCTAGGCTCTTCCCAAGAACAAAGCAGGAAGGCAGACTGTGGATGTGGGGGGAGATGGAAACATCCATCAAGCTTCAGCTTCTTGCCCAGAACAGATCTTTGGTGAGGAAGGAGGACAGAGAGGCCACTGGGAATTATCTTCCTTCTTTAATACCTCTTCTGAAAGGTTCTGCCTGAGCTGCTTCTAAAGAGTTACTCAGAGGATGAGGGAGAAAAGAAAAAGGTATTGACTGGAAAGGCACCAGTGCAAGATCCCCTGTGTGATTTTAAACTGGGAGCTCGGTTATATGGAAAATAAGGCTCCTTTAGAGAAAGTGGGGCTCTGCCAGGGGAACCCCTAAGACAAACCTGTCCCTAAGCCTGTTAGGACATGCCATGAAACACTGCCATTCTGAAACATGAGGGAATTTTCAAGGAGCCCAGCAGAAACAGACTTTCTATGGTGGCTAGCCTGGCTGTTATTCTCTCTAGCAGCAGAGCCAGCCAAATTAACATTGCTAGCGGTGTATTCCTCAGAAGAAGCACTTGGCTCAGAGTATTTTGCTATTTGAAATATATATGGGCTTCAGTAAGTTTTTAATGAACATATTTGGGCCAACTCTTGAGACAAGCTGAATATTTTTGCCCAGCAACTGCAATTAAAATTCAATCCATGTGGTTGATGGATGTGCTATCCATTTCTGCTCCTTGATGACTGACGGAGCTCCTGAAGAAACCTACCAGTCAGGCAGACAAAGAGGTCTGGAAACTGGTAGTACCTTCTTTGGTTTCAGCCCAGCCACTGATGTTCAGAATTTATGGCTTGGAGGTTTTCCTTCAGCTCTAATAACATAACTCAAGCAGGCATTTGTTGGCTGTTGCCATAGTGACAGCAGGCAGGGAATGTTCCAACAGCTCAGTGCTTGGCACAACGTCACCTCTTTAGCTTGCTAACAAATGTCTGATTAAACATTCATGTTCCCCCAGACATCCAATCCATATGGATGACTGACTTCATAAACACTTGACCCAAATCCTGCTTCGTTACGTGGGTGAGGTAAGAGTGAGATGGTGGGGAAGGACCTGTCACAGCACAGCTTTGCTGCTACCAGGCACAGTTCTTATTTGGAAACTAAATGAACAGCAGCCATGGGATCAAGCTCTTCTATCTGCATGTACTACTCGAGTGACATGTGTCTTAGCGTCTTCATGATATTCACAGCCAGCCACAAAAGGGTGCTGAAATCACCACAGATCGCAGGGAAAGTGTCTTTTGGAAAGAGTCGTAACATTTGCCTTGACTTTCAATGGGGTCTCTGTCCCTCACTGATCTCCTGCTCCACAAGAGATTAAGATCTTTCTCTTCTGGAGCTGCCAGAACAGGTGCTGCTTCTCCACTTTGAACAGTTCACATAAAGGGATCCTCCTCATCCTCTTCCTGTTTACTCTAACACAAATCCTCCCACTGTCCCTCCAAGGATTACACACCCATTTCCTTCCCCATCCCTGTACACTGCTGCAGCGTTCTGTGGGAGAGGGACAAAAGCTTTGGCCAGGGAAGTGGAATGCCAAGTACAAGATGTTGCCCCTCTCTGCCTCCCAGGCTGGAATGAGGATGCCATGCAGGTACTTCCGAGGAACACAAATTTGTATGCTGGAAACTGGGGCTTCAGCTGGGGCACTGCGAGAACTCATGGCACTGTGGGAAAGGACCGGGGCAGCAGCGCCGAGGGAACACAAAACACCTTCTGGAGATACTAAAATTGATGCTTCATGACTTCACAGATTGGTACCGGTGGGTTTTTTGTTCCTTTGTTTTACTTTTAGGATTTCATGTTCGTGATGTACTACCCTGTGCTGGGAGGGTTTGCTCTGGCCAGCCGCGGTGTGATTAAAAGAGGGAGCATGGCAACCCAGAGCGGGCACGGCAGTTCGCGTGTCAGTTCACACAGGCAGAGCAAGCAGGCGGGGCTGCAGGTATCCTCCTGCTAGTGGGGTTTTTAGTTTGTTTTTGGGTTGAGATTTGGTTGGTTGGTTTTTGGGGTTTTTTTTCAGCAATGGTCTTTACACGATCAAAAGCTACCGCTAGTGAAAGTGTACCCAGACAAACAGAACCCTCCAAGAAGGACGCGTCTGTCCAGACCCCTTCCTGTGAGGAGTGTTTGAGCTTGTCAGTAGCACCAGGGACGTTGTAAAAGACGCCTGCCTGAGGTGCAAACAGGTGAACGATCTCCTTTCCCTGGTGGCCGAGCTTAAGGAGGAAGTAAAAGACTAAGAAGCATTAGAGAAAGTGAAAGGGAAATAGGCTGGTGGAGTTTCACCCTTCCATCCCCGAGAGAAGCCTCCCAGGTGTCAGAGGACTTCCATGCCTCCTACCATCAGGCAATGGGAGGATACCTGGTGGATGAAGGGGAATGGAAATGGGTTCCTACTTGGGGAGGTAATAAAAATTCCTCCCAACCCCCACCGCCTACTCAGGTGCCCCTTCAGAACAGATATGAGGCCCTGGATCCAGAGGGTCAGCCAGATGACGCAGAAGAAAATAATCTGCCCCATGAGCTTCCAAATTTTACTTTGTCTGTTGGATGGATCACTGCCTCTAGCATTATAAAGAAAAGAAGGGTAGTCGTGGTAGGTGACTCTCTTCTGAGGGGAATAGAGGGCCCTGTGTGTCAACTGGACCCATCCCACAGGGAAGTCTGCTGCCTCCCTTGGGCCCAGGTACGGGATATTACTGAGAGACTCCCTGGGCTGATTCAGCCCTCTGATTATTACCCATTGTTGATACTCCAGGCTGGCAGTGATGAGATTGAAAAGAAGAGCACTAGGGCAATTAAAAGGGACTTCAGGGCACTGGGTCGAGTGGTTGATAGGGCAGGAGCACAGGTGGTGTTCTGCTCAGTACCTTTGGTGGCAGAGACAAATGATGAAAGGAACAGGAGACCCCACATTATCAACGAGTGGCTCAAGGGTTGGTGTTATCGGCAGAATTTTGGGTTCTTTGATCACAGGGAAATTTTCATGGCACCTGGCCTGCTGGAGCCAGACAGGCTCCATCTCTCTGTTAAGGGCAAAAGGATTTTAGCCCATGAACTGGCAGAACTCACTGAAAGGGCTTTAAACTAGGTTTGAAGGGGGAAAAGGATGCAACTGGTCTCTCCAGAAGCAAGCCCAAGGGTGGTAAGCCAGAGTCAGGGGTGAAATCAGCAGCCCAACTGAAGTGCACGTACACTACTGCATGCAGCATGGGTAACAAACAAGAGGAGCTGGAAGCAGCATGGTGCAGCAGCAAAGCTGTGCCGTAGTCGCCATCACGGAAATGTGGTGGGATGACTCACATGACTGGAGCACTGCACTGGATGGTTACAAGCTCTTCAGAAGAGACAGGAGAAGGAGAAGAGGTGGAAGGGTGGCCCTTTATATTAGGGAGGCTTTTGATGCCATGGAAATTGAAACTAATGACGATTAAGTTGAATGCCTGTGGGTAAGGATTAAGGGGAAGACCAACAAGGCTGACATCCTGCTGGGAGTCTGTTATAGACCACCCAGCCAGGAAGAAGAGGTGGACAACTTATTCTACAAGCAGTTGGAGGATGTTTCAGGATCACCAGCCCTTGTTCTTGTAGGGGACTTTAACCTACCAGACATCTGCTGGGAACTCAACACAGCAGAGAAGAGGCATTCTAGGAGGTTCTTAGAGTGTGTGGAGCACAACTTCTTGTCACAGCTGGTGAGTGAGCCCACCAGGGCAGGGACTACGCTAGACCTGCTGTTTGCCAATAGTGATGGGCTGGTGGGAGATGTGGCAGTTGGACGCCATCTCAGGCACAGTGACCATGAAATAATCAAGTTCTCAATATTTGGTGAAATAAGGAGAGGCATCAATAAAACTCTCATACTAGTCTTCCGAAGGGCAGACTTTGGTCTATTCAGGAGACTTATTTGGAGAGTTCCTTGGGAAGCAGCCATTAAAAATAAAGGGTCCAGGAAGGATGGGCATGTTTGAAAACAGAAATCTTG
The DNA here is from genome assembly GCF_020740725.1 of Corvus hawaiiensis. Classification (NCBI taxonomy): domain Eukaryota; kingdom Metazoa; phylum Chordata; class Aves; order Passeriformes; family Corvidae; genus Corvus; species Corvus hawaiiensis. The sequence continues at coordinate 36,048,582 of NC_063220.1, read as the reverse complement.
AGGGCACAGGAACAGACTGTTCCTATGTGCTGAAAGATGAGTCGACAAAGCAAATGTCCAGCTTGGATGGGCAAGGAGCTTATGAAGGAACTGAGGAATAAAGAGGATGTATCGTCTTTGGAAGGAGGGTCAGGTATCTCAGGAAATATTTAAGGGGGTTGTTAGAGCATGTAGGAAAAAAATCAGAGGGGCCAAAGCTCAGTTAGAACCTACCTTGGCAACTTTTTTGAAGGATAATAAAAAATGTTTTTACAAATATATTAATGGCAAAAGGAAGGGTAAGAACAAGCTCGGTTCTCTACTGGATGCGGGAGGGAATTTAGTAACTGCAGATGGGGAGAAGGTGGAGGTGTTTAACGCCTTCTTTGCCTCAGTCTTTATCAGAAAGACGGTTTGTTCTCAGGACAACTGTCCTCCTGGGCTGGTAGATGGTGTCAGGGAGCAGGATGGTCCCCCTGTTATCCAGGAGGAAGCAGTCAGAGAACTGCTGAGCTGCTTGGATGTTCATAAATCCATGTGACCAAATGGGATCCATCCCAGGGTGATGAGGGAGCCAGCAGATGAGCTTGCAAAGCCGCTCTCCATCGTTTACCAACAGTCCTGGCTCACTGGTGAGGTTCCAGCTGACTGGAAGCTGGCCAGTGGGATGCCCATTCACAAGACGGGTAAGAAGGAGGATCCTGGAAATTACAGGCCAGTCAGTCTGACCTCAGTACCCAGTAAGGTAATGGAGCAGTTTATATTGAGTGCCATCACACAGCACCTACAGGATGGCCGGGGGATCAGACCCAGCCAGCATGGGTTTAGGAGGGGTAGGTTGTGTCTGACCAACCTGATCTCCTTCTGTGACCAGGTGACCCCCCGGTGGGTGCGGGAAAGGCTGTGGATGTTGTCTGTTTGGGCTTCAGCAAGGCCTTTGACACTGTCTCCCACAGCATACTCCTGGAAAAGCTGGCAGCCCACGGCTTGGACAAGAGCACTCTTCTCTGGGTCAGGAACTGGCTGCATGGCCAGGCCCAGAGAGGGGTGGTAAACGGTGCTGCACCCAGTTGGGGGCCAGTCACCGGTGGTGTCCCTCAGGGGTCTGTGCTGGGGCCAGTTCTGTTCAATATTTTACTGATGACATGGATGAGGGTATGGAGTCTACCTTCGGTAAATTTGCAGATGACACCAAGCTGGGGGCATGTGTCAATCTGCTGGAAGGTAGGAGGGCTCTGCAGAGAGACCTGGAACGGTTGGATGGATGGGCAGAGTCCAACAGGATGAAGTTTAACAAGTCCAAGCGCCGAGTCCTGCACTTTGGCCACAACAACCCCTGCAGTGCTACAGGCTGGGGACAGAGTGGCTGGACAGTGGCCAGGCAGAAAGGGACCTGGGGGTGCTGGTCGACAGCCGACTGAACATGAGCCAGCAGTGTGCCCAGGTGGCCCAGAAGGCCAACGGCACCTGGCCTGGATCAGGAACAGCGTGGCCAGCAGGACCAGGGAAGTCACTCTTCCCCTGTACTCAGCACTGGTGAGGCCACACCTCGAGTGCTGTGTCCATTTCTGGGCCCCTCAGCTCAGGAAGGACGTGGAGATGCCTGAACGCATCCAGAGGAGGGCAAGAGGGCTGGTGAAGGGCATGGAACACAAGTCCTGTGAGGAACAACTGAGGGAGAAGGGGTTGTTTAGCCTGGAGAAAAGGAGGCTCAGGGGAGACCTTGTCACTCTCTACAACTGCCTGAAAGGAGGTTGTAGCCAGGTGGGGGTCGGGCTCTTTCTCCAGGCAGCAACTGACAGAACGAGAGGACACAGCCTAAGCTGTGCCAGGGGAAGTTTAGGTTGGATGTCAGGAAAAAGTTTTTTACTGAAAGAGTGATAAAGTTCTGGAATCGTCTGCCTGGGGAGGTGGTGGAGTCACCGTCCCTGGATGTGTCTAAAAAAAGATTGAATGTGGCACTTGGTGCCATGGTTTAGTTGAGGTGGTGTTAGGGCATGGGCATGGGTGTTAGGGCATGCATAGGGTTGGACTCGGTGATCTTGGAGGTCTCTTCCAACCTGGCGATTCTGTGATTCTGAGGGGCTGCACAGGCGTTGCAGGGACACTTCAAGGGTTGAACTGAAACCTTGATTAAGCCACTGAACATGCTCTCCTGGCATGCAAAAGATGTTCTTTTGGCCCTTTCTACAGTAACAGACAACATACTTGTTAACTTATTTCCTACCCCAGCACAAAGGAAGTTTAAGCCACACACATGAACAGAAGAATTTGTTTATAGAAAATTTATCCTACGTTCATGCACGTTATCCAGGAATAACTCACAGAAGTGAAGATCTATAGGAGATTTCCTCTCATTTTCATCTCATCTTGCTTTAAAGACCCTGTAGTGGGTTCAGTTTGAAAACCGGGTAGAAACACCATTTAGAGTATAGTGGTTTGGTCCAAAATACTCATTACTATTTACTTATTGAGATAAGAATTAGGAGAAAGCAAAGCGGCACAAAACTTGAAAGAATATAAAGTTTATTAACAGACCTAAAAGAAGGAAAAAAAAAAAAAAATCGGACCACACCTTCAGAACACTTCTCCTCCCCCCACCTTTCCCCCTTCTCCCACTGTAAAAAGACAACCCTTGGGATGTTCAGTCTGTTTACCACTTCCATAATAACCTTGTTCAGTTCACTTAGGGAGAGGAGTCTCTCTTGCTCATGCTATGGAGATATCTCCACAAGAAATTCTCTCATGGCTCAGTGTCACAACGAGACAGCTACCCAGGTTGGTTCTCTGCTTGCATCATGTGAGAGTCCCTTCCCATGACTTGTAGCTTTTCCCACAACTGCTTTCGAGGGTCCAATCTTGAGCAACTGGGGTAAAATTTTAAGGTTGAGCTGTTCAAAAACAAAAGTTCTCTTCACCCATCTCTGGGAGCATTTCATCTCTAAGAATAGAGGCCCTTCCCTTTTCCTGGGAGACAAGGGTCCTCATTATCTTCATCTCTAGGACTATCTCTGGGAGTGTTTCTAGGAACAGAGGTCTTCTCCTTCCGATTGGAGCAAGAGTGCTTCCATCTCTTCCTCTTCAAATTTCTCTTCAAATCACAGCTGCTTCAGCATTTGCTTATTCCAGCACAGGTGCTTTTGCTTACAAGTACAGTTTGAACGCTCCAACCCCCATGCTTTCATGAAATTACAACAGGTACTCTGATCTATCATAGTCCATCACCACCATAGCTTTACAACAGAATTCCAGCTTTAAGCATCTTCTCTTTCTCCTCCCTCAGGATTTCAGCTCTTCTTTCTATACTTAATGTCTGCAGGCTCCATCCGTTCTGGAGGGAACTTACAGCACTAAAAGGGTTAATCTCACCCAGGCCTTGCAGCTGGAATTTCGTTTATCGCTGTTGGTCACATGATCTTTGCCGGACAGCAGGGCAGCTTCAGCTGAATCTTTGGCCGCACTGGAGGAACGGGGAGGGGGGGAGGGGCTGGTGCTGGGCCGCGCCGTCTGCATGTAACAGGGCTGGGGGGGCCACGGGTGGAACAGCGCCCATCGGCTCCAGGATGGCTGTGGCCCGGCCCAAGCTGGTTTTGGCCTGGACCCAGCAGGGCCCGGCAGGCCCTGCTGGGCCCTGTATGGGCCCAGCCCAGTTACCTGTCCCCTGGCTGCAAGCAAGAGAGCAGGCTTCCCAGGGTTTGTCCATTCTTAAATGTGGACCACAGAGGCAGTCAAAATACTAAGTGGATTAAAAAATTGTCTATATTCAAACTGGCCAGTTGATAGGTTCTGTCAGGTCACAGAGGAAGCTGTAAGCAACCCTTTGCAAGAACATCACTTCTGGGACTATGCTTGCTAACCCATGACAGACCCCTTCTGTCCTCTCCTGCTAGAAGTCATGATACCAAGCCTTGGCTGTGACACTGTGATGATATCCAGGGCTGCTAAATCCCAAACCTCTACTCAGCAGCACTCTGGGGGTGTTAGGGTCGATGTGTCAGAACTCTGCTGATGAATTCCTGTGAAACACCAGCTGACAGGACCCTCCTGCCTGGTGCTCGGCTCTCAGAACCTCAGCAGCAGGAGGAACATCTACAAATATGACTCGTGAATACTCATGCATGAATCAGCATCACAAATTAGAGGCTGGGGTTTTTGTGGTGGTTCTAAAACCAGCATTTATTGAAGTCAACTTCTGCAACTCTCAGTCATCTCTCACTGCCCCTGTGAAGCTTTAGAGCAATCTCACTCTCACTGGGATACAGTTGTCCATTTTGGCTTGGACTTTGCCAGAGCAGACCCAGCATTCAGGCAAGGAGAGTCATCCCACAGCCTCCAGCCCAAGGACAGTTCCCAGGAATTCATGGACACGAGTCACATCAGCCATAGAATGATTCATAGCAGCAAAGCATATTGAAAAACTGTGCCTGTGTGGCAGCCCTACACCTAGAGGTCTGTCAGGTAGAATGTTAAAATACACGTTGATTTTCCCCTCAAACTGAATTATTTTTTTCTGGGCGGATGTAGGCTTTGAAATGTTTAATTATGCAAATGTCTGGTGTTATCTGTTAAAAACCTGAACTTGCCCTCTTCCCTCCAGATTGTTTTTGTAAACACACCAACAGAAGGGCTTTGTCTCCTTGCATACGAAACCACATAACTCTGCCACTTCTTTTGGGAGAAGTTGTAATTGAATTCATTTAGTACCAATTTGTTGAACACTGAATACTTCATAATCCCTCATCAAGTAAAGCTTCCATTATTTAAAATAAAAATATGAAGCCAAGCCAGGAATGGAGCACCTCAGAGACAAGACTCAAACCATGGTCAAGTTCAGCCACGAGGAGCCACACAAGTCACAGAATTACTAAGAACAGCAGCTTTTAGCCATTTGGGGATAGCATAACATGTAGGGATTTTAAAAGCTGAAATTCAGCCACTTCAGTTACTCTAACAGAACACTAAGTCTGTTTACTGATATGTTTACATATCAGTTTTAGACATATTAAAAAAATCCATATTTTTCTGTTGTGTGTGTTTCTGTCTCAACATGACTTTAAAGATAGGAAAGCACTGAAAAAAGTGGTTACTCTAAGCCCACTCCTTCAATGTATACACATGTCCTGCACATAATTATCCCTGCCAGTTACATATCCAGTTTTTCCCAAGTGTCATTTCTGACTGGTCCTTCAGAAGGTTTCCAAACCTGTGCTGGCAGGTGACACTTCTTCCCCTTTTCTCCCTGAAGGTCAGAGACTCGATTTGAAGAATTTGTAATGAAAAGACATTTGAAGAATCCACACCTCTTGGTGCTCCAACGTGCTGCTCTCCAGCCTCTTGCTGACAGCTGGTATTAAAATCCTGAGCTGCCTCTCATGTCAGACAATTGAGAGGCAAGGCAAGCTCAATCACCAGAGCAAGGAGACAGAAGCAGTTAGACAGAAGCAGTTCTGAAAGCATTAGAAATCCCAGAAAACTCTTAGGAGATTCTGACTATCAATCAAAAAAAAAAAAAGGGGAAAAAAAAAGAAATAAAAACAAACCACAAAGTTTTCAGACAGGTCTCAGGATCACTAACATGGGGGACAGAGCCGGGGGGAAAATGAGAGTGAATTCCATGAGACATAATAATTTGGCAAGTGAAATATGACTTAAATTGTGATGAATACTTATGTCTGCTTCTGCCCTCTTCCTTTCTTGCATTTAGTCACCAATCCCAGTGCGAAGGCTTATGTTTGTTTTTCTCCTGAGCCATCCTGAGAATAATCCCAGCAGTGAAATTCATGTTCCATTCCTTCTGCTCAAGACCTGTAACACCCGACCTGCTCCCAGAACTAACTGGACATTTCTACCTGGACATATATTAAAACCTCACCTCTTACAAACAAGCTGGGTTTTTTCCAAGGATTAATGCTGATGGAGCATAAAGCAAAACACAAAACAAAGACTCAACTCAGGCCAGACCAACAGGCACCCAAATGTCCCAAGAACACAAAGATGACAATACCAGCTCTGAGAGGTTCCAGCATTTGACAGGCTGGGAGAGCTGGGGGTGTTCAGTCTGGAAAAGGCTCGGGAAGGCCTTAGAGCCCCTTCCACTGCCTAGAGGGAACCAAGAGAGCTGGAGAGGGACTTGGAACAAGGGATGAAGGTACAGAACACAGGGAATGGCTTCCCACTGCCAGAGGGCAGGGATAGATGGGATATTGGGAAGGAATTGTTCCCTGGGAGGGTGGGCAGGCCCTGGCACAGGGTGCCCAGAGAAGCTGTGGCTGCCCCTGGATCCCTGGAAATGTCCAAGGCCAGGCTGGATGAGGCTTGGAGCAACCTGGGACAGTGGAAGGTGTCCCTGCCCATGGTAGGGGGTGGCACTGGGCTTTAAGGGGCTTTAAGGCCCCTTCCCACCCAAACCATTCTGTGACTCCGATTTCCTTCCTACAGTGCAGTTACTTGAGAAACTCCACACAGCTCTTCTGTCAGGGCTGCAGTGGAATCATCACAGGCTGCTCCCCAGAGAACCAACAGGGGAATCAAAAACACATCAGCACAGGAACATCAGGAGTGCACAATTTAACAGCAAGTTTAAGCCAATATAATGGCCAGTGCTGATAAGGAGTGGCTGATAAGAGGGTGTCCCCACTACTGCCTCCTTCCCAGCAGCTCCAAACACACCCTCCTGCCAAAGGAGCTGCTATTTTCCTAGAGATTGCTTTTGTGAATCAAAACAACAAAAAAAAGAGCTATGCCAAATATGACCTCAATCAACTTTCCTAAGTCAGGTAAGTGCTACTGCAAGGAAAAATACTGGGAAACATGTTTAGGAGGAGTTCTGGGCTGCCTGTTCAGTGGCAGTACTGCCAGTACAGCCCCTGTACACAAAGGAGGCAACACTGTCGTACTGTGAGATACAGTCTTTCCCAACTGGAGTTATCTATTCCAGTGCCTTTATCTTCCCTGTTGTTTCACAGGAAACAGCCTATTCCTACCAGTTCAGACCACTTCCAACAGGGAGACCGTGATAATCCTCCATATGACCAGACACTTCATACCATCTTCATACACAGGAGGAAACAAGTCCAAAACACAAAAGCCAATTGCTCACTTCCACTGGATGTATGGCAATCCTCTTGCAAAATTTTCAGAAAACATCAGGATCTGCTCCATCTCAAGACTGCAAGAAATGCCATCATGTGTGTTCCTCTTTAGCACACCCAGCTCACAGTGAACACATACAGTGATATCCCTGGGATCTGCAGGGAAAACAGAAACCCCTCATCCTTGGACATACCCCCACCTCCCGGGTTTCACAGACAACTTTGACTGCAAGTATCTCAGGGACCACCTACTAGGTCCTCTTCCTGAAAGTCATTCTGCTAGATCTCAAAAAGATGTAGGTCATCTGATAAATCCACTTTCACTGGGCTGCCAAGCCAGGAAGCAGCTCAAAGGTCTGGTATCTTCTCACCATCTTCTCACAGATGCTGCAGAAAACCCAGAGGACCAAATTCCAATTTTTCATTCCTGAACTGTTTCACAATTTCTGTTGGCATATGTAATGACTGTCTGAGCACAGCTTTTGTGAAGAGTTAACCTGGAGAAACTGAGAACTTCAGCAAGCAGAGCTTCTGGACAAGAGGAGGACAGACAGTTTTAGGAACAGGATGCAAACAACTTCAGAAACGGGTGTGTGTGCACATCCTGAGCAAGATGGGGAAAGATGTTAACAGCTTCTCCCAAAGCCACCCAAACCCCCCCTGAGGCTCCTATAGCTCAGAGTTTATTTCTGACATAAAGTACAAAGGTCCAGGCCTTCCAACCAGATGGCTGACACCATCTGAAATGCTGAGGCTGTTCTGTTTATTTGAATAAATTTTAAATTTCTATCTCCTCTATCAGTCATTGTAGGAGGTATTTGTGAAGGAATTAAGCAATAGAACAAACTCATATCGGTAGCTTTTTTCTGTGTTTGCAATGCAGATCAAGTGCCTTCTGAGTTAATGGGGTTACACAGATGAATCTTTCATCCTTCCCTTCCCACATAGGGCACCTCAACATCCCAGCCTTTCTTCCCACTGTGCACCCTAAACTTGGGCTCCAGCCTTATAGTTTGTGTCTTCTACTCTTTGCCTCCCTAGGCTGGGATCCTGTCCCTGGATCCTCTGAGCTCTCGCTCTCCTGGCTCCCTTCTCCTTCCCCTCCATATCAAGACGTGAACAGGAAACTGCTAATACTCACTGTGGAAGGCACTGGTTGGCAGCAGGATAGAGACATCACCTTCCCAGAGATGGGTCTGAAATGAGAACAGAGCTGGACACATGGAAAATTGAAGCTTAGTTATGTTTACTCGGTAACTGGCACCTAAACCTATGAAAATGTATCCTGAGCACTGATACAGCTCCAAGCACAACCCACCTCCACTGCCAAAGAGGACTTTCGGAAACATCTATAACACATCTATCTATATTATCTATCTACAAATTCATCGTGAATTTATCTACCTATAAATTCATCATTATTATTACTAATTCATATAAATTGCCTTTTAGGCCCTCAGAGTACCTCAGTGAAAATAAATTAAACATTAGCATATTTTTTACAATTAGATTCTCATCACATTGCTAATCATAGTCATTCCAGTGAATAGGGTTATTTGAATAATCTTAGTTGCATTTTTGTATAGAAAGAGACACAGGACAAAAGAGAATTTCTGTTAGAATTGGGGAAACCATACAAAATGTATAATTAAGTATTTTGCAACTGCTCAGTATAAACAAAAGTAAAAATTAAATGATGGGTTCTTACTTGGAAGTGCTGTCAAAATATGATGGTATTTTAATTAAAAACCAAAATCTCTCTATGTGAAGAGACAGTTGAACGAAACCGTGGTATAAAATATTAGGACTAAAAGAAATAGAAGTAAATATATATGTTTGCAGTAAATCTTTGACTATAACATTACATAAGGTTTTGAAATAATTCAGCAATCTCATAAATGTGCAGCTGCAAGAACTAGTCCAATATTCTCAAGTAATTTTTTCTCCCACAGAGGCATTCTGTCTGGTCATTGCATATCACTTCAGGAGAAACCCATCTTCTGACTTTACAAAAACAAGTTCCTTGCTGTGTCTCAGCCTCACTGAGCAGGACATACAGAAATAGCCTGCACAGAACATGTAATGCACACATCCATGCCCGTGTTCAGATGCCAGCAGGCAGCACCTGCACACTCAATCCACAGCAGCACTGAATTTGTGCCACTCAAATCATTCCAGTGCTGAATTTGTGCCATCCAAATCATTCCAGTGCCTGTGGATGGCGCAGCACGCTTGACTGGGAAAGAGCAAAAACCAGTGGCACAAATAAAGCCAGGCAACAAAACATACTGGAAGCGTAACTTATGTTGTGCATAAATCAATAGTTCAAAGTTTGGTCCGGTGGGGGAAAATCCACTTTGTGAATCACTACAGAAGAAAAAATGTTAACAGTGAACTTGGGCTGACCTAAATTAACACAGCTTTGCCCTTTGTAACAGCTTAGGTATAGTCTGGTATATTTTAAAAAGAAAATGTCCCTTCCTACCTGTGTGATTCAGCAGCAGCAGCAGCACATGCCAGAAAAAAGGACTTCAGGTGTGAAGTGCCAGGTCCTGCCATTGGCAAGGCCTGTTTGGTGTTGGCACTGGGCACTGCTCTGGCAGCAACACTGCTCACTCAGCTTTGGTGAAACCCCCTCACTGGTGTAGCTTGTGCTGACCGCTTTCGCTGCTCTTCAAAATGCCAAATGCCAATAAGCAATGAATTATTCTCCAACTACATGGGCAAAAAGGGGTAAGAGAGAGGCAATATCACCAGTCACCAGTCAAGTTGATTCATTGGTCCAACTTTATTGATGGACAAGTCAACATTTTCCAACCTTGCACCAAAATTCCCTCTGCTTCCCACAGGGCAGCCTGTTCCAAGACACGCAATGCCACCTAAGCTGCCTTAAAAAGGAAAGCCATTTCAAACAGGGCCCTACTTCTTAGTTTTGCCAAAGGCTTTGATGCTGGAATACAGAATATATTCCTAAACCCATGGATGGCTCCAAGCTAGGACAGGCTGTGAATACTCTGGGGTACAAGAACAGAATTCAACATCACAGACGAGGGAAGCACTCTGAAATCAAAGAAACTAAATCCAATGTGAAACAAAGCAAAGCAACCAAACCCCAAAACTTTCTCATGAGAATAACCTATTTGGGGAATGCCCAGATGGAAGGACTAGATGGTGAATCTCAAAACATGATACAGTAATTATACCCCTAAGTAAATGAATGCAAGGCGATGTCAATAAAGACAATGCTTGGGCTGTGATGCACTCACTGAAAAGCTGGATTCTCTTTCCCTTGCTCTACTAGGGTGTCTTGGGGTGACCTTATGATGTGTATCCCATATCACTGCCCTATGCCCAGAAATTAACTTTGTGCCTTTTTATGCCTCTGAACTAAGCCTGAGAGGGGGAAGTAAAAAACTGAGCAAAACTTTTTCAAAGCAGTTTGCAGCTTGTTCAAGGTCACACACAGATAGCAATTTGTTTCCCAGCTGTGGAAGGGGAGGGAGGAAGTACCCAGCTGGCTGCTTCCAGGACAGGGTTTTTTGGCCAGTGGTTCAGCTGCTTAGTTCTCTGGAGAGAGACTGAGAGTTGAATTTTTTCCTTCCCTGGAATTTCGGATTTTCTCCCTTTTCTACTGGACTGCTTGATTGCTTTAACATCAGAGCACATCAGGAGGACTTTCCACCGGGCACAGAGGGCCTGGCCCTGGGCCAAGCCCCAGCTCCGAGGAGACCAAAGGGAGGACTCTAACACTTTCCCAGGTTTTTTTCTCCACAGCGAGAGATTTTATTATTTAGCATTATTATCCTTTTTCTGTGTGTTTGTTAAATAAATAGTTTTCTCTCTTTCACTTTTCCTTTGAGGAAAATTTATTTTTTCCTGAACCTGGTGGGGGAGGGATGGTTGTGCCTTCTCTCAGAGGATATATTTCTAAATTTGGCCAAACCGGAACATAGGGCTTCAAAAAATCATTTTGGAGCACTACACTGTCATAAAATTATAAACCAACTGGTCCAAAGGAACCATATAGAATAACAAAATTATCAAGAAACATGATTCATGACAAAAAAAGCATAATAAAAGAAGATTAAATATGACTATGGCCTTCTTCAAATGCTTAGAAGATTACAAGGATGCTGGCAATCAGCAATCTCTGTGATGACTCTGCTAAAGACAGAGAAAAAGTTTCAAAGTACTTAAACACGAGCAAAGAAAAACCTTGTTAAACCCAAATGGTGAATCTCTCAATGCAGAAAAGTGGTGAGACTTCCTTTGCTGTAGGATTCTAAAAACAGATTTGACAAACACCTTTATTAGGAAGAAATTCTTGGCTGTGACAGTGGTGAGGCCCTGGCACAGGCTGTCCAGAGCAGCTGTGGCTGTCCCTGGATCCCTGGAAGTGTCTGGTCAGGTTGGACGGGGCTTGGAGCAGCCTGGGATAGGATTCCAGGATAAACAGAAAAAACCTAGGACACAGTTTTTTAGCCACCAGTTCACAGGCTTCTGGCATTGACACAGACTTTTAAGGAGTAATCCAGAGAGCTGAGTCTTCAAGTAATAAATTCACTACAATGGAATGCCCTTCTGTAACAAGAAAGTGACTGGTAGCTGGAAGCAGAAGGACACCTGGAAACCCATGAGGTAGCTCATTTCCTGGGGTTGTACTTCTTTTTATAAATAACAAAAAGAGCAGACCTAAATTAAGAAGCTCAGAGATTTTTGGCCCAGTGAACACCCCTGATTCTTACAACACCCAGGAGAATTTTCCTTTTTACAGCTATTAAACAACTGCGTATGTGGATTGTGTTAAGCAAGCAGAGACCTTTGTATGGTTTTAACATAAGAGGGGATTAAAGTCCCTGCTTCTGCTCTGAATAACACAAGGCTTAAATATTTAGAACATGTTTCTTCTCAAGCCATTTCTACTCTCCACTTTTATCCCTCCCCTTCAGTATTTTTAGAAAACCTAAGTCTCAGAAAGAAAAATCTTGTTCGCCTTCTGTGCCAGTGCAGATGCAGGGATTAATATCATACTTTCTAGAGGGAAATGGTTGAGAGAGACAGATGGCCCATTCTGTCAGAATTACAAACAAAAGCTCAACTCTTCTACCTGTGGAATTTTCAGTGTCTGAAAGTTAAATCATTTAAGCTACAAGATTTTGAAAAGTGAATGTGAACTAGGAAATTTTTATAATGTTAAACTTCACTTAAAGTGAACACATCATTTATGATCATATAATCCAACCCTAAGATGGGAGAATGAGGATCAAGCTGAGGAAAAATCTTGTCTGACTCCAAAATGGGCAAACAGATACAGATATATCAAGGGGGTAGGATGACAGCCAGGTGATTTCACCTCTCAGTGTAGTAACCATAGAGTAACTGATGAGTTTGGGTTGAAAGGGACCTTAAAGCTCATCCAGTGCCACCCCTGCCATGGGCAGGGACACCTCCCACTGTCCCAGGCTGCTCCAAGCCCCAGTGTCCAGCCTGGCCTTGGGCACTGCCAGGGATCCAGGGGCAGCCCCAGCTGCTCTGGGCACCCTGTGCCAGGGCCTGCCCACCCTCCCAGGGAACAATTTCTTCCCCAGAATCCCATCTAACTGGCAATGGGTAGCCATTCCCCCTTGCCCTGGCACATCAGACCCTTCCAAACAATCTCTCTCCATGTTTCCTGTAGCTCCTTCAGGCACTGGAAGGTCACAGTGAGGTCACCCCAGCGCTTCTCCTCTCCAGGCTGAACAATCCCAGCTCTCCCAGCCTTTCCTCCCAGCAGAGCTGCTCCATCCCTCTGATCATCCTGGAGCCTCCTCTGGACTCTCTCCAGCAGCTCCAGGTCCTCCCTGTGCTGGGCCCCAGGGCTGGGGCAGCTCTGCAGGTGGGGTCTCACCTGAGCACAGGGGAAAAGGGGCAGAATCCTCCCCTCCCCTGCTGCCCAAGCTGGGGTCTCAGCCCAGCACAGGAGGGTTCTCTACTGTTTTCAATCTATACCCACAAAATATTTCTTTTCAACTCTTTAACACTCTTTACACAGCAGCATTAGGGCTGAGTTTCTTACCCCACTGCATCTCCTCTGTTTTGGACCTTCTTTTTTTTTTGAAACCCCGGAGATTCAGAGGGGACAGAATGAGAAAAAGGCCTCAGTTATAAGCAGGAAACCGCCTCCATTCTTACGATAGATGGGAGAGGATCAGTCCACACTGTGGGCATCAGAGGACACCTAACCAGCCATGCAGGGCTTGCACCTCCCTCTATCTCACTCCTCACTGCTCAGAGGCATAACCAGCTTTTCTTGCTGCTGATTGATCTGGTGTCACCAATTCAAATGGGTGTTTCACTGCTGCAAAGGGAGTGTAAATGCATCATGAAATCAGAAGAGTCAGTGCTTAACTCTACAATTACTTTGTGCCAGCGTAAGTAGCCAACTTGACAGGAATAAAGCAAAGGAAAATGCAGTCCTCTTACAGTCTCCTAAGTTCTCTTACTATTCAAAAGGCAAAGACGGAAATCCAGCAGGAGTTTTACAATGACACAGGGTTTTGCAGCCTGTAATTTGCAGTGACTTCCACCTCTCCCAGTGACACAGACTCTTTTCTGTGAGAGGACACTTCACAATTCCCTCGGTTTCCTAGCAGGGAAGGCAGACTTAGTGGCATTGGCACTGCAACATCTGCTTCCTAACACCATCAGATCCCTTCAGAGAGGAGCCATTCACATGAGTTCTTGGCTTTGCCTGCACCACTATTCTGTCGGAAGGTGACAAATATCAAAGAATTTTCTTCATTGCGATTTAGGTCCCTTAACTACCGACAGCAAATGTAATAGGGTTTTTTGGTTGGTTTTCTGTGTGATACAGCTCCATCTACAGTGAAATGCAGCTGAGGCAACTAAAAATCACCAAGGAGGATGGTACATCTGAGCAGAAGGCTGCTCTCACAAAACAGAACATATTTATCAATTGTCGCAATACTGTCACATAAAATACCAGTAAGCATCTGGATTTGTTTAACTTTTGACTATTTATTAAATACATTAAAGTACAACACAGAAAAAGCTTCTGTTGTATGAGAGGAATTTGCATTTTGCTAACAAAACCAGCTTTTCAGACCTGTACTGAAACAAAAACAACCAAATCCACAACTCCAGCGATAATATGTAAGTGCTGAAATTTCTTCATCACACCAATCCTGGAAAAAGTGTCTTTTGATGATAGCTTAGCAGAGCTAAAACTTTATTTTCAAAACATTAAATCATACAGGTGATAGATTGGCAAGGAAGGAAAAAAATCACAGAAGGAAAATTATAGATTGTTTGGTGTAGCAGAATAATGAACAGTAGATTTTCCTTCTTCAAAATCTCATCGTTTTCCTTCTCATTTTAATGAGATAATAATAAGCACAGGAAATATAATTTTAGATAAATGGAGAGTAGAGACGAACAATTAAAAAAAATCAGAAGTTTGCTAAAATATCCTATTATCTTAATTAACATTCTTTTTAGTTCCTAATTTTGAATATCTGGAAAATAGCTTTCAAAAGTGAGTGACAGTATTGTAATAACATACAATAATAAACAATAACATACAATCTGATTCTTATTCCTAAAATGACTAGAAAAGGTTAAATCCAGTAAAAAATGGTTGTATAATAATAGCAAAATGATCAATGAAAGTAACTACTGAGCACACACAGCAATAAGAGCACAGAACTATAATATAACTTGATAACAAACCAAACCAGATTGACTAAGAGCACTAAAGCTGAACTGGTTTGTCATTTACGGCTCTGACATAGAGGGAAGAACTGAAATACGGAAATTTTCTTTCCACTCACATCCACCTTCGTCAAAGGGCTGGAGAATTTGATTATTCCCCAGGAAAGCAGCTCTTGGAGATCGACTGCTGCATGGCACAATCTCCCTGGTCACATCTCATGCTGGACAATATTACCCCATGGCCTTTTCCCCTCCCAGTGCAGCTCAGCAGTTCTCCCTCTCCCCTCCAGACCCATTCCCTGGCCTCCCTGCACTCTGATCTCCATCCAAAGGATGTGGGCAGGTAACAGTCCCTACTCTCAGGTTGCCTGGCTCATGCTGTGCAGATGGGGAAGGTTGGGGGGGACACAGAGAAAGAGTCTCCAAAATGCTGTAGTTGGAAAACTGCAGCCCAAAAACCTCCTTCTGTTGCCCGCCTATGATTTCCTCTCAGAGAAGTTCCTGTGCCCTTCAAATGTGGCTTTGCTTTTTAGCACAGGCTTAAAGCCACCCCATGAGGCAACATAAAATTCCTGCAAATCTCCTTCAGGTTTTATACCCGTTCTGGAAAATGCAACTTGATATTTGTAATTACACATACCAGACATAGCAAGAATAATGGTAGATCCCCTTTCACTTAAGTTAATAGAGCTGGTGATATAATCATGTCATTAAGCAAGTCTGGTTTCAGCATTACTGTGCTCAGATAGAAAGGGAATTACACTGTCTCTAAGTCACGACCTGTAAAAATGCTGCACAGCTTGTTTAAAATCTACTGAATGTATTAATATGAATTTACAGTAGGCCTGGATGACCTCTGAGTATCCTTTGATTAAAAAAAAAATCCTGAAAAATTAGGGGAAAAAATCCTTTCTGATTTTTAACACTTCACATGAAACAACAGGAGACTCTCTGATTTTGAGAGTTGCTGGAGAGCTGGAAAATAAAACAATGAGCCAGTGGTAAAGCTCTTTGCCTGGGACTTCCAGCCATGTTAGAGGCTGTGTTCCATCCCACTTCTGTGGGAATACTGGTATCCCTGTGTCCCTGTTACAGCTCTGACATGAAACCAGCTCTCCCTTAGGGGAAAATGCTGAGGGTGAATATCCTGAAGCTTCTAAAATCCACATACGTGACACGAATTGAAGATATCAGTCTGCACAAGGTGAGGGTTTGCACAGGCAAGCTGGTTTCAGGTCACAGCATCTGTAAGTTACAGGCACTCCCAAGGGTGCAGGACTACAGCAGCCTGTCCTGGGAGCGCAAATCAGGCTGAAGTGGCTCAAGAAAAGACAAATCCAGCAGCTGCCAGACACCTGCTGCCAAAACCCAGAGAATACAGCTTTGTCTCAACGTGCTCGGGAACACCGATGAATTAAAGGCGTGCCCCCCAACTGTGTCCCATCACCTACTGCAGACACATCATCTCTCTGAGGAACTGCTGGAGGTTACAGGGAATATTGCTGCATTCTGTTCACTCCCGCGCAAACATAGGAGAGCAAAAGGATCTGATGCACTACACATTTGTGATGCTCTCCCAAGTATAATTTAGCTTTACTTGGCTCATGGAACACTCATTTTTATTGAAGGGAAAAACTAAGGGGAAAAATAAACATCATTCTCTAGACTACAGAGAAAAACAAAGACCTGTAGGAAGAGGAACTGGAGGCAAAAAAAGCTTCCGAAATTCTTGTAGCTTCAGTCTGGGCCAGATAACTTCCTCTGCCTTCAAAATTCAAATTACTTTGAAAAAGGTTAATTGTGATTCTTTCCAAACTCTCTGGGGTTTTGCTGTTGATGTCAAATGCAAGCTCCCAAGTCCTTCTCCACAGGCAATTACAAATTGCAATAATGTCTGCTCAGTCTTAGATCAGACATTATCTATATTTTCATCTTTTTAATTGTACTTTCCAATAAGATCAGTTTCATTTCTAGTTCGAATACTGCATTCCTTAGATCTAGACTACAACACAGTTTCAGAGCTGTCCCCCCAGTCAGCTGAAAACTATTAAAAGATAAGAAAAACTAACTCAAGAAAGAAAAATAAACCAACTCCCAATATTTTCATTAAAGCTGTTATATTTTAAGGCAGAATCAAGTGCTGTTTGCACACTTCTCATTCTCCCACGCTCACACAAGAATTTTCAGAGCATGTTTGTTTCTGCCATACTTCATTTGGAGATTTCCATATGTTGATCTGCTCCTAATCCCAGGAGCTGCTGAGGAAATATCTCGAGCCCCTTCACAGGGAGGCTCTTGCACAAGAATAAACCATGACCCTCTAGACAGCCTATCATGAAAAGGCCACCAATCTAATCTGTCTTAAGCCAGTCTGTCCCTTACAGGGTGCTCCAGACCCAAAGCTGCAGCTTAAGATCACCTTTAACCTTCCAGCAAAAGATATATAACACCCATTAGGAGATTAATCCATGTGTTTTCCCTCTGTACTTATATGAATTTAAAAATACTTAACACAGAATATACTTTGCAATTCATTTTCTTCTTTCTCTGTGCTTTTTTAAATCCTTTGACTGTACTTAATAAAAAAATCTCTTTGTAAGCCACCCCTTTCAGAAATATTCATGCTCCCATGTGTCTTAAACAGGACTTTCATTGCCCTTGTCATTTAGAAAACCACTTTCTTTCTGTATTAAAAAAAAAAAATCAGACTTTTAAAAGAAGAAATCGTCTTATGACAAGGTCAGAATATCTTGAATTCCATACAGGAACGAATAAGGAAGTCTATATAATTTATTTTAATAGGAAGCTTGAAAGAGGCTGAAATATTCATTTGTATTAAATAGAAAATATAAAACTAGTTATACCCTAGAATTAACATCTTAGGAAGAAAAGCAGCAGTCTGTCTGTCAACTTCTCTCATTCCCCCATCTGACATTCTAAATTCCTGGCAGATGTCACCTTTATGGAGTCCCCAGCCTTCACAAACACTGAATACTGCTCTGGCAGCCCTGTGACAAAATCTTCCCCATGCAGCCACTCTGAGCTCACCTCCAGGTCCACTGGAAGCACCTGGAATAGTTCAAGGGTGAAGCCAGAGAAATTGGTGCAAGGCAGTTAAATTACCCAGCTTTCTGCTGCAGCCTTTGAATCCAGGCTCTGTAACACCACGGTGAGGCTTTAGGGCTCCCTGTACCTCAGGAGCACTGATGGAATAAGCTGGAATAAGCTGACCCTGCAAAATGGTTCTGCTGGACCCCAGCACCCAGGATGTGCACAGGAACAACCTTAACTCACATGCAGCACTCTGGCCCCTCACATCCAAGGGATAAGGATTGGGACAGAAAACTGAAGGAAGAGAGATTACGTGGCAGCCTCAAGGCAGGACCATCTGACAGGAACTTCTGACATAATTTCTCCCAAAAGAACAGCTCACTTGGGACACAGTGACCTCTTGGAAGAAGGATTTCTGTCACCTCAGCTGCTGCCCACAGAGACTTCCTGCCTCAGGGGGCATCTGGAGGATTCCACTCAGCAGAAGCCAGAGGAAGATCAGGCTCAGCTCACAGTAAATCTCAACAGACAGAAGAAGTTCATGTGATTTGTTGAAGTTCCTGGCGTGCAGTTTTCAGACTGTATTTTCTTACACTCTGCTGTTTCATTAAAAATACTAGTGAACTTCAAAAAATTTAAAAATCTAGCTTCTAGACACACCCTTGGAGTATTCAGAACCCTGTAGTATTTTCTTCCAGCTGTAAATTTTTTGATTCCTGAAAATAAAGCAGTCGTTGACGGGCCCTAAACAGGATGCAGGCACCAGTCCCATCCCAGAGTGAATCAGCCCAGGGTCTGTCTTTTGGAATAAAGAAACATTAAATACAAGCCCTCAGCCTCTGCACTACCCACAAAGCCCAGGTACAGCCATAACATGCACGAGTTTTAAGAGATTAACCATTCATCCTTTATGATCACTATTTTTCTGCCTGTTATTTTAATGGTTTCTGTACAATCAAGTACAAATCGTGTGACTTAGGGACTTAAGCAAGTTACACTCAGGTAAGTACATAAATTTGCATACTTGGTAATGTAGCACTCATACAAACCAGCCATTTAATTTCTTTATGTGCCTGCATGACTAAAGAGGAATACAACAGTGTCTGTTCACAGCAGGACAGGGGCAGAAAATAGTTTCCCAAATTTCCTCAGCATCCTGTGGCATGCATGGCCACCATTTCACACCTGTGGAGTGCTATTACAGCTAAAAAATCTGACACATATATAATTGGTATTTATTATTTCATATCTGCTTCATACCACCAAATTGAACAGATACTATTATCTAATCCCATTTGACTTACAATAAGATTTTAGTTTAGTCATTTCCTTACTCTTAAATACCTTCTGAAGTACTATAGGAAAATTTTCCTTTCTAATTTGTTCTGTGACTCTCAAAACACAGGACAACCCTTTTCCCATATTGCCACCTCCTCCGTGCAGAGAATTTCCATTACCATGACTGTACGTGACGAGTATGTTTATGTTATGTATAATTAATTATATCTCTCACGTAGAGACATCTAAGAGAAGCACACTGGTAGCAGCACTGAAGCAGGACTATGATAGGGCCAGAGACCATGGAACTGTGGGGAGAAGAGAATGGCAGCCAGGGAAATGGCACTGGTTAGGAGGGGAAAAGGGAATATTAAGTCTATATTGCATGATGTTCTTCTGTATATAACTAACAGCAATTCCTGTCTCTATTTCAAGCCTTCTTTAGCAATCAGTAAAGTGTCAATTTTCATTCTCCTCCACACGCAGACACAAGGAGCCTAATTTTCAGGGAGAGGTTAGCAATAAATAATTTAAAACTTTGTCAAGAATGGATGGGGTTTGACTGCGTGTGTAGCTGGTTTGACAACTTGAGAGGCAGGAACAAAGCACTGGCAAGGGTGAGAAATCCTGTGGCTGCTGCAAGGAATCAGAGAACCTGAAAAAGCAGCCTATAATGATCTAAAACCAGAGGTACATGAAACAGCCTCAGATCAGCCCATCAGATCCATTTATACTGCACAGAAATCTGAGACAAGGCTTGGCTTGCCAGGCTGACTTTGCAGGGCCATGAGGCTCAGGATGCAGGCTGGAATCTCAGGATCAGCCATGAGGGTAACACTCCCTGCCAACGTGCCTTTTGTGTTCTACCGGAAAAATGAATGCTCAGTTGAGTACCTGCTCCCCCCCAGCAATTGTAATACAGGTTCTCTCTCAACATCTGACATCAAGCACATCAATCACTGGCAATCCTGGCACAGTTTGTACCTCCTTTGAAAGGTATTTTTCCCGGGCTGCTTGAAGCTGGGCTCAGCAGTGGAACCATCTCAGATATCAATCTCCTCTTACATCAAATTCCGAACTACAGCCATACTTGATTGAAATGCCAGGGATTTAGTCTCTACCATGCCTCAAGGCTTTTCATGCAGTTGTCTTGAGAGTTGGTTCTTTCTGCCAAGTGATTCATGTTTTGTATTGGAAGTGACTTAATCCCTTCCTAATAATCTATGGTTTATATATACAGGGCACCCCGATGACATGGAAGACTAATTATGTAATCTACCTCTATATTCTGTTCAGTTAAAAAACTCGTGGTTTTATTGGAAGGCTTCAGCATCTTCTTTATTAAGAAGGACAATGAGAATGGTTGCATTCTTATTTAAGATTAGAAATAGCCTCCTAAGTTTTTCACATCTCTGCATCCTAAACTATGTTCCTCTGAGACAATCTATGTACCAGGATTTTAAGTTATTTTACATACAAACACCCCCCCCCATCTTTTTCTATTTAAATACCAAATCATTTTCAATTTGATATTTCCTAAAGCAGAAGTTTTCTGTCTTTTCCTACAGTCTCTGGACATTATTTTCCCTCCTCCTCCATCTTCTCATCATTCTGTTTCAATCAATTTTAAACTCAATTGCAAGATGCTTTTGTGGCTTATAAAATCACATGTGCAGAACCTGAATCTAGAAGTCTGCAAAACGACAACCGCTAAGACAGTAAAACTGGTCAGTAGGAAGTTAAGCACAGACTTGTTTTCATTACAACCAATCTTAATCAGAGGCAGTAACTTTCCACTATTAACAGCAAATTAAAGATGGGCAATTGACATTTATAAACCACTACTTATTTTAAAAGTTAATTGAGAAGAACTTTAATGAGGTGAAAGAATTGTCTTGTGCTTTCCAAGCTAGTCAGCCTCAAAGCACCAAAACACTGCAATGGTGCTGTTTATTACTAGTTATTATGGCCACAGCAGCTTCCCTCTTTCCCCACCGCTCTGTTTAAAATCACAGAAAGCTGGTAAACCCTGGCAACACAGAAAAGGCCTTTCTGGATAATGCAACAACTCCTAATTGTTTCTAGTCTAGCACAGCTCAAAGATTTTGAAACAATATTTAGAGGACAACCTCTACAACTTCATCCAAGAGGAGAAATTCTAAGGCAAGTATCTCTGTATCACTGCATCAGTGTATATTATAATGTGCATTTGCATATTAAATCTAATTCAGTGTTGGCAGTGGCTCAGCAGACCACTGTTATTCCTGGCATGATTTAAACCATGAATCACTCAAAGATCTTTGTGGTGGTACAATGTTTTATTGTATTTCTGTATGTTCTTTGTACCCCAAAGGTTCGTCCCTATTTCCCCCATTCCTATTCCCAGTTGGTCTACCCCCAAATCCAAGTGCTCCTAATATGGTTATTCCCCTCCCTTTGTTCTGGTACCTTCCCCGCCAATCACCCAAACCCCTCCCGGAGTTCCAGACAGTTCTCTGCCCATCACCCGAGTCCTCCCTAATTGCCCCTATATGGTCACTGTCAATCCCCTGAGATCCTGCCTCCTTTAACACCTCCCCTTTGGAAATTCCCTAAAACCTCAACACCCCATTGGGGCATGTGACCCCTCTCCCTCCACCCACCGAGACCATTAGACCTGGTGTAGGTCCTCCCCCTCCAGTGCCCCCCCCTCCTAATCCTCCTATTGATCCCTAGTCAGGCCACTCCCCCTGTTCAACCGCCCTTTATAACATGTTGCAACCCCTCAGTCGGGGCTTGTTTGTTGTGGATCCCCTTCGAATAAAGCTGGGGTTGTATCCCGTGGAAAGCTTCCTTGCTACTTTCTATCTTTCCCCTCGTTGAGGGCTGCTGACAACCACAGTGCCTGGAACCTTCGCTCCCCTGGGTAGAGCAGAGGCTGCAGAGGAGCAGCTTCAAAGCTCCATGCCTCCAGGTGCTCCCCACTCCTGCTGCACACTGCTGGAAGCTAGCCTGGGCCATGGTCAGCAGCGGTCCCTGCAACAGATCATGAAAAAAATGAAAGCACTCAAGTAAGGATAAGGGCAGAAAGCCACTGTTGGGACAGGAATAAGCCACAATGCAAATACAGGGACAGGAACAACTGGGCAGGCAGCAATTCTGTAGAAGATAATCTAACTCATCATAAATTGAATCTAACCCAGCCTGCTGCAGCTCTGGGAGGGTCTGTGTGAGTGACTCACACTCTCCTGTCTGATTTTGCAGGAGGATGCTCAAACACTGTCGCTGGGAGATGCAATTACCAGCACAGGGACTGTGCCTTCCCAGACTGCCTTGGCAGCTCCTAGATACTTAAGACCTGCTGCTGTTTCAGGGTAAAGACAAGGGGGGAAAAAAGTAGCAATATTATGCTCACCAATTTGCTTTTGGCCCATTTCAGTTCAAGTCATTCACAAGGTGAGAGGTGATCAAGCAATTTCCTAGAAGCTTCTTGATTCCAACTGCTCATCTACGTTTGAAGGCAGCTCCACTGCAAACATGAAACCTGAGATCAGGATTTGGAATTCACCAATTTGACTTTGCCTTTAAGAGGTATAATAGATTTCAAACAAGCTGGAACTGCTCAGGAACAGGTTAGAGTTTAGTAACCTCTGCTTGGGAAGATTTCAAACATGGCCTGTCCCCCCTTCAAACCTGCTTGACATCAGGGATGACAATTCAGTGCAATCCAGCTGCTGGGCCAGCCCACACACACTCAAGTCCATCTCAGTACAAGCTACAATGGGTTTGAAGTTGTACTGAATGTATTTCTGGACTTACTGCCTTTTTCAAACTGTGTTCCTTTTTTTTGATACATGTCTAGGTGCTATCATTGGTCCTGAAAAGGATGAAAACATAGAAACTACTTTGAGATGTATTGTAAACTTTGGGAGGAGGCTTCTGAACTGAACATTACATTCCCTTGTCCCTAGAGCAATTTCATCCTAACCAATTATGAAGAAGTAAAAATTTGTATGATTCCATGATTTAGGATGGGGGTTCTGTGCATTAGTGATAAAACACCTCTCTGAGAGAGTTCCACCATGAAGGTTAGAAGCTCCCAGATGACCACACACAAGTTCCCAGGTATTAAATTATGACATCAGTCCATTTGCAGTTAGGATTACAACAGATGCCTTATTCCCATTTTGATTCCCTATGATGCATAAAAGGAGTCAGTAGTGTTCCACCTGGGATCCGCACACAGCCCACAGCAAACTCTGAAAACCTTGTGCTCTGTACAGCTGAACATCCAGGCTTTGGCTCTGAAAATTGCTCAGACTTCAATTTGGGATTGCCAAGAGGCCTCAAATGACTCCCTGTTTATGTGGGTATGGTTAATTAGCACCAATAACTTTACTGAATGATTTAAACAGGGACATTGAAATGAGTATTTACATTTGCTGTTAGAATTTCCAGGTCTGTCCTCTTAAAAACTGCATTTACAGTACATAACCTCATTAAACAGAGAGCTGTGTATGTCACACTGGGGATGTATCACACAGCTTTACATATTCTCAGCCATCTTTCTGGGAATTCAGAGTATCCCTTTTCCTGCAGGCATCAGGAGTGAAATAAAACTGCTTGGACAGGCAGAAGACATAAAACAGACATAATAGACAGAAATAAACCAACATCAAAATAGGCGTGCCAGAACACTTCTGCTTGAACAAAAGCCTTGGGCTGACACAAACTGCCCTTTCCAGCACCATGGACTGGACAGGCAATAAAACCTTCTGAGTGGGGCTCAGATTCAAAGGACTCTAACGCAAAGAGGGGGTGTGGTGTGTTGCAATGTCACATCATTTCTGTGATCACAAAATACTCACTTTGTAGGGTAAGGTAAAAAC
The DNA here is from genome assembly GCF_020740725.1 of Corvus hawaiiensis. Lineage (NCBI taxonomy): Eukaryota > Metazoa > Chordata > Aves > Passeriformes > Corvidae > Corvus > Corvus hawaiiensis. Next base: position 36,024,605 of record NC_063220.1, on the reverse strand, counting down.
TTTAACTTGGACCTGTCCCAACATCTCTCATGGGAAACTCACAGTTACAAATCCTGAATTAGCATTTCTTCATAATGTGGATTTTTTCCTAGCATTTGTATTTTCTTGGTTGACTTTAATTAACTTCTTGCTATGCTCATAAACTTGGAGAGGATTTGCTTTAAGCCTTTACATCTCTAGCCTATATTAAGATATTCTAAGTTTTAAACCTCTAGAACATTTACTGGATTTAAACAATTTAAGAAGGAAGGAAAAGGTGCTGGCAAAATGCACCCAAACGGAACAATTTTGCATGAAGTTTCTATTTGGCCCAAATTAAAATTTATCTTAAGATGGTCTAGAAACTCCTGAATGGACCCAATCACAATGGATACATACTTTATTTCTCATGAAATAAAACATGGAAAACTGGGAAAGAAAAAGATGGGGAGCATGGGGGATGGGACAGAAAGAGCTAATGTAAACTGAAGCATAAAAAGTAACTAAAGCATAAGCAGTAACTAAAAAGGCTGCTTCGGGGAAGCAGCTTTTTGAGTCCATTAAATTAAGAGGTTGGGCTTTCAAAACATGGTGGGGAAAACAGTATTACAGAGAAAGCAAATCTAGAAAGAAAAGTGAAAGGTAATTGTTATGGGTGACTGTGTGAAAAGAAGCACAGTCATATACAAAAAGAGATGCTTTTTGTGGCACATGGTGGACTTGACTTTAAAAATGCCTCTCTCTCTGTATTATTCATATTTCCAATTATTTATTTTATCTACAGTGACAGAGCAGTTCTCTTCCATTTGTTGTCTAATACACAGAGCATTAAGTGCACCCTTAAGCACTGCCTCCACCCCATAAAATACCAGTCCTTCCAGAACATGACAGGAGTAATTCCTGCAGATAATTTTCCCTTTTAGTCTGACCATTAAGGGGGATAGAAAACATCCCCTTCTGCTCATCTCATTTTTAACCCACATGGAGAGCTTCAGGTAGATGGAGAAACCTAGCTGGTGCTGGTACCAGAGGAACTGATGACATGACGGACACAAGTCTTTCCTGACTGAGAGGGACCAATCTGATTTTTATTTATGCCTCAACATGTGTTATTCCTGTAAGAGCTGTACGTGTGCTGGCAGCCCTGTCCTGGGGAAGCTTCACCTGGCAGCCAATCAGGGCAGAGAAAGCTGCAGATGCCCAAGAAGAATGTCCGCAAAATTGGGCTAGGGGAGGAGCCTCAAAACATGAAAACAATTAACTGCAGCACAATGGGAGCCATTCGCTTTTGGGTCTTTTTGGAGGGAGGGGGGCCGAGCCCCCCTCTCCCCTTCGCTCTTTTCCTCCCTGTGGTCCTGCTTCCCTGCCTGTGCCTGCTTCGCCCTGCTTCGCCGTTCCTGCGGACCAGCTTTCACCACGAGGACTTCGTGCTCCACTGCCTCCCCATTAGGGCGGGCGCCACCGCAGCCATCCGCCCCCGCTGTGTTTGCCGGCCGCAGCCGCTGCCGCTTGTGCCCAGCCGTGAGCACCGCCACTGTGTTTCCTGTGCTGCTGCTTCACCAACCTGCTATAGGACCAGCCCGTAGCGACCAGCCTGTCGCTGCCACTTGTACCCAGCCGTGACCACCGCCGTTATCCCCGCGTTGCCCGCGGCACCTGACTTGCAGCCGCTGACGCCCGCAGCCACCATGCCCCGACTCTGAGAACCTGCAGCTGCTCCAGAAGCACGCCCGTAGCCACAGCAGCCTGTTCTCCTCTGACGGAAGGGACACACAGCCTGGTGCTGCTCGGAAATCGCGCCCAGCCCAACGCGGGAGCTACGCAGGCGCTCCGCAGTTCGCAGCACGCCCCCTCCGTCTGCTGAGCTGACGCCGACAAAGCACCCGAGGTTCCGGTGTTAACGCTGTCCCTATCGTCTATTTCTTTCTGTTTATCTCTTTTCCCTCTCTGCTCTCTTTTCTATCCTACTTCGGTAGGCTCACTTACCCTTTTCTATCAATAAATGGTTCTCAGATAGAATATTGCCGCATTTGCGCTTTATTTTCGTTTGAAAAATCTATCAAAAAGAATCTTCCTCGACTCTCCCTATTATAGTGGAACGGTACACTGCCCCACACGGGACTGGAAGAAGACCTGTATCTTTAAGGTCAACTAAATACAGATTTTGGAGTCCCACTCACCCTTCAAGCAGTAGTTCAAGCTCTTTCCCTCCTGTGGAAGCACTGTTCTCCCTTGCAAGCACACCAAGGCTCGACTCTCTCTCTTACTTGGATATGAACATAGCTGAAGGCATACAAACAATGCTGAGAAGAAATGTGATCTTCAGCATTGCTGCTCTCTGAAGCAGCCACAGACACAATTCCTGTTTTTCCATTCATCCACCATTTAGAAAGGAGCTATCAGTTGGCTTTTTGCTCAGCTAACTGAAGCATCATGAAAAGCACCATGAATCAGTTGAATTCAATGATCTTAAAGGTCTCTTCCAACCTAAATGATTCTAGAAATAAAAATATGCACAAGACATCCTCCTGACCTTAGTTTTTAGTACTTATGAGCCCCAAGATCATTGCAATAAAAATGCTGTGCAACACAAACCATGTCTGATTTAAACTGTCACCTTCCTAAAAAATTAATTACACACGGGTTATCTTATTCTTCTAATATTTCTAGGAATGGTGTGATTTGCACACTTGTGAATTGTGTAACTTGCACAAGTTCACTGTTGTAAATGCACATGCGACGGAGTGGCTTGGCTAGTGGTGGCACAGAAATCAGGCCAGAGACACAGCAAGTGCTGTGTCAGAGACACAGACTTGGGGGATGCTTCTTCCAGTTTTGTATTCCTGTTATTTCTTAAGAGTTGCCTGCTACATTAACTGATTTGAACAAATACTTCAGTGGTTTAAATACCACTCCCTGAGAGGTGACTTTTGCATTAGCACGACCATGAGTGGGATGCAATCTCTCTGTAGATAATATAATGCAGAATAGAAAGGGATTGGTAGAGGATACACGCAGTCAGTAATCTGTAGGTTCCATGAGTCTGCACCTGTTGTTCAAAGATGTTAGGATGAAAACCCGGAATCATGTGATGTTGGTGTGATACTCTCAGATACCAGCTGGGATCTCAATAGATAGGAAGTGCTGCCCCACCGCTTTTGCTGAGGCTGTTGCAGCTCCCGGCTTCCAGCAGTACCATACCAAGTCTGCAGGAAAGCAGAAGGCCACAGCTCAGAAAACACTTCAGGCTTCAAGACATTTATCTGCAGTTCCTCAGATAGGAGGCAGGTGCTCCAGACTCTGCTCTTGACGTGAGCAGTGAAGCTCCAAACAAGGTGGGTGCTCACAACTGCAGAGCCCATAACTCATACAGGGGTTGCTGCTGCAAGGACCAGCTTTAACTTCCACTCACTTCTCACTGGCCTTGGCTGTGCAGAGTGGAAAGGAACATAATGAATCCCCACTTATATGCCCTGCTTGCCCTAGTTTTGTCTCTCATAGCGAGTTTAAACTACTTCAGCATTTCCCTCCTTTCTTTTGAAAAGAGGCAGAGACAATGTCATTCTAGTCCTGTTCCAAACAGATTTTTGAATGAGTCCTGAAAGCTTGCTATTGTGAAAATAATATAATTCATCCCTGGATATACAGTTAGGGCTTTCAATCAGAAACATTTGAAAGCTGTACTGTTGTTTCTGTATTCTCATTTTAAAATCTCATTTAGCAGACCTACATAATTTTGCTCTGAGGGACCTCTGGGCTGACTCAACAGGCAAAGAAAAGCTTTGTCACAGGCCTATGCTGCCAGCTAAGGTTCCTAAATCCAGAAATATAAGCCAGTTGTAAGCACATATCATTTCCACGGTTACTGTGTTGAGTATACACACCAGGGTGTCACGATCCGCTAATATGAGCGGGGGTCATGATGGTTCGTTTATAGATCTCAGAGTGTAAAAGGACACAAGGGATTTCAGTTTTAATCAGAACAGTGCACCTTTATTAAGTGCCCACAACACAGTAATGTGATAGAGGAGAGAAAGAGAAGGAGATAAAGAAAAACAAAGTAAAAGAGTAGAGAGGAAGAAAAAGGGGGGCAATAGCTACCAACGGATGAGACGAAGTCCTCGTGGTCTTCTGCCAGTAGATTCGCCTTCTTTCCGTGGGGAGATCTCGAGCTCAGTTATTTCAGAAAGTCCCTTTATAGGCCTTTTCAAAAGGGAGGGGCAACTGGCCAAGACCATATCTATGTTTCATAATAACATTGCAAAACTAGAAGCTAGCACTATCACAGATGCATACCAAGCATGCCTTTTATAGGCCGTACTGCCTGCCATGGTTTGCGGCCTAGCAGCGTTAGCGCATCTACTTCTGACATGAGTTTAGCAGTGCTCTCGCTTCTGCTTTCTAGCTGTATCCCCACATCTCCCCCTTTTCCCCAAGAGGTGGGGAGATCTACAGCCATTGTTATGAGGCCTGTTGCTTTGGGAAACAGGTACAGGACAGGTGTACAGGACAGGCCATTCCTTTCCGCTTCAGTGCAGTCCTTCCTGCCTGGGCAGCAAGAACAGCGCAGTCCATTGTGACCTGCACAAAGTTCCTCAGGAATGCGTACCAGTTTCCAGTTGGCACACCTGCAGGCAACACTTGGCAGACATCCCACCTCAGCCAGGCCAGGACTCCTGTGTTCAGTCTCTGCCCTTGGCGATGATTGTGAGGCACATGAGGGATCTTTGGACCATCTTTTGCACAGGGATACTGGGAAAAGGACACAAGGAGAGCCAAAGGGAAACTGGAGGTAGATGTGGCACCTTGTACACTGGCTGTTGCTCACTGGCTGTGCCTTATCAAAATATTTCTTTTCCCTGATGACCTGGTGATGATTAAAGTTTGGATCAGATTATCTTTCAGGGTCCCCTCCAATCTGGAAACAAAGTTTGCTTGAAGGTCTTCCAAGACATCTCAAGTGGCCTGTCCCCATTCTCAGTAGTAGTGTTGCAGTTCTGCTCTCAAAGGTATCTGCAGGGGCATATAAAATCAGATATCCAGCCAAAATAAAGACTAAATGCTTGAAATTAGAACATTTGCATTGCAATCTGAATATTTTAATAGTCCTTTTTTATCCACAAGAGGCACTCCTACAAATTCCAAACAGCCCAGAAATCCTCAGTAACTGGTCCAGCATTTATTTACCACACCTTGTTTAATCTTCTGTATTGAGCCAACAGCTTTTCTTGACATCTCTGTAGCTGATGTCTTCAAATTCACATTGCACAGAGCTCTGCATCACCCAGCAATATTTGTGACAAGTCATTCACATGTAACTGTGGAAGCAGATGCCCCAGGCACTGTCAGTGACTGGGCACACGGTGCCTTTTGTTTGCTGAATGCCCCTCACGGGACGTGCGTGGGCTGCAGAGCCACAGGAAAGCCACTCCTGCTGCAGGAGGGGAACTTGGTGTGGGCAGTGCCTGAGCTGCAGCCTTGTTCACACACCACACTCTGTGAGGTCCCCAAGCTCCTACTGCTCTCCCTCCACATCAGCATCCTCTCCCCATGGCTCCAGTTACCAGAGGTGCTCAGCAAAGATGGAAAACTTTCACACTTTACTGGAGAGGTCTCTGTTCTTAGCATGGGAGTCTTCTCACCCATAAAGAATGTACTGAATTGGAAGGGACCCACAAGAACCATCGAGTCCAACCCCTGTCCCTGCACAGACACCCCAAGAATCCCACCCTGGGCATCCCTGGGAGTGGTGTCCAAACGCTTCTGGAGCTCTGGCAGCCTCGGGGCCATGCCCATTCCATGGGGAGCCTGGGAACTAATTCCCTGCCCTGAAGAAAGAGTAACGAGTTATGCAGTGCTGCCATGCCTTAGAACTAGTCAAAATCTATACTGAGAGTAGATTTTCCTTGACGTACAAAATAACCTTTTTCATTTTTGTAAACTACAGTCATGAAGTGAACAGATTCAGTGAACAAATACAGACTAGAAGGGGCCATATCCTACCGGCCAGGAGCCCCAGTGACAGACACAGCCCCTGAGCTGTGGCTGGACAGAAATACTTGTTTTCTTGTGAAAGGCTGGCTGCTTTCACCTGTACAAGCTCATTTAACCAGTGTGCTGGTGCACTCTGTGTTGCAGAAACCTCAGAATTACATCTTCCTACAAAAACAGATTACCAGAAGTCGCATTCAGAAATTAGTGAGGTTGTTCCTAAAAAACAAATGTGCAACATATAGAGGGGAAGTTTTCATTTTAAACTAAACACGAGTTTTAGTTTTTGTTTTATCATCCTTTTGGTATGTACAGAGGAAGGTGAAAAACCTCAAGCCCTGCTGCAAATATCTCCCCACAGATTTGCAGCACACTGGGCTACAAAGTCCCCTCAGGAAAGCTCAGATGAAAATTCTCAGCTGTCCAAACATCTGCTCATTGCAGGGAGCTTTAAACAAAATTGCAACTGTCCAGACAATCTTCATTTGTCAATGGTCTTCTCCTCAGAGATCAGATAATCCCAAGATTTTACAAGAGTAGGCAGCAAATAATTAATGTACGTGCTTACTAAACACTACAACTTTATGGACTCCCTCCCCTTACAGAAAGGTAGTACAGCTCCTGCCATATTCCCTGTGCCAGCTGTCAAGTGTTAGCTATGGGCTGACATGGCTTTCAAAACTTTATCATCCAATGCTGCTAATTAGCCCTAATGGACCTAAGCAATGTAAAGTTCTTTGATTGTTTTTATTTGGACATTATTTCCCTTGAACAGATTTTAGGCCGTGGGCAATACTGTTCTCCATTGCTCTGTCCTTCTGCTGAGCTCCCACTGGTCCAGTTCTGCTGTTAGCAAAGCAAAGCAAAGCAAACCCACAAGGGTCACGGGCTGGACCATTTCACAGAGCAAAACACAATCTGCATTTCCTAACAGGAAGAGTATCCAATTACCTCTAGGGTGTCTGTATCACCGTCTGCAACCAAATAGTTCCAAATTCTGCTCAGCTCACTTTTTGGAAAAAATGGGTAGAGAGCTGTTCATTGAGATTTTATTGCCAGACATCAGCATTTATTTCCTACAGTATATCCTAATAGTTCATCTGACTGCACCTGGCCTTTGTTTTGTTCTTTTTCTGTTTTGTTCAACACCCTGGCTTTAACAGGATCCTATAGAGTTCCCATTACAAGTCTAGGAACACAGAACAGGCTGGCCAGGCTCTGTTCAGGTCACTGCACACAGAGCACAAGAACAGCCCGTGGCAGCTCTGGGAGCACTTCCCCTCCTGGGACCAGCCAGCACTGCAGAACCTTCCACAATGTCTGAATGTGGCCGACATAAACATTCCTGCTCTCATTCCTTGCCTGATCCAAGCTCTTCCTTCTCTGTTCCTCCTCTTCCCTCCCCACACAAGTGCTTCAGAAGATCAGACCTCACCTGTCAGCAATGGACCTGCTCCTTGAGTCAACAATGTCAATTATAAAGCCCATGCTTATGTTGAAGTGAACAGAGGTATAAAGATAGGTGTCCACACAGAAAAGAAGTATGGACAGAAGTGTTCAGTGGAATAGTGGAATCTAAACAGAAAAGCAATCATATTTTTAGCATGAAAAAAACATCGGCAGATAGCAATGGAGCTGGAAAATAAACCTGTAGGTGTGGGTTGTTTTCTTTAGCCAGCATTAATGACTTATTTTGGAATGACAGCACATGAAATTTCACATATTCCTCTAACAGCCTTCTGCATCCTTATTTCCATTTACGAAACGTTATTCAAAAGACAAAAAATTCCAATTTGAGAAATTCCTGTAAATGTTCTCTCTTAAGATTGCTCTAAAGATGCCACAGGTAACATCTACCTGCGGGACATGATGCACTGGCATCCTATTGAACAGCTCAAAAAGTAAAACTTAAAAGCAAACCACTTCTCAAGAAAATGTATGAATTTATTTTGAAAATGTGTTCTTTAAAAGAAAGAGAATGAGATCTTAAGATTATAACTGAGATGTGCTGGAAACTGCTATTCAGTATGAGTGAAACCTCAAGAGTCAAAAATGCAAAATTAATTAATGTTTTAAAACTTAGAAAAGGAAGGATTTCCCATAAGTCAATACTTATGGTTCTGATCCTCTTACCTTGAGGGACTAGAGCAGAATTGGAAAAGCATGGAAAGAGTGACTAGAGAGATCAGAGATAAGAAAGCATTTCTGACCATGGGATGACTAGATTAGCATCTTGCTGCCAGGAAACAGAAACCGAAGTGGGAGAGGTTAGAGGGCTCTAAAATCATGTTTTTCACAGCAAATAATGCTCGCTGCTCACTGTCTTTTCTTTTTTGTCATTTAGAGGCTCTTGGAGGAAAAGAGGAGCTGTCATTCCTGACTACGTTGTGTGAAAAACCCCAGCAGGATGAGTTAGTGAATGGCAGGTCTCCATTGTATCTCCAATTTTAAATCAATCGGATCTGCAGTTAACTCCCATAATACCTAAATGCAAATTGCCCCACAGAACTCAGCAATCCCTAAGAACAGCCATGGTGTCATCTGTCAACGACCAGGCAGTGGCACCTGCTTCTAACAGGCATTTAGCCCAAGGAGAAAGAAACAGAATATTCAACTAAATTAAATTCCTCGGGATTTGCCTTTATTTTTCAGACCATAATGCAAAATTTTAGGTTATTAAATCTGAACAGTTTGGTGGTGGATTACATATCTCCAGCATGGTAATCAAAATTGTCCCAAAGCTCAGCTTTTAAACAATTTTCAGATCTAAGCGCCCAGCACAGTTGCAGAAGGAGTGGAAAGGTGGCAGCTCCAGCAATACTGGGTGCTCAGGGATTACCTTCAGCCACCTGGTACAGCCAGCCTTTGGCATCAAATTTCCTCCCAGAAACCAGGCTATTCCCAGCAGCTCAGCCTCCAAAGGACTTTCTCATTTTCTATATCCATCTCACCCACCAAGATTAGCTACACTGAAGGGTCAGGAAAAAAAAATTAGTTAAATATTTTTTCGTCGAAGTACTAAATCTGCTGAAACTAAATCTTCCAGCAGGGTTTGGGATATATACAGCTTGCTCCAAAAGAGAGAAAGCTACAGGAAATTTCTGAAAATGCCACAATACCTGCCACAGAAGTGCCCTCATTCCCAGATTTCTTTAGGAATGGTTCTAATAGATCACACTCACTGTCTTTCGGTGTTCAACCCTGGACACAGTGAGGAAAGAGAACTGCAAAACACAGCAGGTTATATCACTTCAAGAGGCAAACTGAGGCACTTGAACATGGAAAAAATCCTCTGTGGGGCAGAAAGAAAATTAATGTTCTCAACCGGAGATCTCTGGTCTCCCCTCATCTACTTTAAGACCTGCTTAGAAACAGAGTTTCACTGCAGCTTAAGCTTTAAAGGTCGACTTCTCACAGCACCTCAGCCTAAGGCTTGGAGAGTTTTAGCTAGGCTTTGAGCTGGGTGAAGGAATAGAATTTCAATTTCTTAACACTTAAAGTGCCTTATGATCAGATTAAATGCAAAATATCAACAGCAGCACTGTTGCAAGCTGACTTGATTTACACTTTGTGAAAATTCAAAAGGGCAGAAATCAAATGAATGTGCAGGGACATATTAGGAAAGAAAGAACAGAGATGATTTGTGATCCCCATTTTCTGTACTTAGCATCTTACAACAGGAACTGGACTTTTAACCTCCAAATCATGGTGTGAGGAAAGGTAACTGCTGTTTGAAGGGACTGCTTCTGAAGACATAAAAGTTATAATTAAAGTTACAGAGACAAACTGAAACTTTTAAGGAGAGTAAAGCAAATAATGGAGAACAGTTTCATGTAGCTGGACAACTTACTCTCTTAAAACTACAGCAGTCTACTGCTAATGAACAACTTCACATTTACAATTAAAGCTTACTTAAGTGAAAATACTAATACACTGTTGGGAACCAAAAGCCCCCCATAAATCCAACATGCTATTTCTTACATGACAAAGGTTTCTGGCATTAAATGCCAGCTAAATCCTAAAGCACCCATTTCCTAAATGGTAGCTTAGGCTAGGCCAAGCTCGTGGCCCAAGCCTTTAAACTGGAGCATGCAGCAAAGCTTTACAAATGGTATTTGGTATCCTAGACAGGAACTCCGCCTTTGAGGGTTCTGGCCACTGAACTTCCAGGCAAGGTGGAAAAAAGAACTTCAAGCCCACTCCCTGAAATGTCTTGAAACAGCTGTGCAGTAGGCAGGTAACTACTGGACTGTGTTTTAGGATAGCTCCCAAAATTCATTATACCATAAGCAATTTTGGATTATCTCCTGTCGGCACAGTAACAACAAAGAGTGAGTGCTGATGTTCACCAGGAGTTCCGGGAGGGTGTCAGTGACCAGGGAAAGAAAGGTAGGAAGGATGCTACACCAGAGCATAGGGTCTCAGAGCTCTTTCCCTCTCTCCCTTCATTAACCCCCCCTCCCCCCGCCACCAGCCAATCCTCCATCCCTAGCAAGGTGTGCTCCAGCTCCCTGGGGAATGGAGGCATCAGCCACTGCTCCCTCAGAGAGCTGAGCACAGACTCAGCTTTGCCTGATCTCCTCCAGCCTTCCCACTCCTGTTATCAGGACACTCTCTCCAATCTTCCTAAGATGTACTCACCCTCTTAGATCAGGGGAGAGACCTTAGATCTTGAGGAAAAGCTTCTTCATTTCCTACCGTGCCTCAAAAGATGGCTCAGAGCAAGTCCCATTGCTTTCCGTAGTTTTTCAAGCCTCCTGCCTTTGCTGATGTATATATATGCAAACAACACACACTGGTGGATAAACAGCCCCACATTTCCTCCTTGCTCTCCATACTGAGTAATTCCAGACTTTGTGGGGCACCAGGCAGGTGCACTAAGCACAGGGATGAAAAAGCTGCAGTGGGAACCTTCAGAAAACGAATAAGGACAAACTTTCCATGCATAAGAAAGATGTGTAGGACTCTTTTGTAGAAAATTATGTATGCAAATATTCACCTACTGGTATCCTTGGTAGCAAAATTTGTGTTTGATAACGTGTAGACTGGTTCCAAAATAGTCTTTATTTATAACTATAAGACTCCTGGAATTTATAAAGACTGAGTGAATAAAAAGAAAGCTGTATGTTCTTGAAAGGTATTACCACAGCTGCAGCTCAACTATCTTAGCTGGATGGAAACTTCCATGGTAATCCCTATTTTAAGACATTAAAATGGATGAAGGAAAGGGAAACAGTAACAATCTTAATTCTCTACTAACTGTAATTCTAGAAAGGATTACCACGAAGAGTTAAATATTATTTCTTAGTTCTAAACCTCATATATAAATTCCTGTCACAGCAAAGAACACAAGCTGGGAGGACATGAAAAGATAAGCAGAGTCCCCATCAAATATTGTGTTTATTTCTTGTATAATTTAGATTAAGATAACTTTCTCATTGCTCTAGCACTACTGGATTGTTTTCTGCTTCTGGCTTGCAATGGGCATAAACCTGAGTGCTGACTTTTAACAACAGGCTATTGAATAACCACAGAAATGAAACAAAAAAAATTCTTATCTAAAGCTGGCATGAAATTAAACCACTCAGTGTAAAGCTGCTATGACATTAGAATGCGTGTTGTAGAGATCTGTTCACCACAAATTTCAGCTGCAGTGAACAAGACCCTCTAGGCTTATGCATACAAAGTAGTCCTCATGTCCCTTGTTCAGCTGGTTTTATGAGGCTTGTGAGGAACAGCTGAAACTCAATTTTTCCAGCTTTAAACTGGAAGCCAAAGATACTGTTCTTTTTCCCTGCCCACAGCTACGAGCACATTGAGAGCAAGCTCACAACCTGGTGATGGGAGAGGTGTTGCCATGCCTGCCTGCTGTGCACTGAGGCAGTAAAGAAGACAGCAGGCAGGATGTGCCAAAGGACAGCAGGTACAGTGCCTCCACACAAAATACAGGAAATTCAAAGGGACTGTTGTAATGTTTTGGTGGTTGGTTCAAGCAACTAGATTGGGTTAACTCTTCCAAGACAAGCCACTGGCTGTCTAGCCCCTGGGAGCCTGGGGGAACAGACCTTTGCTTCCAGAAAACAGCAACAGTGGAAGAAATCAGATCATTCCAGGGTTATTTTTGCTGGACTGGCCACCTCACTGCAAAATACTCAGAACTATGGGAGCAGAGGCCTGCAGTGTACAGCTTTTCTTTTTCCTAACCAGCCAGGGCTGACATGGGAGAAGCAGCCAATATTATTGCATGGCTCCTCTCTTCTAGAGCTGTTTACCTGTTGGCTTCTCTTAAGTGGGAAAGGCCAAGATGCTCTGCACTGGCCTTCACATTAAAATCCTGGGACACAGGACACCCCAAAGCACCCTGAAGAAGGCTCTTCTACCTGTTTCTGAAATCTGTCACTGGAAAAACTTTCCTGCAGGTTTGTGTGAGCTTCCTCTACAGGAAAAGCCAAAAGAAGTCCTGGCTGGAGTACAAGACATTTATGGGACTGAAGTAGGCAGGTGAGAATGGCTGCACGTAAAACAGCAAGATGAAAAATGAGGAGTGTGAGGACTACACTCAAATTGAATCTGCCCTAGTATGAGGAAGGAGAGCAAAAAACCTCAGATAACCTAGCACAATTGCACATACACAATCCCAGTTTATCTGGAGTTTTCAAATGTATTAACTATAACCACGTACCAGAGCAGATACAACCCAGAAATATACAATTCATCTGGAAATTACAGCAAAATAGCCTACTTCTTTCAAACATAGAGCCCCCAAATCCAATATTTTGGTTTCTGATGTCTTCTGAAAGCTAAAAACATCAAAATCATTAATTCCCATAACAGATGCTTCACTGACAACATGAAAAATGCTTTGAACCACATTCCAAAATAAGTACTCCCTTTAAATGAGAGATAACTCTTGAGAATTCATTCTACTACAAAGAACCCTGTTAGTTCAAGTCCTTCGGCTTCAAACAATACTCTCTGATCAGTACAAATCTCACACTGGGGAGGTTGTCTCACAGTGAGCTTTCAACAGCCACAAGGCAATTATTTAAACTACGTTTAGGAGTTAACTGAGGATGATGAACCATTTGGAGAGGGAGGAATCAACAACAGAATGAAAATGTGTATCAAGACCTGCAGTCTCTCCCAGACAGGATTTCACAACTGGCCTAATGTACTTTACAGCATTATGAGGACTGTGCAAACTCTTCAGTGGTTGAATGTGAACAAACTCGTTCTTTATTGAGAATTCCAGCAAGGAAACCCTGGCATGCATGGGATTTCACAAAATGAGCCCAGATCTGCGTCTTTAAAACCTGTCTTGCTGGTCCTTCCTGGAATACTCAGAGCAGTGTGTGCATGGTCTTGCCACAGAAGGGAGATAAAGCAATCATTTGTCTTTGGCACTGTATAAAACAGGGCCAGATTCACACTGATAAAACAAGTGGCTGAAATTCCATACACACACCCCGCTTATGAAAGCTGAATTGGTGAAAAGACGTGTCTGCTTTTAAAGAGTCAAAATAATGCAGAAGCCTTATGTGTAAAATTGGCATTTCATGCCAACCTATGACATCGAAGACGCAGTGTGGCATTTTAACATGCACTTCTCTTTGGCACATTTGAGATTTCAAACCTGCTTACCCTTAAGCATCAAGGTAAAAAGTTACTGAAAACCAGATATATTAAGTACCCTCTGTATACGGGAGATGTGAAAGTTGGCCTGGACAGTAATAATTTCCATTTCTTAAGAAGAAGAAAAAAAGAAAGGAATCTATACTTATCTCTAGAGTGAGCTGAAAAGAGAAAATGATATCACCACTACAAACAGTTCCACAGAACTATAGTTTAAAAAGTGCGCCTTCATAAAACCAAAACAGTGAACTGTTCTCAATTCTGACTAAAAAATTGATTGTTGCAGAATATTTAGTTTTATTTACAGCAGTCATACCTTTTATGTAAATCCTTCTCCATGCTGTAGGAGAAGCAGAGGGATTTCAGATTTTTCTTTTTTCCTTTGATTTGAACAAAAAGGAAATACAAACATATTTCATATTCTTGATATAAAATAAAAATGTAAAATAAAAAATTTGAAATGCTCTCACTCAAAGCTTGTGCCTCACCTCGTCAAAGTGATTTGGTAATATTTTGGTGTGTTAGTTTAACACAGCCTGGCTTTTGGTGGGGGCGGGGGAAGCCATAGAGACAACTTCTGAAAGAGAAGCTGCTGGAAGCTTCTACATGTCCCGCAGCACCAATCGCTGAAGGCTCTGGTGATGGACATGTTGCTGGCCCAATTAGAGAAGTTGGTAACGCCTCTGTGATGACATATTTAAGAAGGGAAAAAAAACTTGGGCAGTCTCTGCTTCTTCTTCTGAAGGGCAGGCAGGTGCCACGGGCAGGGCCTTCCCAGGGCCAGAGTGGGGGCCACATGGCTGGGGCCATGCGGTCGCCGCCATCTCAGCATGGCTCACAATGAACTTTGCCTGCTTAGCCACTTTTAGCCAGCTGTGCTGAGAGCATAAGGGCAGAGGCAGCAGCAGCAGCAGTTTTTTCCTTTCCGGTGCCCCACATGAAGTGGCGGCCGGCACTGCCTGTGCGGTGGCGGTGGGGACCACATGGCCAGCGATGAAAACATGGCAAACAGTTCCTCGACATGGAATCCAGACGAGATCAACTTTTCAGCGCTACAAAAATCCTACAGAAATCTTTAAACAGGTGGAATTTGTTGACAATGGTACTTATGAGCAGCAATTTTTTTCTTCTTAGTCGGAGAAAGAGGAGAAAGTGAGGACATGTGGACAAAACCAAGATAGCTACGCTGAGGTCTGTGAAAAGGAAGAGGGGGAGGAGGTGCTCCAAGCATCAGAGTCGAGATTTCTCTGCAAGCCGTAGTGAGGACTGTAATACAACAGATTGTTTCCCTATAATTCATGGAGTACATGGGGGGATGCAGAGATTCACATGCAGCCTGTGAGAAAAGGTGCTCACACTGGAGTGAATGGATGCTGAGAAGCTGTAATCTAGTGGGAAACTCAAACAGAGAGAGAAAACTCTTGCTTCCAGAGATAGAGGACCCTTGCTTCCAACCTAGAACAGCTGATCCTTAAAAGACTACACCCCATGAACTAAATGACCCACACTATGCAGTTTTGGGAAAACTGCTTTGCCCATGGGAGGGACTCATGTTACATCAGGTAGGGCGAGACTACTATTCATGAAAATTAGAACCGCTCTAGAGAAATTCACAGAGAACTTCCCCCATGGGAAGGACCCCATGGCACAACAGAAGAAAGACCCTTCTTTCCCTGAACAAACTGAAGAAAAATTTTTAGGAAGTGACTGATCAAAACCCCATGTTATGTCTCCCTGCGTGGGAAAGAGGGAGGGTCTGGGAAGAAAAAAAGAGGTGCTCTAAAGGTTTATTTCAGTTCTATTTACTCTTTTTTTAAAATTCTGCTAATACTAAATTTTCTTTATACTGTTTTAAGTTTTGAACCTCTTTTGTCCTTAGGGTATTTTTTCTCCTACTCCTTATCTCAAATCATGAAGCTCTCGTTATGATTCTCCTGGGTGCCTAGCTTTTAGCCAGTGTCAAACCGTGACATTTGGAGGACTTATACTGAATAGTTAATATCAAAGAGTTGGCAACAGAAGAGATGAGATTCCTGCCTTCTCCAAAAGGACAGAAAAAAGAATGTACAATGTGCTTTCTCCTGGAAACACGGAGGGCAGCACACAACAGGCAAACAAAACCAGACACAAAATCAAGGAGCTCGGCATTAAGCCATTTCCATTACAACATTAGCACTCATTTCTAGATCTAAAATTAGATTTTATTCTGAGAAATTTTATGTGACATGCATAATCTTGAATATTTTGGAGGGCAACACATTTAACAAATAGCCAATGGCTTGTACAACAGAATATTATTTTATCGTTTACATGCTCTAGCACTTGCTTATGTCATAAGATTACTGGGAATTGAATGGAAAAAGAGAATTTCCCATATCAAAACATCTAATCTCATGCAGACCTTCTTACAGCAAGCTCATACATACAACAAACATATGTCCACCTTTGTACCTGAGGATGTCCATTCACTGGCCAGTGTAGCTTAGTTATTTTCTGGTTTGGCAAGAGTTGAGGAATAATCTACTGGCTTTGGTAGGCAGAAAACTGTAGCAGAAGTGTTATGAATAATCCTACTGACTCATAATTATATCTTACTGTCATTGTCTTTAAAATTTTTCATACAAAAGATTAAGAAGTAATCAAATTGAGGAAAAACTGCAGCGGGTTGAGAGGTATCTGCAGTGCTCCACATGATTATGTTTATATCATCTCTACAATGACAGTTAAAACTCTTTCATCACCAGCTGTGGGCAATTCACTTTCTCAATTAATTTAAATCAAGACTTTCCTCCTTTTAGAAAGAAAGAAGAATTCTTTTAATGCATTTAATTTGAATCAAACAGCACAGCAGAGCTCTCAAGACCCTCACTCAAAATCACTGTGATCTGGTGGTCCAAGCCCAGAGAGGTGCATAACATTAAAACTAACCCACCCAAAGGGGCCATATCCTAAAGCCAAGCAGAACAATCAGCTTGAAAAGTGGGATTTGATTTATTAAAGAGCATCAGTTGTAATGCCAAAATGACTGTCTGGACTCATCTAAACTGAAAACTCCTCACAAAGAAAAGTGGCTTTATCAAGTCATTTCTCACAAGAAAAACTCTCCCAAATTATTCTCGTTTCATCTGCAGAGGTAAAACCTCATGGGTTGGTAAGAAATTTCTGCTTTCTGTTAGACCAGATTCCTGTGCCCAAAGTGAAAACCAGTCTCACAGACCCGTAGACATTTCTCCAAAAAGACAGTTTGTTTCTTGTAGAGCCATGTTTCTTGTAGAGCATTCTTGTAGAGCATTTTCCCTCTACACTCCCTCACCTTGGGGTTTGTCTCTTTAGGTGGGAAGATCCTAAAGCAGCAGTACATTTCCTCATGGGTCCAGTGAGAACTGTCACACTGAGAAAAGCCATGCTGCCACCTCTGCACCAGCCAGCAGTGACCAACCAGGGAAAACAAAGACAAGTACATGCACAGAATTACTGTTCCTTGTAATCTGTAGCCTGAGAGTTTCTGAAGGTGAAGGCATAGGAAAGACAGACCACTGTGCTTAATATTCAACTGCACATGTTCTCTACAAACATCTCTTTCACCTGCACCTTCATGAGCATGTTTGGCATGTTTATAATTTAGGCCTCAAAATATCCCACGGACATGAGTTACGTGATGTAACTACAACATGTCAGAACAAGGTGGGATTTCATTTGCTTTAAGCCACATGCTTGATAATTTTACCAGGTTGCCCACATGCGTTAACTCCAAGCAACAGTGAGAAACCATCTTCAAATAAACCATCTTCTCCCTCTGCTTTCATAAAGACTTTCTAGACCATTTTCGTCTCTCCTCTTACTGTTTTTTCCAGGGTGACAATCCAGATTATCTTTTCCCCTGTATGGAAGCTGTTATATTCTTCTTAGCCTTCTCTGCATTTTTCCTATTTCTGCCCTGTGACCCGAATGACCAGAACCCTGCACGTCCCCCATGGAAATGTAGAGTGACACATGGCTTACACAACCACATTTGCAGGACCCAGTACTCCAACTCCTTACAATGACAGCTTTCCAGGAAAAACAACCACTTTCAGATCCACTTGCTAAGCACTACAGTTCTTGACGTAGACCATACATCACCCACCTTTGTGCAGCTTTGCTTAGAAACAATACGATGTATTCCACATCCCAATAGCTTTCCTCATTAGATATCCATGCCAACTGGACATTTTATGCAAAATTAACAGAAAGTGAAAATGAGGAGATGTTGGAGTGATAAAGAACTAAAGAACTTGCTATCAGTGCCTCTGTGCTGGTAAACAATAGCAGCAGAGAAAACCAGAAACAGAATACAGGGATATACAGATGCCTCAACCTCTTGCTTCACAGAATGAATAGAAAGACCAAGAAATTATTTTGATTACATGAATCTGTAACGGCGACTAAAACTATTCACAGAAACTGGGCAGAATCTGGAGGTGATAGCCGAAAGATGACTCCTTTTATTCCCCAGGAATTTCATTTAACTCATGTTTGATCCTCCCAAAGGCACTTTCCTTTGACAAAGCCTTACCTTTCAAATAAATAAGAAAAAACATGGATAAAAAAGATAAAAGAGAGCTGCTTATTCACTACAGATACATGATTAGAGGAAAATTGTGTGTCCTAGTGAGAGACCTTCTGGCCTCAGGCTGCCACCACTTCCTGACTGAGCTTTGACTAGTCAAGCACTACCATACCCATCCTCTCCTTCCTTTCAGTAATTTTTCACCTGCTTTTTCTTATAATATATATAAAAACTCAAAGTACATTTGAATAGCAGCTGTGCATACCAAAATCTTTTTTGCCCAATATTCCTTTTTCATGGCTTTGATCTTTCCTTTATTTTCCTTATCTGCGACTGCTTCATTTTTGTTGCAATTGTGCTGGCCCTGCTGAGGGACCTCAGGGCTGTGTCCAGTTCTGGGCCCTCCTGGCCAGAGAGCCCTGGAGGGGCTGGAGCATGTCCAGGGCAGGGAACGGAGCTGGGAAGGGGCTGGAGCCCCAGGAGCGGCTGAGGGAGCTGGGAAAGGGGCTGAGCCTGGAGCAAAGGAGGCTCAGGGGGGACCTTGTGGCTCTGCACAAGTCCCTGACAGGAGGGGGCAGCCGGGGGGGTCGGGCTCTGCTCCCAGGGAACAGGGGCAGGACAAGGGGAAACGGCCTCAGGCTGGGCCAGGGGAGGCTCAGCTTGGACAGCAGCAGGAATTTCTCCATGGAAAAGGGTGCTCAGGCCTTGGCAGGGGCTGCCCAGGGAGGTTTGGAGTGCCCATGCCTGGAGGTGTCCAAGGAAGGGCTGGAGGTGGCACTCAGTGCTCTGGGCTGGGGACAAGGTAGGCATGGGGTACAGGGTGGACTCAATGGTCTGGGCAGGGCTTTTCCAGCCTCAGTGATTCTGGGATTCTGTATTTATGAGATTCGAATTTCTGTAAGAAGTTCTGTTGGAGGAAAACAAAATAAAATTTTAAAAGGCTAGAAGAAAGATACGCAGGCAGCCTGGTTCTGTTTTTCTGACAGAACAACCTCAGACGCAGGAAGTCTGCAGCCTCCACATTACTGTCACAGCACCTCCAAGACTTGCCTGACATTGAGTCCTATCAAACTGCCACAAGTAAAACACCAGTTCCAATCATGGATACACACACAGAATCAGCAGCTATTCAGTAGAGCCATGCCATGAGAGATGTGGGAACACCCAATATTTTCAACATTTGAAATAAAGTAGTTTTGTTTATCAGGTACATGAAACCTCTGGAACACAGTACAGAGGAGGCACAAGTTCCCCCTATATTCTGTCCCCAAAGGCTCCCAGCAACACAGAAACCTATCTGTGATCCCATCCATGATCCCAGTTAAAAACAACATACTTAAACCTCAGCTATTCCTGCTAAAATAATGCAGTCCAACAGTAGCTGTTTTCTATGTCTCAAAGCCCAGGAAGTCAGAGTCACTGTACCCCAAGGCTTTTCTCCTTCAGAAAGTACAAAGAAGCATTACAAAAAGGGCTCAATGTTTCCAGCATTCAAGAAATGGGATGACAACCAGAATGTCTCATCTATCAGGCTCTGAACTTCAGCACCACTCCACAGAAAGTATTTCGTGGGCACTGCTCCTTAATTGAGTGTTTTTCTGCACTAAAAATGTCAACTCCAGTTAGGTGATTAGTTAATTTGGTTCTGGCTGAACTAGTTCCCTCACTTACCTTTGTTTGACTCTCCTTAGGCTTGAAATAGTTCCAGTGCCCAGGCTGTCCCACACCAAAAGAAAACCAGGTGATGTTTGACTTGTGGTCCCATCATGGAGCCCAAATAGTGAACAGACATATTTCATATTTCTGGCAAACATCTCACTGATGTTCATTTGCTCTGGAACTTCACCTGAGCATTTACAAATCAGCCATACAAGGGCTGTGGCTGAAAAGCAGATGATGGATTCCTCATTGCATGTCTGAGCTGGCAGCAAGAAAATTAATGCTGTGGTTTAACGAGGTTGCAGTTTCATCCTAAACAAGTACAGCTGACTCTGCCTAGCATCTGGCTTAGCAGAAAATTTCCACCTTATTTTATAACAAGGGCACAAGTTTAATGAAAATGAAGCCAAAATGGTGCCTTGCACATTAGTGAAGCTGAATGATTAAGATAAGCCATAAGTGAAAGAAATCACGGAGCCACAGAACAGCTAAGCCAGGATATATCTCCCAGTAGCAATATAACTCAGGCATGATTTTAAAACAGACAGAAACTCTTGAGGTGGCAGCAAATAAATCAGAGAGGCTACAAGTTCAAAAGCTAACTGTGTATGTATGACTCAAAGCCTGCCTGCTGCCAGGTATTGACAGGACACAGTATTTCTGCAATCATCTGGCCAAAGGGTTAACGGGATAAACAGTGACAAGCTCACACAGACACCATGAGGAGAAATATTGACTCAACTCTGGCCTCAGACGCCTGCCTGCAGCTCTCCTTAGCATCAGGAGTGACTCCATGAAGGTGTCTGCTGTCAGCATTTTGCTCCCAGACGTTCCCTATCAGGAAGCATTTCGAATCCATTTCCTTCATTACTATTTAGCCTTCCCTCTCAGCAGGCATTGCCGGATGCAGCAACTTCCTCAAGCACTCCAGGAAGCTGCTGTCTTCACTTATTTATGCAATTATATTTGGCTGCTTTCTTTAGTATGCAAAGGAGGCTGGTACCCAGAAACACAACACAAGTGGTTGTGTGTACTCAGCTGACCTCTGAAGGGTCCTCCAGAGCCACCCATCCACACCCAGTGCGCATTTGGACATTGATCCCTCACATGATCATACACAGAGGCTGTGACAAGGGACCAGTTAACAGGTATGCGTCACATCACACGATAGGTGGGCAACTGCCACCTGCCCACAAAGGCCCTGTGCAGCCCCCTCAGCAGACCCCATGAGGTGAGAACCCAGAAATAAGGGATCCCAATCTCTGGGGATACTGACCTGAGCCAGGAAACAGTTTCGCTTTTAACACTGGATAAGGACAATGACTTCCTGTACCAGCTGTTAATGCTGATGCAGAAGTATAGCTGTTGAGAGATTTTATCTGCTCCATAGTTTTCCCAGAGATCCTTGAGGAGGTTCCATAACTAAATATAGAGAATTCCTTTCCAGCAGGACTGCAGCAGGGTGGTAGAAGGGAAATGACCTTCCCATCTTCTAAGAAGAAGTACTCTTCACTGACAGGGCAGCACATGACCATGTTATGGTAGCAAGGGCTACTGCCCTGTTAGAACAAGTTTCTGAAGCTGCAGATGTTGACACAGGATTCAGGGAAGCAATAATGTCCAACACAGTGGTTCCTATGCCAAAGTGCAAGTCAGCAAGGCATAATGCTGCTTAATGAAGCCAAGACAGGAGTGGGATTGCTAGTAAAGGAAAACAAAACCAAAAAAGATGCATCTGACGATGAGTTGTTTGTGCCAGCAAGTAAAGTATTGCCTTGCAGTTGCTAGTATTCAAGGATCTCATGGGCTCAGTTAGATATTGCACCAGCCTAGGTGTAGAAGTGGCACAAAGCTCACTTAAAACTAAAAAAAATAAAAATCCTACAAAGAAAGAAAAATCTGCTAAAAATATATAATCTTCCCTCCAAATACGTATATGATATTTATTTTTCTCGTAATTCAGTTGCTTTGTTTTCTCCAGTGACGTATTATATCCTAAAATCCACATGGCTGCTCAACCAAATGTTGTGTAAAGCACCACTGTAAAGAGGGATACCAGCCAGAGTGATTTCAGCCTACTCCTTCCTACTGTTAATATCATTGGCAAAATGGCTTCTAATCACCCAGAGGCTGACATAAAAAAATGTATACTCTGTTCCTCAGAAAGACACCCAAGCTTTTGAATAGGTGTTGTCTCAATACATAGAGGAGGTGTCCTGGGTTGCAGTGTATTCTACTACCATCCTCCTGAGCTGTTGAAATCAGGTGGGGCAGTGTTTCCTTGCCTCCTCCCCCCAGACTATCTTTCTGTTAATGGCCCATCATTGTCCTGCCGCCTGACTCAGAGATAACTCCCTCTGGACTATCTTCTGTTAATGAGCCTAATCAACACTTGGCCTCATGACTCATTACCCCATTGTGAGATGCTCCACCCAGAGGGAGGAACCAAGCATTCCATCCTGGATATAATCTGAGATTCTGAACACCAGAGACAATCCTTCCCACTGGATTTCCAGAGGACAGGAGCTACACAGCCACCACAGGACCTTCTGAGGAAGAGCAGACCCTTTTTCTATAGGATCACCGTTTCAGGAGGACTGCAGCCACCATTCTATCAGACTGCTACCACCACCCTGATTAACAGGGTGTCTGGTTGTATCCTGACGGTCAGTTTAACCCAGTGTTTTCTGCCTTTATTTTGGGGGGTTTTTTTCCTTATTTTATTTTCCTATTAAATTGTTATTCTGACTTGGTGTGTCCCACTAGTTTGTTTTCAAACTAGTACAGAAGGAAGAGAACAATGGATAATAAACCCAACTTCCCAAGAACTGCTAAGAGAAAGACTTGTGGCAGGAAACTCTAGGATGAAGCTAAGCAATAAATGTAAAAGAAATATTGAAGCTAGAACTGCAGAAGAGAAAATAAAACACCTTCAAATACAGTAGAAGAGAATCCTGTGCCTAAAGAAGTGAATATTCATTATAGATTCTTTAAAGATTTTCTTCTTTCTGTGGAAAAACAACACTGCAAAAGGTCATACAAGACAAGAAACACTCTCCCTGTAGAAACAAGTTTGAATTTTAATAAATCAAACTTTTGTTTCCAAAAGAGACACTTGTAATCATTTAGTGTCAAGTCCTGTCTAAAACGAGCCAATTTTGCCACTCATTTTTGCATCACAACTACAACTTGCTGCTGAACAAAGGCTCTCCCTAGAGAGAAATCCACGCTTGATTGAAAGTCTCCACATGATGGAGAACCAACCTCATTTCTCAGGTAAGCTGCAACAAGTGATTCATCAAGGCCGAGTGCTGGGTCCTGCCCTGGGCTCACCCCAAGCCCTGCAGCTCCAAGCTGGGGCAGAGGGGCTGGAAAGGGCCTGTCGGGAAAGGCCCTGGGGGGGCTGGGCCAGCCATGGGGTGGCCACAGGCCCAGGGCAGGGCCCGTCCCCTGTGCTGGCCCTGCTGAGGGACCTCAGGGCTGTGTCCAGTTCTGGGCCCTCCTGGCCAGAGAGCCCTGGAGGGGCTGGAGCGTGTCCAGGGCAGGCAATGGAGTTGGGAAGGGGCTGGAGCCCCAGGAGCGGCTGAGGGAGCTGGGAAAGGGGCTGAGCCTGGAGCAAAGGAGGCTCAGGGGGGACCTTGTGGCTCTGCACAAGTCCCTGACAGGAGGGGGCAGCCGGGGGGGTCGGGCTCTGCTGCCAGGGAACAGGGACAGGACAAGGGGAAACGGCCTCAGGCTGGGCCAGGGGAGGCTCAGCTTGGACAGCAGCAGGAATTTCTCCATGGAAAAGGGTGCTCAGGCCTTGGCAGGGGCTGCCCAGGGAGGTTTGGAGTGCCCATGCCTGGAGGTGTCCAAGGAAGGGCTGGAGGTGGCACTCAGTGCTCTGGGCTGGGGACAAGGTGGGGATCAGGCACAGCTTGGACTTCATGGGCTGGGAGGGATTTCTCTGCCTCAGTGATTCTATGATTCTCATATTATTCTTACTGATAAGAAGATGTGTGTTATTGCTAGTTCAGTTGTCTGGATTTGGCTCCCAGTCACCTTCTGGCATTATCTAACAAGCCTCTGCTATCAGAAGCCTTACCTGTGTATGCCGTGACTGCATTATGTCTTGGGTTACAATGTAAGGTGTAACCAAAAGTATGTATTCAGCTATCACCTACATGAGCTGTTAAATTGGGTGGAGCAGTGTTCTTTATCTTCTCCATGACTCAACTGTGATAACTCCCTGGGGGAAGCAGCAGCCACCCTGGGGGAGAGCCATCTCCTCGAATGGGCCATCAAGGACTCCCCAGAATGACTCACAGAATTACATCATCCTATCGTGAAATTCCCCACCCAGGGGGAGGCACCAAACATTCTCACCTGTAGGTAATCTGGGACTTGGGACACCACAATACTACTACTGGATTTCCAGAGGACAAGAGCTCTCAATAACCATCAATGGACCTCCAGAGAAGGACCAGACATTTCTACAGGATGACCACTTCGACAAGAGCACACGCATCACTACAACAGGACTGCAGCCACCATTTAATCAGACTGCTGCCACCACCCTGACAGACAGGGTGTCAGGTCATATTCTGACTCTGTCAGGTTAAGCCAGTGTTTCTCTACTATTGCCTTTACTGTAGTTTCTCCTATTAAACTGTAGTTCTGATGGAATCTCTTGCAAGATATTTGTGTGAAGTTAATTCCTCCCACTGGTTTGCTTTCAAACTAGCCCACGTTACTTCAATATTCACTTTGGGTGAACTTCATGGCTTGAGTTTCTCAAGCGTTTACTCATTCTGGCACGCCTTTTCAAAATATGTATTTTCACATAAAACAACATATTTCAGCAACAGCATCACAAACACTTGCTCAAAACCAATATCCCCTTGCTCTTTCTGCAGGCTCTTTCCAGCGTTCAAGGATCTCATCTTGTCAGTCAGGTATTGCAGCTGAACACTGATATTTAGTTAAAACTGATTTCCAAACAATCCCCCATTTTGAAAAAGAAACAACACTTTTTTATCTTAGATACATGGCCAAGAAATCACTTTAGCTTTTGAACAACCTGCAAGGGAGCTCAGTGATTTAACACATATGGTATCAAGTGAAGCCCAAAGAAAATGAGATGCCCCATTTTTAGAACAGACTCTAAGAGCCAGACTGCAAAATTTTCTCACAAGGAGGATCCAAAACCCCTGAGCACTAGACAGAAGGCACCTACACCATGTCAGGCACTGCCCCAGCACAAATGCCTCCATGTGTTCTGATCCAGAGCCCAGAAGTCTCTCTGAAAAGCTTCTGTTCCAAAATATTGTGCTGTGATCTGGGTTCTCACCTGGAGAAGTCTATAGAAAAGTACTAGGACAGAGCATTGGATTCCAGCAGCTATTTCCAGGTTGACTACTGAGTTTTACAGATAGATGTACCAGGAGTGCTGTGTGGAAGACAAGACTGCTTCTCCTGCTCTCTCATCCCTGCTTTGCAGGTAGAAGCCCCACCCAGAATCTCCTCATGGTCTCTGGGACAGGACTTCAGCTTTGGAAGTCCATGTGTGCCATTGCCCCACAGGAAGCCTGTACTACCTGTAACTTCCAAGCAAGAAGGACAGATGGCTTTCAATTCCCTTAGAGTGAAGAAGGGAAGATTAAACGTGTGTTTTTAAGGAAAGATTTATAGTTAGAGAGACACATGTAAAATTACTCTAGGTAACATCTATTCAGTTACATGTCATTAAAAACCAGATTTGCTTACCCAGAGCCTTGCAGGATTTTTGATAGAACTAAAAAGATCAGATGTAACACAA
Organism: Corvus hawaiiensis; assembly: GCF_020740725.1. Taxonomy (NCBI): domain Eukaryota; kingdom Metazoa; phylum Chordata; class Aves; order Passeriformes; family Corvidae; genus Corvus; species Corvus hawaiiensis. The sequence goes on along the minus strand of NC_063220.1, from coordinate 35,998,998 downwards.
GAACATAAAAACATGGTAAAATGATAGAAAGAGAAAAAATCCTCCTGAATTAGGAACTGTCATGTACATAGAAACTGATCAGAGGCTGAATTGAGTCCTTGAATTGAGTCCTCAAATTTCTCCTAATAATTATTTTAATTAATTATCATGGCCTAAGAGGAGGCCTACTTAAATCTAGTATTACACAAGCTCAAAGGTCATCCTTAGAAAATATTCTAAGGAATATTTTGGAGGTACTGGAATTCTTTGCTGTTACAAGGAAACAGGATAAAATTATTAGAAAAAAATCAGCTCCTTTGGATGATAGAATTTCATAGAAAGGTAGATTACTTTGAAAAAAATGAGAGTTCATCAGTTGCAAACACTGGAATGAGGTTTTTTTTTTTTTTAATTATGGTAAATATTTCTTTATTTGAAATTGTCTCCAGTTAATGAAAATTCACTGTTAAATATTCTCACAGATGTACACCAAAAAAGAGTAAGTACTGAAATGGGGAACTGAACCTTCTCAGAGCTCTGCATAACACCTAGTTTAAGTATAAAGCATATTTTAAAAAGTAACAAAATTGCAAAAAATATATGTCTTTCAGAAATATTATAATATTATATCTTAGCCACTATTCATTCAGCCCTTGAATCATTTCATTTCCTCTCAAAGATAACAGTTATTTTGGTCTGACAGCATTACCTGTGGACAAAGAGCACACCCTGTTGAACCCAATCTCACCAGCGCTTCAGCTGCCTTCCTAATAATCTACTTTTTGATATTCTTTTATTTTTAGCTCTCTGGTCACACTTCATGCAATATTCTTCATGCAGAAAATAAAATTGTACAGATATACTTGGAAAATAATGCAAACCTTTATAAGTAAGCTAAATGCTCAACAGGGCTTTTATTTTTTAATAAACTGAGAGCAATGGTGTCTTGCAGTGTTCTTGATACTTTCATCACCCAAGTGTTTTGTTTTAAATATGATTAAAAAACGATTTGTGTTATTCTGTGACCGAGCCAATGTAATTGCAAATACACTCAGCAGATGAACAATATTCTGTAATTCTGAAGTACTTATTTCTTTTTTGTATTGTTCAATACAGCTTTTGTCACAGAAATATCAGAAGTACCGTTGCTCTCTTAATGGGCTACGGATATGAACAAATTTTGGGTAATTAGGAAAAAAACCCACTTTTTTTCTCTAATCTGTCGAAAGTAATTTGAAGGTATTTTTTCCTTGTTAAAAATGGCAACACTAAACTGAAATTATGCAAAAGTTCAATATAATTTAAGAGTAAGAGGACAGTAGAGTTAACCCAGTTCAGCAGTTGTTCTCTACCTCATCAGTTTCTTCTGTTTTCTTAAATAATTTTAATAATTGGCGTTTTTAACCAGATTTTCTATGGATCACATCCTGGCTATGAATGAAAGTTTTAAAGAGTATTTGTTTTAAATAATAATATCTATTTTTTTTCCACTTAGGAAGAACTTCAAAATCCCCAGATTTTGAGAAATTAATTAATTTTAGGAACAATAAGGCTCCTTCCTCCAGTCTTGATGCAAAGACTGTAATATCACAATACAACTTGCATTCTGCTAACTTTAGCTGAAGCAGAGGATGAGCACCCTGAGCCCTTTGGCATGCTGGCACAGCCTGGCAGCACATGGAAAGCATGTTATTGAAATCACTCAGCTGTGTATGAAATAATTAGAAGCTAAATATTGTTTGCAGAAATCACTGGGGAAATACTTTATGTAATGGATAAAGTCAATAGAATGGAACTGTTCATGGAGAATTTCTGACCAGAAAAGAGAAATAAACAGGTCAAAGAAATTACTAGCAAAGAACTATTTAATGGTTGGATTCATCAGAAAAGAACAGCAATTACATCATTTGCTGCTCCAGGAGATGCAGTACACACATGACCTGGAATGTTTTGGTTAATAGATTACACCTATTACAATGCATTAGAATAAAAAAAAAAGATAATTGTTAATCCCATTTCTGCAAGCATTTAAATGTTCAACCCTAATAAAAGGACCTAATTAGATTACACTGATAAATGCAGATCTCTTCAAAATAGCTGCAAGCAAACACGTGCCTTGATGGTTTCCAATGAGAATTGACAAGCGGAAAGCAGATGGCAATGTGAAAGACTTCAGTTCTCCTGGAGCCATGAGCTATGAAAGCTCTCAGAGGTTTGTGTTTCAGCTTTGGCAAACTCAGAAAATATCCTTAATTGGCAATCACCTGAGCAAGATTACCACAACGGTGAGGGCAGAGACAAGCACTTGCTAAACCACCAACAGGAGTTTTTCATGTAGACCTAACCCCATAAAATGTGGGGGAAAAGGAAGATAAAGCTAAACATTTAGTAATAAATAATACCCAGAAACACAGCGTAATATGAGGCAAGGAGTTTTAAGATAACTCAGGCTTGAATGAGCATTTCTTGCCTGGAAATGACAGCTACCAGGTGATGTAGCCTTGTATTTTACAAAAATAACAAAGCCAGAAAAGAAAGGTGCAAACATTGTGGGTCATGAGAGGGGCTCCTGGAACCTCTTTACTAACCCAGGGCACTGCAGGAGGGCTTCAGCTGTGCTCACCAAGGATTCAAGGTGTTTGACCCTGAATCCGTGGTTCCAATTAGGTGACTTTCAACCTATTCTGAGCATCTGAGCATCTTCTGCTTGATCCTTTCCCATCCCTCAGGTTTTACTACTCACATTTTGCCTTTCTAAACACCTCCCAAGGCCTCAGCCCCCAGGGACCTGCAGAGACTAATTAGAAAGGAAAGGTGAGCGCTCTCAATCCTGCCACAAGCTGACTTCAGCTACCCTGTGCCTACTTTTTCTCTTCCCCGCTTTGGTTAAAATCCAGTACATCTGTTCAAATTTCAATCCATTAGTTGGAAAATTAAGCAATTAATGCAGACAACATCTGTGGACAATGATTTTTCAAACACTGTTATAGGAACCAAAGTGTAAATTGAAGCCAACTTCAAGAGCTGGAGGCTTAATATACCTTCAGGGAAAAAAAAAAAGAAGGAAATAAAAAGTGAGAAAGGATGACTCTTCACAAAACCTAAACTTCCTGGCAGTTAGAAATGGGAAGATATTTATAGGTATGATGAAGAACAAAGAAGAAACCATTACAGCAGCCCAGAATGGGGATCATTTCAGAAGAGTAGTTTTATTTTAATCTCTGCAGAATGACGTACTCGTTTAAGAAATACACAGTCAGTGATCTGACTTTGTACATGGCAGTGAACTTAAGCTATGTGGTAGAAGTCCTGTGGGTACTCAATATTTAAAGTGGTTTTGAGGAAAAATAAATTGCTGGAGAACAATGATACCTCTTCTAATCAAGCTAACTGTGAACGTGATTTTGTGTCATCTTGATTAAACAAGTATTTCACAGACTGTTGACAAGTTTCATTAAGAGCAAATTATGTTTTCTCTCCTGCAAAATTAAGAGAGCATTAGAGGGTATTATCAGTCCTCACTGATTTTATGAAGGATTATATCAATATTTGATTTTTTTATCAGAAAGCCTATAATGCAAAATACTGCTGATGTTTTACACTGATCTGCTTTCAAGAAACAATGAAAGCAGCTAAAAATGCCAACAGTAAGTACTTATGGCACTAAATAACCTAGAGTTTTAATGGTAAATATAAAAAGGTTTATCAGGTGACAGCTGAAAGGTGCCTTCCCCTGCACTGTCCCATTTCCATGCTCCTGTGATGTTCCTTACCACAGAAAGTTGGGAATTCATACACTCCTGTCCAATAACCGTGCTACTATGGAGGATGCTATCAACAGGAAAATAAAAAGAGGATTACAACTTTGTCTCCACCAAAAGAAAAAAAGTAGTGAATAGTTTGTCTGTTTAATTCAATCTATAAAAGTTCCTGGCTTTCGGGGAGTTGAAGATTTTGGTTATTACTCCCAGAGTTCTGCATGGTAGTCACATAATTTTTGCAATACTTTTGCGACATTGCTTATGAGTTTGAGAGCTTCAAACCAATGAATTTGGATATTAATTCCTACACATTCCTATTTAACCAAAATGTCTTTTTTTTCCCCCCATTTCAGTCAAGTACTTGATTCAAATTAATTTTTGTAACTCCTTGGTTTGGACTCTGAGAGCAATTAGAGGCACTGTAAATGCAAGCCAGAAGTACCCCCATCACCTTCTTGTTCCTTACATGAATTAACTCTTCTTCACATAATGTTCATATTGTTGCAGATTCTGTCCCAACATTTTCTTCTAAATTCAGATTGACTGGATAGCTTATCACAAGCCCTTCATTTTTTTTGGCACCACCATAAAGACTTGAATATCTTTAGACACTTGCATGGAGGGAGCTCTAAGAGCAGTATTAATCAGACAAGAACAAAAGTAGAATTCTGTATTTGAAGTGAGATCCAAACCTTTCTTATCAATTTGAATCGAGCAGGAAGACTCCTAATCCCTAGCAGACATATTAGGTACAATATTATGGGGCAATTTAAGGAGCAAAGGTTTTTGTGAAGTGTTCAGCAAAATAAATGTTTGGTCATGCCCAAACTGAGCTAACGCACAGTGAATTCTAGGTGACAAAAAACAAATAGTCAGTGCTAGGTTCAAAAATCAGCAGTGTCACGTCAGATGTTCCTTTTAACCACTGCATTGAGGTTGATCTCATCTGTTTTAGGGGAAAGGATGAGAGGAAATGGCCTTAATTTGCACCAGGAGGAGTTCAGGGTAGATAATAGAAACAATGTTTCCCTGAAAGAATGGTCAGGGATTGGAATAAGTTGCCCAGGGAGGTGGTGGAGTTACCATCCCTGGAAGTGTTCAAGAGGCATCTGGATGTGGATTTTGGGACATGGTTTAGGGGTGATGATGGTGGTGCTGGGGCAATGATTGGATGGGATCATCTTGAAGGTCTCCTGCCACCATGATGGTCCTGATTCTGTGTGACACAGGTTCCAGGATAAACTCAAGACCAGGTTGTGAAGCTGTGAGAGACCAGAGAGGTTGATGTCTTGAGACATTTTAGGGTGAATGTGTGTGGGGAAAGGGGCAGGGGCCAGGTCTTGTCCTGGCAAGACAGTGCCCTGCCCTGTAACCCCAAGCCCCCTGGAGCCTGTATCCCAGCCTGGGAGAGCTGCCAGCCCCTGGAACTCTGGAGGTAATGCCCCCCACTGCACCCCGGGAGCCCCTAACCCAGCTCCTGAGTGGCCAAATGACGGGAAGCCCCATGTGGGAGAAGGGCCCAGCAAAGCCAAGGGGTATTTAGGACCAAACACAAGGCAATCAGATGTTGACCCTCTCCTCTTGGAATTTCTGTTAGCTGAACACCGCTGGAACCCAGGAGCTGGTAGCTATATGTGTCCTTTACTATATCTTTTCTGTCTTTTTCTCCTTCCGCTTCTAATTCCGTCTTCTCAGAATTTTTGAGTAACTTAAAATTGAGTGGGCTTAGAGTTTGCTATGTTGAATGGGCCAAGTTAATGCTTTGAGAAGTGTTTTTTGTTGATTGAATGTTACACTAAACCTTTTGCAAAAGTTCTCTGATTTTTTTGAAGTTGCCAGTAAAGTTCTTTCTGTTGTTTTGACCTCTTGAGAATATCCTGTGGTTATTTCTCCTGTGTGTCTAGCCCAGGATGTATGAACAACCATAAGCCTATTTAAAAACCCTGTTGAACGAGTTGTTCGGGGCCTTACAGAAGCACACACAGTGGAGCCAATGCAGGCCACTGTGGAGCTGGTGCAGGGCTGAGTGGGAGGCACAGCCCCCCAGAAGGGAGCCCTGGGCTCCAAACCAAAACCACATATCACCAGTTACCCCATCTTTCTGAAGGGCAGTATTATTTTTCTCTGTTTCATTTCTTTTCTTCTTTTCTCTCATTTTCTTCAGGGACTCCAAACTCTGAGTCCTGGCACACAGGAGCACCAGTTATTAATTTTTTCTGTCTTGTATTTTCTTTGCCTCTGTTTCATGAGTTCTTTTACCCAGAGTTCAGGTTGAAACGCAGGAGACGCAGAGTTTATCTTCGGACTCAGATGTTTATTCTTATCTATAGTACAGCTGCCCAGAATGTGCCTCTAAGTTTACAAGGTGAAAATGGTCCCCGGCTGCTACCTTCCAAGGTCTTTTAAAGTCCAATCTATCCAATTATGGAATTCCAACTAATTTATTTTTACTTATAATCCAGTAACTAATCATCCATGTTCCACACTGTGGTATTTTTGAACCAATACCAGACCACCCAGATTTGTGAAGAAGAAGGAGGAAAGAAGAAGAACTAACCTACATCCAAAATCCTCTATCTGGTTACATATATATTATTATATCCTAAGAACCTAAATTTTCTGAACCCAGGGTTTCAACAGGGCAGCAGCTCCCAGCTCAAAGTAGTTCCCATCAGCACACTTCGCCTCCCTCTTAGGTTTAATTAATATCCAGCCCCTGCCTCTGGAAAGCTGCCAGGCTAAGCACAGAGCAGTTCACTTCCTTCAGGCTTCTCTCTCTAGCAGGTGAGCTGCCAGGCCAGGTGTTTGCACAGCTTCAGAGTGAGCTGCATGTAAATCCCCCAGCTGCAGGAAAACATACAGTGTTTGACTTGGCCTTTAGACACACACACGAGAATAACAGAGGCTGCAGTGACTTCTGGGAAGTAACTCCGAAGTGATGCAGCTGATAAACGGAATCCAGACAAAAATACACTGTTCAACAGGACACGTGATCTTTGTAACAGGGAAGCCTGTACAGAGTCTTCTGGCAAATAAATGAGAATTTTTGCCATAGAAAGGGAATTTTTGATGAATTTATGCTGAGCAAAGATAATACAAGATGAAAACCTTCTCCTTGGGGAAGCATCTTAGTCTTTTATCCTATTTTGTACATCTCTACAAATTCATAGAATCATGGAATGGTTTGAGTTGGAAAGGACCTTAAAGCTCATCTTGTTGCACTCCTGCCATGGACAGGGACACCTTCCACTATCCCAGGCTGCTCCAAGTCCCATCCAACCTGGCCTTGGACACTTCCAGGGATCCAGGGGCAGCCACAGCTTCTCTGGGCACCCTGTGCCAGGGCCTGCCCACCCTCCCAAGTAACAATTCCTTCCCAATATCCCATCTATCCCTCTGGCACTGGGAAGCCATTCACCCTTGTCCTGGCACATTAGACTCTTCCAAAACATCTTCTCCATGTTTTGGTTTAAAGGACAAGTGTCTGCCAAGGAAGGCCAGAACTTCCCTTGGAATGGAAAATGTGACCCCCTTCCCTCCGAATTATTATAACTTTGAAATTAAGGGGCTTTCAGGCAAAGATATGGGAAAAGGAATAACAGTTCTTTACTAGTATGTATGTGTATAACAAGGCAAACAAACACCACCAGCAGCAGCAACAACAAACAGAACCAGACTCCCAGTGCCAGCGTCTCTCGGCCACCAGCACTTTCCCCTGTGGTGCAGTTCCGGTCACAGCCGGCAGGGGCGCTGGCGGCTCCCGGCTGGGCAGGGCGGGTGCAGTGATTCCCCCGGGGCTGCAGGGGGCGCTGTGGCGCGAGCTCAGCCGCATCTCCCTCACGTGGCAATGGAGAAAGAGCCGGCAGAAGAGGTGGAAAAGGGGCTTCCTTTACAAACTCACAGCAGGCAGCCAATCCCGGTGCCCCTCTGTATGGTGAAATGGGCTGCAGCAGGAACCTCGGAGCGTCAGGCTGGAATGGCCGAGGCAAACAGACCTTCGGTGGTGGTGGCGAATCTAAGTGTAGCACTAAGCCCCAGTGGTGGCAGAGGTAGAAGCAGCGGGGGGTCCCGGCAGTCAGGGGTTGTTGAGTTTAAGTGTAGCAAAAACCCGAAGCAGCAGCAGTCAGGGGGTGTTAAGTGTAGCAAAAACCCGAAGCAGCAGCAGAGAACAGCGGTGCTATGCAATGGCAGCCCGGCTCCCAAAACCAGCTGGTAAACGCTCCCTCAGAGGGGGAGGGGGCCAGGGTTTTTCCCTGAGGCACCCGAGTAGATGGCAAGGGTCCTTTCCAGTGAAGCTGGGTGTTAATAAGGTCCCAGTCCAATGGCCGCTCTTTACCCACAGTGGGAGAAGCAGTAAAAGATGGAACTCCATGGTGGCAGTGAATTCTTCCCACAGCAATCGCAGCCTGGCCGTCTCCCCTCCAATCTGAGGGTGAGAGAGAGCAAGGAGCCGAGCCCAGCCCCTCACCTCCCAGCCAAAATCTCAAAGTATCTCTGCACTTCCCAGGAGAAAGTCCCCGCCAAGAGACTGCAGCCAGCTTCACCCTCCCCCCCTCCTCCTCCTCTCAGCCACATCTTTTAAGTATCATCATTACCATCTCTTAGACAACAAATGGGAGAAAATTCCCTGAGAGAAAGAAAAAAAACAAAGGAAAAATCCTAGCCTCCAACACTCCATCTTTCCTGTCAGCCCCTTCAGGCAGGACAACCGAAGAATTTCTGCAGAAGCAATCCCTGAAGCAAAGCACCAACTCCTATCAACTACTGACTCACAAGAAACACAAAGCACCATTTTTCCCAGTCCAGAAGAACCCCAGAACACACGAAGGAGCTGCTCCAGCATCCCTTCCTCTTTATGTCACAGGCAGTCCCAAGACAGACCCTTGGGGACATGTGTTCAAGTGTTTGTGAGTGTTAGGGAATTACGCTGATGTAACAATGAATGAGAACAAAGGAAATAAATCTGCTTTGAAATTCTGTAAAATAAAATTATTTTCCCTTAAGTTCACACATTTAGTTTAGTCATGAAAACTTTCTAAGAACCACTAGGTTTTATTTTATATATCAAAGAACAAGCCAACTAAAATTTTTTTGTTACCTTTGAGACTTGTAAGAAACTGATAAACATTTACATTTACTGTAAAAAATTAAGTTTCTGAGTCAACAGTGTATTATATATTTGTCTTAATTGGGCTGATTTTAGCCTCCTTAAATTCTGCCTAATTTTTTAACTTGGACTTTTATTTGTTGCAGAGTTTCTCATAAAAATCTGCAAACAAATTACAAACTGTGGTTAATGAGCTATGCATAAACCTTGTCTTTATCATTCTTACCATCTGTTTTGGCTGTTTTATTATCAGCCTGTAAGCCAGTAATCTATCTACTTTATTTCCTATCTCACTCGGAAAAAAATGAAGAAATTCACAAGAGTTTGCAAACTCCCTATTTTCTCTGAGTTTTCTCTGAGTGGTGCCTTATGGTCCAATCTGCCTCATGCTCCCATTTTCTCCACTGCCAAATTGAGACTTCCAGTTCCATTAAAAAAGTCCTTTGGATTTCCAAGACACCCCTGACAGGACAGCAATTCCAAGATCAAATCAATCTATTTTACCCTTCTTCCCCATTGTCAATAAGCACAAATACTTCTTTCCCTCCCCACCATTTCTATTGCAGTCTTTACTGACTACAGAATTTGATGTAAAATACAACTATGGTTTTGCAGACAAAAAAAAAATTGCAGTATTTATGTCTTATCTATCCATGTAGAAGTATTTCAGCACAGCCTTTTCTCTGTGCACTACAGTTTAATATGTGCTTTGATAGAGATGTTCCTTCCTTTCGAGGCAGGGCCAGCAAAATTTTGGACATCTGTATTTTGACATGTTCCATCACAGAAGTATCATTGGGATGTTAATCTAATTAAATTCCCTTGTTTTGTCTAAAAATGTCATTAAAAACTTTAATTATTCTCTTCTGAGCTAGGCCAGTACTGCATATTTATAGAACAAGAATAAGAAACAGGACTGGGTTCTTTAAAAATCTATGAAAAACCCTTGAATTTCAGTGCTCTGTGGAATAAAACCATCACTAATCAGGTTAAGGAAAAGTTTCATCATGGTCTCTCCTTTCAAATTTAGCCATTATTTTCAGAACTGATAGTTGGGTAGCATTTGTTCTTTATAATGGAATGACTGACTTGAGGAGAAGTTGGAAAAGCCAGCAGCAAGAATGAGGTTTTATTTAATGAGGGTGAATTAGTGAGAAATTATCCCAAAATGAGCAACAGTTAACCACTAAGCTGAAAAACAGTTTTTGAATCCTCTGCAGATTTCCTAGCAGAGCTGCTGTTCTAGTGCTAAGCTCTACAGAGACTTTAATCCATTTTGCACCCGAAAAGGGGCATGGGAGTGAAATTATTACAGTTTCAAATGTAAGCTCAGGGGAACTTAGCCTGGTGCTGAAAACTGATACTGAACTGAGCAAAAAAGGAAAAAAAAAGCTTGGATAGACATTCTGAGGTGTCGTGACTGTCTTGGGCATGCTGTGTACAAAAGGCACCTGGTAGGGTCTGTTACAAGTTCATGTATTTCTTAGCCTTCGCCAGCTGTGTTTTCTCACTTCCTTGTGCTCTCACATACATTATAGCACTTCAACAATAACCAGGATACCAGCAAAGCTGGCCGTTTCCCATGTTTTCTGATTTACTGTTTGTTTTATAAACCAAAACAAGCCTAACTGAACAATTTGTATTTTTTTTTAGCTTATTCTAAGTAAATTTCTGTGATAAGAAGAACCTTATCTTCCCAGATATAGAAACTTGCCAAAACAGAAAGAAGAGTGCAGGTTCCTGCTCTAAACCGCTATGAAGTCCACAGAAAGACCATGGGAAACATTCATCTCTCCTAACTGCAATGATTTAAAACTTGTCTGCTCTAAGTTGGTTGCAGAGACCTCCACAATCCAAAACAATTCCGTCTTCAAGTACAATTCATCACTCTGTGCATGCACCGATCTCTCCCTGCCGACTATAAAGAGGACCCAGATGGGCAGTTTAGGTCAGGGAGCCAACTTTTAACACGTCTGCAGTTAAGTGAGATCCATTGCTATTGACTGGGACAGAATGGATTCCAACAGGAAGTAAAGCCAGGCAGGAGTCTGTGGCCAAGAAGGGCTATGATTTCTGCATCTCCAGTCCCACCCATCAGCCACTAAAGACTGTCACTCTGTCACAGACAAGCTTTCACTTTATGGAGTCCTAGAGCAGTGTGGCAGTCCAGGGAAGAACAAACACAAAACATGTCCATTAATTTTTAGGAAGGTCAGTTAATACACAGGTTGACTCTATTTCTTCTTCTAGAGCCGTTGACATCTCCTATGTTTCTCTTCTAATTAATCTCCATTTGTACCATGTGGAGTGAAACACAGTTTGTAAACAAGGCACCAGAGCACCAGGCAAGTGTTGTGACACCCGGGCAGGTCACACACCCAAATTCACACAGCAAAGGCTCTTGCTGCAACTGCTTTGCTGCTTAGTGCAACAATAGCAACATATTCTTCTCATGCCAAGTAAGTTGCAATTTAGTACTAAGAGTACCATGCCTAGGGCTAATTATCCCTGACTGCTCTCAGTAATTAGCTGTGGGCCAGAAGACAAGAAGGCCCTTTCCCAGTCTTTCCCAGAAGAATGCAGGTTGGTGTAACTCCTGTGTTACAGTACTTGGATTCACAGAAAGGCAGGAAACCAGGAAGCAGCACTGCTTTTCAGTTTCCATACTCCACGTCCACAAAAACACTTGAGGGATAACAGCAAAGGGCAACTCTTAAGAAATCAGCAGTCATTAGATACCACCCATGTCTTTACTAGGCTTTGGTTCAAGGGAGAGTTTAAGCTCTCATTAAGCATAGAGCACACCCTTGAAGATATTGACAGTTACAGAATCTACAATTGATACCCTTGTCTGTCCTTATCTCTCTTTTGTACAGTTTCTGAGGTCTGTTCTACACTAAACCCAGGTAGGAACAAAGCTGTCCCTCCTGTGATCTCACTTGACACAGGTTTTCCCTCACTCGCTGTTCCAGGCTGCAGTTCTGCACTGCTTTTCCCACTAGGCCTCTTAACTTGCTTCCATCCAGCTCAGCTAAAAGCACAACTGCTTAAATGCAGAAAACTTTAGAAGAATTGGGAAGCAGTTCAGAAGCAATTTTTCTGCCCTAAAATTTCTGCTAGCAACTGAGAGTTTAAAAAGTTCTCCCTTGCCTGGAGATATATATATATATACACATGCACATATATATATACACACATACATGCACACACGTATATACATACATATTTATAAACATACATATGTACCTATCTATACATATACACTCACTATATATATATATAAATATAGTGCATCTAGATTACCATTTCAGACCATACACAGTCTGGTTTGAGGAGAATCCCCTCAATCCCCCCTCACCACCCTCAGATCAGCCAAGGGAGAGGTCTCAGAACACATGAACAGACACATTTTGGTGGAACTTAAACCAGGTGTTCTTCATCTGCTGCTGATGCCAATTCAGTCTAGAGCAGGGCCCAGAGCAGTGGTAGACTAAAATAACCTCTGCAAAACAGATCTAATCCTGTGGCACCCTCCCACATGCCAGGATGGACACTGTCAGTCCTATCTGTGTTCCTGACATGGGAGTCCTTCTCCTCCCAAAATCTTGCCACCTTTAAAAGGAAGGAGGCCATTCAAATGCTGTCCTCTTTCCCCTGGAGAAAGGTGAGATATCATCTACTCCCCTGTACTACATTACAGGTTATGAAATAATAGCCTTTATTATTTTCCTCACCAGGAACCCCCTTCTGCAGAGGTTTTGGGAAAGAAATGAGGCTGTCTTCCCCTGACTAAAATAATTAATAGCAGTGTACCTCCAGCACTGTTAGCCAGCCCAGCTGCAACCAGGAAAAACCAAGGACCAAGACTCCAATTTCATAGTTTCACATGTGGATATTGATGTCCACTCATCCAAAGGAGTGACTGATTCTCAAAAATGGTTGCTCCAAGCTGAGTAAGGACTTGGCAAGGTCTGAAATGACAGAACTAAGAAAATTTATGATGTTAAACATACTGCTTTTACTATTTACCCCCTTAACATAAAAAAAAAAAATTCCCAAACCAACAGAAATTTTTAATGCATTAGAAGCCCTAGCAACCATGTGAAGCTAATCTTTAACCTCTCTGGTCTTGATTCATATAGTCATAATTGTGCTAAATGCAATGCCCTTTGATTCAATTACTGTACGATCTATTACTGTAATGGAAAAAGTAATTAGTATTTTTAATTAATGAGAGACTTGAAAATGTACAAACAGAAGCATTAACTTCTGTTTTTCTTGAGCTATTAAAATAACTGTATAAAAATATCACATCAAACTGTAGATCTAGTCCTTATGGCTCTGCTAAAAATGATGCTTTAAGGTACCAAACACAAATATTTGCATATTAAAAAAGAATTAATCATCCAATTGGACAAACTTAAGGTCTATCTCTTACTTGCTAAGGATAAACAAAAACTGTGGCATACAATAAAAGAGCTCAGCACAGCTAATGAGGAGAACAATGTTTTGTAGCACTGCTGCTGTAGCCTGTGCCTGGCAGCAGAGCATGGGTGGCACATCAGGTCCCTGAAGGAGCTATTTCTGATCACCACCTACAAGGGAACAGCAGATTACCAGTTCATGCATAAATATTTAGACACAGAGAAGAACAACTCATAAAATGGTTCTTTAGAATGATTCAGCTTTTTTTTGATTTCACTGAATTGTGAACATGTGCCCCTGCTCCAACTGTATTTCAGTCTGATGCTACTGTAAGACTTTGTAACAATTATTTCTTGCAAGGAGGTGAGTACCACAGCAATTTACTGCATGTTCTGCTTCTCCACCACCCAAAGGAGGATTGTTTCTCAAACTAAGCTTACCTTTGGGCTAAAATGCCCCTTCTGAGTGGGGGCTTTTTTCATCAAAGCTCAATACAACCTATATTAATTCTTGAAAACCATCTCTCCTGATACAGATCCTGAAAGTACTCTGGGGAATTACAAAACCAAAGTAGCTTCAAACCACCTAGAAGGCTTTTTAATATTTTCAGGAAGTATTTCTGATTAAACAAAGATTTAAAAATGCAAATTCTTGAGGAGAATATTTCTGTGCAGTACGCAAGGTTGAAAATAATTTTGTGAAGTGTGGCAACCTTAGTTTTACAGAATCTCCCATGTGGGACCAAGTACTCCGCAGTGTAAGTCACTAAGTTCCATGCCATGATTTTTCTTTAAAATATACAATTTATGTGTTCAAAATGAGTTGAGCAGTTCAACTGGAAAACATAGTGGTAAAAAAGCTAATATAGACATTCACTGAGCCAAATTAAGGCAAGCACTGCTGCCATCACAGAGTGACTTATCCTCTAAAAACTGTCAGTGTTTCCATCATTTTAAGGGAAGGGACATCGAGAAGCTTTGTGTAAAGAATATTCACTCTAGCGCTCTCTTAAATTCAAGAAGATAATCGAAAGGCTCAAAAAATCAGAAAGCAAAAATAAAGTAAAAATTCCATAGCTGTGGTATGAGTGTTCAGTACTGAAGGTTGACAATAATAATTTTAGAAGTTAAATCAGAAGCTAAACATTTATCATCAATAAAATACTTGTAGATACTCCCCAACTTAATTCACTTGCCTGAAGAAGTGAAGAAAAAAAGAACAAAGAAGAGAGGCTTATAGGTTAATTAGGTATTTAAAACAAGAAATAGGAGCTCACTCTTGCATTCTCTAGATTCTATTATATATTACATTATATGGTGTATCACAGTTCTGGGTCTCCAATGCTGACATTACCTCTATGACTTAACACTTTAAAATTGATTCTGGCAAGTCTGCCAACAAGGGGGAAAAAAACAACAAATTGAATGTCACTGATTAAACTTGATAACAAAAGAGTTTGGGTTCCTTCAACACACCACTGGAACTCAGCTGCCACAGCAAAAAGGAGTAAGACTTGAAAATAAGGTTTTGCTTCAGTGGGGGCATGAGTCAGGCCTATTAAGCAGCTACACTGTGACACAGATCTTAGACTTTATGCCTTTGCATCAGTGACAGCAATCATGTACACTCTTCTGCTTCAAACAAAGCCAGCCCATCCCTGTCACTGATCTCCAGTTATACTGCTGGCCTCTCCCTCACCCTACAAAGAAAAAGAAAAGGGAAAAAGTGGACAAGATAATTAGAGATTCCAAGAACTTTTTCAATTAATCTTGTAAGTTAAAACTTTGAAAACAGGACATAGAGTCCTTGCAGTGCTCCAGAGCACATCAACAGCCCTCCCATACTCAAGAACAGAACAAGGAACAGCAACTTAAACCACAGGAACAGGGCTCCAATGCCCTTAGATCCTAAAGTGATCCTTGCTCAAGGGAATGTCCCTCTCACTAAAGGCAGTCATGATTTCAGGGCTGGAAAATCCATCTCAAACCAAACTGTAACTGTACCACCTACTCTCTGTCTAAACACTGGTCTAATCACAAAACAAGACAAATATAAAAACCAGCAATAAGTTCTGCAATTAATCTGCTTCCTGTAATGATTGTTCTGTGTTTGTCTGTAGAGAGACCAAGTGACCAATGAGCATGAATTCCTTATTTAGTCTTTTGTAATCAGTCAGTCTCTAATATCATAGATATTGTTGGATTGGATGGACGGATGGATGGATGGATGGATGGATGGATGGATGGATGGATGGATGGATGTGTCCCATACATAGGCCTGCCTCACCTGGATATCCTGTTGCAGTTTCCCAGGTGGAGCTGTGCGCTTTTCAAAAAGAAATACCTGAAGAACCATCTGAGAGCAGCATTTTTCCAGCCTGTATGAGGAGCATTGGAGCATTTATTTGGAATATACACAGCCCACAACCCTCAAGATCTTACCAAAGCAAGTCTGGCAACAAAGGAAGCCTTCAGCAACCTCACATCATCTATATGAAACTGGAGAGGAGCTCTGGAGGGGACAGACAAAGGAGGGCACCACTGCCCTGCTCATTCCCTGGACCAGCTACATGAGAACCACTGGTTCCAAGCTGGGATTTCTGGTACTGCTTCAAGAGAATCCAACTGGAGCAAAATGGACAGCTTGGAGCACACTCTGACAGTAACAGTCAAACCTTACCCTGTGTCCTGAGGACATCCCATAATGTATTCCATTGTATACTTCACACTGTTCCCATGACTCCCTAAATAATGGACTGAATGCAGAATATACTTGACAAAAATTTTATTTCGCATTCAAGCAGTTCTAGTTCAGTGGAACATTAATTTTGTTTATCTGTCTGAAATACTGAAAATGGACTGTGTATTTCAACTTAATTGCAGCTGCAGTCGTCAGAAGGCTTTCTTATATATCTGAAGTAGATGCTCCCACATTATGTTTTCATAAAGTATTGAAATGTGTGAAGAAATGAACTTGTGCTCTCACTTGGTTTTTTTAGAGTTAACTTAGACATTGCCTTGGAGAGTGTCTCAGACCCTGAGCCACCTCCCTACTGCTCTATTTAATGAGAATACTTAGTTTCAATATTACTTTACAGCATGTTCAAGCTGACGTCTCCAATTTGCTAACTACAAAATGTGATTATTCCATAAAATGACATTGCTTATTAAAAATGAAAGAAATACAATTTGATTTGAATTGTATTACTAATTTACATCTACATATAGCTTATTAACTGCTGCTGGCTTCTCAGTTGGGAAGGCAAGATAGGAAATGTTTCGATTTATGGGATAATTAGAGTAAGACCAGGAGTTCTTTCCATATTTAAAGTGCATTTTTTCTCTGAAGAGTGACTTTTGAGACATAAGTCTGGTAGATTGCATATTTTTCTCTTAAACATTGAGAAACTGTTTGGGTTACAAGTGAAAGTGCTTTTTCTAATTTTGAATCCTGTAACTTCCATCAAAATCCAGCTGGGTTTGTTACTTGTCATACTATTAAAACTCCAATGCAGGCAAGTATTAAATTATTTTTGGGGAAAAAAAGATGTGTCTGGTTACAGACACTGGGGTCATTTTAAGCTTGGTCTTCCCAGTGACTTAAAAAGAAATTACCACACTCAGTTGAGAACATCGTGTGTGTCCTTCACCAAAATATTAGTTTTTCATGATTGGTTTAGATTGGTTTGCTCCATCCTGGAGAAACAGTTTTGGCTTTGTAACTGAGATTTTTACTCAGATTCTCCATGAGAAATAATTTACAATGAGATTCAATGAGATTCAAAAATTCATGGTATTGAGACAGCTAATTTGAGAAAGCGTGAACATAATAATAAAATAAAGGTTACTTTTTCTGGATCAGTAGGGATTTATTCCATATCTGACCTTTCATCTTTGTATTTCTGAATGCAAGAAAACTGCCGTATTACTAAAGACAAAACTCCTGTTTAGGCTTTTAGTGACACCTGGCAAAATGCAGCATAAGGCAGGCCTTCTCCTCCTCCTCACCAACATCCCACAGCAGGACACATGGGACTCACACAGTTTGTGCTGCTGGACCCCTCACACTGCTCTGGAAGCAAATGTTCAGAGTGTTCTGGAGTACAACTACATAAAACACGAGGGACAGTTTCTAATGGAGAAGCAGTTTTCATTATTTCAGGAGGTTCCTAACACACCCATGAACAAGGAAGTTCTTTGTCTCATTTTGTCAGGATGCCACTGCCAGCTACTGAATACCTACTGGTTCATGCCAAAATGATGTTCATGGAGATGGAATTTAGATCTTCTTACACATTCCTGATGCTTATTCCAGCTTATTGGATCATTAATATCATACAAACCCCAGCTGCTCTCAGGCAGTGAGGGCAAATGCTCCAAGCAGGCCATGGTCACATTTTGTGCCTGCCAATCCCCTCCCACACTATTCCCTCCTCTGGCTGCCACACAACCAATTTCATTCCACAGCTCTGACACAGAATCCATCTTTTGTAATTTGTGGGACAATTCCAAGGTATTTTCTGTTCCCTCTAGTATAATGCCCCTCACCAGAAACAATCTCACAAGAATATGATACAACTGTGACAGAAATTTTAACTTCTGCCTTTGGTCATTTCTACAGACACTGCGAATACTGTGATAACTTCATCAGCTCTTCTGTTGATGTGGGTTTTGTGGAAGAACTCTGGATTTGATTGACTTCAGCAAGATGATTATCCAGTCAGACACTCCTGTACAGAAACCGTACCATAGTTGCTGTGCAATCAAGCAGTGTCAAACAGGAGCATGGATCTGGCCTGTTTACATTTGTCAAATAATCGTTTTGATAATTTAGTAATTAACTCTCCAGAGCCCAAAAGACTGAAATCTTTCTAAAACCTCTTTAAAAACGATAATGCTACACCATCAGCAATCACACCTGTTAATGCACAGGAGTATGGATTTCAGTTAAAAGTCTCTTCTGGCAGCCACATTTTCTGCACTGTCACAGAATCCCAGAGGGTTTGGGTGGGAAGGACCTTAAAGCCCATCTCATTCTACCCCCTGCCACGGGCAGGCACACCTTCCACTATCCCAGGCTGCTCCAAGCCCCATCCAGCCTGGCCTTGGACACTGCCAGGGATCTGGGGGCAGCCACAGCTTCTCTGGGCACCCTGTGCCAGGGCCTGCCCACCCTCCCAGGGCACAATTCCTTCTGTATATCTAACCTAAACCTGCCCTCCTTCATCTTACGGCCATTCCCCCTTTGGAATACCTTCCCCTTGGAAATAGCTCCCCCTACAAACCTGTGATATGTAATCTCTGCGTCTAGACAGAAAAAATTATCCATGCCACTTTCAGAGGATGCATCTAAAACCCTATACAAGAAAATGCTAAAAATAATATCACAGTCCAATTTTTGTCCCTCCTTCTATTTACAACATTTTCCTGAATAGGGATATTTCTTTAATCTTAAAAATATTTATAGTATTTGAATATGATGGACATTTCACTTTCCTTTGTTATGCCTATGCTTCAATTTATTTCTATTTTCTTTTATTTATTTTTAACATATTTTTCCTGTAGTTTCTTATGTCTACAATCATAATTTCCTTCAAAAGGGCATGATACCCAACACATCCTTTTAGTGTAAAGAGAGAGGAACTCTATTGCCTGAAAATTTCAGCCTTAGTTTTCCATGAAGTCATTTCCTTTTGCATTTAGCTCACATATACAGCCAGTATTAATCATTTCCTCAGGACACAACCTAAGCTGACAGTAAACATGTTCATCCCAATATGATTCCTGATCCCTGAGGAGTGAAATAGGGCCTTGGCAACTACTGCTACCTCAACATGCAAGGTTTAAATACCACTTTCTTCACTCTGGACTTGTATAGCATTAGCCTGAAGTCCTGAAACGGTTAGCAACACACAAGGAGACTCCCAAAATCAATAAAATAGCATGTTATGTCTGCTCAAACAAATAAAAAACCATCACCATCACTGTGTGTATCTTTTAAACATTTATTTCTTCCATAGCTCAGGGCAGTTTACGTACCACAACTTCAGTAACATGTCAAAAAACATTGTTAAAGACCCAACACTGAGATCTGTCAGGGTCTTTAGCACTCTGAAGAGAAAGGCCATTTCACAGTGTTTGGTTTAACAGCAGCAGAAAAAAACCAAAACAAAACCCCAAAAAACCCAAACAAACAAAAAACCAACCAACCAACCAACCAAAAACCCCCAAACCCACTACTGCAGGTGCTGTTATAGAAATGGAGTTGCAAGCTGAATCATTGCAGGAAATCCTAATTTACATCCCTGAAACAGAGATCAGTAACTCAGTCTCTGATCAGAATAGACACAGGATTTGCAGTTCTGTGTTTGGAAAATGGCAGGAACTGCAGAAGAAACACAGCAACACTAAACCAAGATTAGCTAAACTGGCATTCAAGCAAAGCCCCTGGGACTCAGCCCTGTGCAGAACACATTCCATGTGTGAGTGGATGATGGTACATCGCTACATGCTGAAGCTTATGTTATGAATCCCAGCTCTTACGTCAAAAAGCCCTTGATGTCACCCTTTAATCCTGCTGTTCTATCACTTCCCATCTTGCATCAATGCCTTTTCAGTCTTTGGATCACAGTTTAATAGCAGATAAAGGCCTCATCTCTTCACCACTGACATATCAGAATAGACTATTAAACAGCAGCTGTCTCTAACTGAGCATTCCCAAAGAAATCACATCTTGTTCTCACAGGGATTACATTTTCTTACCTCAGTTTGGATTTCAACCAACCAAAAAAACCCTCAATTAAAATAGTTTCTTCCATTTCTGATTAATTTGCTATGACAAATCATTTGCATATACCACAGGTCCCTTTTTTTTGTTTTCCTTAGCAGTAACTACTAAACCAGAGACATCTTCGGAGAACAATAATTTGTTCTTTTTGAAGATGAAAAACCCCAACAAAACAGGTCTTGTTCTAATCCAAGTTACAGTTGGAAATGCTGTGGTTTAATCAGGAATGTTGTGTACACACTGCTCTCCTTCAGTACAGGACTGTCAGACCTCTCACCAGGGAATCCACTTTGCCCAAGAACCCTTCAAGGATGTCTGTCATTATTAAAACAGATGGGACCAGTAACTCTGAACTTGATTTTGTTTGCTCTCTGACATTTTGTTGAAGCTGTATTTTTATTTTGGAGGGTGGTACTCAGAAGAAATGTTTCCCAGTGTAAATTATAAAAAACGTGAGCATTCTGTAGAATGATTTTTTTCTTACATGTTTATACATCATCCAGCAGAATTTGGCCCCCATTCTGACCTGGTTTTGCAAGCACTGGTACCATGTGAATATTCTTAAAAAAAAAAATATCAAACAAGTAAGCAAGAGAAATGTGAATGTATCAAGGAAAAAAAAGGTCCCTTTTTACAAGCTTATTCAGAGGCTGTAACATTCTGCTTAAGCCAACCCCAAAGCAGCAGCCTGACAGCTGTTTCCTGAGTGGTTCTGTGAGTGTTTTCCCAGTGCTGAACTTGGACTTTCAGAAACTGTGGCTTAACACAAAAGGAGGAGCTTGCAAAGATGTGGAGAAGCCAAAATTTGGTAACAGAGCCTTTTCTTAGGATAATCTAGACTTAAATGTAGGCTTAAAATTGGAAAGGTATTCCTGAAAATGAAATTTTTAGCATTGGCAATGTGTTTGTCTTCTCAGTATTGCTTTCTTTTGCTATTACAACTACTTAATTCTCTTTCTCATACAGCAAACACTGTTTGTTCTGTTGCTGAATAACAGCTGTTTCCTGCGTGGAACTTCAGCAGAAAATTCTATAGCATATTAACTCCAATCACTACCCCTTTACAGTACATGCATCACCTACACAGAGATTCTATAATAAGAAAAATATATCTTGATTTTCAGTTGAATGGGCTTCCTTGCTTGCTTTAAAGAAACAGTAGTGCTTTACCCTCCCACTGCCTACCTTCTAAAGCTTATGCTTTTCAAGCTACATATGGTTCAAGCAAAATCAAGTGATATTAATTAAATACAAATCAGAGATTTAAAAAGTAAATCTGAAAATTACTAGAACTCCCACCTTACAGCAATACTCCTAAAAAGTTTCTATTGCATATCATTTTCTGTACTGCACTAAAAACATCCTGAAGTGGAAGGTGTAGTGGGTTGAACCTGAGTTGATGGACAGTCTTTTAGACTAATGATGCTTCTCACAATTTACATATTTAAACCGCGTGGAAAGGTGGGAATTGCCTTTTGTCCCGACTTGCCTGCCAGGAGGTGGGGGGGGAGGAGGGCCTCGGAGCCTCCGGGCCCTGCCAGGCTGGGCCGGGGCCCCTGCCCCACTCCCCTCTTCCCAACGCCATGGCATGGACCCTGGGTCACTGGGGGGGAACTGTCCCAGAGCCGCAGGCAGCTAAACCCAGCCATGGACTGCCGCACGGCTAAACCCAGCCATGGACTGCCACACAGCTTAAGCCAGCCATGGACTGCCGCACGGCTAAACCCAGCCATGGACTGCCGCACGGCTAAACCCAGCCATGGACTGCCACACAGCTTAAGCCAGCCATGGACTGCCTCACGGCTAAACCCAGCCATGGACTGCCTCACGGCTAAACCCAGCCATGGACTGCCGCACGGCTAAACCCAACCATGGACTGCCGCACGGCTGAACCCAACCAGCCATGGACTGCCGCACGGCTAAACCCAGCCATGGACTGCCGCACGGCTAAACCCAGCCATGGACTGCCGCACGGCTAAACCCAGCCATGGACTGCCACACGGCTGAACCCAGCCATGGACTGCCACAGAGCTAAACCCAGCCATGGACTGCCGCACGGCTAAACCCAGCCATGGACTGCCGCACGGCTGAACCCAGCCATGGACTGCCACACGGCTAAACCCAACCAGCCATGGACTGCTCACGGCTAAAACCAGCCATAGACTGCCAGAGAGCTCAAACCAGGCATGGACTGCCACACAGCTTAAACCAGGCATGGACTGCCGCACGGCTAAACCCAGCCATGGACTGCCGCACGGCTAAACCCAGGCATGGACTGCCGCACGGCTAAACCCAGCCATGGACTGCCACACGGCTAAACCCATCCAGCGCGGCTTCCTGGGACCGGCGCGTCCCTCTCCTCTCCACGCGGAGCCATCGGGAGCCGGCGGAGCCTCCTGTCTGCAGCCAGCACACTTCACGCTGAACTGAAGAGGACACCATGCAGCCAGCAGCACAAAGGGAGCGAGGCTTTCTCCACCATAAAGCCTGAGCAAGAACATTCTTCAATGTGGTGGCTTCAGAGTCAGAGAGAAAGAGAAAGTGAGTCATGTGGGACAGAGCTGGAAATGGCGACAGGAGAAAAGAGGGCGGTGCCGCGATTCTCGTGCGTAGCTTAAAAATACTTCCTGCATGCCGTGGTAAGAAACTGTAATATCACAAACTGTTTGTCTCTTTGATCCATTTGAAGTACATGGGGGGATGGAGAATTCACGTGTGGCCCGTGAAGATTGTGAAGAGTGCCCATGCCAGGTTATATAGAAGCAGTGAGAGGCTTTTAGAGACTGGTGGCGAAGAAAGCCTTTGTGTTCAGGCCAAAGTAACTCATCCTTTAAAAGATTAATAACCCCATGTGATGGCCCATGTTTGGCAGTGTGAAGGAACTGTGAGATTTTTCAGGGGAGAGATGTTTTACACCACAGCAGATTGTTTCTTTCCGGGCGGGTCTGCTGTTAGTGGCAGTTTGGGAACCACATGAAGCAGAAGAAAACGCTTTTTCCCTTAAGCATAAGAAAGAGACTTTTTAAGAACTGCAACACTGACTAAAATCCCGTGTTCCGTTATCCTTCGTGCTAGTCAAGTAAAAGGAGAAAAGTGCTAGAATGGGGGGAAAAGGGTTTGCTTTAATTTCTTGTTATTTCTTCCTAATTTTAATTCTATTAGTAATAAAACTGGTTTTTTTATACTGCAACCATTTAAGTTTTGTGCCTGCTTTGCTTTCTTGTAATTCTTATCCCACAGAAAAAAAAAGTAATAGATATTTTGAACTAAACCACTACAGAAGGCCAGAGCACCTCAGTGACAGAAAACAACGCTATCAAAAGAACAGGAAATAGGCTAGTTTCATCATGAATTGCATATTTTAATTTAATTACCTCAACTTCTGGCCTTATTTCAGGATCTGAAGTTACTAAGTTTCATTGTGAGAAATATCTCATGGCAATGGATAATACTGAAATATGATATTTTAGCTATTTTATTGTACTTTCAAATGTCCTGAGCAAATGGGGAGCACAGATACCCAGTGAGAAATGTTACCTTGGCAATGCTGCTTTGTCTTTTAGATTAAAATCTTCCTTTTTTTTTTTTTTTTTTTTTTGAGAACATGTAACAGAGAGAAATCTGTTCCTGGTAACTTTTCAGCCAAGTAGATTATCTTACCATCAGGTGTTTGTAAAAATTGCCCAAACAAAATTAGACAGTACACATGTAAATTACTGCTGTATCAGGACATAAATCAATTTACAACATCCCATAACTTCTTTACTCTCCATATTGTATTTGCTGACTTTGTTTTTCAATGCTCCTTTTTAGCAAGTAGAAAAGAATTCCAAAATCAGAAATTTTTTACTAAAGGTCTCAAGATTCTGACAGAATTGTAATTTGAGTATCAGATGAGTGAGGGAAGATAAGTCTGGAGCTTTCCTTAAAGGAGAAATGGGAATATTAACAAAGAAAGTTAGAGAAAAAGAGCTGAAGGCAAATAAACTCATCTTAATTCATCATTTATTACAAAAATAGTTGGCGGGGCAACCAGAGCAGTTGTAACAGGCAGCAAGATGCTGTGCACTGCTTAGACATTTTATGCCATTTGGGTCTGATTTTCATGTGGATCGAATGTGAGCGAGGAGAGGTCTCAACACAGAATCTCACCGGTTCCAATGTTAATTGGGTTCTATTTAGGAATCTCCAGTAAGACTTCGGAGCAAATACCCAGCAGAGCAATGCTACTGCAGATGAAGCTGGCTCTTAGCAAAGAGAAATGTTGAGGCCTAACTGAACAGCCAGACCCAAGAAGAAGAAACCCAAACAGAAAAATGGAAAATGTGGATATCTTTCTTGGCAGGCACAAGGACTGACACCCAGGGCCATCCCCAGAGCACTGAGCCCTTCCCAAACCAAGGACACTCAGTATGACAGCACTGACAGCTCTTCCCAGCACCTCTCCAGCACCAGGTGCCAGCCTGGTTATCCATTCTCTGCCAGGAGTCACTTTCATTCTTATCCCAGTTCTCCTCACTGCTCTCAGCCCTCACTATTTTCTGATCATTACTGCAACTGCCACTTTTTAAATCCCACAATTTAAAGCCATTTTATTACACAATAATCATAACTCTCTTTTATGCCATCATTTTTCCATCGGTTGAGCAATTGAAGGGAAAAATTATCTAAAAATGAATTACTAAAGATCATTCTACACCAAGCTTTAATGGTTTAGTACTGGAATGGAATTTTTCGCAGCTTCTGAATTATATGCAGCAAACTTTATTTGATCAAAGAAAAATATCATTCCTTATAATTGGTATAATGTACTCTATAAATTGTGCTATCAATTACAAGATGCTGCAGAAACACCATGACCCATTAACAACTCACAGAGAAGGTGCCAAAGCCAGTATTAACGCACCTCAGTAAACACACACTTGTTTATTCCAAGGAGCACAGGCTCAGCACTGTGTTGATATGGAGTGACAGGCTCTGCATATGCAGCTCGTGAGGGAGGGGGATTTGAGTGACACTTCGAGAGCTGCTTTTTCTAGAAAACTCCAAAAAGCTCCCCATTTCCCTGTGTCAGCTTTGCACTCTGCCATTCCCAAATACTGCTTCTGAAATCAGGGATACACCGAAGAGCAGGGTGGGGGGGGTTTATGAAGGGAGAACATACAAACCAAGATATGTTCCACTTTAAAAAAAAAATCAAACCAAAAAAACCAGTAAGAAAGCTGTAGCTGGCCAGTTATAAGCAACGCCCACACTTAAGAAAACAAAAATACTGAAATAAACGCAGAGTAATTGTCCCTTTTTCCCCCATATTTTTAAGAGCAAAATATTGTTCAGCTGACGTGGTTCACACTTCAGATTGCAAAGATTTTACCATTTTGAAAAGCCATAAAGTCCACTTTTTCCCTATGTTTTGCTGGGGAAGACAGAGAAAATTTTTATGAGAAAGTGAATGCAAACTTAAAAATACAGCAGAAACCTGCAAAAAAAGGTGAGAAAAGAGCCATAAGTAAAATATTTTAAGGAGATGAGATGCAAAGCCCCATCAGATAAATTAATTCCCATGAAAAAAGATTACAGTTTTATCTTGCCTAGTCCTTCTTTACTGAATAAGTAATGAAAAAAAAAAGAAGAGAAATTTTGGAACCAGCACTAACAGTCAGCTTCCAGTCATCCTTTTCCCTGACCGCTTTTTTCCCATTTGGATTTGAATATGTGACAAAGAGCTGGTAATTGGAACAATGAAATCACCTAGAAACTACTTAGGAAATCAGAAAGCATAAACGTCACCCTGAGTGTAATAACCTAGGGAAGAGAATCCAAATTTTGAAGTGAGAGTATGCTATATAGCTCACTTTTCAAAGGACTTAATAAAAAATAATTTGTACGTCAGCAACTTGAGAGGCTAAAATTGCCATAAAAAAGAGATTTTTTCATTTTATCTGATGTTCAGATAAAGAGTCTAATAATTTTAAAGACTAGAATTAAGTCAGAAATTCATTTAGTAACACTAACATGAGAGGAATGCTCACCCATGACTCACAAATGGCATCACAGCATTTTTCTTTACTCATTAAGTTTCCTTACAGATTTGTACAAAACGACTGGGTGCTTTTTTCTGAAACATCACACAACAAATCCATGTTTCCTACTTTGACATACACAGCTGCTTTCCTTTGAAGCATATATAATTCCTGGTTTTTACAAATTGCAACATCTAGAGAACAGGTCTTTAATAAACTTCTGGAAATTAGGTAAATCCAACCATATTCAAACTAAAAAATCCAACTCTACAGTTATCTCTAATTACATTTGAGAAACTATAATTACTGCGGAGAATATGAGGTAATTACTGATCGCAGCCTCTTCCAATGCAAGAAGGAAAAGATAGGTACTCAATTAAGCTACAGTTCAGGAGAAACAAAAGGAAATACGTGTCCATACCACACCAGGTGACCGGGTCCTTACCTCAGGGCCACGAACCTTTTCCAAAGCCACTGGTTAAAGTTTCGCAGTAAAATCCTATCCAAGGATTCATAGGTATCAAACTGTAAATGCTGAAGAGGCTAGCAGAGAAATTTTCCACCTTTTACAGTTTCCTGTGAAAGTCTCCATTCTCATGCAAACTAAGCTGCGAGACGGTTTGCTATTTTGTAAACTATTTGCAGGTGCAGGGTGTTGTGAGAATGCAGTGGATATTGTTTTGGTTCACTGGACAAAGTATTTTGAAATAGCCATCGTAGCATTTAGCCAATCACTCTGGGAGGTGTATGGTCAACAAGCACCCAATAATGTCATTTCTCTATTGCGAACCAAGTTATATAAACGAGGTGATAATTAATTACATAATTCCATTCATCCTGGACCTGAATTCTGTGTTGTTCTTTGCGCCATCCTGCGGACAACAGCGACATCAAACTATTGCCTCTGGCTCAGAAAGTCACTGGGCCATAAATTATTAGAGGCTGGGACTTAAGAAAATATGAATGTTTAGAATGTTCCTGTGAAGTCTCCCCTATCAGTAGGCAAGCACAGATATGGTCAGCATCTATATTAAATACCCACAGGATTTATTCTGAGAATCACAACAGAGTGGAGAAAGAAGACAGGAAAAAAAGTAATTTGTTGGAAAGTATAAGTTCAGCAAGTGAATGTCCATCAGGCTTTAATTAAATGTTATTAGGATATCATGGGTACAACTAAGTTCAGAGGAAGATTACAGTGGACAAATGTCCATCAGGACAGAAATGCTGGCTGAGACCACATAATTTTAGAAAACACTAAAGAAATGGGATGTGGCTCCTGATTCTTTCCTCTTTCCCAAATCACTAGCCAGGAGAGACTAGGATGAGGGATCAGCAGTTGGAGAGGTGAAAAATTGTGTTAAATAAGCAAGTGAACATGTTTGTGATGCACTGAGCTGTTTATAAATAACAGCATTTACACCTCAATAATTCGGCTCTTCTGTTAGAGAGAAAATTGATTATGTGTCTTTAGAAATGAGAGATTACAGCAGCTGTTGGCAAATTTACAGCAATATCAGATTACTGAAATCTCAAAATATTTTTCATCTAAATAAGGAGATTTTAAAAAGTCTTATTGAGTCCACACTGTGGCCTGAGGAGTCTTTTCCATCTCACTGCATGCTCTGTGCAGTCTTTAAGGCTCAGCGGTTTAACACAAAAAAGTTTCTGTATGAACTGAGAGTTCAAAAATCTGACCCACACACCTGCAGATCCCATGGAATTTCTTCAACTCTTTGCATGGCCACACACCTGCCCATGAATTACAGAACTGCCCTGCACTGCTGCTGGGACACAAAACGCAGCATCAAGACAGCCCACCAGATTAATCTTTTAATTAAAAAAAATATGATATTTACATCACTTACTTCTTAGGTAGCATAGGAAGTGAGTAAAACATGTATATATTTTTAAATTAAATTATTTTATAGAGCTTAGAGGAAGATCACTAGACCTTGGAGTTAGAATAAAAGGAGAAAATTGCTTGCCTTTTGTGCTCCAGCTCCACTAAAGAGTGGGATGTTACCTCTTTCCATACAGATAATGCTGTCTGGAAATTATGGAAATTGAGCCTATGGTCCCTGTCTCACATGTACTGCTGCTAATTAAGTTCTTTGTGACTTAGCATTTGACTTAAAGTACAGAAGGGGGAGAAATTGCCTTTTTTCCCCTCCCTTTTTGAGGGAAGAGTGATATTGAAAAAAGCTTTTATGTGGTTGTTTTCTAGAAAATCTAATTTCAGATCTGTAAACTGTTTTTACAAGGGCTGTTCAACGTTGAAGGCTTCCCATTTTAAAGCCCATACACTAAGAGCATATCACACATAATCCCAGAGAGTAAATGTAGTTGTTCCGTGCCACTTCCCTGCAAGTCTTTACTGTGCTGTGTGCCTCGACACGGGATTATCAAAAGTCAAATAGGACTACCTCCTGAAATTTTTGATCCTTGAATTGCTAAGGTTATTATAGGGATTGGGCTAAAAAAAGTTGGTCAAGAATGGAATGAAACCTTAATGGACTAGATCAACCTCAGTAAACTGTCCTAAGAGAGTTATACCAAATACCACTGAGAATTGGGAGCCAACTCCCTCTGCTTTCTGTTCCCAAGGATCAGAGAAGACATGCTACCAGTTCAGACGTTTTCCTTAAAGTGAGAAATTGGGCCCCACTTGTATTTAATGAACAGATTTGGAATTCTGGCCCTCAACATTAGCAAATGAGAGGCCCTCCCCCAAAATAATTCACATAAACCTATTTTTTTCCTCAACATTAGGTATCTTTCTCAGAGTCTAGTGGTCCCTGCTCTCCATCCATTTGGCTCACAAAAGAAAAAAAAAATCACTTAGAACTGGATAGTTTAGTCCAGGAAAGACTATTTTCTGCCAGCTGAAGCCATTTGGTAACGTTGGTCTATACCCACAAGCTGTTTGGTAAATTGGAAAGCACCTTTGCAGTGAGCTTGCCGTTTGTCTGAGCAAAACTGACCCCATTCCAGTGAGGAGACCTCGGAAAAACCCATCCTTTTTGGGATTGCAAGGAAAGGTATGAGGTTGGCATTGCTGTCATGTTCAGAACAGACTGAGAAAGGGTAGAGACGGCCCACATGGACAGGAATGGGACAACTGCAGGTCTGGGAGCAACTATGTAAATTTTGACCCTGTAGCATGAAGGAAGACAATGAGGAATACTGTAAAGGCCAATAAAATTATGGTAGTGGTCAAAAGGGGAACAGGAAATCATTATTTGCTATTTCTCAAGATACAAGAGCTATAAGACACCCACTGTAACCACCAGAGGCAAAAATAAAATTAACTACTTTTTCAGATCACACAATTAAAATCATAAAATCTTTGTCAAAGCATGGCAGGGGAAGGCATGAATACAACTGGGGTCACAAGGAATTGGATGCTGGAGAGATCCATCCACAGTTATAAATCATGACAGTGACAGTACTGGGCCCATTCCCAAGCAGCACCTGGGAACAGCCTTCCCTCTTCAGCTGGCCCTAAACCCTGCTCTGGGAGCCCAGAGACACTGATGAGAGGACCTTTGGGGTGTCTCCTCCCAGAGCCCTCATCCATAAATTAAAAAAAGGGCTGAATGTAAGGTTCAGAAGAACAGTAATGCTGCCTCAAGCAGTATTTTGTACTTCTTAAAGGTCACAATCTATTGAATGGCTGTGTCAGCAATGAGGCCACACTCACTTTGAAGATTAAAAATTGATTAAACGAAATGGCCAAATTCCTTAATTAAAAAATCTCACCCGGATCCGCAGCGATTGAAGACACTTGCAGCCAAGAACAGGCTATAAACCCAAAGCAAAGACCCACAGTGCTGGGTCTCACTTGGGCTAGCCCCAAGTGAAATAGTTTAACAAGTAGGCCTGAGATCCCCAGCACCAGGCTCTGCCTGGGCTAATCCCGAGAAAGGGGTTGCAGAGACAATGGAGCAACCACCAACACTGGCAAAAAGCAGGTAAAAAGCCCTCCTCGGTCTGTGTTCAAGGTTTTTATGCACCCCTAACCCCTCCTGCCTCCAAAGTAGGAGATGATTGGTGGAGTTCTTTTCGATGTCCAACTCATTGGTCCTGGTTCAGGGGATGATGTAAGGTCTTTAGACCCATGGCTCGCTGGTTACTAGGGGTGCAGTCTCTGGGTGATGTCATTGGAGTTTCTGGCGGGAAACTTCTTCATTAAAATTCATGGTTACTATGGAGCTTGGTGACAGGTTACCAGTCAGCTTCTAAATATAGCACCTTGGCTATGGGTGAGGGGCTTTTTCTCTGTGGAATACAACTGAACTCAAAGATGAACACCATAGGATTTTTCAATGTAGTTTAAACTCTTAAACCCTGTTTAGAACTTAGAAGTCACATTTAACACCTAAACATCAAGGAACTTGAACTGCAAATTTTCTTAATTAGCAACTTAATTAACAACATTCATATTTTGAGTTATTTACTTATTCTTTCATCAATGTGAAAGCCAAACTTTCTGGTTTATGTATAACAGGCCGTATTTCTCCTTTCCTGAAATGTGTGCAGAAATTCCCAATTATGATGTTACTCGTGCTATTTTTATCATTTATTTTCTTGATAAAGGACTTAGTCAAGAGATTTAGTCAAGCTAATGTGTTATTTCCACATTGAGTTGAACTTAACAGATACCAAAATCCTGACAGTATTAGGGAAATTACCTCCCTTTCCCAGATTTCTTGGTAGCACACATCCTGCTAGAATTTGTGAAATTAACCTAACAACTGCCACTTCCTGTTGATACAACCTTCAGAACGGACCAGAATCCAGGGATGGAGAAATGACCAAAATCCAGTGTCTGAAACCAGGGCAAATAATGCACAATGCACCTCACAAATCCTCAGATATTCTGTAGCAGAGAAACGGGAATAAATGGGAATGATTCAATTCTTCCAGAAATTATGTGCTTGTTTTTTAATTTTTTTTAGAATGCAGTCTATTAAAAATACATTAATGTTAAGTAATCAAAAATACATAAATTTTTAAAGAAATACTTTTGTGCAGATCATTATTTCAATTTCAGAATAATTCATTTGAGAAATGTTTCTAATTAATGTAACATTCATTTTTAATTGCCAAAAGATTAAATGGATTCATCTCTCTTTTGCTGCATAAGTTTAAATGAACAGCTTTAAATGCCCTTTCTATTTATGGAAAGCTATTTTGTCAGTTTATTTTAGAAAAAAAAATGGTTGTTTTCACAAGAAAAAGAATAAATTAAATCTGTGGTGAAGATGCCAACAGAACTGAGCAATGAGTCTGGTTTTTATTAAGTGTAAACCTTATTCTCTTGCCCCATGATTAACAGGGAAATTTCTCTGGAAATAAACTGGGAAGAGGGGTGAAGAGAGTCCCTGACTACATTTTTGCCAAATACTACTTAATTCCATTCTCAGAAAAGTTGTTGCTGTTAAAACAGAGGCAAAAGAATTTAAAACCAGCATGTGGGAGCTGGAATATGCAGCATGTTACTCTGCTTAAAATTTTTTACAAAATTGGTGCACAAACCTTGATCCCACAGCAGTCCCTCCAGCCTTTCCATTTTCACAAGTAACTGTTAAATAACTGAGAAGGAAACGGAAGTGGTGATCAGCCCACAGGGTTAAAAAAATAGAGTTACCTTTGTCTGTATTTCCCCTCCTTTCCTGTGACTAAGTTCAAAGCTGCACTGCGGTATCTCCTGTACAGTGTTCTGAAAAACACATACTTCCTGGATGGAATGAGACATTCCTTGGAATTTGAGTTGTCTATACAAGGAACCACGTGTGTGCAAGCAGGTCTGGCTACAGAGCCACCACACCCTTGCTTCTTTGGCATAATGCTCGGGGCACTCCTGAGGCCAAGGCCTTACCCCGGCAGTGCTTGTGTTTGGAATTCAATCCCTTGGAGCAGGGGAGAGGCTTGACCCCATTCCAGATATCTGCCGGCCATGACACTAGCAAGCCCTGCTCCAGCTTTGTTCCTGCTGAGCCCCAAGGATCCTCAGTCCCAGTGAACCCAGCAGAACCCAGGCTGCATAAACCAGCTGGGGTCACAAGGTCTGTTTGACAGTGCTCCCAAGTGCCGAGTCCCGTGTTCCCAAACATCAGCCTTCAGCAAATCACAGTCACTTGTTGTACTAAGTTAATTTACAGACAGCTGACTTGGCAGGTTGCTTAGAAAATAAACAAATAAACTGGTGTTTTAAAGCATTTTAAAATTATAGAAAACCTCATCTTCTACTTCCAGGGATCCATTTCCAGGCTTGCCTCAACTCAGTGAGCAAACACAAGGCCTTAGTCATAAATTGCTATTTGTAAAAATTAGAAAAACATATAATTTTATTAGGCATTAAATTAACTACATAAAAAGAATGAGAAAACATTAGGTTGTCTCCGATTTTTTTCCCTAATAGACAGTATTGCATTTAAATGAACACTATAATTCTTAGACTTTAATTCATACAAACCTAATTGTGCATGGATCACTTTGAATATGATAAAAAGTAAAGCATGCATCAATGGATTTAATATTTACTGCATTACTTAACTGCACTTTAAACTGAAACAAAAAAACCATGATTTGATGGGTTGCTTTGCTTTATAAATATCCTAGTCGAAGTTCATGGGAGACTTTACTAACATTAAGCTTTACTGGCTTATGTATTTTTTTTAAGATCATTTTAGTTCCTTGTTAATAAAAGAAACAATGGGGCTACAGACAGTTTAAATTTGCCATGGCAAATAAATGTCAGTTCTATATGTACTTGCAGTTAGATTAAATGTTAATGACTTACAGGGAAACAATACAAAATGTGCCCACTACTATTTAAAGCATCAGCATGAAACACTAGCATACCAAAATGGAATAATTAAATAAATTTGAAAGGCAGCAAGTTAATAGGTTGCTAATTCAATCATTTGCATGGTGATGTGGAAATCAAAGAATGGAGAGGGCAGCGGCAATTTATGGCACCCCAGCAAGGTCCAACACAAAAAGTTAGATGCTATTTATATCCACCTAAGATTTCAAAATATTTTTTAACATGAAACTGGAAATATCCAGATTTTGTGCTAGTTCCACTTAATAGAAGTGTGAAATTCACATTGTTCTATGGCAGTGTATTTTAATCTTCCTTTATTCTCTGTCTTTTGAGTCTGATTAAAATGTACCTCTAAACAAGCAGAAGAATGGAGGGGAGGAGGTCATAGTCCTTACATTATATTGTTTTCTCTTTTTTAACATTTTCTTTAACAAAAGATCCTGCCTATAACTGTCTGAAATAACCCTGTCTATTGAAAATAGCTCTAATTTGGTTTCCTAAGACAGAAAAAGACTAATAATTATGCTTCCATTTTTTTTAAGTCACAGCTTTATTTGATTAAACAGTAAAACTGCTTTGTGAAGGTTTTCAGCCCCTGCATTTCATAATCTAGTGGAGAATTAAGAACCCTTTTCACT
Source organism: Corvus hawaiiensis (assembly GCF_020740725.1). Classification (NCBI taxonomy): domain Eukaryota; kingdom Metazoa; phylum Chordata; class Aves; order Passeriformes; family Corvidae; genus Corvus; species Corvus hawaiiensis. The sequence continues at coordinate 35,965,444 of NC_063220.1, read as the reverse complement.
GAAACTATTTATCAGCACCACCATGTCGCCCCAGCCTGGCCCAAGCACTGGGCAGAGCAGAGAAGCCCCCAGCTCCCACACCACAGACCTGCCACTGACCATCTTAAATACTCATGGCAAGATGTCAACATTTGCACAATTAGAATGAGACATCATTCTGGTACCATTCCAAAGGAGATGGATTTCCAGGTACTATTCCTCTCAGCTTCTTTGGAATGAACCACAGCCATCACTCCTAACTTGTGACACAGTGTGCAAACCATGTGGATCACACACATCAGCTGAACCAGCTGGCAAAGCTGGATTAAACTTCTGTTCCTCTGGAACATTTTCCACCAAGGCAAAAGTGTTACTGGTAATCACATCATTCCAGGCTATCCTGATATTCTGCTGGGGTGGATGTAGAGCCAGGTTAGAATAAAGGTTCCTGCTAAGCCTGCTGCTGGCAGGGGCAAATACGGGATACTCTGTGATATAGGAAGTGTAGGTAACACTTTGCCTGGATCTGTCCCAGCACCTGTCAAGCTGTGCTTTGGGCAGGTTTTCATTCTTTTGCCTTCAGTACTGATGCTTCTTGAATGAAGATTCCTGGTTTCTTAGAAAACTCTGTCATGGTATTTCACATTTCCAGACATGTTCACAGAGCAGGACTCCAACCTGCACTAGACAAATGCTACTCCATTTACCAAGTGAACAACTTTTGGTCACTTTCTTGACTACCAAATAAGTTTATTAACCTGAAACCATCTGCAATATCCACAGTAACCTCTCTTGTTATTTCTCCAGCTTTTGTTTCATTCACTCTCTTGCTCAGTAACAGTAATTCTTCCCTGGATGAACTGGAGTCATCCATCAATTTCTTTGTCCCTGCTCTTGTCCACAACTCCATGCCCAACCTCCTCAGATACTAGCATTGCTAGGTTTCCACTGTAAGACAACTGGTGTGATTTGGAGACACACACAAGTGCTGGACAAAGCCTAAGAGACATTGGTAACACTCCAGCTTGGCCACCAGACACAAGCTTGTGGCCAGATACTGAACACAAATAAAGGTTTGTTTCAGTTTTCTAAGAGTATTTACCAGATTTCTTGACCCAAAAATTGTTGTCCTCAATGTCCTTCTAGATTTCTTCCCTGGTAGGCAGGAAGAAGTGTTGGTTTTTTATCTTTTCTTTTCCTCTCTATATGAAAGCAAAAAGCTCCTTGCTTTTCCACCCCACTAACACAAGGCAATAAATCCATTTGGCTGGTTCTCCTATTTAGTTCATGAAACAGTCAAACTTAACAGATCCAACTGCTAGTCTTAATGTCTTAGTCTTCAATTAAGAAGCCTCTCTTAAGGAACTCAGATTTTCAGCCATTGCCTTCTGTTCTGCTGAAAGGTCCCTTCCTGACCCAAAGCTGTGCTCACCAGCTGCAGGCTCCATGTATTTCTCTTCTAACCACGCTCTTCTCCTCCTGTGCAGATACTACCAGTGCTGCAGAACTACTGTAAATGCAGCAGTGGCCAACATAAATAATAAATAGCAAAATAATACCCCAAAACATCCAGCCGATGGCCTGTTCCTTCCAGCCTGTTCCTGATGCCAGCATAACTCTCTTTGCCTGTACGTTTTGCAAGTTCTAGTATCGAGCAGGCATTTCACTCACCCTTTGCACTCTGCACAGCTTTGTCAAGATGCTGAGATATATATTCCATGTTTGCTGAAGAGCTTTGGTTGTCATCTATGAACTCCTACTTCACTTACACCAAAAAGCCTAAGGAAGACAGACAGCATTCTGGACTCCTTGAGAAAAGGAGAAAATCTGGATTCCTTGTAAAAATCTACCTTTCTTTAGCTTCTTTCTGAACTGGTTATTTTCTTGCGTGACAAATTCTAACTACTTTGGTAAGGTGTAATTATTTTTTTCCAAACCCAAAATTCTTGGCACAGATTTCAATCCTGTTATGGCTCCTTCCCAGTATTTAGTTGGCTCACTCAGCTTAGTATCTGCAGCAAGCCTTACTCTGACAGACAGAACCCCTGATTTTGAATTTGCAAACCCAATCTTGTCTAAAAAGCTTTATTACTTGTTATTAAAGAATCTAGTGAGAACTCAAAAGCCCCACTGGAAGAGATGTTACAGAAGACACACGATCTGTGGCCAACTGCATTCACAAGATTACAGCACCAGCACAGGCCCAGCAAACAGTTTTGGGTTCTCAAATCTCACTGAAGTGGGAGATAAAGCACCCCTTTATCTCTGAGGGCCTGCAACGCACAGTCAGCACTTCACCTGAGCACAAATTAACAGGGAGACATTGAACAATACTCAGGCAAACCTGGTCACAGTCTGGGCAAGGAGTGATGCCCCTGGCTGGGAAGTGAGTTCACCTGCCCAAAGCTGCCAAGGTGGCACCACCTGTGCCAGTGCCCTGCTGCTCCTGTTCCTGGGCAGGCACATCCCCAAGGGAAACTGGAGAATGAAAGCCACTTGTTCAGCCTCCCGTGAACGTGGCTGAAGGGAAGTAGGATGGATCCCATACATGGCGAGTTTGGGAAATTATTATCGTGCCTTGGATCTACACCAGACCCTATTCTTCAGGCATTTCTCCACTAACCAGTACAGATTTAAGTTTAAACACCTACACACATTTTAATAAGGTTTATCCCAGGTCTAATTCCCTTTTCCTCTACATTTAACTCTCACTGACATTAATGAGAGCTACATGTGTGGGTACCCAGAGAACTGACTCCAGGCAATTTTACAGCTTGATTTTTTTCTTTTTAATGCAATTAGAAAAGCACATTGAAATTCTTAATCTGTCTGTTTGGGGAGAAATGCTTAATGGTGCCTAATTAATGCATAAAATTTACATTTAGAAAACTAGTATACAGGCACCACAATAATCAAAATATTTGCAGAAATCCCGACAGAATAAAAAAATATTATAAATGGTTTCCTGGCAACTGTTCATGAATCTCTTAGTTTGTTTGGGTTTGGGGTTTGGGGGTTTTTTTTTGGCTTGCTTGCTCTTTGAACCAGAGTTTTGGATACTCTTCAGTTTATTAACCAAATAAAAAACTATCTTCAGCTGAGCGAACCACAGCGGTATTTGTCTTTTCAGAAGAAGCAGGCAAGCCTGGAGGTTGTAAGTTTAAGTTACTAATTTTTTCTTTGTAAGAAGCCATCTGCACACAATGCACAATATTATCTCTGCCAAATAACTTACTTCCTTTATCCCTTTTCTATTTGTGAGTGTATTTACTTAGGGCCTTGCTCTGCTGACTGTTACAGGTCCACAAAACTTTAAATCCCCACAACACAGTGATGGCCACTCATGTAAGACAAGGTGTTACACACTAGGGTTTTACACTATTTAGAACTGTTTGCCTTAATGCTACAGAGATGATCTGGCACACAACATGGAATCAGAGCTGTTACATAGAGCCTTTAACACTGACATGAAGAATTAAGCTTTAGGACTAGAAGGATCAGAGAAGGGAAGCAAAGGGGAAGAATAAAGCCTCCTTAGAGGTGAGAAGAAAAAAGAATAAAATATTTAATTTTCTAAACTTGATGACATGCTGTTAAACACCACTTCCTGCTGCATGTCTGTTTGAGTGAATATTCATTTTGTTCTTTTGGAGAGACTTCCATTTATTCAATCCATTTTGCAGCCTCATGGCCAAGTCTTCTCCTGGAGTTGGCCCAGAAGGCCAGCTTTTTGAACAGGATGCTGTGCAATCTTTAGAGGCTTCTAACCAATTCCAGAATTGGAATTGAAAGAGAAGGCAGAAATCTACGTAGGAAAGAAAAATTTTACTATAGTCACATTCCTAAATCCTAAGTTATAAACTCAATCTAAATATAGTGTTGTAGGGTCTGATGTTCAAAATGTTCATAATTTCCTTATCAACTTGCTTTACAATTTAACATCACTCCTCCAATACTTGCAGCTCTTCAAATACAGTTTTCATGTCGTTGTTTTCTTCACCACTAGGAAAAGACATCCTAAAGTCCAGTATTTCATACACATACACAATCTCACTGTGAGTTCATTATCATCAAAGATGATCTTTGCAAAATGCAGCAGGCAGCCTTTTTTTTCATTCCCAGAAAAAGTATATGGCATTTGGATGTATTTTGGCTCACTACCTGATGTCAGAGTAAGTTCTGTGGTTCACAGTTATGTTTTTGACAGTTATGAATTTTGATGTGCGACTCAGTGGAACAATAGATGAGGATTCCTACAAGGTTGTGTCTTCATGATGGACTTTTACAGTATTTTCAGTTATGAAATCCAGTGAATTTATTATGAGATATTGGAAAATCAGAGTAACTTCTGATGATATTCAAACTGCCAGATTTGGATTTCAGAGATGTTTGAGCACTTGCCACTCCTCACCTCTGCAAATCGAAGGAAGTGTCTCTAAGAATAACTAAACCATCCAAACATTGCTTTGGTACTGTGGTAACACTGAATATCTTTTTAGAATCATCACAGAATCCTTAAGGTTGGAAAAGACCTTTCAGGTCATCGAGTCCAACCATCAGTGAGCACCACCATGTTCACCACCAAACCATGTCCCCAGGTGCCACGTTTTTTGGCACACTTCCAGGCATGGGGACTGCACCACTGCCCTGGGCAGCCCATGCAAATGCTTTACAACCCTCATCACAAGAAAAAATTTCCTTAATATCCAACCCGAGCCTCCCCTGGCCCAGCCTGAGGCCGTTTCCCCTTGTCCTGTCCCTGTTCCCCGGGAGCAGAGCCCGACCCCCCCCGGCTGCCCCCTCCTGTCAGGGAGTTGTGCAGAGCCATAAGGTCCCCCCTGAGCATCCTTTGCTCCAGGCTCAGCCCCTTTCCCAGCTCCCTCAGCCATTCCTGGTAAGATTTGTGCTCCAGACCCTTTTTACAGAGCTTTGGCTGTAAGAAAAAAGCAACAAAATAAAAATCAAAATCCAAGAAAATAAAATTTAAGAAACCCACTGACCCACAGCTGCACAAAAGCTACTCCAAAATGTTCTCCGCATTTTTCTGTAAAATTGGCAAGTGTTTGGTAGCTAAGTTTTGACACTTATTAGCCATTAAGCACAGACAGCTATTAGTTATTAGGAAAATGTGGACACCACAATTTTCAAAGAATTCAGCTCTGGTGCTGTCCAGAGCCTACAGCGGCCAGGGGTGAGATCTGCTGCTCTCGGATGCTGCTGGGCTGCAGCAGCTGCAGCCCTCACCCTGCCGTGCACACTGAGAATCTCCAGATGCTGGGAGCCCTCAGGCTTCGGAAACACTCAGCAGCCATCACAGAACCCCAAGGGAGGACTTGAAAGCAGTTCCCCACCATGGCCCACCCCCGTCACACAAATCCCAGTGCTCATGTGAGGTCAGTAATCCTCACACCAAGTGCTGCAGGCACTGCAGGGGCTCTGCCCTGCCAGCTGGCATGTGCAGCTGACCTAGACTAATCTACTGTAGCCACTTGAAAAAGGTGCAAGGTTTAAGAGTAATAAAGAATTAAAATAAAAATAAATTTTAAAAGCCCACTAGAACACACCCCACCAAATAGACAAAAATCCTTTACTGTCATGAAATAAAACATCAAACCATCCTGCGAGTTCAGAGGTACAGCAGAAATCTGAGCTTGGGTTTCTGCACCAAACCACTGCAGGATTTATCCAATTCACCATCTAGAATAGCAAAAAACAAAATTACCTACACTTCCCAAGGTATTTTATGGCTCATCCTCCATTTTTTTTTAAATGGCAGACGAGACCAAAAACCTACTATATTCTGGCTGTGAAGAACCTGGCTTTGAGTGATTTAAACCTTGAGATCCATTTAAAAATTAATTCCATTAAAGGTATGAAGTTAAGACATAAATAAAACAGAACTTACTTTATCATAATATACCACTGCATTTTGATCAAATGTTTGCAGAAAGAAGATGTTGAAATGCCCTTCCACTCTACTTTAAACCTAATTTCAGAGAGCAGAAGCCTAGGACATAATGAGAGCTGTTACCAGTTCTGTGGTTGTCTTCCAAAGCCTGTGTTTAACTTTGGGCAGAATTCTGTTAAGCAGCTCTGAAAACTGGGTAGAGATGTGTTTGGACCTGGATCACATTCCTCTCAGTACCCTCCACCAATTCCATACCAATAATTGTTCCCACCGGAAAATCCTCTTTGGGATCATTTTAAGAACAAACCCAGCCCTGTGTCAGCCCCTGACCCCACGTGAACCCCAGGAGGGGAAGGAGGGATTGATTAGGAAGCTCCTGACTGCCCTCAGTGGACCAGGGCCTGGAGCAGTTCCCACGTTCCTGAGGAGCAGCTGTGGAGCAGACGGTGCCAAACGTGCCCCATTGGTGTGTGGGGTGGCCAGGCCATGGGGCCCCGGCTGGGCCAGGGCAGGGGCTCTCCAACCACCCTGGATGTGGAACTGGAACCCAGCAACTGCCAGAACAGCCCAAGGAGCCCCAGCAGGTGAGTGGGGAAGGGGCAGCTCTCCCTGTGCCAGGCCCAGAGGGGGCCGGGGTGGGCCTGGGCTGTCCTGCGGGGAGCGGCTCCCTTTGGGAACAACAGGGCATTCCTGGGGGGCTGTTGCAGAGCTGGCGGCAGCTTTGGTGCTGGCTGTGGGGACAGGCCTGGCAGGGAACAGGGGGCTCCTCGCCATCCCAGGGCACACCCACATCTCCTCCTGTCACAGTCACGCTGGAGGCTCTGGGCACTAATGAGGGAGCAGCTCTCATTCCATCCCCATGCTGGCTGGAGTGGGTATTGCTGGGCAATGGAACCCACCGAACACTGTTTGCCCCAACAGTCACCTTGGCGACAGAACCCCCAAGTGGTGTTTGTCCCAAGCAACCCCCAGGCTGCCCAAGCACCATGGCAGGTACAGCAGCAGGCTTCTGCTCCTCCTGGGGCTCCTGCCCTCCAGGTACCCCCAACCAGCTCTGCCTCCCAGTATCTCACCCCATCCCCCCTCTCTGCTTCCCCCAACAGAGAGGTTCCCTCTCCATGTGACAGTGGTGAAGGTGCCCGGCGTGAGCTTCCCTGCCCTGGGAGCTGCCTGGGAGCTGCCCTCTGTCCCCAGGCTGCCACTGTCCTCTGAGCCTGTCCAGCTCCACACTGGCCCCCACCAGCTGGTCCCAGTCACCACCAGGCAGGGGGTCCCAGGGACCCTGGGGCAGGTGGTGCCACTTCCCCCTGTGGTGCATCTTCCCCAGCTAGTGCAGCTGCCCCTTGGGGCTGGTCTCTGTCCCCCTGCCTATGGCTGGGTACAGCAGGTGGTGATGGGGACACTGCTGCCCCACCAGCCAAGAGTTGTGGTCCAGGAAGAGCCCCTTTACCCCATAGGCTCTAGTGTGTTCCACATCCACCAGCAACCTGCCCTGGCTCTACCAGCTGGCACAACTACAATGGAGCCCAAAGGTGAGTTTTGGGGGGTGGCAAAGCCCACTCACAGGCAGACAAGCTGAGGAAAGCTTCAATCTCTTGGGGTTTCATTTTCAGAAGTGGTGACCACGGATCTGCCTGGAGAGGGATCAGCTGCCACCCCAGAGGCCACTCCTGAGCAGGCAGGGGACAGCACCAACAGCCATCTGTTTGCCTGGCCTGACACCATGGTGAGCGAGGACACTACCCTCGACAGCCCCAACAGCTCCACCTTGGATGCTCTCCTGGAAGAACTCTCTGCGTACCTGGAGGACAATGGCTGCTTTGACAAGCAAACAGAGTTGGCACAGCAAGAGGACAATGAGGACACCATCTTGGCTGCCAATGTCCCCAGCTTGACTGCCGAGGACCTCGATGAGTTCCTTGAATTCTGTGAATGCCTGCTGGAAGACGACCATCCCAAGAAGCCGGTGGTGGAGGCACAGCAGAGGAACAGCCAGGATGCCATCCCTGCCATCCCCAACCTGGCCCCCTCTGCCAGCCCACCCACTGCCCCCCAGCCTCGCTCACCCCACATGGGCCAGATGGAGAAGGCACTGCAGAGGCAGCCACCAGGCATCCTCACTATCCGGGTGTGCCCCAAAATGGGAGAGCTGGTAGCAGCCAGGCCAAGAGCTCTGCACGAGCCAGCACCCCGACGAGCCAAGAGACCTTCCTGCAGGACCATGGCCCAGCCAGCAAGAAAAAGACGACGGCGGTGATGCAGCACCCAGGCCAGAAGACACCCGGAGCCAGTGACCTACATCCAGACCCCAGCCCTTGCCCTCTCCTACACTCCTCATTCCCATTCAGTCATTAAAGACTTGTTTTGCAGCTCCTCTCTCTGCCTGGGGTCATATTCACAGTGGGAGGGGGTTGATGCCTAAGGGCAGCCTCTGCCCACCCCATGTGGGGCTAGGCTGGGCTGGGGATGGTGACCAAGAGGATGGCTATGGGGACATCGCTCCGGGCACTGGGCACCTGTGAGGGAAACCATGTTGGTCAGAGTCCTCAGAGCACCAAGCAGCAGGACAGGCACCACAGAGTCACCAGGAGCAGGGAGTGCAGTGCTGGGCACGTGCTGAGCTTCCCACTTGGTCTGGCTGCCAGAGGGCAGGAAAGGGGGACCTACCCCAAGCAGGGAAACCTCTCCCTGGCAGGGAGTGGATGAGATAAAACACTGTGGGATGGCTCTCCTGGGGATATTGGAATGCCCTGAGTGCTGCCATAGGGATTTCTCATTTGCCACAGGGCAATTTCTCATCTCTAAAGGAACCAGCCCTCTCTGCAGGGCATCTTGGATGGCTCTGTCACCCTGTCACTGCCCCCCTGGCCTGCTCCCCACAGTTTCTATATTGGGAAGGATGTTCTGCGGTACAGAATATCCCTCCACCCCGTTCAGGTCAGCTGTCCCAGCCACGCTCCCTCTCCCAGCTTCTTTAGGACATATATCCCTTTGACAGGGTCTCTGTGAGGGGTATTCAAGGCCAGGTTGAATGGGGCTTGGAGCAGCCTAGTCTGGTTGAAGGTGTCCCTGCTGTGGCAGAGGGGTTGGAATGAGATGATCTTTAAGGTTCCTTCCATCCCAAACCATTCTGGGTATGCAGGGTGAGAGAGGAAACAGTTTGAGACAGCTTCAGAAACTGTATCTTCTATTGGCCTGTATTCTGTCACCTGTTTTGCAAAAAACAAGAAATCTAAATTAAAGGGAAATACCAAGCAGACAAGAATCATTTGCTGTAGCCAAAGGAAGTTGAATCTATCAATCCATCTGGCTTAAAAGAACCATTTCAAGAAGTTGACTATCTGCCATACCTTAGAGGCAGGTAGAAGAGGTATAGACAAGAGTAAACCATATTCCTACCACTAAATCCAGATTTTGTTTAGAGTTGTTACTGAGGTGTATGTTCATTCATTAAGTTTAAGTAAATAAACAACATTTCTTGCAACAGGAATGCAAAATAATCATATTGCTACTGAGAAGAAAGAAAAACTACTGCTAGTTTAGTTGGAAGGGACCTGCAAGTGATTATTTAGTCCAACTTGAGCTGCTCTGGCCACTTCAAGTTAAAGTGTGTTCCTAAGGCATCATCCAAATGCCCATGCATGCTGGAAAATAGGGGTTTTTTTCAAGCAGGGAAAAATGCTCTTCTTGCATTGACCATTGCCCTCTTCCTCAGTTCCTTCTATTGAGACATTCTGAAAACCAAGAAGAAGGATTCCGAGTCCCTCTCCCAAAGATGACATTTGTGCTTGCAGGGATTGGGAGGGAGCACATGTTACAGTAAGGGAAAATAAGGTAGGAAGCTGCTAAACTAAATGCTATAATAATCACTCTTCTCCCCAGAGTTGGGGACAATTCCAAGCTCATACCAGACAACTAATTATCTTCTAAAGTCATCACATTTAAAACAGAAACCAACTGTCCACAAAGACCACACAGTCTTTAAACAGCAGCATGCTGTTGAAAAAGGCTATGAGCCTCAGATATCACCTCTGCTCTCCAGCTGGACATTCTGCTTTCTTCTAACTTACCTGATCCACTGCAGGCAAGTTCCTGAGGCAACCACAGTCACTGCCGCAAAACACCCAGATGATCTCTCACCCAGAAAGCCTACATTCCAAGAGGCTTAGAGGCCGCTGGATTTACAGACTGCTGTTAAGGAACAGCAGTCCAACATCCACAGCAAACTAGTTCTGATGCATGGTTTTCAAAGGAATTGCTGGAAATTTGTCTCGCAATGCAGTAGTGAGAAAGATTCTCCTGCAAATGTGCATTTGTGACTGGATAGCATATGCTGAAAAAACACCCATATTTCCTCGGAAAGAATATCAGCACCAAATTTTACATACTTGTTGGGGTTTTAGGAGCTCTCCTGCTTTGTTTTTTTTCTGTTAAAGGAAATTTCCCCATACATGTTGCTAGGGGGACAAATTTCTGGGTACGTAGGAAAAACAAAAGACCGACCTACTGAGCATGGGGTGCATCTGGCTACTCTTTTGTTTCACCTGGGTGTGCGGACAGTCGGTCCCTGGCGTTTGGACGGAGAGGGAGGCTGCTTTCTTCGGTTGCTTTTCCTTCTGCCAGAGAAACCCCGGGATCCCAAGCCTGCCTTCCCTGCCCCGCTGGGAGCTGGGCTGTGGCCGCCCTGCCCCCGCTGTTGCTTCAAGTCTTTGCTACGTTGTAGCCCTGCTCACCCTGCCTGCCAAGACCTCTGGGGGGTTCCCCATTTGGATACATCTCCTCTGCCACCCAGGATTTGGGCTTGTCCCTGCCATTCCAGCCTGCCATCCCAGCCTGCTATCCCAGCCTGCTGTTCCTGAGGGTCCGGCCGGACACCAGGATTGGCTGCCCAGGGGTTTGTGAAGCCTTTGTCCCATCCCTTCCCGGGATCCCAGGCCACCAGTGCCGCGTGCTCCCCGAGATCGCTCCGGAGCGCCCCCTGCAGCCGCGGGGGAACCATCGCACCTGCCCTGCTCACCGGGAGCCGCCAGCGCCCCTGCCGGCTGCGAGCGGAACTGCACCCGAGGGGAAAGGGCCCGACAGCCAAGAAGGCTGGGACTGGGTTTGTGGTTCTGTTTGCTGTTACTGCCATAGATATTGTTGTTTGTTTGACTGGTTATACACATACAGATATATAATAGTAAAGAACTGTTATTCCTATTTCCCACATCTTTGCCTAAAAGCCCCTCAATTTCAAAATTATAATAACTCAGAGGGAAGGGGGTCGCATCTGCCATTCCAAGGGAGGCCCCTGCCTTCCTTAGCAGACACCTGTTTTTCAAACCAAGAAAATACTTTAAAAAGAACAGTCCCAAATCTAACAGTCCTTCAGAACTGAGACATTGTAAAAAGTTTTTAAAACTTTTTAAACCTCTGCATAAAAGCACATTTTTCCCATTATAATAGCACTAAAAAATCTAGAGCAAATTTACACACTGTAGGAACACTATCCCTCTCAGGAGTGACACACATGGCATCTTTTTCAACCTGCCTTGTCTCTTCCCTTCTCCCAAAACCACAAATCACTTATCAAAACACAGCTTTTTCCCCAAAGTGCATGTACCAAACACACTATGACATCTATTTCACAACTCTCTTGCCTTCCACGTAGAAAGCATTCAGATATTTTTAGAGGTTTATACTGCCTCTGATGAGAAGTCTTATGTCTTAGAGTCTTTCTTAATGAGAGGAAAAAAAAGAGTGTACTTTAGAGAAGTTTTGGGTGTGCAAATGCCAACTAACTGTGATGGACATCAGCTTCTACAGTGCTAACAAGATCAGAGAAGCTCAAGTGGAACTCAAAGAATCAAAAGTTTCCCTAAAGAACAGAACAGGAGTAACAGTAACTGCAATAAAACGGTGAATGCAAACACCTGCTGAAAGCTGTGTACATTCTATAGACTTTTATTACAAATATCTCTGAATGACCTCAGTGGACCAGATGTGCTGCAGAGAACATCAGGACCCTGAGAAAGCACCATCCCTTCTTACAGTATTTGCCATTATAGCCGTCCTTCCTCTTCCCCAGCAGCACAGAAACTAACGCTGTCTATCAGGCATAAAAGAAAATGTGATATGTGATAAAATATTATCGCATAGCACAGATGCCTCCAAAGGTTTCCATTTCTATTAACATCTGCATGCTCACTCTTAGGTAAAATCCTATCATAATCAAAATATTCATTTTCCATTGTTATTGTCTAGTTTCATCACCATCATTCTGATGCCTTTTCCTGGTCTTAAAATCAAGACTCAAACATGGTTAGAAGGGAAAAAGGGATTTTACCTTGGTATTTATTTTAAGGATCCTCAGGTGCACTACGTCCAGGTCGAATGCACCTTAATGCACACCACAATGCACCCCCCCAAAAGATCGGGTATAACATTATAGATTTTACTAATTAGCATATCTATCAAAGATTCCCCAATGAGAGGCTCAAATGAGCCCCCCTCCCCAAAGAACCTTCCCCTGGATGGTTCTATCTTAGTTTACAGAATGTGTTCTGGAGAGGACCGTGGGGTCTGGGGCACACTGATCCCTAACTACGAGGCTTCTAAGATGTTGAGTCTCCTAGCTGAACAAACAAGTCCAAGAATGTAGGCTAAAAAACGTAAGAATACAGAAGTTGTAAAAAGGTATAAAAGGGGTATAAAAGAAAAGGCAAAAAATCATCATGGCATCAATTCTTACTGCCATCTATGGGTAGGAAAGACAGATTCTGTTCCCAAGTGCATTCATCTCATCCCTAATAAAATTCAATCCTGTCTTCATTAAAATTACGTAACTGTATAGGAGGTCAAGACACAGTGAGCTCCAATTGTTTCCTGAATGAAAACTAATTTTCCAGTTATTGTTCAAAATAAATTATACAGAAGTATAATCAAAGTTAATTGAAGAACACTGCACGGTTTGAGCTCATTAAAATCCTCACAAATGCCAACAGGAAACATACTGTTTGGTACTTTCAGGAAAAAAGTGACTTCTTTTACCTTGCAAAAGGCTGTTAATCCAAGTGAAAGTTCCTCAAAGTTAAATTAATAATACTCACAGCAGCTTCTATGGTCCGTGGAGGTAGCACATGGATTAATTGTTCTAGAAGAATCCTTTTCATAATAAATATGTTATATGGAAAACATCGCTCTTGCTGAAGAGCTAATACTTCAAGCCTCTTACCCCCTGCAGTTACCTCCAGCACTATAATTAATACTTAATCATGGCTGTGGTATTCATAGGCAATGATGCCTAGTGTGCTTTTGCTGAGATAAATTAAATTATCTATTCTCTCTTTCTACATGAAGATCTGCTCTTCCAAATTATTAGGAATTTGAGTAACTACACGGAACCCAAATACAGATATTTGCAAAACTGGGCCTTCATTTGTATTGATTTTTCTTCATTCACAGGGAATTAAGCCAAGAAAGCAAGCCTGTAAAGTCTGTTTTATGGAACACAGGAAATAAATACGTAATTACAAGAAAATCAAGTATTCCATACAGCACCGGTTGTCACTGTCAGCTCTGTTACTCAGTACAAACCATATCGATTAGCTGCCTTTTACAAACATCTCCAAATTAACATCAAAATTAGCTCATTGCACTAACTTGCAGGAAAAAGGTGCTCTTTGCTTATCCTGCAGTTTAACAAGTACCACAAAACACCCAAATATGGAAGATTCTTGGAAGGAAAGTGCTTCCTGAACCAAATGGCTGCAGTGACACAGGACACAACGTGGGGTCAGTGCAAACCCAAAACTGCCTGGCAAGGGAAGGCTTTAGTCAGGTGCAGGATTTCCTTTCCTCTGCTGCCTCTCTCTCAAGGCTCTCTAGAGGGTATTTCACCTGCCCCAGCCCTGAAGGAAGACTTTCTCTGTGGGGAACACCAGTGTTATTCCACTGGCCACACCTATCTGGAGAAATAACTCTGCTCATCAGGATAAACGAGGGGGTCTGTCCGTCAGCCATGGCTTGAGGGTTTCTGTTTGTTGGTGCTGAAACAGCACACCAGATTTCTTTATGAGAGGGCATAGATGACACAACTCCCAACTGATGAAGGGCAAGGGATACCAAGAAAAATTACTGACCACCAGTGAAGAAAACTGACCCTCAGTTAATGACCGAGTTCAGGCTGGAGCAGGAAGTGAGTAGGAAAAAAGAAGAAAGAGAAATAAGATCCTTAATAGCTCACCAGGAGTGTTTGTCATACCAGAACAAGGAAAGATTGTCATACTATTCAAATATAAGTAGTCAGAAAAAAAATACGTGGAAAAAAAACTGTCTTGGTTTGAAAGACAGGTGTCTGCTCAGGAAGGCAGGAGCCTCCCTTGGAATGGCAGATGCAACCCCCCTTCCCTCCAAATTATTATAATTTTGAAATCAAGGGGCTTTCAGGCAAAGATATGGGAAATAGGAATACCAGTTCTTTACTATTCTTTATCTATATGTGTATAACCAGTCAAACAATCAACAATAACTATGGCAGTAACAGCAAACAATCACAAACCCAGTCCCAGCCTTCTTGGCTGTCAGGCCCTTTCCCCTCGGGTGCAGTTCCGCTCGCAGCCGGCAGGGGCGCTGGCGGCTCCCGGTGAGCAGGGCAGGTGCGATGGTTCCCCCGCGGCTGCAGGGGGCGCTCCGGAGCGATCTCGGGGAGCACGCGGCACTGGTGGCCCGGGATCCTGGGAAGAGATGGAACAAAGGCTTCACAAACCCCTGGGCAGCCGATCCCGGTGTCCGGCCGGACCCTCAGGAACAGCAGGCTGGAATGGCAGGGACGAGCACAAATCCCGGGTGGCAGAGGAGATGTATCCAAACGGGGAACCCCCCAGAGGTCTTGGCAGGCAGGGTGAGCAGGGCTACAACGTAGCAAAGACTTGAAGCAACAGCGGGGGCAGGGCGGCCACAGCCCAGCTCCCAGCGGGGCAGGGAAGGCAGGCTTGGGATCCCGGGGTTTCTCTGGCAGAAGGAAAAGCAACCGAAGAAAGCCTCCCTCTCCGTCCAAATGCCAGGGACCGACTGTCCGCACACCCAGGTGAAACAAAAGAGTAGCCAGATGCACCCCATGCTCAGTGGGTCGGTCTTTTGTTTTTCCTATGTACCCAGAAATTTGTCCCCCTAGCAACACGTATGGGGAAAATTCCTTTAACAGAAAAAAAACAAAGCAGAAGAACTCCTAAAACCCCAACAAAAACCCTCTTAGAAATGCTTTGCAGTGTAATTTGGTCTCACAGCAGTGAATTTAAAAGTGAGTGTTTGTTATATATAAGTGCATTATTTCTGAATTCAAGTAAAAGTCTTTTCTCTACAGTGCCACTTTAATCCTTTTTGGTTTCCATAATTTTCTGCCATACCTAGAAGTATTTCTCTCAAGTTGTGATGAAACTCAGATAACACTCCAGCGTCTTATCACAGAGCCCACTGCATAAGGCCATACTGAATATTCTGCATTTCAGTATTTTGACAGCAGACCAAAGTACTTTTCTAAGGCCAGTTACAGCATGACTGATAATTCTGAGGCTGAAATATTAAAGGGATACATGAGGAAAACCTTCAGCTCCATGGCAATTAACTGCATTTTGCATTAAACCCTACAAATTAAGTCATGATTACTTTTAACAGGAAAATAATGCCAGCCAAGAGCAAAAACAGCGACTTCAAGAAGTTCTTTTTGCGATACTTAGGGCTTAAAAAAAAAAATAGTTGGGTTTTTTTTCTTTAAATTAATTCTCCTACATTATGAAATCAGAATAATTTCTCTATAGCACAAGAAACAGGTTAGCCTAATCACAAGGGGACTTGTACGATTCTATGTTAGTCAACAAGTGACCAGACATACCTGGGCCTTTTTTTAATGCCTTTCCTCCTTTATCCAAAATACAGAAAAATCAAATGGATGAACAACAGCTCCACACCAGTCATTGCATTTAATTTCATCTAGGTGTCATCTAGGCATAGTATTTCAAAGATTTTTAAAAAGTCAGCAAGCTCATGTCGTTGTAGCAAGCTTTGTTACTAGAGGTTTATGGTTGTTTAAATTTTGAAAAGTAGGATTTCTTTTAAAGCTAATAAATCAGTTTTGATTCAGCACAAAACAAGTTCATACGGTCATTCTTTGAAAGCATTTTGACAACTCTGTTAGTAAGAACATGTATGTTAATTCCAGTACTTATTCTTTTAAAATCATGATCTAATTTATGCTGGGTTTGCCTTTGAAATATTCATGACAACTTTCTTGTACCTTTTTAAACTAGTAAAGAGAGCAACTATCAAGCCTCATTTTTTTCCTGTGCTTGTTGTTTGTTTTGCTTTGGAGTTAATTTTTTTTGTCTTGATTTTGGTTTTTTAATTGTTGTCGAAAATTAACATAGTACCTGCTTTCCACCAGTCTGTCAGGTCTTTGAGTTTTATGGATTTTTTTCAACAGTACAAAAGCTAAACTATTTTCTTTATTAGTGTTCATAGATTCATGTTTGTAGTCTCATCAATAAATCCATGTTTTGCAAGTCTTCAAGTATTTACACATTTTATTTTCCCCAGTACTTTAAAGACCCCTTTGTCTTGCCAGTAAACAGATGCATAAAAGATCTATATCTCAAATTATTACATAGTATCTCAAATATTCTGAAAGAATATTAATTATGTCTCTCCTAAGCTCTTACATTAACATCCTGTTTCCTTGAGCAGTGTGACAGTATAAAATGTCAGGATAAAGACCTTATCCTCTGTAAAGTTTCTGACTAGAATTAACCACAGAAAAGTTGATGTGGGATGTAAAATATATAGCATCAATCCTAAAAAAACCCCATGAAATATAAAAAAGTTCATAGTTTGTTGTAGAGAGATACTGCTATTAAAAAGCAGGAAAAATGTTTGCAGTTGGTAGCAAATGGATTCATTTCTCTTTTCTGCTGCCTTTCATTTTCTCATTGATGAGACACTGTGCCAGCAAAGACAAAGTCATATTTAACACTGAAATATCATTCTGCCATTAAAGTTTAGGCACTACATTGGCTACAAAATCCTCTGTGTCTTTGCTTCAAGGATGCTGTTTGCTCAGTAGGTGATGAGTTTCCATGGAATGCCTTTAGTTCCTTCCACATTTGTGGCACTGTGTGAACACAGCCCCTCCTGCTGCAGGCAGCCTTCATCTGTCCTTGTTCTGCAGTAGCCTTTGCACATCTGCTGCCCGAGCAGCACACACCAGCTCAGAATCACCTGCTTTTTCCAGACTAATAGCTGAGTGCAAGCTCGCCTCCCAGTTGCTCCTGGCTGCTGCCTCCCGGGAGCCCTGACTGGAAGCAAAGGCACTGGGCACTGTCTATTCAGAGCTGTGTTTGCCACCATCCATCAGGCCAACCTGCACGAGGCAGTGGCTGTGCTCTGAGGACAGACAGCCTTTTCCATTGTAACAAGTGAGAAACTAAACGATAACACGATTCTCCCCTCAGCCCCTTCTCACTCTCACCAAGCTGTCTCCACCCCCACCTCCACTTACAGCAGCCTGATGCGTTCCCAGCCCCTGTGGGCCCCTCAAAGGCATATATGGAGAACACATCTGTGTTCTTCCTGCTGCTCCTTTTTATTCAGTCTCTCCTCAGAGGTGCAATCAAGCAGACCTTTTGCTTGAAAATACCTCGACTCTTCCCCAGAGCCTTCCCTTCTGAATTTCAGCCTGATCCTTCCCATCCTGCATAATCCCTCACTTCCACAGGCACTGACTCCCATGTCAGCTTGTTGTAGCCTCTAGAGTGACCCCAACAAGGTAAGTAAATAACAGAGAGGCTTATTCTGTGAACACTTTTGTCCTTTTTCCCACCTGTGACCCAGGGCACCACTGCAAGCTTTACAGAAACCCAGGAAGAAACAGGCAGGCACTTGAATCATTAAATAAAAAAATGCCTCTGCTTTAATTAAAACCACCAAGATCAACACATATTCCCTGGACAGACTGAAGCAACCTGGATGAGGTTCCCTTTAGCTCTGTGCATATAAAAGCTCTAAAGAAATAAGATGCTTTTTGTCAAGTTCACTGTAAAAATTCATTGATTCAAGTGGGAAATAGCATGGCTGAAGGACAACTTTCCCCACCCATTTTTCCACTGCTATGGCCTACACAGGTCTGTATTCCACCCAAGGAGACCTTAGAATACTACGGATCAGTCATTAATTCCTAAAAAAATTATATAGGAGCATTCTGAGCAGATGGAAATCTGGGAGGTGAGGCAGGTATAGACTTGTAGAGTTGTGACCCCATTCATGTCAATGAAAATTTCCCACTGCTTAAAATGAGAAACTGCTTCATGCATAGGATCTGTGACTTTGGATCTTTCTGTTTGCAGCATATCTTGCTATTTACTACTCTGTTATTTTGCCTGTGCTGCAGTGAGAACTGATGCAGTTGGCACATTGGGAAGCAACAGCACGGGGAGAAGGGCTCACAGGAAATTAAAGTCACTCATTCCAGCTCCTCAGAAGTATGAGGAAACTGCTGAATGAAGGAATAGATTTGCCTAAGGTGGCCTTTCTTTCCTCCCTAGTACTTGGATTATGGTCACTTATTCTCACACAGGATGTATCTGTATGTACAGAACCTGCTGTGATGTGTTTGTATTTCAAGCTGGGAGTCAAATATTCCACCTCCACATATGTCATCCACATGACATGCTGAATTTTTGAGTCACAGATTAACTGTGCCAAATGACAGAACTGGGGAGCCAGAAGCTCTCAGATGCCTCCCTTGGACTACCCCCGACCTTCTCAGCATAGCCAGTTCTTGTGACTGAGAGAAAATAAGGTTTGCATCTCCTTGTGAATTCCACTGAAAATTAGTAGGTAGGTGCATAAAAAGAAAGCACAAGACTGGCTAAAATTGAATCCTGCTAACCAAATTAAGATTTGAACTAAAGCCACAGCCAATTAATGAATTAACAGTAATACTGGAGTTTGCATTTGATCAAATCAAGAGGAAATGAGTAAAATGGAAATTGTAAGGGACCTGGCATTTGAAAACACCTGCTGCAGAAAATAATGGAGCTCATTCCTCTGAGGCAAAGGCCAGCTCCTTCAGGCGGTGACAGCTTTGAGGTCACTGCTCCTTTCTGCTGTTTGGGTTTGGAGCTAGCAGGGCTTAAGGCTCCTTTGATGCAGACACAGTTGGCTAATGTAGGCTGACACAGGATGATTTACAACAAAATACTTTCTGCCAACCTACGCAAGTACCTTCCCTTCAGCTTCAGAAAAATCTTTAGATAAACAGAAAGAATGATTGCAGAATCCCAGAATGGTTTTGGTTGGAAAAGACCTGAAAGCCCATCCAGTCCCACCCCCTGCCATGAGCACAAACACCTTCCTCTAGACCGGGTTGCTCCAAGCCCCATCCAACCTGGCCTTGGACACTTCTTGGGATGGGGCAGCCACAGCTTCTCTGAGCAACCTGTGCCAGGGCCTCACCATCCCCCCTGAGGAGCCATCAAAAGGACAACAGAAGGTAATCAGGAAAGAAAGACGAGCTCTTAGTCTTGCACCATTCTCAGAGTGCCAAAGGCAGAAACCCAGCCCAGGTAACCAGGTGATATCACTGTAGATAAGCACCTTTATCCTCATGAACCTCTTCAACCCTCAGATAATCACGTCTGTGTGCTTTGTACAAGGGGAAGCTACTGTCCCTCTTGACATGAGAGAGGGAGCTTTGCTCTCCCCAGGGAACAATTAATTTTGCTCCTTCTTTAAACAGCCCTCTCTTCATAGGAAAAAGAAGGAGTTTATGAAGAGCTGTTTTCCTAGGTTAGAAGCAGGCATGGCTTCCAAGCACAGAAAAGCATGAAGGAGAACTTCCAAGACAGAGCATCAATATCCTTCCTGTGAAAAGCCAACACCAGTGCTGGTAAGCATGCTCCTCATTTCCTGTCACTGGGCTTTGGACTTGTTCAGTGATCTTGGGAGTCCTTCTTACTTGCTTATGCTTTCACCTGCAGACATTCATAGAGTATTGCCTGAATGTTCTTGTATTCATTTTACTGGCAGAAATTTCTCTAACTCAATGAAAGAATCTAAACACTTGAGAATTCAGGTATTTATAGTGCTGTTAATGTAAAACTTCAAGAAAGTTAAAACATTAAAGAAAACATTAAGAGTTTCTCCAAGAAAACTGTAAGTTTACGCAAAAACTGTCAGTCAAAACAAGTCTGAAATGTATTTAAAATTAAGCATTGACACCTTTCAAATCACATTTTGAAAAGCAAAACATTATTTGCCTTCTAGCACCTCCATCTTTACATGCATGCTATTGAAACATCTTTTCCCGCGATTTCATTTTTTTCAATCAATGATGTCCTGAAGTACTTTTAATTAAGATCTACTTTTCTGCTAGTCACAGGATTCCAGGAAGTGGAACATTAAGAGAAAGCTCAAATAGTCTAAGACCTGTACTAAAATAATAAAAGTGGACAGCAATGAAACTTCCAGTTTATTTGGCTGTCTTCTATATTCCTCACTTCCCCAGCACTGATTTTTCCAAGTTTTCAATTCTGGTTTTATTAGAATCTTTTTGAAACTTTGATCTCTTATATTTTCAATGAATGTTATTGGTACAACTATTCAAATAAACAACTCCTGCCAGCAAGCATCCAGAATTTCAACATAACTTCTAATTAGAATTAATGACATCTTTAAATAATAAAATTAAAAGTTAAGCACAGGGCAGGGTTCTTGCTTACAAAAATATTTACTGTGAGAGTGATTCAGAGCAAAGAAATCATAGTACAGGACAGCTACTTAGTATTTAGTAAACGTCATGATTAGACAAGAAAACTTACAGAGTTCCAGCTGTCAAAGACCATAAAAACTGTTACAAAACTGTTTTATACAGGTAGTGTGGAAATTCTTTCTGGCAAATTCTTAGCATGGCAGATGCCTTCTTGTACTAAATATTCATTGTACAAGGATAAGTTTTCTCTGACAATTTCCTTTCTCCCTCGAACATGGCACAGGAAAAGAAGTCTTTGCTAAAAACTAACCTCTACAAGACACCTTTCTAGCCATTCCATATCACCTGATGTTTACCTGAAAATAAACTTCCAGTGTCAGCTCCCTGCTCAGACAAACCCGTCTTTGCAGAAGGCCTGTTCCCACTCCCCGGCTCTAGGATTTGCTGTGAAAGCTCCTATGTTCAATTGATGCGATTTCTGGAAGTGTTTCCATGTCGCAGCTCTGTCCCTACTACATCCCCACACTCTGCTCCAGGGAGGGCTGTTGGAAACGCCCATTTGTTCCAGGGCAGCCTCACAGTTCCTGTGATAAACTGCAGTGTGACTTTTCTATCAGTGCCTTCATTTCATCTACAATGGAGAGCGATGAACAGTAACAACTCCCACGTGCCAGTGAGCTGTAAACTCTGTAGTTCAAAAACACCTGCTAAGTCCTCCACCACAGATCAGGAGAATATGGGATCATCCTTCAGAACACCTGCTGCAAAGAGAGCCCTGGTCACAGGTCCCCTTCTCCATCTCCTTCTGAAATACAGAGTCCTTCCAGGGCACCCAGAGCATGAATGCCAGCTCAGCTCACACTTGCCACTGGAGATGGGAGAAGGTATTATTTATTGCATGGGTTGAAGCTTTGTATGCAGTCCTCACTCAGTGATCTGCAGGCACCATTCCAGTGATGAACATTTCAATATAATTCCCAGAGCGGAACTGACCTTTGCTGCGTACTAAATACAAACACAGGGACAACAACAGAACTGTTATCACAACATGTTCACTGCTGCCCAGTTTTCAGTATGCAGTCCACTTTGGGAACCTGCCACTGGTTTGACAGCTGGTGTCCTGTTTATCTTAATTTTCTAATTTTGCAATCTAGTGACTGCTATTAAGAGGACAAGTACTTTCTGACTGTAATGACAAGACAGACACTGGGAAAGCAGACCAGGGCTATGAGCAACTATTGCAAAATGCCTGTGCAAGGCAGGCCCCTCCCATGCTGCCAGGCCCCACATAGTGCCTGCACGCTCCTGGTTTGTCCACAGACTACAAGTGGCAATAAGTTACAGGGTGCTGACTTCTTCCTAGAAGGCAAAAGCACTGCCTGGAAGCAGATCAGGAAAAGGAAAGGGAATGACTAAGGTGTCTTTAATGCAACACTTAAAGGTGAACTAAATGGTACTGTGGCAAGCAATGAAACTAAAAGACTTTCCCTTAAAAAAAATAATCACAACTCCCATGTTTTACCCCTGTGTTGGTTTTGCACAGCCTGGTTTTTGGTAGTGGGGTGGCCACAGAGGTGGCTTCTGTGAGAAGCTGGTGGAAGCTTCCACCCTGTCTGGCAGAGCCAATCCCTGATGGCTCTGAAGATGGACACGCTGCTGGCCAAAGCTGGGCCAATTAGAGAGGTTGATAATACCCCTGTGAAAACATATTTAAGAAGAAAATCAAAACAAAGTGGGGCCACAGGTTTTTTTCTAGCCAGAGAAGAGGAGGAGGTGAGAACATGTGAGGGAAACAACGTGGAGACACCAAGGTCAGTGAAGAAGGCGGGGGAGGAGGTGCTCCAGGAGCCAGAGCCGAGATTCCTCTGCAGGCCGTGGTGGTGACCATGGTGAAGCAGCTGTACCCCTGCAGCCTGTGGGGATCCCCGGGGGATGCAGAGATCCACCCGCAGCCCATGGGGATCCCCGGGGGACGCAGAGATCCACCCGCAGCCCATGGGGATCCCCGGGGGATGCAGAGATCCACCCGCAGCCCCTGGGGATCCCCGGGGGATGCAGAGATCCACCCGCAGCCCCTGGGGATCCCCGCGGATGCAGAGATCTACCCGCAGCCCGTGGGGATCCCTGGGGGATGCAGAGATCCACCCGCAGCCCGTGGGGATCCCCGGGGGATGCAGAGATCCACCCTCAGCCCGTGGGGGAGGTGCCCATGCCAGAGGGGGTCGATGCCTGGAGGAGGCTGTGATCCAGTGGGAGACCCAGGGGAGAGAGACAAGGCCCCTGCTTCCAGGCTGGAGCAGCCTGTCCTTGGAGGACTGCACCCCGTGGAAGAGTTACCCACGCTGCAGCGGTTTTGGGAGGACTGCTGCTTGTGAGAGTGGACCCATGCTGGAGAAGTTTGTGGAGAACTGTCTCCCATGGGAGGGACCCCACGGTGCAGCAGGGGAAGGACTCCTCTCCCTGAGCAGCGCAAGAAAACCTCAGGTGATGGACTGACCAAACCCCCCTGCCCTGTCTCCCTGCGCTGTTGGTGGGAAGGAGTGAGGGGCTGGAGGGAAAAAGGTGTTTGAAGGGCTTCTTTTACTTCTCATTATCCTCCTCTGATTGTAATAAATTCACTTTGCAACTTCAAGTTGAGCCTGTTTTGCCCTTGGAGTGTTTTCTCCTGGTCCTTATCTCAACTCATGAACTCTTTGTTAAGTTTTCTCTCCTCTGCTCAGCTGTGGCAGGGGAGAGTGAGCAAGCAGCATTTGTGGGTGCCTGGTGTTGGACCGGTGTCAAACCACAACAATCCCAAAGCTCACAGAGTAAGCGTTGCATGGGACTGAAGGGCTTCCCCTAGCTAAGGAGCTGTCAGGAAGGTGAGCACTGCGAAGTACAGGCTGGGAGGTCACCAAACGCTGTGCCACACCGGGTGGGTGAGTAGCGCAGGGAGTGACACAGCCAGCTGAGAACACCAGAATGTCAGCAATGGGATTGGGCTGGGGACACCAGCACCACAATTCTGCAACAATGAGTGAGTGTGGGAGGAAGGAGTAGAAGAAATTCATCACAGAGAAATGTTATATCATGCATAAATGCAATCCTAAATCTGTGTACGCAGTGGCAGGTTCTGAGCCAGCTGAGACACTGGGATTAGAATATGCCATATAGGCTGCTCCATGAGAACTTGAGCATGGTGCTCTGTAAAGGTCAGAAAATGGAATTGAATGCTCCAAGTTCTTAGGAAAGGGGAAGAACAGAACAGGGAAGACATCCCAATTCCTCACATCAGTATGCAGTGCACCTGCACCATGAGTGCTGTTTGCAATTCCAAAGCACCTATCTGCAACATACCATGGATTTGGAAAGAGCAAGGGGAAAACAACAAGTCTGATCAAAGGCATGGAATGGATTTTGTGAGAAGGATAACTGAACAGACAAACTTTTCCATCTGGGGAAACAGCTGACCAACAGGATATATGATAACAATTTAAATACAACCAACGTAAGTGTTCACTCTCTTTTTAAACAGTGAGACATTATACAATAGAAATACATTTTTAAATCACAGGATTAAAACACAAGGAAAATTTCTCTATACTGTGCACAGTGAAGCTGCAAAGCTCCTCACCACAGGATGCTGTGGCTGTCAAAAACTGACAGGGCTTCAAAATATATCCTGCAAATTAAAGGAAAGAAAACCCCTTGAGGTCTATTGAGTAAAGAGACACAGTATTTGGTTCAGAAGTGCCTGAAGCACACATTTTCAGGAGATAATCCGGGATCTTAAGGAATCATCACTACCCGGCTTCCCTATTCTTCCACTCTGCTTTGCTTGTGTTGAAAAGAGCGTAACAGGCTACGGACCTTTCGCTTAAGCCAGCAGAGAGGTGTGAACATTCTAGTAATGATTTAAACATCTTTCAAAAGCCAGTAAAAACCCATGCAGGTCTAGTGGGTTTGGCTTTCTACATCAGTATTTTCTTACTCTATGTGTGTAGACCAAAGCCCTCTGCTTCTGACCTCGGGGCCTGGTCCCTGGCAGCACATGGAAGAATCAAATAATGTTGTGGGTCATCTTTCTCATCAGGGGAGTCATTGCAGTTCAGAACCTATGTGATAATTTGGATTCTTTTTAACTTTGTTTTCCCTTTGTCTCCATCTCTTTTTCCACCTTTTAAAAGAGGTGTCTATATTGCAGGTAAGAGATGACTTGAAAGGAAAGGGAGAACTCCAGTCCGTAAATCAGACAATCCCCTTCCCTTCCAAGTGTCAGATAAATTTTATCTTTTTGTGAAAGGCTCCAAAGGACTCCAAACTGTTGCTGCATTGCCAGGTAAGATGACAGCATCTGCTCACAGCCATCCAGTGTATCACACAGCACCTGGATGTCAGGGCACAGCACTCTCCCTCCACTGTTTTGCTTTCCCCCAGTAATTTAAAAATAAGTGTGGGCTTGCACTGCAGCTTCAGAGTGTGAGACACAAATGTTGTGCCTTTCAGCGGCAGCAGCAGTGACCTTCCACAAATAAATAGAAGGAGAAAGAATTTATAGGCCTCTCTACACTCCTGAGCACCAGCACTCCTGGGGGTACCTTGCACATACAAATACCTCACTTTGAAGTAGGAACATGCTGAAATGTTGAATAACTGAAGCAGAGATGAGAACGTGACATCTGCAGCCATAGCCACACCCTGAGAGGGCTTCACGTCCTTCACTTGATGCTTGATGCTGTAGGTTTACAAGTAATTAAAGAGCTGGTTTAACACAGGAAGGAAGGGGAGAAGTTGCACTGAAAATGAAATTCCTTTGGGTGATAAAATTTCCTCTTAATCTGCTTAACAGCTCTGTTTCTTACTACAAAACATGGTGCAATAAATCTGTTTAATTTTTTTATCTTTTTAGTGGTGAAACCTTATTGAAACATACACTCACCACCCTGGTGATGCGAGACCAGGGTGCCACCTCACTTTTGCATCGTAAGATGAGAAAAGAAAGATCAGGATAATTTCTCCCAAGGAGCCCAACTTTTGAAGCCATTAAATGTGGAGAAAGCAGGAAGAGAATTAAGATATCTCCCAGCCAGTGTGAGGTCTGGGGGTAGAACTCAAGCTTTCCCATGCTCAGACTGCAGTATCTCTATTTTTCTCACAAAAGAATGAATTTGAATAACCTCCTTTTTAACTCGAAGTCTTCATTAAAGGAAAAGAGTCTCTTGGTCATTCAGTGTGCTAGCTCAGCCAAGAAGGGGGCAGGCTGGAGAGAAATAATGTGAATAAATTAAAGAATGAGCATGGCAGTGCAGATGTGAGTGCCCAGACCAACCCCTCCACTGGAGGTGCTGCATCCTGCTCAGGAGGAGATGACTCTGGAGGGAAAGCACTGCCCAAAGTCTACAGAACGTGCAGTTTGTCATCAGCCCTTCTCTTTGAATAAGAAGGTTATTCTTTCTCAACAGGTTTTAGGTGGAATTCGATGACATGCAAGTTGTGTATCAAGCTGTATGTGTCAGGTTTATGGGATACCCCAATACCTGCACAGAGATAAAACACCTTTCTGGCATCTGGAGATTCTTTATGCCTATGGTGACAGCAACCAATAACTAAATTCTTGTAAGCAGGATAAATGTTTTAAATCAGAAGCAATTCTGCATAGATGGAATAGAAACTATGGCACTGGTGTGGTATTAGCAGTAGGGATCCCCAGGTGGGAGTGGGATCACAGAACTCTCCACAGTTTGCGACAGAACTACAGTGCCTGTGGACATTCCTGCGCAGTGCTGAAGTGCCTCCTTTACCCTTAGCACGTTAAACAAACACTGCAACAACCAGGGGACCCCCCAGGAGAAGGCCAGAGGAGGCTGATTTTGTGTGTACTTGAACATGCAATAAAGGTGTGAGAGCTCTGCTCAAACCAAGAGGGTGAACAGATGTAACTGCAGGTGCCCTCCTGCACTTAGGCAGGGGCTCAACCACTACTTAAAAGCTGTGCTTTGGGCTTTCTACAGAAGAATCCTGGGGCTCCAGGTAAGGTGTTTTGTTGTTTTGTCTGGGTTTTGTAAGCCTTGAAACAACAAAAATCTTCAGGAAAGAAAAGATAGACGAGCAAAAAAAATAACACACATTACCACATCTTCTGTGTAGGAGTCTGCAGAAACAAAACCTGCTTTCTGCACACATCAGAATGTCTTGGGGTGACCTTATGATGTGTATCCCATGTCACTGCCCTATGCCCAGAAATTAACTTTGTCCCTTTCTATGCCTCTAAACTGAGCCTGAGAGGGGGAAGGAAAAAACTGACCAAACTTTTTCAAAGCAGTTTGCAGCTTGTTCAAGGTCACACAGAGATAGTTTTTTTTCCAGCTGCAGCAGGGGAGGGAGGAGGCACCCGGCTTGCTGCTTTCCAGTCAGCTTTTGGCCAGGGGTCCCTGGGTTCAGCTTCTTTTTCTCTGGAGAGAGACTGAGAGTTGAATTTTTTTTCCTTCCCTGGAATTTCAGATTTTCTCCCTTTTCTGCTGGACTGCTTCAATATTAGAACACATCAGGAGGACTCTCCACTGGGCACAGACGGCCTGGCCCTGGGCCAAGCCCCAGCTCCGAAGAGACCAAAGGGAGGACTCTAACACTTTCCCAGGTTTTTTTCTCCACAGCGAGAGATTTTATTATTTAGCATTATTTTCCTTTCCTGTGTGTTTGTTAAATAAATAGTTTTATCTCCTTCACTTTCCTTCGAGGAAAATTTATTTTTCCCGAACCTGGTGGGGGAGGGGTGGTTGTACCTTCCCTCAGAGGATATATTTCTAAATTTGGCCAAACCGGAGCACAGAACCAAACCCCACAGAGAGCAGTGCAGGTGTGTTGGGTCTGTGTGGATAAGGATGAGCAATAGAGTCCCTGCTAACACACTGAAAGGCTGTTGACAGCCTGCGTAGCTCTGCCTCTCACAGTGCTGTACTGAGGAGCCAACTGCGAGGACAGGTAACACTCGGAAATAGACATCCTTCAAAAAATGCTTTTGACTTACTGTGAGAGACTGAAATGTTCTGGTTACTGGCTTGAACACTGTTATGAAGGACTTTTTCTCCATTATGGCAAAACTGTATAAAGAAGCTGTGACCACTGGAGCCCCCCTCTCCCTGAATATGCCTGACTGGAACTTTGGACTGTGAGTTACGCCACCTGAGGGAACTTGAGAGAAGATAAAGGTGACACTGTTGGTCAGTTAGGTCTAGGGAGAAGTAAACAAGGCTGAGGGAGAAGAATGTATCCACAAGAAAGCCAAACCCAGCAGCTGTCCTGAAAACCAGCTCTGGCTGGTTCCATGGGGTGGGGGAAGGCCATAGCCCACAGGCTCATCTGCTGAGGCCAGGTTTGCACAGACTCCCCCCCAGCTAAGGTGCGAGGAGGAGGAGAGTTTTGGGGCTGTGGCACAACCTCTGGTCAGAGGCACTGGAAATTCATCCTCCCTCACACAAACTGGCTGAGTGTAAAACCCCCCAACCCCAGGAAGGCCACACACAAAGGACATTCACATGATGGGCAGGTGAGGGGGTGTCAGAATCCATCAGACACCCCCAAGACTCATTGCTGAGGCCTTGCAGCAGAGCACTGTGCATGATGCACAATGATGCAACATATCCAGAGTCTGGTGCAAGAGAGTGTCAAACTTCCCCCTGCCAGGGGAGGCCCCTGGGCATTCCTGCCTGGCCCAAACATGTATGAATCCATTGAAGTCTGTGTTTTGGGGGGACCCTCACCACCAAGAAGACCTATGAAGAGGAGCAACAGGACACCATTGGGATCCACAGAGCAGTGATACTTTCTACTTAATCTGTCTCTGTCATTTATTTTTCTCTCCCCCCAGTTCTTTTCTTACTTCTGTCTCTCTCTCTCATTTACTGTTAAATAAAATCCATACTATTGACTTTGGCATATGGTCTCATTTGCACCTTAATTTGGGCAGAGTCATCTCTAAAAATTTTTATAACTGGATCGTAACAGATCCTTGAAAAATCTTTTTCATAGCATGAGATTTCAATACTTTGATCCTTTCTCCAAATCATTATAAATCACTGCAATGAAAAAATACCCCATACAAGAGCTTTGGGATTTTTTTCTGAAAATCTAAAAGAAAAACCAAAGCTAGACCACATTTAATGGAATTAATAATCAGCTCTCTCCCTACAGTCTATTATTCTCTCTGGGGATACTCCAGCTTTTCTCATACACCAGCTATAAAAAACCTGAAAAAGACTGCCACCAAAGGTTAACTTCATAGCAAGCCTGATGTTTCCAGTGCTGTGATAGCTGCTGTCTTGTGATGCCAGTGATAACTGTCATGACTCCAGTCAACTCTTCTCCCAGTGTTGTAAGAGACGAGGGCTTGCACAGGCGTGCTTCTAATCTATTTTTATCCAAAATCATGGCTTTGACAAGCATAACACAATAGAGCACTGGTGAAATACAGCCATGAATCTAAATCTCTGGAAGACACAGGACATGTTGAGGAGAGAGGGGGTGATATCTGTATCTATAGATGTCTAGGTTTTTCTTTAAGTGAACTACTGCTTGGAGAAATTCTGAAATGTAATTGCTTACCACATGGAGAATAAAAATCTACATCTTTGTCCTTGATATAAAATAAGTAAACACTCAGAAAGCTAACTAATGCAAGCTGGTTTAATACAGGATTGCATTCCTGGTTTTCAATGCACAAAACCCAAGGAAAGACAGCTGGAACTGTCATAGTTGAGACACTGGGATGTTTGTAATGTCCTGGAAAACTTTGATATCACACATGTGACTCAGTTTTTCTTCCTTCCTAGCCACTAAGAAGAAAGAAAGGGTTAACCTTTATGTTTATTTGCATCTCTCTTTGGACAGTACATCAATGGCCACCAGGTGCTGAAGGTTCTCTCTGCATTCGAGAAAGACAACAGAGCACCAAGCAGAACAAACATCTTCTGCCAGACATTGCTGTTCCCAAGGAGGCCCTGCAGACCAAGCTGTACAGGCTCATTTTCTGAAGAACACAGTAGAAATTAGACAGATACTCCAATGACTGTCTGGGAAAGGCAGAGCCTAACAGAGGCCCTGTATATAAAACCAAAATGTGTTTAGTGGTGTTGGGGTTTAGGAGTTCTCCTTCTGTTTTCTTTTTCTCTTAAAGAATTTTCCCCATACATGTTGCCAGGGGGACAAATTACTGGATGCTGTCTTTCACCTGGGCTTGTGGGCTGTTAGTTCCTGGCGTTTGGACGGAGAGAGAGGCTGGAAGGAATTTGTCAGCACTGCAGGCTTCTGCTTTTTCCGCTGCCTTCCTTCTACCAGAGAAACCCTGGGATTCCCAAGCCCACCTTTCCCTGCCCCGCTGGGAGCTGGGCTTCGGCCTCCCTGCCCCTGCCGTTGCTTCAAGCCTTCGCTACTCTGTGGCCCTGCACATCCTTCCCACTGAGACTTCCCGGGGTTCCCTCTGCAGCTCTGGAGTTTGATACATCTCCTCTGCCACCCAGGATTTGTGCTCGTCCCTGCCGTTCTAGCCTGCTGTTCCTGAGGGTCCAGCCGGACACCGGGATCGGCTGCCCAGGGGTTCGTGAAGCCTTTGTTCCATCCCTTCCCAGGATCCCAGGCCACCGGTGCCGCGTGCTCCCCGAGATCGCTCCGGAGCGCCCCCTGCAGCCGCGGGGGAACCATCGCACCTGCCCTGCTCACCGGGAGCCGCCAGCGCCCCTGCCGGCTGCGAGCGGAACTGCACCGAAGGGGAAAGGGCCTGACAGCCGAGAAGGCTGGGACTGGGTTTGTGGTTCTGTTTGCTGTTACTGCCATAGTTATTGTTGTTTGTTTGCCTTGTTATACATATATATATATATATATATATATATATATATATATATATAAAATAGTAAAGAACTGGTATTCCTATTCCTCATACCTTTGCCTGAAAGCCCCTTAATTTCAAAATTATAATAATTTGGAGGGAAGGGGGTTGCATTTTTTTTTCATTTCAAGGGAGACTCCTGCCTTCCTTGGCAGACACCTGTCTTTCAAACCAAGACAAATGGGTAAGCTCTCTGATTGAGAAAGACTTTGCTGAAATCATATCCTGGCTGAAGTAATCTACCTTCTGCAATCCAGATGATTTATAAATGCCAAATTGTTTTACAGACAATATCTTTCAAGCTGTTATTCCCTGGTGATTGACTGACTTTTTCTTTAAGGGGTTAGCTCCTCCTTTTAGAATTGATCTGGTGTCTGTGATGGGGCCACTGAGTCAAGGAGAGGCACAAAATCTGGTTTCCCATCACAAGAGTTTTCACCTGAAAACTGACTGTCAGGGCCACCAGAGGAAGCTGGGTATAGGTAAATTGAAAATGCCCCTGCTCATTGCAGGATGGGGATGGACTAGCTGACCTTTAAAGGTCCCTCACAACCCAAACCATTCTATAACTCTAAATATTTCCAGCCTTTGGTAACAGCACAAAACACTTCAAGAATAAAATCAAATTATCTTCTGGAATTAGAGATTAAACACCGGTTCTGCTTGCAGTCTCATTCTCAAATTAGCAGTGTAATAATCTCTGCATCCAAACCGATCTTTCCAGGAATTTTCAAACATCATCTAATGGGTAGGTTATGGCATCTTCATTTCTGTCCAAGAAGACAACCCACCTCCCAGTGGCCACGGTCTGCTGCCAATAGGAAAAGCCTCGGAGCTGATAGGAGCAGCTGTCCTGACCTCAGATTCTCTTATGAAGGGAGATGTTGCTATCTAATTAACTTTTCTTTTAACCTTTAAGTGAGCTGATGAAAAGAAGCCACAGAAGAGGTGAAAACAAAATTACTGAGGGTTACAACTTACATACTCTCTGGGCTTTTCCTCACATTTGAGCTCAGCTGCAGTGTCAGTGAACTTCATGAACAGCCAGGCTGTAAACAGATCATCTGCTGTTATACATCTATGCAGCTCCAGGGACTGTTATTTGCACCAGAAGGTGGTTGAGGCTATCATGTTTGTTCAGCCAAGCTTAGGCCTCCTAAAAGGTTAACTGATGAAGAGCTTCCCAAAGTCTTCCAGCAAAAGGAATGAAATCAAGACTATCAGGGTCTCTAAATGTTAGCTACACAACATACTCCAGAGAAAGCAAGAACTTTTCTCAATGCCATTCAATTAAGCATGAACTGTGTAATACTGTTTCAACTTCAGCAAACTGAATCACCTGAGAAAGAATTGTGCTGCAGTCAGCAGCAGCTGTAGTCTGGACATAATCTTTATCTACAGATCATAAACTACCAGTGTGTCCAAAGAAAAAAACATTGTACAAAAATGAGGTTATCCTATATCCACATTATTTATTTGTCCCTTGATTCTTAATCAGAGGCTCTCAACTGTGAACTCCAGACATTCCAACCCTTCTTTTCCATAGTGTCACCCCTCCACCTCTCTTGCCCTGCCTCTCCTTCCTGAAGAGCCTGTAACCATCCAACAGGGCACTCCAGTCACAGGACTCATCCCACCAGGTTTCACTTATGCCAGTGGGACTGGGCCAAAGCCTTGAGCTCAGCACCACCCTAATTACAGCAGAGCAGTTACTGCTCCCATTCAGTGGCAGGTATTCCACTGATTACCAAGGTGTAAGCCACAATCTCCTCTGGTGTTTCAAAGCTGCATTTCCAGTGCATTCCTCTCCAAGGACAAAATCTACTGCCCATCTGTACTGCAGCATTCTCTCTGAAGGGGCCAAGAAGAGATGAGTGCAATCAGAAAGGTGAAACACAGTTTGGAACCTGCCAAGGTACATAAGAGTTCAGGTGTAAGAGCAATGCCACGCCCCCAGTGCTTGCTTCTCTGCCACATACAGCCACCACACACAAACACACCCTTCAGGCCGAGGGTTTTACTGGCTTTTGCCTTTACTACGTGTTCTTCTTGGAAAAACAGTTTTGCCATCTATTACCGCAGGCCTGGGCCCTAGGGTATATCACTGTGTCCTGCAGCCATAGGGAGGAGGAGGAGAGAAGATCCAGCAGGCAGGAATTGTGCAGCAAGATTTATTCATTTAATTATTTTACAAACTCTTTCATAGACTTTTTTTCTTCATAGTCTAACTGGACAAAGGATCAGTCACCCCTTGGGGTGATTGGCTAAAATCCTAAAACATCCATTGTCAAAATATTTTTCTACTATACCATAAACAAGACTTTCCAAGGTTGCAGGTGGCTTGGTTGTTTACATAACTCTGCTACCTCTTCTGTGAGAGAGAAAAGTCTCTCATGGACTTAGAAAATAGCAAGAAAATCCTTGCTAGCAGCATTCTTGTATCTACAGCCATCTCCATTTTTTTCTGCACACTCATGGAAATCAGGAATAGAAATTTTCCTGTGAGGCAATCTTACTAATCATTCTTGCCTTCAAGAGAGTTTACTCAGTACTTGGCCAGTTCCAGCAGCCACAGCACATGTGGGAGGTGGCTTAGCTGTTTGACTCCAGGGCATCTCCTCCTGTCTTTTGAGACACATGGATTTCAACCCATTCATGTATTTCAAGCCACATATATATTAATATGCATATGGTCACATGCACTTCCATAATGCAGCAAAACACTGCTTAATAAACACACCCCCCAAAGCACACATCACTAAATACAGGTGGGCAAAAAGTTGTCCCTGGCACAAAATAGCATGAGGAAAAACAAGGTCTGTCCAGCCCAACAGCCTGTCACTGCAGCTGCCTAGGGAAGCATGGGAAAACAGGGTCTTTTTATGAAAAATAGCCCTTCCCTGAAGTACTTTTCCAGCCTCCAGCAGGACTAGAGGGGTTGGTAGGGACATCCTGAACCACACACAGTCTATTTCTATTTAATACGTGAAAGCGTTTTTTCCATAAATATAACCAGCTAGTGTGCTGGGGGTTTTAACAATCAGAAACTTCTGGCATCTACAACATCTTGTGCTATTCCAGAGTTTTACCACAAACTTAGTGAAGAACAACCTTTCTGTTTTGACCCAGAGCCCTTGAGTTTCATTTGGTTCCTGCTGGATGCTGACCAGGAAGATATATTCAACTCCCAGTTTCCTAGACCTCTTCGGCCATTTGTTCAGGAGAGAGAGTCCCATTTGTTTCTTTTATGGAGCCTGTTCAGTACATTTGATCATTCAGGCTGCACTTTTATGAGCCTTTTCCAATTCTGTTGTAACTTTATGAAGATGGGGCCAGAGCTACATGCAATATTCAAGATGCAGAAGCACCATCATGCAGTGTCATAATGATGTTTTCTGGTTTATTTTCATTCCTCTTTCTAAACCCAAGCAGACCCAGTTTTTTTCTTGAAGCCTATGGAGAATTCAGCTAATCTTTCTTACCCCAAATCTTGCTCCTGAGTTGTAATGCTCAGCTCAAAGAGGAGCTCAGGATTGCTCCTTCTCCCACCACCCCCATGTACCTCACATTGCATTTTTCTGCATTTCACCTATCACCTTTATCACTCAGGTGATCAGCACTGGATTTTTTTAGGTAGCCCTTCAGTCAGCCCTCACTTTATCTGTGCTGAAAAATGCAGTATCTCCAGTGAAATGGGCCACCTCCCTGCTCCTTTTGAGTCACCTGGGGCACACTGAACAACACACATCCCACCACAGGCCACTGGATTACTCTTGCTACTGATGGCCTGTCTATGGGAAGAACTACCACTTATTTCTACACTCATTTCCATAAGGAGTCCTCATCCTAAAGAAAGGTTCTGGAACAGAAACTGTCCTCAAACTCTTCCACAGTGAATGAAAGAGCAGAAATCATTGGCAGGGTGGTCTGGCCTTTTATTAGCTTGGTTTGGTTTTGTACCACAATCATCTACTTAGTCTCTGGTTTCCCTGGCTGATGCCATGATTTTTCGCCTTTTCTTTTATACCCCTGTTATACCTTTTTTACAACTTCTGTATTCTTAGTGCTTTTTGCCTACATTCTTGGACTTCTTTGTCAAGCTGAGAGACTAAACATTTTGGAATCTTCGTAAGTAGAGGAGAGTGTGCCCCAGACCCCAAGGTCCTCTCCAGAACACATTCTGTAAACTAAGATAGAACCATCCAGGGGAAGGCTCCTTGGGGAGGGGGTCTCACTTGAGCCTCTCATTGGGGAATCTTTGATAGATATGCTAATTATTAAGACCTATAATGTTATACAAGATCTTTTTCTTTTTTGGGGGGGGGGGCATTTTTTGCGGGGTGTATTCGATGCATATGACCAGGACATGTGCACCTAAGGATCCTTAAAATAAATACCAAGGTAAAATCCCTTTTCCCCTTCTAACCGTGTATGACTCTTGATTTTAAGACCAGGAAAAGGCATCATGGCAGATTTCCTCTTCCCTTGTATTTCAGAAAAGTGAGGTGTTTGTTTATGCTCCCTCACAGGTTTTTCCCTGTATGCCTTGTTTTTATGCCTTTATGCCTTCTATATCTATAGTGTACTCTTAAGCACAACCTATATTTAGGTTCATATGAAAAATCCACACATTTTAGCAGTACAAATGCTGAAGGTTCAGGGTTTACACCACCATTACAGTCAAAGGAAAAATATGCAAAAGCATCACCGGGAGCAGAATTAGACCTTTAATATATGAAGATTTTAAAAACAAACCCAAAACAAACAAACAAAAAACCAACAAAAACAACGGAGAGGTTACCTCAAAGTGGTTAACAAAATATCAAGGGATAAGAGACTTATTTATGGGAAAACATAATATTTTGTATCAGAGAATGAACAAAAAGGAATCAGCCTGTTGAGAAAATTATCTACATGTATATTAACAGAGACTATTGTGACTCAAAATTGAAAGAATCAGGGCAAAAATGACAAAAGAAATTATCAACAAAGCTTTGCTATTCAGTCACTTGAAAGCAGAGACAGGATCTTGAGAGGATACACAAATCATGCAGAAGAAGTAGTATTTATCAGGCCAGAAGGAGTATTTACTGCCTAAAATGACTATGTAAGAACAGATAAACACTTTGCTGTACTGCACAATTACAGCAACCTTCAATATGACAACCCACGGTCAATAAGCAGCAGCATCTTTGCTTTCACTTGGGAATCAAGAGCAGCCAATGCAATAAAGTCTGTACTTGAAAACTGAAGGGAAAAAAAAAAGGTCATACTGGCAAACTATCGTGGTTATCTTGGAAAGAAATGCAGTTGTCTACCTCTCAGAAAAATGGAACTCTATATTTATGAATAGAAGTGACCTGTTTTGATACCAGCAAGTGCCCACAGAAAGGAGAAAAATGAGAAGAAAAGTAAGTCTATTAAAATAATTCTTCTTACTGCTGGATCTTCTTTGGAGCTGTGTGTATTTGGCATTAATATTTCTGGAGTTTTGCTTTAATTTTCTAGGAAACAATTTTAAGAAAGACAACCACATACTTAATACTTGTATTTATCATGGTTAAACAGTAACTTGTTTTCCTTCCTAATATAATTCTCCTGAAGATGCACATCAGGTGATAACACAGAGCATTCTTAAATGCTGCTCAGCAATTACACCAGCAAAGTGTCTGGTTTACAGCTTTTAAGAAAGCAGGAGCACATTTAATTACAGAGATAGTTATCTTGGATTTCCCTGTAAAAGAGGCAATTCTGACCAGGCTGCTCTACTGGAATGACACATTCATTCTGCTTTACCACCTCATTCAGAGTGCAGGCATCAGTAAATCCAAAGAATTAATTGTGTCAGAACCTAAGGTGGGATTTATGATGCCATGTGAGGTTGATAGTTGACTACATTTGAGTGCATTCCACTATAAAAGACACCCAAAACACACCCCAACCCCCTGCTTGAAGAGGGGGATATAAGAAGCTGGGAGCTCTGCACCCAAAATACAGGAACAGAGAGTAAAGCCTGGAGGAGCCCATGCCTGGGTCACCAAGGAGTGTGACCCCAGTGACACCAGAGATCTTGCGCCTATCAACAACCCAGAACATGCCGCAAAACTGAAGCAAACAACAGCTGAACACATATTTGGATTTTTTAGCCCCATCATTACTTGTGTGCTTTCCTGAATATTCCTGGTTTCACTAGTAAGTGAACATCACGCCATGGAGGATGGCAGCTACTGTCATTGCTTAAAAATAACAGAATTAATAACTATTTATAAATAGAAAACTGTGAGTTTTCACCCCTGATAATACGTCCCCCACTTGTGGATTATCTGATATTCTTTAAAACCATATGGGAACCTACTGTTGCACAAGATCAACAACAGCATATTTGAACAATCAAATGTGACACCTCTGAGGATTTAGGAATTCCAGATGGAGATTTAGGAATTCCAGGTGCTACTGTATCATTGGCTTTCAAAGAGAACATAATCAGTCAAGATTCTGGAGTTTTTTAATTTAAAAAAGTAAAAAAAGCAATAGCATAATAAAGCAAGTCTAAAAAGTAACTGGGGTGAATCCTAAAATAATTCTTGCTGGTTTTTTATCCATAGAGAAATGTAGGTATTAAAAATTAATTGAAAAAAACCCCAACAAATCAAAAAATTCTGCAGCTGAAACATTAAGGCTAAATCCCTGTAAATTTACAGGTATTCATTACAGGCATTGCTTAGATTTAAGAGATGGGACTTTGCCATGAAGCTGGTATTTAAGCTGCCAGTGGAAAGATGAGTTTCATCAGCAAAGTTAATTATGGCTTCTTTAAAAAGATAATTCTTGAAGGCTCTTGCACTATTGCCCACCTGTAACTTTATCAATTGCTATCAAAGTTATCATCCCAGTAAGAGGATGCTGCAGGGACAGATTCCCTACTTGGGGGACAGCAATAAACTGCACAGCACAGCAATAAACCAGCCTTGAAACAGGGCTAGAGAAGTGCCAGAGCACCCCCCAGAATAATGCAGTCTGCACTGCACAAAAATACACCAAATTGAAAATAAAAAGGTCTAATAAATGGGATTTATTGGCATGCACAGAGGCAGCAGACCCTACACCAAGAAACTAGCCTAAAATACAACAGCCAGTGAACTGGTGGGGCTCCACACACACCAAGTCAGTGCAGGAGGGAATCGGGGGCTCGGGAGCAGATGGAAGAGGCCAGGGAAATGAGTGGATTACAGCAGTCACAGAAGTTTTTAATAATCTGGACAGGATTAGGCAAGGTACAGAGGACAACCTGCACGTGGCAGCTCTGTGTTTTGTAGGAGCTACAGCTTCAGCTCAGGCAGGCAGTTATCAAGCTCACTGCCAGGTTTCAAAGAACAAGGGATGATCCTCAGTCAAAAAAGGGAGGTGGGATCCATGGCAGAGCAGTGTGACAAAACCCAGGGAGCAACCCTCCTGGCCCTCTCCTGGGGTGGTGTGAAGGTGCTGTGTCCATCCAGGACCATCCATGGGAGACACTGCACAGCCCCAGGACTCCTCCCTGAATTTAATATAAACAAACCTCTGTTTGGTACTCTCCAAGAGAAGCAAAATTCACAAACAGCAGGGACTCAAAAGAAATTATCATAAACCAAACCCCTGCTCAGAGCTGTATTTTCCTGAGAACAGCTGAGAAAAAAAGTGGGAGGTTATGTATGTTTGCAAGGCAGTGAGATACATCTGATATATGTGTATGTCACCGTCTCCTTGATAATACCAGCAAATACCAATTTAAGTTGGCAATTACATTCTAATGTTCAGCAGGACTCTGAGATGTGCCACGCTCTGTATCAGGCTTGGAGAGATGGATGTAAATAATGCAGGGTGCATGTCCTGAAATGTAACTTTTCACTTAGAGCTCTCTGCAGCGCAATTACTCTGCCCTACAGCTCAGCCTTGCTCAGTGCTGGTGCACATGCTGAGCACTTCAGCAGAGGCTGCCCATCCAGTGCTCTCCCTGCCAACAAAAATCAAAAACAAGGAGGCAAAAGAGGGCGAAAGCCCATTTCTGCATATTCTGGTACTGAACGATGTAATAACTCTTTTAAGGTCACAGACTGCATTGGTGGAGTCAGCTAGAGCTTGTGACAGGCAGCAAATCCCACTTCACTGGGCCATATTCCACCTTCTGTAACCCATTCTAAGATTCCCTGTGAAATGATTTCTTAGGTCATTTTTCATTTATTTTAAGCACTGCAGTATTATACATTTTCAATCACCTAAAGACCATCAGAACACCATGGCTGGACATGACAGTCAGTGAGTTGCCCAGCCTAAGCCTTCTGGGCTTTGCCAGGGCCCTCTGCAGAATTTGTACACTTTACTACACAATTTCTTATTCAGTAGATTTTTGCATGTCCTGTAAAATTTAGGAATGCTGCAGAGTATTGAGTGGCCCAATTTGTTTTGCTGTCGTCACTTTGATCTGACAGATTTCTGATTTCCATGCGGGTGAGGATTTTTGAAGTCAGAATAAAAAAAAAAAATTAAAAATCACAAGAAAACTTGGGTTGGAAGGGACATCCAGAAGTTTAGACCAGAGCTTGACCACTCTCATTGTAACAGTGATCTGACACAAGTCATTCCCACCAGTAAATATCTCACAATAGGCAGAAAATTGTCATTCTTGAAATTTCTGAGATGATTGTCTCAAATCTCAACGCTTCTGCAAATGTCACCCAGTCACAGAAAATGAGCAATAGTACAAATAACCCACTCCAATCCCACTGTTATTTTCATACACCACCCAGAAAGTTATGGGCCTGCCTCATTACACAAGGTAATGAAGAATGGGATGCACATCTTCCAGAGGCAAGATTTTACACAAATGATTGCTGCTATGAGTCAAAATTCATGTCCTAATACTGAACAGTTTAATCACAGGCCAGAGCAGGATATCCAAGCACAAAAGCAGGTACATACTTTTAATTATTAGAAACATGATTGCAATCTCATGGTTGAGTTATCTCTATGTGTGGTGCAAGACAATCATACTCCAGTGCACACTTTAGATCATCACTGAAGACACTTCCCCGGAGAAGAGTTTGCATTGTGTATAATATTTCTGTTGATACAAAACAGAATGTCTTTCTTCAATATTAACCCCAGAAGTCTATCTTTGATTCTGCTCATCAAACTGAGCATTACAGCATTAGCTCTCAAAGATCTGCCTGTCTGCAGACGGTGTTTTGGCCTCTCCAGCAGACTGGGATTCTCCAGGATCTTTGGCCAAACAGGTTTTGGCAGCTTGGATTACAACTCAACTGATCGACCGAGTAGCAGATCCTAGCAAACATGGAACTGTCCCTTTGAGACATGTCCCATGACTCAGAGCTCTGGGCAGCAAAATGGCCAATACCTCTATGAACCTTCTATTTC
Organism: Corvus hawaiiensis; assembly: GCF_020740725.1. Lineage (NCBI taxonomy): Eukaryota > Metazoa > Chordata > Aves > Passeriformes > Corvidae > Corvus > Corvus hawaiiensis. The sequence goes on along the minus strand of NC_063220.1, from coordinate 35,925,544 downwards.
CATCACACCAGAACCCCTAATACAGCCAAGCCTGCAGCACTCCACTTTCTGCTACTCTGACTTAATCTCCACCTCTTTTCATGACCTCACAGACCCTTCAGAGCTCTCTCCTTCCTTACTCCCACAGCTGAGGGCTTGGCCAGGTGCATCCATTTACCTGCTGGCTCAGCTCCTTGTCTTGGCTGCTGGATCTTGCTCCCTTAGACTGGAAACCTTTGTAGGCAGTGACAGTCCTGGCACACTTAAATAGATTCTTGTGAGAGTCTCATGCCTAAAAACAACAACAGCTACTTAATATATTACTAACTTAATATATTAACCCTGTGATATTAACAATTTAACTACTATTATTCTTACTGTGTTAACCATACAGTAATAATAATAATTCTTGATATTACCCATTGCCACATGCAGACATCTGAACAGAAGTGAAATCTCTCCCTGGCAGAAACTCTATGGCATACCAACATCATCTTTAGCAGGCACACCTGTTCTCCTATGCCCATATTTTAATGCAACCAGAAACTACATTGCATTACTGCAGCCTCAAACTAACATATTGTCTGTCAGAGGCAAAAGCATATCAGGAAATAGCAACTTACATGGCTGCTGCTGAAAGGTCCAACACATTAGAGGCAATTAAAAAAAAAAAAAAAGGCAATCTTGAATTTCTGGAATTTCTGTTTCATTGGGATTCCCATCTCCCTGGAGGGCAGGATTTCTGCATTTCTGTTGCCAGTACCTGCCTCTAACATGGCATCAGAGTGTCCTGTTTGCTGATGCTCTAATATCGTAGCAGCTCCTCTAATCACCCAGAAGAGGCTGACTTTGTGACTGCCAGGGCTGACAGCTCAAGCTGAGAGCTGGAGAGACAAACAACTAAACTTCTGACAATGGCAGGCAGGCAGGGCATTGATTTTGCTCCTGACAAATACTGTAACAAAGATCACAGATAATAGTGTGATACCTGTTAAAAGGAAAAATTCTCTCAAAGGAGAGCACTCCTTCCCAGCAGGAACTTGGGAAGATGAGATGAGTACGTGTGAGTGGAGAGAGGCACATCTTGGAGCCACGGGAGATATTCTCATTCTCAAACTGTTCCTCTAGCACAGAGCCTCAAAAGGGAGATCTGTCACCCTGACAGCGCTGCCTCTCCTCACATCCCAGAGGGAATAAAACAGGCAGTCCCAGGGCTGACTCTGCAGAGCAAAGGCACTGCTTACATGCCCTGGTAGGAAGGGGAAAACTGTAGGAATACCCCCAGGCATGGGTGTCCCCAGGACAGCCCCTGCTGCCCCAGCTGAAGACGTGCTGTGCCATCAACAGCTGAGTCAGGCACCAAACCACTGCAGCTGGGCTGAACTGTTCCCACAGTCAGTGCTGGCAGCCCAGGACAGCCCAGTGCTGATAGCAGGGGGAGCAGAGACATCACAGCTCAGTTCTCAGCTAACAAGTCGTGTGCTGCAATAATAACCTGAAAAATATCTTTTTACTTGTAATCTGAACAAAGCTGCTATGCATATCCCTGAGCAAAACACACAGCAAGTCCCTGAACCACTGCCATGCCAACCTGGCTTCCAGCAGAATGTAAAATGCCCTAAGGCATTCATTATCTTACTAGGGGAAGAGAGAAAAAACATTTTATAGACAGCTAATGTGTGCCTAGAAATACATGCATATTTCAGTTACAATTCAAAATGTTACTTTTGTTGTGAGAATTATTCATAAAATGAAAATCTGATACTTTCAGCATATGTGAACTCTGGATTCATTTTACAAGTCACTGCTGTTGTCAAGTTTTTCATCTCAAAAACTACATGCAAGATATTTTGAATGCAACTTGTCACCAACTTAATAATACTGGTTTACATTTCTATAACCTATTAAGGGCCCCAAATCCCTTCAGGTTTTGAAGCCAACTGCAGTACCACAGCTGAGATGGGGACATGGACACAGTCACACATCACAAACCACTGAAAAAGTGACATCTCTCTAAAGCTCCCAAAAGGAGCATGAATATTCTGCTTCTCAGTTTTCATTCCTGTGTAATTCTTCACCTTGTTTTCCTCTGCAGAAGCATCAGAGTACTACTAAGAAAACTACAAGATAAAAGGTTTCATGGTGCATTAAGTCCCAAGCTGCAAATGAGAAACTATAAATGTTGTTAGAAAACTTTTTCTTACTTTATTTCAGCTTGGTTTTGCAAAACCAATGAGTCCTGAATCTGACTTGACACTAGTATGTCACAAGAAAACCCACTGAATTTATAGAGAAAGTACAATTGTGTGAAACTGGTACATTAACTGAGAGGAAAAGCTTCCCCCTGAGCATGGAGGGCTTGAAGGGAAGACCCAGCTCACAGCTTGCTTACCTGCAGTGTGCACAAATCTTTCCATGGCATCTCAGCACAACACAGGTATCACACACACACCTGGTAGGTAGCCAGCATCCCTTCTAGTACAGATCTTTCGATGGCAAACACAAAATTTCAGAACACTTAATGGAGGAATGAACTGCTGCTAGCTCCTGTTGTGGGTTGACCCTGGCTGGATACCAGGCACCCACCAAAGCCTCTCTCTCACTCCCCTCCACAGCTCGACAGACAAGAGAAAATTTAATGAAGAGTTCATGAGTTGAGATAAGGACCAGGAGAGATCACTCAGCAAATACCATTCTGGGCAAAACAGGTTCTAGAGAAAGGAAGTGAGTTTATTACTAACAAAATCAGAGCAGAATAATGAGAAGTAAAATAAACCCTTTAAAACACCGTCCCCCCCCACCCCTATCTCCTTCCCAGCTCTACCTCCTCCCAACAGTGTGCAGGGAGATGGGAATGGGGATTCTGGTCAGTTCATCCCCCGTGGCTTCTCCTGCTGCTCAGGGACAGGAACTGTTCCCCTGCTGCATCCTGGGGTCTCTCCCATGGGAGAGTTCTCCAGGAATTTCTCCAACCTGAGTCCCTCCCACGGGCAGCAGCCCCCTCACACTGCTGCAGCCCCGGGGGTCACTCTGCCACGGGGTCAGTCCTGCAAGGACAGGCTGCTCCAGCAGGGGCCCTCTGTCCACGGGTCTCCCACGGGGTCACAGCCTCCCCTCAGACATCCCCCTGCTCCGGCGTGGGCTCCTCCAGGGGCTGCAGGGGGATCTCTGCATCCCTGTGGGTCTCCACAGGCTGCAGGTGGATCTCTGCATCCCCCGGGGATCCCCACAGGCTGCAGGTGGATCTCTGCATCCTCGTAGGTCTCCAGGGGCTGCAGGGGCACAGCTGCCTCACCATGGTCCTCACACAGGCTGCAGAGGAATGCTGGCACCTGGAGCAGCTCCTGCTCCTCCTCCTACAGTGCCCTGGGTGTCTGCAGAGCTCTCCTCTCAATGTTCTCACCCTGCTCTTCTCTGGCTGCAATCACATCTGTGCAATGACTTGTTTTTCCTTTTTTCTATCTGTTATCCTGAGGCAGTACCACCATTCCTAACTGGCCCAGCCTTGGCCAGAGGCACATCCACCTTTGGAGCTCCAGGGACTGGCTCTGCTGGACATAGAAAAAGCTTCTGGCAGCTTCTCACAGAAGCCACCCCTGTAGTCCCCCTCCTGCTACCAAAACCAGGCCATGCAAACCCAGTACAGCCCCCAACACCTTTCTTCCCAGTCCCAAGCCCATTCCTTCTGGCAGCCTGTAAGAGATGGTCCGAAGATCCCTCATCTGCCTCACAATCATCGCCAAGGATGAACACAGGAGTCCTGGCCTGGCTGAGGTGGGATGTCTGCCAAGTGTTGGCTGCAGGTGTGCCCACTGGGAACTGGTACGCATTCCTGAGGAAAATTAGTGCATGTCACAATGGACTGCGCCATTCTTGCTGCCCAGGTGGAAAGGACTGCGCTGAAGTGGAAAGGAACGACCTGTCCTGTACACCTGTCTTGTACCTGTTTCCCAAAGCAACGGGCCCCATAACAACGGCTGTAGATTTCCCCCACCTCTTGGCCAGTTGCCCCTCGCTTCTGAAAAAGACTATAAAGGGACTTTCTGAAATAACTGAGATTGAGATCTCCCCATGGAAAGAAGACGAATCTATTGGCAGAAGACCACGAGGACTTCGTCTCATCCGTTGGTAGCTATTGCCCCCCTTTTTCTTCCTCTCTACTCTTTTACTTTGTTTTTCTTTATCTCTCTCTCTCTCCTCTATCGCATTACTGTGTTGTGAGCACTTAATAAAGGTGCACTGTTCTTATTAAAACTGAAATCTCTTGTGTCCTTTTGCACTCCGACATCTATAAACGAACCATCACGACCCTCGCTTGTATTAGCAGATCATGACACAGTCTCCTGCTGCAGCAAGAAGAGCAGGCATTAGAAACCAGGTAGCACCTGAGCAGTACAGGTGAAAACCCTTTACCAAGGGAGTCTGTCTGCCTGTCTGTCTGAGGAAGCAGAGCCTCCTGGGCCACCTTCTCCCTGAGCCTGCGAACAATGTTGTACCAGGCATGAGAGCACCTCATCAACCTGCACTGGCAAGAAAAAACGAACTGTCTCCCTCAGTTTAGTACCTGTAGTACCTTTGCTACCTGCTCACTGTGGAGCAGTGAGCCCATTCCCATGCCTGGTTTAGAAAAGAGATTGACAGTCCCTAACTCCCAATTCATGTGTGTCTCTCCCTGCCTTCATTTAAAGGCCTGGTCACCCATTCCCATTCAGTTTTCAGCTCCTGTTAGACAACCAATTGGCAGCACCACACTATTGACATTTCCCTCTCTCTCATCTGTCACTGGGAATGAAGCAAACAAGGAGCTTTGATTCCAGGACAGCTAAAACTGCTGAAAAGCACAGCTGGATAAGTTCGTAACAAAAAAATCCAGCTAGTGATATTAAACTGGATATCTCAGTCTCAGCAAGTCCAAGAGACACCAGTTGCTGGGGAATAAAAGAGCATTTTTGACTGCCAGGCTCACACGAGTCTGACATGCTTCACTAAGGATCAAGGCTGGTGCTTTCCGTACCATGTGTGCACCTGAAATCACTACAAACCCTCCTGAAACAGCTGTGAAACCAAGACCAGGAGGGAGAAAAGTAAATATGAAGGAAAAAAATAGAACAGAGTCAAAGAATAAAAAATGAAAAGAGAGAAGGATATTACTTCACGGGCATGATTTTAACACCATGGTTTCTCAATGAGTAGCAGTAGCAATAAAAGGCTTAGTCTGAGGTTTCTTTTCAAATGTGAAATATCCTAATATATTATGTATCCAGGAGAATAATCCAGTGCCCTAGCAGTGAGGTTTATTCAAAGACCTAAAATGCACCCAGTTTTAAGTTGAACAAGGCTTCTAAAGACAATGTTAAGAAAATTTCTGAATACAGCAGCCATGTATTCTTTTCAGAATACTCATAGAGAAAAGCTATTTGATTCAGCGGGATTCTCCTTTCATGCTTTACCATCTTCTTTTCTAAACACTGCTATGTATTCCCATGTTTTAGTTAAAATTTCAGACTTTCCTGTTTCCCATCATATCTGTAAATGGTGGGTACAGAGCCTGACTACAGCCATACTATTCACACCACAGTGGTACTTATTTACTGAGAATCGTATCTGGGCTTCTATTTTATGCTCCCATTCATTAAAAAACACTTAAGAAAATGGGATGCACCGTATTATTTTTCCTGACACTCCTATTTTCAAAGAAAAGAAGAAAAAAAGAAGTAAATCCTCTGTCATTTACCGTAAGCATTACAAAAACTGACAGGCAGGGAAATGAAGCTGAAAATTGGGGGCTATTGAAGTTCCCCAAAACCCCAGGATACTGTTTATACACAAGCCTCGCCAACAGACTCTCCATGCTGCCTTGCACTGACTTGTCACTGCTATTTCCCTACATTAAAGAGATCTTACCATTAGCATTCGGGAGCAGGGTTAGACACACTGTGAAGGCTACGAAAAAAAGAGACTGCAAGTGTCTGCCTCCTTTTTTGGCATTATGTCCTATAAAATTGGCAGGAATTAGGTAGTCTGTAGGGATCTGGAGTAGCAGCATTGCTATTTCCTTTGATGCACAGGAGTGCTGCCATCCCTCTAGAGCCTTTCCATCACAGCTGTACAAAACAGACACTCACCAAGCCAGCTCAGCTCCCCCTCCTTTTCAAAAGGAAAACAGTGACTTCACTTAACTCTACCAGACAGTTTTATAGCCCAAATGAGAATGGAGTGGAGCCCAGACAAGCCCATCTTTCCCCACTGCACCTTGGGGCTCCTTCCAGCAGGATTTTGTAGGCAAAGGAGGAACAATCTGAGGCTGGGCGAAGAGAGGAGGTGGAGACCGGTTCTCACATCTCCATCTCATGCTCTGCATCCTTATCACTCAAGGCAAATAGGGTTAAAAGAAGATGTTTCCTTCAGACTAGATTAAAATAAAACAATGTCTCATCTGCACTCCACCATGTTTTTTCACAATAAAGCATCGCTCCTAATGATAAGATGGGGGGGGAGAGAGAAAGATGTGTACCCAGCCTACTGTGTTCAGGGGAAATAATTTCCTAAATTGCTGTTACGGAGCTCTCAGGTGTCAGGGAAGAAAGGTAAGAAAATCATCATCCAAATATATTTGAAAGTCCATTTTCCAAAATTGTTTTCTTAACTCAGTTTGTTGCTTCCTCCTATGTGAATGTCAGTGCACATCACTCAGGGCTCCTGGTAACCTTGGTAACCCTCACATCACCACTGGCACCCAAGCCCAAAATAAGTCTCTTTAAAGTCAAGTGTAGTCACTGCCAAGCATTTCGCAATGTTGACGTATTAAGGTCACAGTGCTAAAGGAACAGGACTTCTCTGCAGCTGGAGACAGTCAGGGATTCCTGAGCTGCCCAAGCCTAAAAAGGCTCATTTCCTCTCTCCTCAGAGCTGGCCGTGGCTCAGCTTCTGAGCCCACGCTGGCCTTGCATGTGTTCATGGGGCAATAAACCATGCACTAATCCCACAGCTGACACTAATTTGAGCAATAGGGCTCTTGATGATATTTTTTCTTTTGTCTAATTAATTAACAGAAGTGACAAACCAATTCAGTTACAGGAAATAATGAACAAGAGATCTCAGATAATTAACCATTAACTCAATGAAAATCTGTTATTCCTTCCACAGTGTAAATTGATTATAAATTTCAGTGCCCAACATTACTGCTTTTCATCAGTCCTTGAGAGCAACAACTTGCAGGGCAAACCCATTAGATGATATATCAAGGCAAAAAAGCCTCACATGATCAATTCATTACCACACTGTTCCCACAGAGGCATAATTATACTAGAGCCCTGTGAATAATTAGTAAGTGAATTCTGCCTTGAGAAAGGGTTTTTTGGGAACAAATTGTTTGTTAGTGACTGTGAAGTTCTCCAGTCCTAGAATACTTTAAATTCTCTTTATCTTCAGCTTGAGTCCAACACACATATTTTGCAAACACCTGGTTTCCATTACATAAATTCGATTTATATGGGTTAGAAACTGAAGTGAAATATTTCTCTCTGAGTGAAATGACTGATTCAACCTGTGTGGGACAACCAAAAGGCACAACTTTATTTAGTACTTCAAAAATCCATCTGGCAAGATCCCAGCAAGCTGTGGCAGATGCTGCTATCAGAACATGTCTCTGCTGTGCCACTGGATTGCTTGTGGAGATCCACGCGTTTGTTTCCACTGAAAGGAGAAAACAAAAACAAACAACTTGACAGAGAATGCTTAAAAAGGCCCGGTTTATAGTCTGATAGAGTAGCCAGAGGATCAGACTGCTCTGCTTGGCTACTCAGAGAGCATGTCTCTGTTTTAGAGAAGGAAAAGCACAAGAGAGTGATGGGCAACAAACTCCAGCAGCAGGTCCTGTGCTCTCTTCTCAGAGCCAGGGATGTGCCATGCTGGGCACCAGGGACTGCAGACAGAAAGGCCTAAAGGGGAGCATAAAGCAGAAGAAACAGGAAACCTGGACACACAACTCAGGAAAGAAAGAAACAAACACTCCCTCTTGCTGCTGCTTGAGAGACATTTTCCTGTCCTGCCAGTTCTTGCTTCTGCTCAGTTTTTCAGTGACAGCTTACTTGGTCCAAGCAAATCCACTTCCTGTGGGGTTTTGCTCCTTTCAGAAAGTGCATCTATTCAGAAGCAGATTTTTGACATGACAGCCAGCAAAGGCCAGGGCATCGTAAAAATGTGATGCAAAACTGGCACAAACGTGCTCAAGAAGCGGAGTAGAAGAGGGGCAGAAACAGCAGGAAACTTTTCTGATCCAACTCCAATACATTTCCCTATCAGCAGGAGAAAGGTCCTTAGCCAAATAAAGGCTGGAGACATTCCATTTATTTCCTTTCCACCTCTTCCCCCTGCTTCCTGCCATCCCCTCTGCTGTGTAATTTGATTGCCACGGCTGGTTTGGGCTGTTTGGCTTTTCCTTTCCAGGAGACTGGCTGAGTCCCCACCCTGTAGGCACATCATCAGGTGTTTGGGTAGGTTATCCTGCCCATGTTCCCAAGAACAGATTTGTTGTCTGGGGTGTGGAATTAAGAACTGTCAGAAATGCTGAACAGATTTTATTTCCCTCCATTGCATGGGCCACTGGGAATCAAGCAGGAATCTTGCCTCACACATTCCCTGCTGTGCAGCTGCCCATGACATTGGTAACATACTTCACCTCTTCTGTTTCCCATGCAGGGCACAAACATCCAAATGGGCTTTTTGCTCTTTCGCCACCGATGTTATGCAGGACTTTGAGGGGTGTTTTGCAACAGAAGGTGTTCAAGATGAAGCTTCTGTCCATCCTGCTGAACTTCCTTTTCTCCTACATGGTTGCTGGTCATTAAATGATGGAAGAAAGGACCTAAGGAGCTGTCATTAGATCTGTCTAGAGATTTCTCATCGCCTTGATTTACAGAAATTTCTGCTCCCATACATGAACACTCAGTTTATTTCTGGCCATTGCCTGAAATTCCCCACAAAATGTCAGAAGAGATCTGGTAACACTCAAAGCAAAGGATGCATCAGGGTGAATTATCTGATAGCTTTTGGCCTCTGTCTTCCAGACCTTCCCTGAGCTGCAACACTTCTAAGAATATGGGTGGGAACTTTTCTAAAAAAAACTCAGGATGAGCATACAACCTGCCTGCTTTCTTGGCCCCCTTCTGTTCAGCAAAGCCACAATGCCATAAAGATTTAACCAAAGGCACAACACTCCTGTCTGTCTTCTATTTCAGAAATATAGCCAGTGACTATAGTGAGCAGGAGAGTGGCTACTTAAAGTTCGGGAGAAATCTGAGATATGCTCAATGGAAAATCCTTTCTGAATGATCCTCAATTTATTTTCTGCCACCTAATTCTTTAGGTAAGTAAAACTCAACACATTTCTCTTTAAAGGCTCATTTATTTTGTTGTGACAGCAAACTATCTCATCTATCAGGAGAGCTGATCTTGCAGCCAAAACACCTTTCCTTGGGGCTTAGAATTACCAAGAGCACCGCGTTAATATGCAAATGGACCAACTGATAAAGGGAACCCAAGACTCTGAACTCTCCTGTCAAAGAAATGGAGCCCTTCTTGCCAAATACGGTTGTTATTGAAATTGCAATGACTAAAGCAATCCTGAGTTGACACCGTCACGTGGGAGGATATTGATGAGAGATTAAGTCTTGTATCAAATTTGCTCTATATAAACAGTAATTCAACATCTCGGGAGCACAGTAAATGCTTTTCTAACTCATTTATTTAAAAGGCTTGGCCAGGATTGCTAAATGCTTGTAACCAACTTCAGAAGGACTGAATTAAAAATACAAGACTTCAAAAGGATTGAACAGCTACTAGAAACATTTATGGGAGAAAAAAAAGGAGTAATTAGCTAAAACAATCCACTTTGGAATTAAAAGGGTTCAATCAGAATTGATGTTGAGGCAGCTGGAATGATTCTTATCTTTTGCAATTGGCCATTGCAGCATATGATAGAGTGAAGGGGTCTGTACCTTTTAGAATGTGCCACATCCCAGGCATTGGGCAGGGAAGACTAAAGCAGCAGCTGGCAGCTGGAGATTCCCTGGCCAGGAGAGGGCCAGAGCTGTGTGCAAACCAGACAGGACTTCAGAGGGAGTAGATTAACTTCAACACAAGATTTCCCTTCCAGAAAACAAGTTGTTATTGTCAGGACCAGCCAGAACAGCTCTTCTGTAGAGCTATTACAGAATATATCACAGATAAAGATTTCTATTACTGCTAACAATACCCAAAATTGGGCAGGCAGCTGAAAATAAGGGGAACAGGACCCTTCAAACTGACCTGCCAAATACTAGAATTGCTGAGCTGAAAGTTATCCCTGGATGTGCCAGGGCACCTTCCACTGCTGCTCCCCCATATCTCAGGTACCAGACATGCTCACTGACATGTTGTTCTCCACCGAGCATAACAAGGAAGTGGCTTCTTTAGCATTTCTACTTCTGCATGAATCAAAATACAGGAAAAACCCTTAACAGAACTGAAAGAGTACCTCTGTGGCATTCCCCTATTCCAGCATTTACTGACATTCATGAAGAATTCACAGAAACTATATTTGTTTAAACCGGAACTCTCTCTTGGGAGAGGTTTGATCCTTTAACCTGCATCCTCCTGCACAGCGACCTGGCAGCTGTGAAACAGAGCACATTAGTGGTGTTGCTCAATGATGCTGTTCCCCATGACCTCAAGGCCAGAGGATAGTTTTCTCCTTTGTACATCAGTTTACAAAAGAGTTGAAAACACTTGTATTCAGCCCAGACCTCTCCCAGCCCCACAGCACAGCAGCCACTGCTGTGGCACATAGACATTTTCAATCTTTTCTCTGTTACAACTACTTTAAACACATGAATTATACTTTAATTAATACTATTTTTTCCCCCATATGTTTCTGAGTTTCAGTAATCAACAATTCACAGAATAGTTTGTGTTGGAAGGGACCTTAAAGGTCATCTTCTTCCAACCCCCTGCCATGGGCAGGGACACCTTCCACTAGACCAGGCTGCTTCAAGCCCCAACCAACCTGGCCATCTCAATTTGAAAATAGCTGGTTTTACCAAGACCCCTTAAGTAACTGAGTTAAAACTCTGGGAAATATGATTTATCTATCTAAAGATGCCTGAGCTAAGGATTAACTGTCTTAGAGTTTGCAGTGACCACAGGGCAGGTGATCAGTCACAGAAACAAGAAATACTCAGATACGCAGTGAAATGATCAGTGTTTAAACACTCCTCCGCTCACACGTCTACAGCAAAAACCACTGTGAATCAAAATAGGAAATGACAGTCCTGATGGCTGAGATGGTCTTGATGGTATTTGACTTGATGAACTCTTCCCCTAGTGTGAGTTGAGTGCCTTGCAGCTTTTCTCCTTCCAGACAAAAAGGAGGGGGGTGGGGGGGGCACAAAAAACCACAAACCACAAAACAAACAAAAAACTCCACAAAAAAGTCCCCCAAAACCCCAAGTGAACAAACAAAAAACCCTAAAAAAGACCCCTAGCAACAAACAGAACCAATCCACATAGTATTCAAAATCAAAAGACAGATTCAATCAAGAATGAATTCTGACAAATTCATGTCCAATGAGCCTGCTCTCTGTTCCTTCTAGACTCAATCCCTCTCCTCTGTCTGCACACAGCACTGCATTGGTGCAACTCTCTAGTTTGTCAGGAACTGCTGAAGAAGGAACTTAGCAACCCTTCCATGTGAAGCTGAAATAACAGGGGTGGAGGTTGGTTTCTTTGTTGTTCCTTTTTTTATAAAATAGATTAGTTTGCTGGTGTCACAGAAACTTAGTATAAAGTCAGTGACTTTTAGTCATCCTTCCATGTATCCATCCTTCCAATGTAAATTTTTAAAATGGACAAGTGTTTGAACATCTTACATTTGATTAACAGAGAACAAAACCTCCACTGGGACACAAAATGCAAAACCCAGTCTCCTGGAAGCCATGGGGAAAGGCCTCAGGAGAAGAGGTGAAAAGCCTCATGCGTGTGGCATTGCATGGCATTGCCACCTCCTGTGAGCAGGATGTGCTGTGCCATCCCAGCAATCAACAGGGAAATACAGGATACAGCCAGTTTCTTGAGTTCAACATACCTGGAAAATCCTTAACTAGGAAAAATTGAACAGCATTGGCTTTTATGGGAAGAGACAAGGAGCGAGCCAGATCACTTTAAAAATAATGAGAATTTAAGCCATGAATTATAATGAGGACTTTTCAATAATAGATAGGCAGGCACCAAAAATGGTTTTCAGAGAAACTTAAATTTGAAAAGCCTCAGAATTAGTTTAAACAGGCAAGCCTTTCTCATTAGGAGATCTAACACTACTGCTTTTTATTGCTCTAAACAGAACTTGTAAGAAACTCTTGTTTTCGCCTTTCAGAGGGTGGCTCTGGAAATATAAACCATTGACATTCTGTAGTTGTAGAAACCACTGCTGAAAAAAGCAAACATACACCCTTGAAGGGAAGAGCACTGACCAACATGGTGAGTTCCACAGTATCCCAGGATCCTCATCCACTCAGAGGCACAGATTTCTCTCCTAAATGGTAAGAGACCAGGAGGATGGTACAATGAAGAGCAAAAAGATTTACTCTACCTGAAATATTCAAAGGTTCCTGAAAGCAGCAAGCTCTGGAAATGGCCTAAAATGAATATTGTGTTCTATTTTATTCAGGCTATTATTTACCAGATTTTGCAACAATATTCTCTGAGGTGAAGCTACATGAAAGTGGTCTCAGTGCCATCATTTGAGCAGTTCCTTCCATATATTCACTGTTATATCCAAACAGTGCAGTTAAATAAATAAATAAATAACTTTCCGCCCTTTACTTCTCCCCCAGATCAAGCACAAATGTGGGAGATTTCAGTGAAAAATTACAATTACAAACTGAAACAAAGAACACAATTCCTGCAATGAGAGAAAGCAGACGGACTGCACTCAGGCCAGAATTTTGTAGGAAGTTCAGCAGGATTGCTTGTTGGGGACTACCCAGGTCCCATTAGTTAACAGTTAGAAAAAAATTAATTTAATTAAATTCTGAGACCTCTGTAAGTGGCAAGGGACACATAAACCTACTGAGAGCAAGCAGGTCAACCTCTTAACAGCCATCCATTCCTCTCAGGTTTCAGCTCTCAGCACCAGCCAGTGGTAAGCACTTTGCTGATGTATTTTGAGATATCATTTTTAAAATATATATTCTCTATGTATTTAAACTTCCAACATTTTTACAACTTGACCTGCATTTTAGTGAAAACAAGGTTGAGAAATGAAGCTTTACATCAAGAGGAAAGGTCATGTGTCCTGGGGTGACGTTATGAAGCTGCTTTATTCCTTAACCATCCACTCAATGCCCAAGGACGCTGTGCCTTTAAGATGGACGCAGGGGGCGGGGCTGGAGCCACGGACCCGAGGGGGCGGTTGAACGGTCCAGCCCAACGGCTCCAGGAGCTCAGCAGGGCTGGGGAGGGAGTGCGCCGGGAGCGCTGTGCTGCTTTTTGGGTTTCTTTTGTGTTCCAGCTAGCTGGGAAAAGGTTCTGTTGGTTTATTTTTCTTGTTCTTTTTTCCCTTTCCTTCCCCTTGCCTCACTGCCTCCCTTCCCTCCTCGCCGGTCCCGGGAGCCTGCGGGGGCGGCCCCCGCGGGCCCGCGGGGTGGCCCCAGCTGGTCCGAGCCCGTGTGTCTGTTCCCTCTCCGGGAATTTGTTGTATTTTGAGGGGGGCTTTTTATCCTGTTCTACCCTATTTTGTTTGTGTGTTAATAAACAGTTTGGTTTCTTTTTCCTACTTTCACTCCCTGTGACCCATTTGTCTCATTGACAGAGGAAAAGGGGAGGAACACTCATTCTGGAGTGTTTCCTCCTGAAGTTTTGTCTCAAAAACCAAGACAGTCATGTAATAGTGGTGAGCAAATGAACCATCTCTCACTCATTTCCTGATGTTGCCACACTGACTCTAATAGGAGCCTCACTTCAAACTAGCAAATTGCAGCACAAGAGCTCTTTCTGAGCCCCATCCCAATCCACACAATAAGCAGCTCTGTTCTGGCTCTCAGCTCACAAAAACACATTAAATGATGCTGCATCTAGGCCTTGATGGTGTTCATCATCATTCCGGGTTTGACACAAGAGTCCAGTATATTACTGGAGTGATATATTTACTTCACCCCCTGCAATATGTCAAACTTCAAGTGAGGGGTGTTGTAGAACACTTTCCTTTACCTGCCAAAAAGTCTGTCCCTAGGGCCTGAACACCTCTGGGCTCTGGCTTTAGTAAGTCTTATGATTTCATCTCAAAATTTTAACTTAAATCTTATTTTTTAATCTTCATCTTAATTAATTTTATTACTAGTTCATCATTTCAAGAGCAAGACCGAGACAAATTTGAATTGGTAAAAATCCCCCTTCTTCAGCTGGTATGTATTAGCAGTTACTAGTAACCAGTGATCTCATTTTCTAAAAGAGAGGAATTCTGGTCACCCCAAAGGCAGAGCAGGGGAAAGCATCCTCCAACAAACTCAGTTTTGTCAGAAGGAATACTTACCTGAAGCAAAAACATTTTGTGGAAACTTACTGGCTTTGCTGAATTTATTTATCCCCCTGTTCCCAAAATGCAGTAGCAAGGATGAATCCGGACTTCTAAATTCCTAGGAGAAACCTGTCAGGTTTTCAAGCAGGTTGCTTGATAACATCAGTAGAAAATGCCAATAACCAGAGAGCTGGAAAAGCCCTGGAAATTGGTTTTACTCCGTTTGCTGCTCACGATTCCAGAGCTGAAAATAAGAAAACTGTACTCTTGATCCACAGATAAAGCCTAAGACTCACCCATATTCTCCTGGGTTTCCAGATACTCTTTCATTGGAAACAGAGCATAAAGCCCATTCCAAATAAACCACTGAGGATGCAGCTCCCTGCCCTGGATCAGCCTCACAGCATCAACAGCTCCCATTTTGTTCCCATTTGTTGGGCCCATACCCTGTTGTATGGGATACCGTACAGTTCCGCAGGGATTTAACCCAGGGCAATGCCTGTGTGGATGGGCTTTACCGAAGCACTGCGTAGTCTTAAAACAAAAGCTGTGGGTTTGCTGCTGTAGGGTCATAGATGAAGTTAAGTAGATGCCACCAAGATTGAAATCCCCGTTTAAATTTGCATTATCCCACATTACCTTTCAAGTTTCATTGGGCTATGGACCTGCATGGCCTCTCTCTTATAACTGCTGATAAAGTAAATTGTATCCACAATTGATGCATGATGCAAATGATGCAATTGGATGCAGCTGAGAGCATGAAAGGTGTTGGTTTGAGGGTGCTCCCTATTAGCTGGTGATCCTTGTCATCAATGCTTTCCCAGTGAGGTAATATATCTGAAAAGAGCCGTTGATTAGTTCCTAATGCTGCTAGGGAAGATTGCAATGGGTGTTTCAGCTGGTATAAATCACTTGTTACTGAGCTTACTTTGTTTGTTAGGACTCCAGCATCCATGCTATTTAACACTCCTAATCCTGTCCCCAGGACACCTGTCACATCTCTCCCTGATCATGTTGGAGAGGTGAGGGTCCACCCATGCAACCATGCCCACCGCCCTGCAAGGATGGAGCCAGGAATGGCGAGCAGGGCTTTGCCTGCAGAGATATTGATCTGCATTGAGCATCCCACTCATTTGAGGGACTGGGAAGAATTAAATAGCACTGGTAGCTGACCTGGTATAGGGTCCAGTTTTAGAAACTTGTGGAGATAAGGTTTCACCGGTCTTATCAAGAGCCTGGGAAGTGGTGGAATACATTGGGAGGGTTATGTTTTGTTGTGCCAAAATACAGTAGTCCAGTTACGGTTGTGGATACATTACACCACCACATGTTACCACCTCCTTTTCCATATATTTTTTCCATGTAACGCTCTGAGCAGCTACTGGTCTTGTAATATCTGCTCTGCTTTTTGAAGGGCATGTATTGGAAACTGAGTAAACAAATTTCCTCTTCAGTAGTTGGAGGTTGTATTTCACATATTATAGTGAAATTTCCCTCTGCCAAATTCAAGATTTAACCAATTATAACTTGTTTTATCAGGAATTGTCACTGAAATGCATTCAGGCTCAAGCGTGGGTACAACTGTTGCCGTAGTGACCATTTACAGATAGGAAAAGTGAGGGTCTCCCTCCTGTGGGTCGGGCTTGGTGATGTGTGTGCCCAGCCTGGCTCATTCTGGCACTGATTCCTTCTGGGAGAAGAATAACTTGATCTTCAGTGGAGATGTGCTGGCATCATTCCCAAGATCATTTTTTGAAAAAGTAAGACAAAACAAGTCTCAACAGGGTTTGCTCAGACAGGTTACCCCATTACAAAGAAGGAAAAATGCACCGTGCACTAACTCCATGTTTTGTAGCACTGTTTTCAGTAGCTTCCCAAGCAGGTGGGCCATGAGGTTTAGTCAGAGTCACAGGCAAAGTTCCAGTTTGGGGTAATTTTACCATGACAGGCTGTCCTGGATGTAGTCCTGTCAGATGTTCCCCTTTGATGGAAGGTGGAGCACCTGATTCAGGTTTTGCAAGGAATCCTCAGCTCACAGAGCTCCTGGTAGGTCCATACCAGTTATTTAGATGCTGAAGTATTTTGGGGAGTTGAGAATCCTGGCCAGGTGTGTGGTTTAAGGCTCTTTTTCAATAAGCCATTAGGTCTTTCTGATTCCATTGGACTGGGGGTAGCATGGGGTGTGGAATACCCATTGAATTCCTTCCTGTTTGGCCTGTTCTTGTACCTCCTTACAGGAGACACGTGAGCCATTATCACTTTGGTTGGTATCAGGAGTAGGCAGGTTTGAGAACCACAATGAGAGTCCTCTTACTGTGCTCTGCCCATCAGCTCTTTGGCATTTGGCTGCCATGCACAGCCCAAGACTCCTCCTACACCTGTGAGGATGGATCATGTCCTGCAGATTCCATGGGTCTGAGTGGCCCCATGGAATCAATTTGCCATGTGGACCGTAGAGCTTTGCCTTTACTGATATGTAGGGGTGGTGCTTTAGCAGGGTGTTCTAACTGTAAGTTCAGTCTATACTGACAGCATTCTGTAAGAATGGTTGCACAGGTTTTCCTGTTTAGGGGCCAACCTTTGCTCTGTGCAGCAAAGCAAAGTGCTTCCTTACCAGTGTGTCCTAATTTCTGATGGTACCATTCTCCCAATCAGTACCATGCCTGATTTGAGGAATCTCTTACCTCTACTTCCCTGCTTTTAGTTAATTCATGCACCTTTCAATTCCGGTTTGTGGCTGGTTTGTTATCCTTGGCATGGGCTTTGAGCCATCCTATTCTGAATGGCATTTTTCTAGCTATATTTAATAATTGCCAGTCTTGAGATCTCTAGATGGAAGATTTATTTACGTCCCAATTTAGTAATTCCTATTGGCAGACCCACTGGGTGGCACCAGCCCAACAGCACAGGAGTTCACATAGATTATTTTTGCTCCATTCTGATGCTGCTCAAACAGCTGCTCTTAACTCTCCTACTTGTGCACTACCTTCACCCTCTTCTATTACTTGTTTGTTTGTGTTGATGTTTAATGCAACTGCCTTATATTGCCATTTACCACTTACCCTCTTTGTTGAGACATCAGTGAACCAACTATCTTCTGTTGGCATCACCTCAGTAAGGGGAGGTGCATCTAAAATTGGCGAGGGTTTGAAAGGTTGTTGCAATGCTAATGGATCTGCATTGATAGTAATTTGTAATTTAGAAACTTCAGTTGGTCCTTCTGTTAATCTATTCCTCCTGCAGTTGCCATTAGGGAGGCATTCCATTTCCTGACTGCGGATTTTTGTGCAACTCCTTCTGGGAGAGCAGACCTCTGTAAAATAGACTCCAGCAAATTAAATGGTTCTCTGGTTTGTACAGGCGGTACAGTTTGTTCCTGATGTATCTTCTCAGCCTGTTGCACTGCTCAGAGTAAAGAGGAATGATAGAAGCACCAAATACTTGTTTTCTCCAGTACCCTAAAGTTCCCATTAACTGTAATTCTTTCTTAGATTGGAGCATCTGTATTTGTTCTATTGCCTTTAAAGTGTCTGGAGGAACAACTGCACTGCCTGCTATCCAAGTACCCGAATGTTATTTCTTTACTTGATCCTTGGCATTTTTTTGGGTGGAATTTCAATTTCTGCTTCATACAATGCTCCCCATACAGCTGGTGCTCCTTCCCCCACCTCTTCACAGGAATCTCCTCCAATTAGATGTCATCCATATGTTGGTACAGTTTCAGAGCCAGGAGGAGTGAGATGGTAACAACTCAGCAAGTGCAGCATGAGCAGCAGTGGGTGAAGGTTTATACCCCTGAGGGAGCCTGTTAAAGGGATACTATACACCTTCCTGGGAAAAGCAAATTCCTCTTTGTCCTCCTCTTGTAAGGGAACCATAAAGAACATATCTTTTGGATCTCGTACTGCTATCCATGGCTGTTAAATTTGCAACATTAGGTGCTGCAGCTGTTAATGGGTCTGCGTTGCCATCCAAACACCAGCAAACAACTATAAAACAAGCAGGCTTCTTTACTGGACACACGAGTGAATTAAGAGGCAGATGAATCCTTTTAATGATGCCTCTTTTTAAGGAATCTGCCAATCCCTCCATCAGTCCCTATAAGTGCTGCTGCTGGCAGGGGGTATTGTTTTACATTAGATATTGTAGTGGTTTGGTCCAAAATACTCATTACTGTTTATCTGCTGTGAGATAAGAATTAGGAGAAATGCAAAACAGGCACCAAACTTGAAAGAATATAAAGAAGTTTATTAACAGACCTAAAAGAAGAAAAAAAAAAAAATTATACCACCTTCAGAACTCTCCTCCTCCCCACACCTTCCTCCCTTCTCCCACTGACAATGTTCAAAGACAACCCTTAAGATGTTCAGTCTGTTTACCACTTCCATAATAACCTTGTTCAGTCCATTTAGAAAGAGAAGTCTCTTCTTGCTCATGCTATGAAAACAGTATCACAACGAGACAGCCGCCCACTTCCAAATATTGTTCAGTCCATTTAGGAAGAGGAGTCTCTCTGCCTGCGTGTGAGTCCTTTCCCCCGACTTGCAGCTTTTCCCGCAACTGCTTTCGAGGGTCCACTCTTGAAGTTTTTTGGGGTACAATTTTAAGGTTGAGCCGTTCAGAAACAAAAACAGAGGCCCTTCTCCTTCCCTGGGAGCAAAGGGTCTTCATCATCTTCATCTTTAGGACTATCTCTGGGAGCATCTCTAGGGACTGAGGTTTTCTCCTTTCCCATTTGGAGCAAAAGTCCTCATCTGGTTCATCTCTCCCTGTCCAAACTTCTCATGAAATTACAGCTGCGTCAGCATCTGCCTATCTCAGCGCAGGTGCTTTTGCTTACGAGTTGAACACTCCACCCCCCATATCTTCATGAAATTACAACAGGATACTCTGATATATCATAGCTTCACAACAGAATTTCAGCTTTAAGCATCTCCTCTCTCTCTTCCCTCAGGTTTTCAGCTCTTCACAGCAATAAAAGGGTTAATCTCACCTCGGCCTTGCATCTTTGCAGCTGGAATGTTGAATTTTTCTTATCGAAGTGGAGAGGGGGGAGAGCCGAGCCGCTCCGGCTGCCCACGGCAAGGCAGTGGGGGGGGTTCCACGGCTGGAACAGGCCCATCGGCTCCAGGATGGCCGTGGCCCGACCCGGCCTGGCCCAAGCAGGGCCTGGCCGGGCCCACTGGGCCCTGCTCGGGCCCCGCAGCCACCTGTGCCAGCGCCGGAAACGAGAGAGAGCTTGGAGGGGGAGTTTGCCTATTCTTAAATGTGGATCACAGAGGTGATCACAACTTTAAGTGGCTTAGAGAATTTTCCATATTCAAACTGGCCAGCTGATAGGTTCTATCAGTTCCCAGAGGAAACTGTAAGCACCCCTTAGCAAGGACATCCCTTCCGGGACTATGCTTGCTAACCTATGACAGATATTTTAGAAGAAGGCAGGGGTACTGGTATCTCAATAGACTGATAAACTTTTCAGAGCCTGAATTGTCTCACATTCATTTGGATTCTATTTTTAACCTCAGCAAACCAGTACGTCTCACTGTGAAACTCCATAAATTTTCACACAGGACTTTCCAGGTGCACCCACAAAATAAATCAAATCCTTAAAGTTGTGTTTGGGTGGCCCCCACAAGCACTTCAGCCTTAGTTAACTCTTTTTCCCCAAAAAGCCAGATAGGAATATTTGCTGTGGAATGTTCAGGAGCTGTGGTGTTTTGAACATGAACCTCCCGTATTTCATCCTGCACAGAAGCCAGAGATCAGAGAGTCCAGTAGTTTTAAAAACCAGTGGATCTCCCCTATCCTGCTTATCTGTCCCTCCTGCCCAATATACCACCCATGCAGTTAAAGAATAATCATGATCTCTGGTTAAAAACACACCAGGACCCCAATACACTTCCTTTTCTTCCTCACTCCATAAAAATCAATCTTCCCCAGTCAGACAGACTTGCCAATTGTATTCTGTCACACATATTCCATCTTGGATTCTTCCAAATGCTTGGAATACTCCTGCAATTCAGCTAATTTTGCAGGACACCAAGGAGTTTTAAGCACTGCCATACTCACCCTCATTAGTAACTTCAGTCTTAATGGCCAAAAAGGGAAAGAGTCAGAGGTGGCACTAAAATTCTCACCACTATAATCCCAGACATCCTTATCCCAAGTCTCAGAATCCTCATAATGGGTTGATTTGTGAATTTGACTGGCTGTTCCCAGAGAGGATGACTGACTTATAAAAAGATCTAATTTTATTGCAGACATTTTTCATATTTTTCTACTTCGAGAAAATCAAGCCAATTGAGATTTTAAAATCCCAGTTTCCTCTCTAAGGGAGTCTACCTGTATTTCCAATATCTCTTTAATCTATTTTTTAAAAGCCAATTGTGCTTTTAGCACATCCTTTTTGGGTCAAATCACTGTACACACCTGCACCAGG
Organism: Corvus hawaiiensis; assembly: GCF_020740725.1. Classification (NCBI taxonomy): domain Eukaryota; kingdom Metazoa; phylum Chordata; class Aves; order Passeriformes; family Corvidae; genus Corvus; species Corvus hawaiiensis. Next base: position 35,904,575 of record NC_063220.1, on the reverse strand, counting down.
AGCATACCTCTAGGAGCCAGAAAAGCTGTTTCTCCCTCCCAGAACAACATATATGAAATAATAACAACAACAACAATAGTTATATTATTACTAGTTTTATTGTAGTTACTATTGTTATTATTGTTGTTATTGTTGGTTCACTTACCATTTCCTTTGAAGGATATGCATGAATTTCCATACAGCATTCCAGGCCATCAGCATTGAAAGCTGTTATTTATCCTGTCTCATGAAACCCTTCTTAGCTAGGTTTCAAATAAGCACATATATTTTCATTTATTTTTAATTTTATACAATGTTACTAAGGGGACATGTAAGAAACCCAATATATTGGGTGGAAAAGAGGTCAGGAGAAGGGCACTCACTGGGGATTTACCTTTCCACAGTTCTGGTAAATGAATGGGGGGGTTTTGCGGCTTTTGAAATTTGAATTTTTTTTTTTTTTTTTTTGCTATCATAACAGCAGGAAAGATCCCTGCACAACTAGACTCTATTCAAAAAATTCTTTATTAAAATAATACAGTATGAATTCTAAACTTTTCCATGCCAGAATGCCTTACTTCATGGGAAGACAGTATTGTCTTCCTGATTTTGTTGTCATTAGACGTCGTAATTATTATGCTCGTGTCATTAACTACTTTTCAGCTCTCTCTCTGGTTAATTGTTTGCTCCACAGCAATCTTTTTCTCATTCATGTATTGTTTATGAAGCTTTTAACCAGCTTCTTGTTTATTGAGATCTGATTTACTTGATGATCCTCTCATCCATTGTTGAAATGGAGCAATATTCCTCCTGGCTGTTCCCAGGCTCTAGCCATTAACTGTGGCTGCAGTGTTGCCTCTTTGAGATGTATCTTCTGTCGAGCTATTACTTTACAAAGATTTGTTTTCTGCAATCATCCATCACAGATTTATAACATTTTCTCTGAAATATATAGATAGCAGAGTGCTTGTAGAGGGCTAGGAGCACATGAAACTGAAGGGAGATGAAGACCAGAATTAAAAGCATTGCTGTTTATGATACATGTGTTGGCCTCAATTTGGCTCATGGCTTAAAGAAATCATGCAGTTGGACATATGTAAAATCAGTGCTGGATGAAATTGATGTTTTGAGGGCAATCCCATGAGCAATAAAAGCCAGTTTAAGTTCAACCATAGCAGAACATTAAAAACCACAAAACTGGGAAAAAACCCCAAGCAGTAAGACTCCCTTCTTCCAACGTTTGTCTTTCAGTAGCTTTATTGCTCATAAAAAGACAAAGGTCTTAATTTTTTCTGTCCATGTTAGGTAAAAAGAGCCAGCTGATGCCATAACATTGTCTTTAATTCTGAAAAAAATAACCTGATTTTTGTCTACATCATTATACTGGCATCCAAGTTAATAATTTCCTACCTGCTAGCTATTGATAATTAAAGCTGTCTCCAACTAACTTATATATTAAGAGAGATCTTGAAATCGAATCTCCAGTTAGACTCACAGTAGAATCAAAGCATCACACTGATTTAAGACATTCTTTTCTGCTGAGGTAAAACAAATGCATTTCACAAAACAAAGAATTTGCAAGTAAATTTTGACTCATTCTGGACTGACAAAATGTTAACAGGTGGTTGTGGGTTTCTGTAGCTGTGCATCTTGTTGAGCTCATTTCTGATCTCATTCAGGCTAGCAGGATTATCTAGATTGTTCTGCCCTAGGGGCAGGAGCTGATGGAAGACTGGCCAAGTTTGGAACCCAAAACTTCTTACCCTGTGCAGGACACTGAACTTCCCCACAAGGAAACTTCCCACTTGCTCTGGGGGCTGTGGACACCTCTGTCCAAGGTGACCTCACAGGCCTGTGGGATTTACAAGCACTTCCCTCTAAAAGAAACAGTAACGGCAAATTATTGCTTTAGTGGGTGTGCACTGTAAGCACACATAGGTAATGCTACAACAAACCTCTGCACTGCCCTAGGATCTGGAAAACATTTGTGCAACCAGAGAAGTGTCCATCGTGGTCCCAGGACCAAGGGAAAGGGTATCAGTGATGGACATGGGAAAATAGGATGAAAGAGCTGAAGGATGAAACATTTTGTTGTCCAATTCACTGAGTACATAGCAGGTACCTTGTAAGAGCTTCTCCTGTGTTGTAAGGTTTAATGGAGTGATGCTACCCATTTTGAACATAAAAAAGATCAGTGGCAAAAGGTGGCCCTTTTTTTACCAAAACCACTAAAAGAGTCCCTGTTTTATATGATGTACAAAAACTGGGAAGGTCTCTTGTTGCAAACCTTGAGAGAGAGAGATACAAGATTCCCCAGCACTCAGAGGGAAGGGACTTACCAAAAGGGAAAGAGCTTCTCTTTTTTAAACACCAACAGCCATGGGAATGGTTCCTGATGGAGATGCCCAGAGGCAAGGGAGCCTCTTATCCCATCCATACAGTATTGCCACCAGCAGTCCCCAGCCACAGGGTCACTGCAAAGCCTGACGACAGAAACTTACTTTCTCCAAGTTTTCCCAGGCCTGCCTGGAGCATTATTTCAGTTTCTTTAGCTGTAACAGCAATTTTGTAATGACTAAATGGCTTTTTATGCTTTGCTTGCATTATAAAATCATGTGGTGCAACCATAACTTTGATATGGGCAGTGATAGCAAGCAGTTATCCTGTGCAGGAGGACCATGAACAGTGCCAGCCTAACGATGTGGCACGGAAAAACAGGACCATGGAACAGTGCTGAGACCAGGAAAACCGGGGCAAGGATGCAGAGTAGACATAAATGAACAAGATGATAAATGTGGCCTTAGAAGTGGAACACAGGATAATACAGGAGACCCAGGGGAACTGCACACCAACGGCCAGGTGCTGAGAGCTGAAGGAGTTCAAAGAAGCAAAACTGGGTTTAGGGGAAATGATGAGGACTTGCTCAAGGACTGTGCAGGCAGTTCGAGGCAGCACAAAGTTACCTGAGCTCTGGGTAGGAGCCAAGGAGCCAGCTGCCTTTCCCGGGCTGAGGTGACCTGCACAGGCACAGGCTGCTGGGGCTCTGCTTTGGAGACTGATACACAAGGTCACTTCTCTCAACCCTCTCCCCCAGCCTACTGCTTTCCTGCTTTTCCTGTTTATGGACACAGAAACCCTCACTCTGTGATTAAATGACAGCCACAACACCTGGACACTCTGTGTTACTATCACAGATTCCACTGGAATACGCAGGTGCCAGCACACAGGGAAGGTGGCTCCTATTTTCTGTTTGAAGGCTGAGCTCTCCATGTCTTGGCCTGGGGCACTGGGACACTCCCAGCTTGCTCTGCCTGTGATTGCTAACACGCTTTCCAATTAATACCCTCTGGATAGTCATTTCACATTGGACACCCAACATGGCCACACTTTGTAGTTGGCAAGCACTGCTCCAGGAAGCCTCGAGGGTTCCTTTTTTCAGACATTCTATTCCAACTGTCTCTGTGGATAACACCCAGCAACAGCTACTGGCATCCTTGTATGCAAAGAATATAAACATCCCATTTTCTTTCATTTCCAACATTTTTCAGAAGTGTACTGAAGCCGAAAAATATAATCAAGCTATCTTCTCCGGCTAATAGCTTTTCTGGACTACTGAGTCTACCCAATCCTGCTGACTTCTTTGTGTAAGAATTCACCTCAGGGCAGAGAAACTGATGATTCCAGGGACTCTTGCTAGCAAACAATCTGCCCCCAAAAAGGAAAGAAAAAGTTATGCTTCTACCAGCCTTTTATATTACTTAATCTTTGTTCTGAGAAGCCAATGATGGCATGAAAGAATTATTTAGTATTCCAAGAAAATATGTCAAAAATAATTTTGAGCTGAAATTTCTTAACTCACCTTTACTTTCAAATACTAATTTCCTCCAAATACTAAATGCCCTCACTAAAAAAAATAAAACTCTTATGATTTACAAAACATTTTTAATCTTCTAACAAAAAAATATACATATTTGTGTCTGTGTCTGTCTGTAACCTATGGGTAAATGGGTCCCTTTCTCCTAGCAAAGACTTGCATATAAATTTCTCCAGTGCAAGCATGAAATTATCCAAACAATTTGAGAATAACCTTTGCTGCCATAATCTTGTTCATTTTCTCCAGCCTTGATTGTTGATGAGCAGCCCGCAGCATCCTTTCCCTGCCTGTCAGAAACCCTGTGGTACTCAGCTCCCTGGCCTACAGCAAAAAGAACTCCCCAAAACCCAAGCAGTTGCCTTCTTTTGCTACCTAAGCCTCTTCCTCCTGCCCATCTCACACTTTTTGTAATCAATCTCCTGCATTTCCTTTTGCAGAAATACCGTCAGTGTCCTCTCTAGAAAGGACTGTCGAGGCAGCTGTTCTTCTGTTCTTTCTTTTTTGGTACTGTGTCAGTTTGGGCAAATTTGGGAATATATCCTCTGAGAGAAGGCAGGTTACAACCAGCCCTCCCCTACCAGGTTCGGGAAAAAATAAATATTCCTCAAAGGAAAGTGAAAGAGATAAAAACTATTTAATTAACAAACACACAGAAAAAGGATAATAATGCTAAATAATAAAACCTCTCGCTGTGGAGAGAAAAACCTGGGAAAATTTCAGACTCCTTCCGTAGGTAGCCTCTCCCCTCCTCCTCGGAGCTGGGACAGGGGGGTGGGCCCACCTCCAGGGCCAAGGCCTCAGTGGAAAGTCTTCCCAATGTATTCTGATGTTGAAACCGTCCAGCAGAGAAGAAGGGAAAAATCGGAGTCCCAGGAAAACAAGTTCAACTCTCCGGAGGAAAAGGAGACAAAAAACTGGCCGAAAGCTGGCTGAAAAAAAACAAGCCGGGTGCTTCCTCCCGCCGCTGCTGCTAGAAGCAAGAGGAGTCTGTGTGTATATCTGTGTGTCCTTGAAACACTGCTTTGAAAGTTCTCTGGGTTTTTTTCCTCTCTCCTCTCTCAGGCTCAGTTTAAAGGCACAGAAAAGGCAAAAAATTAATTTCTGGGCATAGAACAGCGATATGGGATACAACATCATAAAGTCACCCCAAGACAGGTACTTATTCTGTCCATGCTCCCTTCTTGCCTGTATTTCCCAATTGTGCTGAATTAGATACCCCAGCTCCTTCTGACCCAGCAACAGTATGTCCTATTGGTCTCCTGCACCCTAAAACCTAGAGCCCCAAAAATCTCACCTTCCTAATTTTGGTGTTGTCATTCATCTGATCCATAACCCTCTAAAAAGAAAGTTTTACAAAGCAGAAATCAATCATGAGGAAAAGTGAGAGGACAAATGTCAACACTTAAATGAATATTAGGAAGTGATTACCTGCACTGAGTGCTAATAAAAGAAAGATCCTGCACGCCATAAAACAGAATCCATACCCCAAGGAGTCCTTAGGAGCCTTGCCAGCAGTGAATCAGTAATTACCTTGCAGAATAACACTCAAACTGATTTTATTTAAAATATAACCAGAGCAACATCAGAGTGGTAAAAGAAGTGTATTACTTCTGCAAAATACATTAATGAAGTCCTGTGCCCCTTTTGTGTGTGCTTTAGAAAAAAATAATAGTAATTAAAAAAAGATGTGTGTGTGAAACATGGAAAACTTTGGAAATCATCACACTGAAACTTCTGGGAAGCTCAAGCTGTTTGGTTTATTCAAGAACAGTCACAGAGATGACTTGATCATGGTTTACAACAGCTTAAAACACATTATGACAGATTCCATGGGAAAATAACTTCAGATTAGGTAGCTTTCCAGTCAAAAATAGCAGGAAAAGTTGAAACTGCTGGAGGCTGAAACTACCTGCAATCAGGACATACTTTTTCTTAATGAGGATTAAAAGTAAACACTAGAAAAACCACCTTATGTAAGTGGTTTGATTCTTTGGTTTTTAGAGGATTCAAAACAGGATTCAATGTCTATATTATGAGAAAGTTTTAATGCAGAAGTCATGTATTTACTTTGGCAGTAGCTGCATGAAAATACCTGACCTACTTAAAATCATTATAGAGAGGACCCACCTTTAGGCTACCTGGTGGCAGGGCAGCAGTAGCACACAAACCTCAGCTCTGCAGCCAGGCAGACATGCACAAATGTACATGTATGGATTTGCCACCCAGCTGTTCCTTTTTGACTCCAGGCTCCTGAAGCCTGGGCTACATTCCCAAACGTTGTCTGTGGTAAAAGTGCCCAAAGTGCACCCTGTTAGTAACTCCCCTTAGACAGGCACCTAGTTCTGACAGTTTTCCTCTGGGGGGCCGGGCAAATCCAAATCAGGTGGACAATTTCACAGAATTGTAGACAGTTCAGGTTGGAAGGGACCTTAAAGCCCATCCAGTTCCCCCCTCTGCCGTGGGCAGGGACACCTTCCACTATCCCAGGTTGCTCCAAGCCCCACCCAACCTGGCCTTGGACACAATCAAATCTCTCTCTCTTGTATGCCAGTAATGGCAGTGTTGGAACACAGAGCAGGTCAGAAAAGTATTTTGTAGCCTCTCCTGTTTATGTTCAGTTCTGCCACATTCTGGTTTGAGTTTGCCAAAGTCTGGGCCAGGATTTGGGTAGGAAAACAAAGCTCTTTATTCCCTTTACTCTAATTACCAGAATCGTGGAATGGTTTAGGTTAGAAGGGATCTTAAACTCCTCCCATTCCACAGGGAGAGGGACACCTTCCACTATCCCAGGCTGCTCCAAGCCCCATCCAGCCTGGCCTTGGACACTTCCAGGGATCCAGGGGCAGCCCCAGCTTTTCTGGGCACCCTGTGCCAGGGCCTCCCCACCCTCCCAGGGAACAATTCCTGCCCTCTGGCACTGGGAAGCCATTCCCCCTTGTCCTGGCACTTCAAGCCCTTGTCCCCAGGCCCTCTCCAGCTCTCCTGGAGCCCCTTTAAGCACTGGAAGGGGTTCTAAGGTGTCCCTGGAGCCTTCTCTTCTCCAGGTGAACACCCCCAGCTCTCCCAGCCTGGCTCCAGAGCAGAGGGGCTCCAGCCCTGGAGCATCTCCATGACCTCCTCTGGATTCACTCCCACAGCTCCAGGTCCTCCTGTGCTGGGACCCCAGAGCTGGATGCAGCTCTGCAGGTGAGATCTCACCTGAGTGGAGGAGAGTGGCCTCTCTCAATCTGCTGCCCACAATGTGCGATCAGTCCAGGATGCAGTTGTCTTTGTGGGCTGCAAGCTTATCCATTTATCCTTCCCGATCCTGGACCAGTGCTACATTTTCTTGTGTTTTGTATAAGCTGGTTTTGAAATTTTTGGTATTCTCAATGTCTTTCTATTGCCCATTAACCTGTATCACTTTGGATTGTAATTTTTAAGGGCTGCAGTTTGAGCAAATGGTTTGATTTTCATCTTGCTGCTGTAAGGGGATGAGAGAACATCAGCAAATGTCTCCAGGCAGACTTTCCCAAACTGAGGAAATGCTGTGACGTGCTGTAGACTATTAATTCTTCAGACAATAAAGAGGGTACTATATCCAGTGTGCTAAGCTACATGTATTCCTGTGTCCAGGGGACATATTTCCAACAGCGTGTCCCAGTCCAGCACACTGATCCCAGGGCCCAGAGACTGCTCCTTCCTTCCCCTGGTTTGTTCCAGTGTTGACAGGATGTGAAGCATCATTCACAGGCAGAACCTTTGCTTGTGCAATCCCCCTGAAGAAACGTTCTCCAGGCATATCCCCAGTTTGGATGAATGAAAGATCTCACCATCCTGGAGAAATGCTATGCCTCCTGGCTACTTGCAAACTTTCTCACTAGGCTTGTTACCCAGAATTTTACTGGAACACAGCTCAGCATATGTTCTACCTGCAATTTTTTTGACCAGAACTGGTATTTCAAATAGTTGCTGTCTGTAACTTGCCATCTGCACTGTCTTCAGGGTCACACAGCATTTTATCTACTCCCTTAGCACATAGATGTAATTTACATGAGGAATTTATGTAAGGTCTATATAAGCAGACTCAAATTCATATTCATACTCTTTGGAGCACTTTTGCCACTAACATTTCACCTAACAGAAATTCAATTTTCCACAAGGAAAACAAATCCAAGGTTACCTTAACAGTTAAACACAGTTTTAGCTAATTATTGGAGCTCAACATTCACACAGGGTAAACGCGCCCATTGAAATAAAACTGTGCCGATTTACTGCAGCTGAACATCTGCCCATTTATCCAAATAAATGCTAGAGATATCTTTCCAACGTGTCTAAAACTTAGCGAGAGGGGTAAAGTAAGGACTAAATGTGGCTGCAAAACATGACAATGTGTTGCACTCCATGATCCCTCATTAAAACTGCTGGAGAGCAAACCTCTCTGGCTTTGCGTTTCAAGAACCTTTGAAGAGAAAATCAGCTTCCCAAATCAGCCAGATAAGGATAATTTTTGTTCTTAGGGTGTAATAGGAGATACAATATCATTATTAGTGTTGTGGAAAGATAAAGGAAGAAATGTATATTGAGAATTGTAGGAGCAATAGAGATGCTCAAGTGTGAAAGATTTCAAGGACGGTCTTTGGCTCAGGGGCTTTACCAGGACACAGATCATTTCCAAACTACTTTTCTCTGGCAATAGGAGCAAAGACCTGGATGTTCTTCTGACTTAAAGCCTTTTTGTATGTGTGAAGGCGGGGGGGGTGTGTACAAAGGAACTGCTGTTTCAGCTTTATTTCAGTTTCAAGTATGATTCATCAACTTAGTATTTTTCCACTTTGCCCTTATCTACTGATGATTCACACCTTTAGAAGACCAGATTAGATTCTGGGTACACATTCAGTACCACAAAATCCACAACATCCTTTAGAATTTCCTACAGTTATTTATCACTGAACATGAACATGCTGGTTCTGAACATGAAAGTTCCCATCCCGTATGGATTTACCACTGCACAAAACTCCTCATCTCAGTTGATAAAATGCATTGAATAAGATGGCTGAACACACACAAACTTCTTCCAAAAAATATCCCTGCAAATCTTTTTTTAAGGATGTATTTTTTTCTTTTTCCTGCAAAGGAGAAAACAGGAGATATATCACTGACACCTCTGAAATATCCAAAAAACGGAAAAAACCTTGTGAGGAACAAAATTTCAAGCAGAAATCATTCTTAAGAGTAGGGCTGAACATACTTCCATAGGGTGAACGTTACAAGACTTGTGGAGTTCAAATGCATAACCAGAAGTGCCTGCAGAAGGCAAAAAATTAAGTTAGTATTCTAGAGAAAACTGTAGAGAAATATGAAAAAACATTGCTCTAAGCTGTAAAACCATCAGCAAGGATGCACTAGGGTTTGAGCTTTGCTTCCATTGGGGAAAAAAGGCTGAGGGAGGATGCTTTGCCTAAGTTTTTAATCCAGTTATAATATAGAGAGGGAAAGTGGGCTTCAGGGACTGCTTCCTCCTAGAAGCATTTAAGGGAGGAGCAGGTAAATACAATATCAGAACTTGTAGCTGAAACAGGCAGAGAGTTCCTGAAAATGACAGAAATTAGGAGAGTCTGATGTCAAGGAGTAAAAAGTCTTAGTCTCACTGCTTCGTGCACATCGGTGGGGTGTCCCAACATGACACAGCTGAGGAGCTGGATGCCAGTTGCCAGTTTTAGTTTGAAATTCTATCAGCTGCTGGAGTGTCTGGAGCCAAACGTTTAAACAAAAGCCCCAGGTCAGGCAGCAGGGGCTGGTTTCACCATCCTGCCTGAGGATGCCCCACCACTGCTTGGCTGTGCTCAGCAGACAAACACAGGCTCTCTGCCAAGCCAAGGGGGACACCTGAGGAGGTGAAGCATGAGCCCTGCCCTGAGGCTTGCTCAGGGGCCAGTCTGGCCCCACTGCCCACAGGCAGAGTTAGCCATGACACTCTGACACCCAGAGCAGCCCTGGCACAAAAGGAAGGAGGTTGATGTGCCCTGGACAACACAAGGCCCAGCATTTCATATGATATTCAAAAGCAAGAAGCAGGACTTTATTCTTAGTACATCATGAGAGGGGCCGAGTCAGCCCTCCAGGGATGTGTCTGCCTGTTCATGGCAGGAAAGCCCCTCAGCAGCCGCAGCCCCAAGCACAAGGCAGAAAGGGGAGACAGAGAGGGGCTTTGAGGTGCTCTGTCAAGGGCAGCCCTGGCAAAAGACAGGTAAAGACTTCTCTAAAGTCTGACACTACAGGGAGTGCTCTGCACCAGGGCCCCCAGGAAAGCTTCAGTGGTGCTTGGGAATGAGAGGTGTGTCAATGCCCCACGTTGCTCCTGGCCAGCAAGAACAACACTCCTGCTACAGTACAGCTGAGTCAGGAAACTCTGAGCCATGGAAGTTACACAAAGGTTGTTTACATACATCTGCAAAGCATCACTGTGCTCGATGGATGAACTTACCTCTCTGCCCTTTTACCTACCCTGAAGATAAGCTGCTAAATAATTTACTCTTGTGGAAACAACACATAGCTCAGTGGGAAGAAAACCTTTAAAATCAAGAGGATCCTTAGTGATGTAAAATTCCTGTAAAGGACCCTTAGAAGCTACAAGCAAATTTGTTGTCTAAATTAAAATATCATACACATGTAGATGGAAACAACTGCTGGATTTACCAGGCTGTGAAAACACCAGTTTTACAAGGGAGCACAGAACTACTCTGTATGCTTACCTCCCCCCGTTCCTTGACCTCTCTTCTAATCTCATGGCAAACAGCTCAAAGGAGTTTACTTTCCTAATCCTCTACTTGTTCTCCCTTCATTCCTAATTCCAAAATTTTAGCAGCCAAACAAGTTTAAACAATTGAATCTACAATGATGAACTTGCTCCACTTTTTTTAGGAAAATTTGTTGCTGTGAAAGGACCAGAAGAGATAAAATTTTACTCCTGGTTAAGATCACAAAGACACTGTCCCTGTTTGGACTTATCAGACAATTATTTTCATGTATTACACAATGATACTAAACCATAAGCTCAAAAGTTTTGTATATGATCAGATATTTCCCATTTTTCTTCCTGGCACAAAATTATCAGAAATTTTCAGATCTTTAAATAACAGAAGCATTCAGCAAGTGTAAGGTTGTCTGGGAACTGAGAGTTCAGTGCAACATAATGTGGGTAATAATTGGCTTTATGGAGGTGGAAAAACAACCTTATTGTTAAGGGATTTTAATGTTGGCACATACTTCACATGCAAGTACAAATTCACGCATATTGTTAATTTGTCTGCCTCACCAATTGCTCCATGTTATTAAATCTTTCCCATTAAACAGACCCTGGCAGGCTTCTGAAAGTACTTCCATCCAAGGAAACTATTAGATGGATATTCTTGAGAAGGTTCCAGCAACATCTCAGCAACATTGGCAGTTCCAGAATATTTATGAGCACGGAACAAGTCAGTGTTGGACGCAGCTCCAGGTGCAGTTAACATCCTCAGAACAGGAATTAAAATTGTAAAGGTACCACTGCATTGCTCAAGTGAAACAACGACACGTACACCTACTTCTGAAAAATCCCTTTTTCCTTCAGACACTGCTTTCCATGGAAGAACTTCAGTGACCAGGAGGCAAGGTGACTTTATAGTAAAGCATCATCATATTTCAGAGTCATGGTCCTGCATATCACAAAGGTGATGTCAAATGGAGCTTCTGGAATGCTGTGCCAGCACTGCAGGGACACTGTCCTGACTCCACTGGCAAGGAATGGCTTTTCCTGCAGCACGTACCTTCAGCACCATGCACAGGGCTGTGTGCATGGGCTGGAAGGAGAAGGGTATGTTTGTGTTTGGGGAAACATTGCAATGGCAACTTGTCCCTCAGATCTGTGTCAAAAACAAATGCTGAAGGCATGAATCTGTACCATTGCTTGCTATAAAAGACATTGGATATAACTCTATAGCCCATACATATGCCGTACACACACAGCTCCAGGATTTCTCCTGATGGGTGGGAAGGAAGTGTCCCTGTGCAGTACGTGCACAGAGGGGTGGGAAGGTCAGAGAGATGGCAGCATTGAGCCTGCTTAGCGTGAGGAGCAGCGGAAGGAGAGGACACCACAGCAGCTCTGTCAGGTGACAGGCTGCGGGAATGAGCAGCTCTCCGTGCCCAGGATGGATGGAACACGATCAGGGAAGGGCCACAGGTACAGCTGCAAAACCATGAAGATAGATGCAAGGCAAAAGAAATAAAACAGCTATAAACTTTCTTACATTAAGAACAGCAAAAGAATTCCCATTGCCCAAAGGCAGTGGGTGGGAAGGAATAACTGTTTTGATCACTGATTTTTATGTCCTCTTTTTTGACCACTGCATTGTGCAGGTTGTTTGTGCTTTGCTTGATGGTGGCTTTTCCTCCTCTCTTGATTTGAAAGGTCACCTCAGACACTGTGTCCCAACTTTTTGCCGGTTCTCCTTAGGTTTAGTTTTGTTACTACTTTTTAAAACAACATTTAATTATTTGGCCACAAGCCCCAAGTTCATTGACTAGACACCTGGTATTCCTTTCCATACATATTTTTCTATGAGTCCACAAATTTATTACAGATGTTAAGATTCTAAAAGTCAAAAGAAGAAATCAGTATCTGATGAGAAAGGTTAGTGTAGTTACCGCCTTTGCTCAGCACTGCAGCTGATTTACAACTATCTATTCAGACTGTGAGATGCTCTATGAAATTAGCTTTATCTTTGTATTATCATGCAAACCTTCTCATTTGTACACAAAGCATTCTCCAAAACACTTTTCATTAGTTCCTCACAGGCCATTACTCCTGCATGATTAATGACAGCTACATAAATACAGTGTTTTTCCCAAAAAAGACATGCTTTACTTTGCTGTCTTACTATCAAAAGACTATTGGCTTTAAAGCAGCTCTTTAATGCATTCAAACAGAAGTTTGATATTCAGTATACTTTCACATAATTCTTAAGTGTTATGAATCTGAGGAAGGGCTATATAGGCTATACTAAGCCATCTTTCATAGGAAATGACAAAAAAAAAAAAAATACAGGGAAAAAAGGCAAAAGCTGTGATAAACAATGAGTGACAGGAGCAGCTTCTTCCTAGGCTTTATTCTGTCCATTTGTTGTCTTACACATGTCAAAGGACTAGTGGAAGGAGAAGCAGTTTTGCCCAACTGCTGACAATACTATTCCAAAATAAATGTCCTTTTTAAAGGAAGAAAAATAATTTAAATATTCAGATTTTGTGTATTGCTAGCTCCAAGTATGAATCAAGGACCGTGTTTCAAGACCACACCACCTCTCAGACAAACCTTCTGTCAGCAAGGTCCAGAGAAGTCTCTGGAATGACACTGCTCTGAAAGAAAGGAAAAGTAAACTTTATCTACATGTCTCAAGCTGTTTCTTACTGACCTAGGTAGCTCAGGCAAGAGGACAGATATAAATCCACCACAGTCTTGCAGCTACAGTACCAATTTCAATGTGTAGTTCTGTACTAGCAGAGCTTACAAGTGAAAAGGTAACCAGTTACACTTCATGCCATGGATAAAAAAAGAAAATAATGGGGGAAAAAAAACACAAAGAGAGTAACTGTAGAAAAAAAAATATTTCAGAATTAAAAACATGTAAAAAAGAAGTTTTATAACTGATGTCACCCACTCAAACCCCTAAAACTTGGCTGATACTTTCAGTGAAAGTCATCATACTAACAAAAAAAAAAAAATCCAACATGATTTTTGCTGTGACTTTCTGGTTCATCTATCAGAAATTCTGTTGTCTTTCTCAAGGGTAACAGAAAAGAAGGAAGAACTGGAAGGAAGACTCTCACTTAAAGATTTGGATCACTTCAAAGAAATCAAAAATAATGCCCTTTCCCTGACATTTCACCAATGTCACTTCACATGTGGCAGCTGATGCATTCTCCATGCAAACATTTCCCTTCTTATCCAAATTAATATTTACAGATTAAGCATGGCATAGATGCAAATGCTTGAGCTGGTTTCCTGCAGCTCAGCCAAGCTCCCTCGGAGCTGATTCAGTTGAGCACAGGCAGCCCCTGAACCGCTGACACTCACCAGAGACACCTCCCACCAGCACAGAGAAAGGGCACCGGAGACCGGGCAGGTAAGGAGCTCTGACAACAAAACCAAGTGCTTCTGCTGACAAAGACTGAAATTCCTTAGGCAGGGCAGCAGCAGCTTCCTTTGGAGGGGTGACAGGAAAAGAAAACTAATACACAGCAATTACAATGTTATTCCCTGGAAGATCAATGGGCCATACAAATGCAGGAAATCAGCAGTGCCGCAACGGGGAGCAGTTCGTTTGGAAAGATTCAATTTCTCTCTCTGAAATTTTTTAACCTTCTGCTAGATAATTCCTCAAGTTTCAGCTCTGGCACCCTCATTAAAGGGGATCATTTCAGCTGGGTCAGCTCTGTGGGCAGGGACTGCTGATGTGCTGTGGAGCTGGATCAGCCTCCTGTGTGCAAAGGACTCCATGGGCAACGGAAGGAGAAGTGGCACCCACAAGTATTTGGCTAATTTTGGATTAGTTTTCCATGAAGAATCTCCTACAACCAGTCATATGCTGCAGTTTGAGAACTGCTCCCAATACGATGCTGACAAGCATATACAATTAAAGATTATTTTACTTTTCAGCAAGAGTAAAGGCCAAAGTTAATGATATATTAGCATAGCATCTTTCATGCAAGGAATACATATAACATATGAGAAAGCAATGCAATCCAAAACTTAATTTCCCTATAATTCAGTACATTAAGAAAAACCCTGAGAGCTGCAATAAATGCCATATAATCCATGCTTTTCTTCCCATGCTTTTTTTTTTCCCTTCTCATTTATTTTTCCTGTAAGGATTCTGTTTCTCAGGACCAGAGACTGTCACAGGAGAGAATGTCCATTCTATGAAAAAACCTGCCATTTCCAGATTTGCTTTGGCATACCCTGGAATATACTCTTACAGAGCACTAAGTTTAAACCAGTAGAGCAATCAGCAAGAAATGCTTTGTTTTTTCATTAAGGATGCTTTCCTTCATTACTCTGGGAACAAGTCACTCTCTCAATGGATAAGAGTTGTAATTAACACTTCGTATTTTTATATAGAAGCCCAAAGAAAATGAGAGCAGTGGGTCAGTGCAGTGTTGAGGGAGTGAAAGCTACTTTCTTTTTGAGGACCAGAGGCTCACAAGGATTTTTAGCTGTTTTCCTTTTACATGGTTTGCCTTCAGCTTCCTGGGGAGGGTTTGTAAAGGACACCTTTAGGAACTTAGGAAATTTAGGAAATTAGGAACTAATTAGGAACATCAGAGACTTCTTGAAATTGCCTCTTGGCTTCAGCCAATGAGGAGCTATTATTTATAGGATTTTCTGTTCCTTTTGAGCCACCAAGAACTTTGCTCTAATTTCACTAGTTCTCATCTACAACAAAGCTGCTGGGACTGAGTTGCAGGATGGGAAATAACAGAAGTAACAAATATCGTGCTTATTAACAAGCATAGGAAAAAGGATAAAGAGTAGCAGCATGATTTAGAATTCTATATTTTATATATAAAATACCTATAAAATATTTTCTTGCTGTTTTTTCCTTCCTGCAGGACAAGGAAAAAAAAGGAATTTTTAAAATAGATAGTATAATATAAATACTATTAACAACTGAACAGAGCCCAGGGTATCACAGCAGATTTACAGGTGAATGGTAAGACTTAAAGAGGTAAAATTAGCCCTTCACCTGCAGTGACCAGCAGAAAAAATACTTATCTTTTTATTTTGGAAATTGAGTGAGTTCTGCACTAAGTCCTTGATCTGTCCCACAGGATGAAAAATCCTCAGCTTTGACCAAGCCATTAATTCAATGTGGAGAAAGGTGGGCTGGAACCAGGGGGCAGAGCTGGCCCCTCCCTGGCTGAAGGAGGAGCTGGCACAGAAGGGAGCTCTGAGGGAGAGCATGGGTTTATACTGAGGCTTTGGAAAAAGTCGGGTGTAATCACAAGGCAGCCCAAGAAACAAAGGCATAGAGCCTGAAGAAAACACATCCTGAACCTGCGCTGAATCACCCACCCCTGTGCTAGCACCTGCCTTCTGCCTCGCTAATTTGACAGAAAAGCAACATCAACATTGACATTCACCTGCTTATTTTATCATGTCCTTTCAGGAATTCACTCTTGCTCTGTTTGTAGGAGTTATCAGAGTCCATGATGCGCAAAATTCTCCAGCCTGGCCTAAAATTGTCATCCTGCACCCTTTCTTACTGCTGGAATTTCCTAGGTTTTAGTTTTTTTAGCTCAAGCATTGGAGTCTGTCATAACCCATTCCCTTTGCCCTTCATGTGCAGACACAGAGCCTCAGACAGCTGGAGCCCTTTGGGAGAGATCTCCTCTGATGGGAAAAGCTCAAGGCGGAGCACTGAATTTCTCCTTAAAAACACAAAACAAGAGAGAAACAGATTCATTTCCTCTGGGTAATGTCAGGCTGCAGAGTTTCTTTGACTGTATTTACAACACATGAATGTAAATAACCATGTTCAACGCTGCTTTCACTTTGCAAGAGGTGAGCTAAATAAGACCACAGAAGCCTTAATTTGGGCACTAAAATGCAAATTTCAGCACATTTCATTTACAATATTTTCACCATCTCAGGGGGTTATCTGCCTCCCCTTGGGGCCTCTGGCAGGTTTTGAGATGTCATTGTGGAAGTAGCACATCATGTGTGCCCCCCTGGGGCAGAGACCCACTCCAACCTTCATGCTGTCAAGGAAGATGTTTGGAAATTTATGCTTTCAAGAACTGAAAATTGGAAATAAAATTCTTCATTCCTAGGAGATAAAGATTAGTTATTTGGTAGCATAATGTAACTCTAGGTTTGGAATTGCCTACAGAAACTGTAAGTTAGAAAAGACACTAACTCTTCAGCCTTATGGGTGAGAAAAAGAAAAACCAAAATCCAAACCAAAAATGCAGGCAAAGGAGGAAATAATGCATGAACTACTTCAAACAAAGCCATGTGCCTACAATGTCTGATGCTAGACTGCCACAGGGAATTCATTTAGGTAAGCTTGACAAAGAGCAAACATTTACCATGTCAAGCTCTATTCATGTGATTTTTACCAATATAAAAATTAATTACAAGTTGTCAAATTATCCTGCACTTCCAGCAGTAAATCCTTCCTCCACAGTTAATGGCTCAAAGTAAGACTGCACATATTCAGCTAGAGACGCTTCAGAGAGAGTGACTTCCTACTGGATTATTGCTCCAGAACTCTTCTTCATCTGTGCTTCCATTCCACTGGCAGCATTCTCCCAGTGCACAACACTATTAAAAATAATGGTTTAGAGCATCAATAATGTATTAAAGATGGCCTCCTTAACATGGCTGTGGTGACTGTAATAAAATCCATCATTCTTTGAACATTTGCAGCCATAAATCTTACAGTTAATGATGTGGCACAACTCTATCATCAAGAAATGAGGGAAACAGAAGTTGAAAGCAAACAGGAAAGGAAAGAGAAAAGCTTGAGACTGAGCCCAGGAAAAGTTCAAAGGATTCTAAAGTGTGGGGCTGCTTAACTCCATACCCAAGCAGGGAGCAGGCTGCTTAACAGGAGATCCAGGTTTGTCATGGAAGACACCCTAACACGAAGTTTGGCCTCAGTCTTCACTTTCAAACCTTGCAGCTTAACAGTATCTAAGGATCTGCATCATGGAGAACACAGGACTTACCTCCCTTAACTCCCTAAGTTTCACCATCCAAAAATGAACCAGTAAGACTGAGTCACATATTTTGGCTTCCGAAATTGTCCATGGAGAGAGACAGGAGCCTCCAGAAAGCCACCTATTTCTGAGCCCTGTGTAGGTGGAATTACTGACTGGAATATTATACTCTCTGCTACAAAGAGATTACTCACTATCACCAGAGAACGATTAATATGTTATTTTATGACTAATAAACACACACTTCCCATCTATGCACACTAATTGAAAACTTTTGACACTTCAAAGCCTACAGTTCATTCACTTTGCTTTGGAAGTGAACTATAGTTCCACACACAAAATGGGCATTCTCCTAGATCTGTTCATTAAGTTATGATGGCAC
Organism: Corvus hawaiiensis; assembly: GCF_020740725.1. NCBI lineage: Eukaryota > Metazoa > Chordata > Aves > Passeriformes > Corvidae > Corvus > Corvus hawaiiensis. The sequence continues at coordinate 35,886,600 of NC_063220.1, read as the reverse complement.
AGAGTAAATGCTTATTCCGAATAAACCTACATGACCCCTTTTCACTTTCTCCTCTGGTAATATTTAATGTCATTTTTACTAAGTCAATCGACAGAATATCAGCTTCTCTTCACCCTGCTGTCCTTAAGCTCCTCTGTCCTCCAGCTTCCCCTTCCAAAGGCAGATCTGAGGAGGAGCCTGGAACATTGTGTCTCCTCCTGAGAGCACCGTGTGTATGTGTGTGTGTGTATGTGTGTGTGTGTGTGTGTGTGTTCCCTCATGGGAGTACTCTGTGTGCATATGTGTCCCCTCATGGAGCACTGTGTGTGTGTTTCTCTTCTCCTGGAGCACTGTGTGTGTCGCCTCCTGAGAGCACTGGCCTCATCAGCCACACAACAGAACCAGTGGACTCACAGACATGCCACAAGGAAGGAATAAGAGCATGGAAACAGGCAGTGGGCATCACCCCCACCAAGAGAAGTGAAAGTCCTTTTCCTCCTAACAGAGCCAAGAATAAAACAAATCAAAGGACAAGCCTAATTCAACACTAGTTCTCACAAGGTCCAGGAAGTCATGTACTTTCTGTTTGAATTCCTTTTATATTCTGATTCCAAAGTTTCCATTCAAGTAGCAATAAACAAATCTTTTAAGATCTATTTACTTTCAACAGATAACAAAACCTGTTCTTCATGAACTTCTACAGTCTGACAGTCATCAGGTGCCTCCGATTTTGGCATCACAACAGCAAGGAATTCCATCTTAGAAAGAAACTGAATTCCCTCTATTTAGAAAGTTCAAATTAAGAAAATCCTACCTTTAGGACATCTAAAATTGCAAATTCTTTTTTGAATTTTTTCATAAAAGGAGCTTCATGCAAATAAATACTAAGTGGAGCTAGTAGCAATCAACAACAAGGCTAGATTAAGATACTCAAAAGACCTTTGTGAAATGAGTAAACATTGTTAATGATTCATGTCTGCATATCTGAAATGTTTTGTCTCTGGTATTGGTGGAGATTTGACTGACACTAGATTCACACATATGCAACAATGAGGAAATCTCAAATATTCCTACAGTGAAAACATTAGTGGAGTAAGGAACTATGCCTAAACAGTCCTTTACTGATATTAAAAGGAAACATAAGCCTGGTCCAATTATAATCCTCAGGTAAAACAGAGATTTCACTGTTCCAAAGAGACCATCACCTCTTTTTATCAAGCTGTATCAGTGTTACAAATTCCTTGCACCTTACACATGACTATTTTAATTGTTAGGGTTTCATGTCAGTATTCCGTTCATAGATGTCAGTATTCCAAAAACAACAGAGACTGCAGTGTATACATTTAGCTTTGCACCACAGTAAGGATCTGATAACACTATTTAGTGCTTCTCTTTAGTGACTTCACATTTACTCCAACTAATTTAACTTGGATTTCCAGGGTTGTGTTTAAGCACCAGAAATCACCTTGGACAGACTGTGTGATGAGGATTAGTACTGCAGCACCTCAGAGAGCATTTCCTTTGGAAGAAGACATAGGCAAGAGAGAAATACTGGTTTAAAAGATTAAAAAGTAATAAGCATGGTACCAGAATTTTCAATTTGCTATCTTTCTTATGTTCAAAGAATGAGATATGAGATTGCTCTTTAGTTCTTCCATTTGTAAGAGCAGATCTGTGAGCTTGGTCTTACCCAAGCACCTGATGTTCAGCGGTATGTGACTTATAGTGATAAAAGGAGCCATTAGCTTCAAATACAGTTTGTTTTTCCTGAGAGTTTCAGTTGAAAACTCCTACAATATAAGAGATAACTGCATGGAGATGACTCGGTAGCTCCAATATATCTTTTCTATAGTAGACTATCAAACAATATGTTGAAATTCAACAGTGTATTCAGACCCATACTCATTTCAAGACAGATCTCACAAAATTTTGTCAGCATAAGGGCACAGAGAAAATGTAGCTCAACCACTTTTTCCAGACAAATAACACAATTTCCTTCTCTCTTTTTGTTGTCTGTAACAGCAGGAGTTGTGCTATAAAGCACAAAAATACAACTCTGCCTCTGGACTCCTGGAAAAGCTGAAACTGCTGAGCCAGCCCGTGCACAGCCATCGTGATGGAACTCCCCAGGGACACTCCATACACGTGTGCTCAGTCAGTCCCAGAGCACGGGCTGCTGTCACCTCCAGAAAACATAAAGCAAGGCCATATCCTCATGCTCCAAGTTCACACACTAGTTTTAATAGATAAGCACATAAGGAACAATAAGAAACTTGCCAAGAGAGAAATTCTGGAAGAAGTCAATAAAACCAATAGAAAACTAGTTTGCAAACATGACTGGCTTGAATGACTACCAAAAAAAAAAAAAAAATCATTATAGAACCTACTCATATAAAACAATTAACTTGGGATGCAGGTGAATCACTGTTTACAAATGGGGACATTGATTTTGGCTGTGGGTATTGTTTATGCAAATGTTAGTAAAACATGCTAGAACTTACAGCATGCTGTGCAGCCACAAGGTCCTTTCCCTCCAATAATATCCTAACCTGTAGCATTTTCTGGGATCTCCTAAAGAGCCAGAATAAATACAAACAGATACATTTCTTGAAGTAAGTCTTACTACATCTGTACTGCTGAAGTTTTGCAGAGACCAGTCACAAGAGAGCTGCCAAGCCGAAGGCTGCCTAGCTGGCCAGGTACTAACTGAATTCTTTTTCGAAACATCTCACCCTTTGTAGGGCTGCAAAATGTATTCAAATTCTCATAGGAACAGGATTTCTTTGAAAGATTCCTATTGTTCTGGAGAAGAACTTCTCGCTTTCGGAGTTTGTTTTTCTGGTCTCAGGATGGTATGAGATTGTGAATAATAACAGGAGGAAGTGAGAAATAAATGTGATATTTCAAACTTTCAAAGTCAGGTTTGATTTGAATTTTCTCTGTGGATTTACACATCAATTTTCATGAGTCAAATTTCATTTAACTTACTAACAGGGTTAGTACATCACAAGGTATTCCCTTGCAATATCAAGTTACATGAGTCCTTCCATTACTTCCATGTTCTACTTATGACTGTGCATTCAAAGCATCTGTGGTGTCCTACATCAAAACAGAGCCAAAATTGCATCTGACACAACCCAGCAGTTTGTGAAAGAAAGGCAGAATCTAATACTCAAGATCCCAAGGCGATGGGCAGAATCAGTGTTTTAGCTTAATGCCTCATTTAAAAGTATTTCATCTTCTAAAATTTGCTACTTTGCAAAGAAACCAATTCAACTTACCGTCTGCTTTAAAATAATTATTTAATCACTAATTAACAACTTACAAATGTCTACTGACTTACTGAGAAATTTATCATAATCTCCGTAATAATCTACTCATAATATTCTGTTTTTCCTCAAGATCCACACCTACTCCCATTTTACTGCTGTTTCCCTGGGCTGTCAATTTGTTCTGTCTCATGTCCCTCTGTAACACTTTTCCTTTTGTCCTTCTCCTATCGAGACAAGTGCTGTAAGGAAGAAGCAGGAAGCTCTAGGAAAAGCCTAAAACAATGCAGCCTTAGACAGCTGAAGAACAAGCACAATAAAATAAGCAACTGTGATATAAATTTGCTGGGAGCCCTTACATTTTCTGAGCACTGATGTACGCAGCCATCACAAATAAAGATTAATCCTGTGATTTTTGGGATCACCTGAGCCTCCAGTTTGTTCCTGCAGTCTTTCTCTCCAGTTGACTGGAAGACTGCCTTGGGTGAAAACCTCTGTTTATCTCCACAGAAAATGGAAAGCTTGAGAACAGAAAAAACACCTGGTAAGGACAAAGTCAGAAAGAAAGAAGGTGATGATTGTGTGCTCCTCAGGCCACATCACCACAGGTCCTGTGCCAGGTGTGCTCCAGTGTCCCCATCTTGTTGCAGTGACCGCTGCTGTCCACTGCCCAAGCTAGCTCCAGCAGGGTGCGGCAGGAGTGGGGAGCACCTGGAGGCATGGAGCTTTAAGGCTGCTCCTCTGAAGCCTCTGCTCTACCCAGGGGAGCGAAGGCTCCAGGCACTGTAGCAGTCAGCAGCCCTACACAAAGGGAAAGATAAAAAGTAGTGAGGAGGCTTTGCCACAGGAGGTAATCCAGGTTTATTGGAGGGTATCCACGGAGGACAAGCCCAGATCAGATTTGAACAATTTATAAAGGGAGGCGTTACAACGGGGATGGCTTTACAGAGGACCAATGGGGGGGGGATATGGACAGGGATAGACATTCACATAAACCAACAGTCTTGAGGGGTGGAGGGAAAGGGGTCACATGCCCCAATGGGGCATCGTGGTTTAAGGGATTTCCAAGAGGGGAGGTATCTGAGGGGGCAGGATCTCGGGGGATTGACGGGGACCATATAAGGGTAATTAGGGAGGGCTTTGGTGACAGACACAGAACTTTTGGGAATAACGGGAGGGGTTTGGGTGATTGATGGGGAACCGACTAGAACAAGGGGAGGAGAACAACCATATAGGGAACACCAGGGGAGCGGCTTGGGTCTGGGGCAAACCAACTGGGAATAGGGGTGGGGAAGGTGGGGATGAACCATTGGGGTACAGAGAACATATGAAAATACAATAAAAATATCGCATCACCACCCCATCTCAAGGCAGTTGCCCACACACAGAGCTTTCGTCAAGGAGAGAAACCCTACCTGCATTTAGGGCCTCAAGCAATCACCACACATTTTTCAGTGAGCAGAAAGAAAAAAATCTGCCACTCATCACTGGCAGTGACTTTCAGCCTGGCCTGGCCTGATCCTATACCCTTGGAGAGAAGCTGCAGCAGCTTGGCACTGTCTGCTGGCACTGCCCTGTGCACTGATAGGGATGTTTGTCAGCAGGTGGAATTCTAAATGAATGCTGAGAGGAGGGGGAGAATATCCCCAAGATTTTTTAGATGCTTGAGAAGCTCCAAGAATCTGGATAATTTTGAGAGGAATTTTTCCTTCAGGGGCTATTTTTATGAAATCTAAGGGAAAAATACAGTAAAAGTACCTGGTGATAAGAAAAATGTTGGTTCAGTTCTGCAACATACACAGAAGTCATCCCATCTTACCTTGGGCAAATGAATTTTAAGGAGAAGGTGATGGGAATGATTCCCAGCCCATCATATTGTGACCATGCTCAAGGATGTCTCTTTATTTCAGGAATGTCATAGTCTTAGGATGTTGTGATTCTTCTAAAACTGTAGCTCTTTTCCACATTTGCTGCCAGCCTGAATGCTTCCCCAGCCCCTGTTTGTTAGGTCACTTCTGTTAATGCAGGCTTCTCATTTACGAGGCTAATGCTATACCTGGGGACATTAAATATGCCAATCAAACAGAAAAACTGCTTGAAAAATGTTAGTGAGTTTTAAATGGGATTCCTTCCCCTTGCTTGAATAGCATTTTCTGATAAAACCTTTTCCACAAGAACACACAGAGCTGTGCACCATCACAATAATTATACCAGAAAAAGTGTGCATGGTGAACACAGGAACACACTGGATGCTCTCTGGAGCAATACAGCAAAGCAGATTTATTTCCCCACACACAAAAAACCCCCATTTCTGACAAAATGACATTAAAAGTGTTGTGGGGCTTTCACATCAGGGATGACTACAGTGCTGAAAGACAGCAATTGGTAATTGGTGGAGTTCTGATGACGAAAGCCATGAAGGAAATCTGACATGAAATTTGAAAGCAGGATGTTTATTTCTGTCACAATTTCCCTTCCCAAACAATCACAGGTTTTCAGAAAGCTGTTATCAAAAAGTTCTGTACAGGTAGCTGCTTAGCCGTTAAAAACACACCTGTTCCCTATTTCCTGATGGACAGAGCTTCTCCGGCACCCCACTGGGCGCTTCCACCTCCAGCTCTTTCCAAACCCACTGTTTGATTTCTCTTGGTGGCAGGCACTTTTACCCCACATTCGAGTGGCTCTGTTGTTCTGGACTTTCTACTCAAAACTTGTCTTTCAAGCTGAAAGAGTCAATGAACCCAAACTCACTCTTCCATTGGTAATCTGCTGCCGATGGGAACTTGCTGTGAACTACTCCTTTCCCTCTGGGCCATTTGTCTTCAGTTCCTCAGGGTGAAATAAACTGATAAGCAATTTCAGAACTAGGTCGCTGTGAAATCTCTATAAGTTATCATAATGCACGTCTAAATTCCACTTGGGTTTTCCTCTGATCCACAGAGAGAAAATTAGTGGGGGCTCTCTGTGTCCACATTTCATGATTGCTTAAATCCAATATGAAGTTGTTTTCAGTGGGAAACAAAATGATTTATTGTTTCAGAAGGCAAGAACTTGCCTGGAGAGAATTTGTAGCCATTTGTCTCTTCCTCCTTCCAATTGTGTTACCATATGATACTCATTCATTTGCCTTCCTGGGCAGTCTTCCACATGCAGCATGGAGAACCTTAAGCATTATAAAATCCTGAAAACTATATCAGAATTTTGTACTTTTCTAAATACTTCAACCTAAATTACACGTAAGATCCATAGCAAAAGCCCTCTTTCTTCACCGGGAGCCTGCATTTGCCCAGATGAACATGCTGCAATCATGTAGCTGCTCTTCAAGGTTTGAAATGTTTGAATTTTAATCCCTTTAACACAGAGGCATACCCTTATAGTTCAAAAGTAATTGTCTTACTATTCACCCATGTTGTCTATTTTGGTCCGTCCCTACAAATTCTCATTTCTCCACTACTTGCAGAACTTCTGTGCCCTTGTAAACTGGCATTTACATTAAAGTAATAAAGGATTAGTTCAATAAAATATTTTAGACAGCACTAGGAATGAGGCAATAATTTTTTCCCTAAAAAAATTTAAAATCATCACTTTCTCAAAGTGCAATTTCCCATTTTTTTAAAAGATTTTCTCTGTAAGAGGAGCCAAGAACTTGACTGTGCTGCAGAGCCTTTTGTTATTACTTTTTAAGAGGTTGTTTGGATTTCCAAACACCTTTTTAGTTTGTTAATAGCTGTTTGGGCATAGGGCTTTATTGATTTATTAAGTCACAGCCATTTTTCCTGTCTCTGATGTTTACAACAGCAAGTTGGAAAACAACGCTGGCTTTGCAAAAACAGCACAAGTTTAGTGCAGCTGAGGTAAGATATTATTCTCTGGGAAGGGACAAGGGAAAAGAAGGAAACCTGTTTCAGGGGTAAAACAACTGCACAGGTTAGGGAACACATGAGGATGCTTCAGTCAATATTTATCTCTCAGATCAATAAAACTTGATGTTCATTTCAGTAAAATCAATATCTGCTTAATTTAAGTGTTGTTGGTCCTCGGCTCCATCTACTTGTCCCTGTTTCCAAGATCTCAGTGCTTAAGATTTCAAACTTGATCGTCCAACCTGATCTTTGTCGTTCCAGAATTTTCACCATGGGCTCAAAACAAAACAAAACAAAAGAGAAAAAGAAAAAAAAGAAAGAAAAAGAAAAAGTTATTTCCTTCACTGAGTACTGGAGACAAGAAGATTTTTTTTCCATAAATCTCAATCTTTATCTAAGCCATGGGAAAAGTAAGGCCCCAGGAAGTAGTTGTACAGCCAAAAGTAGGGGCAGGAGGATTAGAAAAAATGTTGGCATCCTTGCTAGCATCTCACAGGTGCTGAAAAAAGGTGTTTTATCTGTTAATGTTCTTCTTAATACCTGGCTTCTTGTGTGGAGACTGTCCTTATCAGATTGATTTTATAAGCTGGCAGAGTGTTGTCAGAGGTATCTGCACCCAGCCTGAATCCTAAAGATCCTGATCTCCATCACACCTATTAATGATCCAGCACCGAGCACTGCAAACTCTGGCTGCGTTTTCAGGTCATGAACGCTGTACTGCCCTGCAAGGAAATTTCAGCTGAATCCTTAAAGTGCTCTGCAGCAGCACAGCACTTGGCAAGCACATGGAGATTACTCTTTCTGCTGGAATTTGAGCATCAATTACCAACACTTGATAAAACAATTCCTCTTTTCTCCTCCCCTCCACAGCTGGACCTGGGGGTTTTGCTAACCCCTCACACCAGAAAGCTCATTTGATCCTTTAACCTTCATCTCTCCTTTTCCTTTGCACAAAATTGCAGGAAACTATTTTCAGGTTTGCTAAACCCAAGGATGTTTTGGCTGCCAAGTTGCATGAAGAGGAAAGAAAGAAAGTGCTTTCATTTGGTCTTATCACAGAACTGATAATAACATTATTGTACATGCAAAGAACTCCATGCTTGTTTATCTGCAACAACAGAATGATACATGCAAATATACATATGAAAGGCCCAAATATCTCCAGCTCTGATAGTTCAGTCAGGAATATTATATCCCCAAAATGCAAACTGAATTATTTACTCACATCAACTGTACTAATGCCTCCTGGTAATTTTCTGTTTTCCTATAACAAGCCTTGCCAGGTTCACTCTTTGGTTTTCAGGGAAATAATCCAAGAAGGAAAGACGTGTTTTCTAAATAATTTTCAGCCTTGATAATGAGAAGCCCCATACCAACTAGAATTATTTACTATTTGTTGTGTTCTGAATCTTCTACACAATTAAATTTTAAATCTAATTCAAGCCCTAAAATATTTTATCATCATGTCCACTGCCAAAATATAAGTTAGAACTAACTTGGCTGGCATCCAAATCATGGCCTAAAAGAATTGGTCCCTGTGGGGTATCTCAGAAATGCACTGTCTTGTAACCAAAGGTTTGGTTTGGTTTGCTTTCAAGTTCCTGATTTCATTCATATTTCCTGCCCTCCCCCCCTACCCATTTTTATTTCCCCTTTCCATTTGGCAATACCTCCCACTCATAGTAAGTTATCTGTGTGCTACCAACACTAAGCTTTTAGAACATTCTGGTAACAGATTATTAGGGCTTTACCCTATTAGCAGATCAGGTCATTGCTCATGTGCCAAATAACAACCTGTATACTGTTGAGAAATCAATTGCATCTGGATTTCTCATGTAGATAGTTCGCCTCTCCACTTACATTCTCATTACCTTTTCTGTTGTGAACCCTTGCACCACCCATCCTGGGGATGGATTTGGATAAAATATACTCCGATAATTAGGAGGTCCCTGGAACAGTGGGGCTATTTTAAAATAATCATTACAGAAAAGTACTTTTGCAAATTTAAGTGGCATGGAAATAAAATTTATAACCCAAACTTTAATCTTTTGCTGACCAAATATGACCCATTCAGCCATGCTCCAAACTCCACCACTTGTGCTTGCCAAGGACACCACCAGCCCCTAATGGGGGGCAATGTTCTGTGCTGAGGCCATAGCCCCACACACTCCCTGCTCTTCCCAGTGGGACATCCCCAGCTCCACAGCATCCTCCCTTTTGGGGACACATCAGGAAAGGAGGGGGGCAGGAGTGTCCCAGAACAGACAAGACCAACACTCTGAGAAAAAGCCCTGCCCCAGAGTATGGAGAACACCCTCTCTGCCCCATGCTGAAAACACACAGAGGGGAGGTGACTCATTCCATCAGACTGAAGCTGCCTCAGAAAAGACACAGGTGCCTCCCAACCTCGGCACACATGTGGTCTGTGCCCTTTGGATTTCTGAGACACCCATGTAAGGCTGGAATTCGTAACACAGGCACCCCAGGACACCCACACTCCCTGGAGCATACAGAATAACACCAGACCTTACCCATCACACCTCAAGGTGTGATTCATCCATGTGGGAGGACTGCTTACCCCTGCCAGGAGAGATGGCAAGTTCCTGAACAAGTTTCTGAACAACTTGGTGCCTGGGGCAGGAGCCCTGGTCCTCTCTGGGAGCAGGGGAGGCACTGCAGCCTTCACCACAGGCTGGAGATGATGAGCATCATGCTTGGCAGGTTCTCTCCAAGCGAGAGAGCCCAGCTGATGGTGATCCCAGTTGGACACAAGAATGCATTAAATGAGAGGAGCCTCCCCCTAGGCAAGGGCAACAGCCTGGCTCCTTCAGCACTTCCAGAGAGGGACAAACTCCATCTCCAGCCAGGCTGCATATATCACTTCCTGAGTGTGCCTGACCCTTTTTTCCATCTCTAAAGGAAGCCAATAGAATAACCTTGGCACTAGAGGCTTGACTTTTAGTTAGCTACTGTGAGGTGAGCCAAATCTGGGACAGACTGTCAAAATGGAAAGCAATTCATTATTCATGCACCAAGAAGGTGATGCCAGGGTTGCAAAGCATGAAGTTTACACAGCACAGAGCTGGAATGCTTCCAGGACAGTATTTCATCTTATTTTGCTCTGGCTCCCAGTGTTATTCTTTTGCCTTTCACCCACATCCTTTCTTGTAGAACCATTTAATTGAATGATTGGCAGATTATGGCTCCACAGGACACAATGAGAAGGTATCAGCTTTGCTGCCAAAAAGGATGCCCCCTCCTTCCCAGTCTCTCCTGCTGCCTGCTTGCTGCTGCTGCTGCCTTCTGCTGGCTCTAGCTCAGAGCAAAGCCCTGCCTGGATGCACTAACATGATGGAAAACAGCAACCAGGCAAAAGAGGGAAAAAAAAGGCAAATAACTTTCTGGTATATCATTGAACTGGCTCATGGCTAAGGCCAGTGCAACACAGGGGACAACAGCCAGGGGGAAGAGGGAGGCACAGGGCAGGACACAACTCCCCTCTCTCCCTGGGAACAAGCCTTCAGGTGAGCTCTGCTGCCTTTGCTGTCACCAGCCCAAACTGCCCAACCAGCCGGCCCCTAATTAGTAGCCTGGCTGATTACTGTGTAGTTAATAGGCCTGGCAGGGAAGAAGGCCAAGAGCAGCAGTGTCCCGACTGTACCAGGCCAGTAGTCTGTCACTGGGGAAGCCAAGGCTCAAGACCCCGCTCCTGCCATGCAAACAAGCTCCTAAAAAATTCCTGGCCAGCACTCACCATCAATCTGCTCACAGCTCCTTCTGCACAGGAATGTGTCATTAAACCCTCAGACAAGAGAGATTCAAGCCTTGGCTCAAGGTGACCCAGGAAATTTTAAGAGGTCAGAAAACAAGTTCAGCTCCTTTGGGTACTAGAGCAGCAGCTTAGTGAAAAACATATCTTTTCTCTTCAGAGGACTATTGTGAACAACTCTGTGTTCATACTTCTCTCAGTATGGGATTGGGCTTTCTTCAGGAAATGTGAATGGATATGGGACTGATCTGATACAATCCAAAACTTTTTCTGTAGATTTCTCATGTAATTATTTTCCTTTCCTTAACTTTCTATTCTTTCCTCCCCTGCAGTGTTTGTGAACAATTTTGTTTTTCCTCACTCAATTAATGATCCTTTTTACTTTTTGTGTTTTTATTTCTCCCTGCTGAACATGAGGAGGTTTGTAGCTATATGCTACAACATTATTTGTTAATGACAAGCTATTCCTCACCAATTACTTTTGCTGGGATTTTACTACCTTGTCATTATTTTATCTCCAACAATCTGCTGCAAGTTTGGGCTGGAAAGAGAAGAAACAAAACTATAGCTATGCCCTGGGACTCCAACTACAGAAATGCAGAGCTATTCCCAACCAACACACTGCCATTTCTTCCCACAGCATTTTATCTCCAGTCACCACTCAAGGAGATCACTGGGAGAGCATTAGCAGGCAAATTTCAGCCCTGGAGATTGAGATATGTGATTTTAGGTTGCATTATTTTGAGTAACACTTGCCAAGGGCACTGAAGAGCATGTCAACCTAATTATGAAAGAGGGGTCATTGATATAACTCATAACAAATAAATCAGTGAAGCGAGCACAGCATTCAGAAGAGCAGTATTTATCACTGCACAAAAACACAGCATTATTTAGTACAATGACAACATGAATTTTGGAAGGCCACTGAGAACATCCCGTCCTGGTGTTTCCATCACTCACTGTCTCAATCATTCCCTCCTGCTATTTCCCCCTCTCTCTCATGCAAGGGTACCCAGTTTTGCACCACATGACATTCTGAGCACCAGCATCCACTCTGTAGAACAGCGTCTTTTGGGATGCACTGACCTGTGTGCTTATCCTCGCCTCTTCTGAAGGTTCAAACACAGGAAGCAACTTTACCACAGCAAAATGTTGTGATTATATTCCTGAAGTCCCCTCTGTTGTCCTGTGTCTTACTGTTAGGACACCAGCCCATTTGTTGGGTGGCCTGAGGCTAAACCTGCTTCCAAAGCCTACTCCTGGTTCCAAGAAACCATCTAACCCCCCAAGTGTATTCTCCTTTCTCTCCTTACACCCATTTCCCCCTCTAGCACCTCCATCCCACTGCAGATGCCTTCATCAAACCTCCACTTAGAGGCCTGCGTTGGTTTAACACAGCCTGGTTTTTGCTGGGGGTGGGAGAAAAGCTCAAAACTTCTATGTCCAGCACAGAGCCAATCACTGAAGGCTCTGACGATGAGCAGGTTACTAGCCCAATTAGACAAGTTGGTAACATGTCTGTGATGACATATTTAAGAAAAGAAAAACCGCAGGAAGCTCTCTTTCTTCTCCCAAGGGGTGGTGAGGCGGCCGCTGGGGCCCATCCCGGTGGGGGCTGCCAGGGGCCGTGCAGCCAGGACCTTCCTGAGGCCAAGACCGCGCAGCCAGAGCCCTCCTGAGGCCGGGACCACGCGGCCGGGGCCCTCCTGAGGTCAGAGCCACCCGTGCGGTGGTGGCAGGTGTGGTAATGTGGTTTTATGTTTTAATGGTTTAACCCGGTTACTCCCTTGCCCCAATTCCCAGCTGGTACACCCCGAACTCTAGCCACTTCCCCAGTGCTCCTTATATGGTTGTTCTCCTCCCCTTGTTCCAGTCAGTTCTCCATCAATCACCCAGACTCCTCCTGTTATTCCCGAAAGTTCGGTGTCCATCACCTAAGCCCTCCCTGTTTATCCTTATATGGTCCTTGTCAATCCCCTGAGATCCTACCCCTTCTGATACCTCCCCTCTGGAAATCCCCTAAACCTCAACACCCCATTGGGGTATTTGATCCCTGTCCCTCCACCCCTTAAGACTATTGATCCCTGTGAATGTCCATCCCTGTCCATATCCCTCCCCAAAGACCCCTATTGGTCCCCTGTTGGGCCATCCCCATTGTAACACCTCCCTTTATAAGCTGTTGCACAGATCTGGTCTGTGCTTGTGCTCCCTGGATTCCCTTTGGGCGATAAACTTGGAATTGTATCCTGAGACAAGCCTCTTCGCTACTCCTTATCCTCTCCCTCGTCAGGGCTGCTGACAGCCACAGCACCTGGGGCTTCAGCTCCCCTGGGCAGAGCTGAACTCCAGAGTAGCAGCTTTAAAGCCTTGAGCCTTCAGTTGCTCCCCACTCCTGCCGCACAGCGCAGGTGCTGGCAGGGCTGAAGAAAGCGGTCACTGCGACAGGCAGGGACCACGTGGCCAGCAGCGAGAGGCATGGCAAGCAATTCCCTGATGCGGAGCCCAGACGAGATCAGCCTCTCAACTGCAGCTTACAGACACCAACTTTCTTCCAAGTCAGAGAAAAAGGAAAAGTGAGGACACGTGAGGAGAACATGGCGGCACAGAGGTCAGTGAAAAAAAAGGAGAGGGAGGAGGTGCTCTGAGTGCCAGAGCTGAGATTCTCCTGAAAACCATGGTGAGGACTGTAATACAACAAACTGTTTCCCTATAATTCATGAAGTGCATGGGGGGGTGCAGAGATCCATGTGCAGCCCGTGAAGAAAAGCACTCACGCTGGAGCGCGTGGATACCGAAAAGCTGTAATCTAGTGAGGAACTCAAACAGAGAGAGATGACCCTTGCTTTTAGAGATAGAGGAAGAGAGCCTTCGCTTCCAAACTAGAACAGCTCATCCTTAAAAGACTAAACCCCATGAACTAAAATGACCCATGCTAGGCAGTTGTGGGAAGACTGCTTGGCCCATGGGAGGGACTCAGGTTGCAGCAGGTTTGGGCAGGACTGCTGCTTGTGGAAACTAAAACCACGCTAGAAGAGTTCGCAGAGAGCCATCTCCCGTGGGAAGGATCCCATGGCACAGCAGAAGAAACTCTTTTCCCTAAGCATACTGAAGAAAGATTTTTAAGAAGTGAAATACTGACCAAAACCCCATGTTTTGTTTCCCTGCGTGGTCGGTGGAAAGAGGGAGGGACTGGGAAAGAAAGGTGTTCTGAAGATTTTCTTCGGTTCTCATGACCCTTTTTACTTTTGATTCTGTTAATAATAAATCTTCTTTATACTGTTTAGGTTTTGAACCTGTTTTGCCTTAAAGTGTTTTTGGTTTTTTTTCAGTAATCCTTATCTCAACGAAGTTTTCAATTCCCCCTCCTCTGCTCAGCTATAGGAGAGGAAAACAAGTAGATGGTTTTTTTGTGGGTGCCTGGCACTCAGCCAGCATCAAAACACAACAAGGTCTATCAACAATAACAAGAAGCATAAAGACATGAACTTCAATAGAAGATCTCCTGGAAAGACATTAAATATTGTGAATGTCCCTCAGTGAAAGCAAAAGATGAAAACAATGAAAATTCTCTGGTTTCTGCACTCTAATTTCTCAGTACCTATACAGAGCAGCCAGCCTTCAGTGTGCTTCGAAACTGCCCTTCCCTGCTCACTGAACTGCTGGGGGCTGCTGGCTCCATCTAGTAAAAATACCTTAATCCCACTTCCACCAAAGTCCCCTGCCCCAAACACAGCTGAGCTGTTCCTTCAAATTCTTCCAGCGATTAGGCTGTAAACACTTCAGTCAGTAGAGTAATTCCCTTTGAATTTATATAGCTGTAGCGGGTTCAGTTCGTAAACCAGGCAGAAACACCAATTAGAGTGTAGTGGTTTAGTCTAAAATACTCATTACTTACTTATTTACCTTCTGTGAGATAAGAATTAGGAGAAAGCAAAGCAGGCACAAAACTTAAAAGAATATAAAGAAGTTTATTAACAGACCTTAAAGAAAGAAAAAAAATCAGACCAAACCTTCACAACACTTCTCCTCCCACCTTTCTCCCTTCTCCCACTGACAATGTAAAAAGACAACTCTTGAGATTTTCAGTCAGTGTGTTCTGAAGGTTTGGTCTGATTTTTTTTTCTTTCTTTAAGGTCTGTTAATAAACTTCTTTATATTCTTTTAAGTTTTGTGCCTGCTTTGCTTTCTCCTAATTCTTATCTCACAGAAGGTAAATAAGTAAGTAATGAGTATTTTAGACTAAACCACTACAATAGCCAATGACAATTTCCATCTTCAAAAGAGGAAAACATTGGATTTTTTTTTTTTTTTCACATATAGAGGGAAGGGACAGAAAAGAAGCCCCAGCTGTCTCCTGCAACAACTCCAAGTCCTAGATTGCTGGTCTGTCTTTCACATATTAAATATACTACCTGTTCCCATGCTTTGTCCATATGGAGCCAGGCTGTAATACGTGCAGCTCCCTCCACCACAGTGCTCACAAAGGCACACTGATTTCAGCTGCCAAGCAGAGGAGAAAGGAGCACCATCATCTCCTCATCTAAACACAGATGATGCAGCACAAGCTTTGAGAGAAAGCCCATAATAACAGAGTAAAATGGCTTTTTTTGACCCTAGCATATATTCTATCCATTGATTCTTTTCAATCCCTTCACATCTCCAAATGAAATCAGTCAGTCAACTTACTGTACTTAGATTTTTTTATTAGTGTTGTAAAATTAATCAAGGTTCAGACTAACTCAAGACAATACATAAACATTAGCAGAATTGACAAGTGGTCTTAATCCTACCTTTAGTTGATTTACACCCATAATTTCTGGGGAAAAACTGTTGCTTACAGTACAACACTGAAACCATGTTGTATGTTATTGAGAGATTTCCTGGGCAAGGGTGAGAGTGAGGGAGGAAAAAACAGGTTTCAGGGGGGCTGTTTTGGTGCCTATGAAGCAAATGTATGGTTACTTCCTTCCCTCTAGCTTGGTTAGGGTTTTTTGTGAACAAAATGCATTTGGAATTTATTTTCTGTAGTTTCTTTCAGGGCAATCACAGTCAACAGACAAGCCTTTTCTTCACCATCAAACTGGGCAGGCAAATGCAGCAGCCATTCTGTGCACAGTAAGAGTTAACACAGCCTGGCCCAACTCCATCTTATCCAAACAGGCATTGTTGGCTCAGAGAGGACATGGGCAGTACCTGGAATGTTTAATGAAATGTCAGGTCCAGGAGGCTAAAAGGATTGCTCTCTGACGTGTCTCTCAGGAGAACACCTTACACCTTGTGTAAAGGCCAGTCCCCACTGCCCCTCCCAGTGCCCCTTGTTGTGAGGGCCCTGCCTCCATTCCAGGCACTCCCCAAACCTCCCTGCAGGACACCTGTGGGTTTTCTGCAAGCTGTAGGGTTTGTGAGAAATGAAATGACAACTCTCACACACCTATCCTGTACCTTGGCCAACCTGAGCATCCTTCCAAGTGCCTGACCCTGACAGCAACCCCCTGGAATGAGGAGCACAAAATCAGAGGTGTGGCAGAGGAGCTCAGGACAGAGGAATCTACTTGGGACAGAGGATGCTGGGATAAATTTCCACCATTTTATTCCCTTCAACCCACTTCCAAGACCAGGCAGTGCCACATGACACTACTGTAGGCTGTATCCCCGTTCCCTTCCGGAGCCCATTCCCCCCTGGAGCCCAGAGCAGCCCTGGTGGCTGCAGCCAGACACAGTGACTGGGGTGAGATCCGTGACAAGTGGAGCAGGGAGCAGCCTGGCCGAGATTGCCACGTATCCTTGGCAGAATTTTCAGGTTCCCCACCCTGCTGCCTGGGATCCCCCACTGCAGACTGAGCAGGAGCTGTAATGTGAGCCCGCAGTCAAACCCAGGGACACTTCTGAGTGCAACTCCGTGAAGAAATCTTACACTGCTGCTGCTCCCCAGCAATGAGCAATGAATCCCTGCTCTTGCTTCAAGCCCTGACCAGCACCACGGACTGCAGGCATAAGAGGAAGTTATGGGGAGCTTCTGCTGGGATGTGCTCAGAGGAAAAGCCAGTACAGATGGATGGAGAGCTTGTCACAGTGGTCATCTTTCTGGAGTTGTTTTGCCTCTCCCTCCAGTTTCTCTTTAATTGGGTCTTGATGATCCTTAACTCCTTTCAGCCTTGTTTTGTCATTTTTACCAAGCTTTTTTTCAAAAACAGTGTTCAAATTCAGAATAGTAACTACCTACATCAGAACACCATGGGCAAAGTGTTCCAGTGGTGTAAAGCACCATGCACCACTTTATACCAGCTGAATATCTAGCCTGTCTTTTTAAAGGCTAAAACCAAAATAAAAGCATGGAGAGCTTTCATTAGGATAATTAAAATAGAAATACAGCATACAGCAAAAAGCAAATCTGCTCAAGATACTAAACTCTGCATGACTCCATCAAAATGTAACAACTTAGGAAGTTTAAGGATTTTCCCTAGAGTTTTTCCTGCGCTGCAAAAATGCAGTATTTTGTTATGAAACACTTGACATACAATTGAATACACCCAAATTTAAAAGCAATTTATCCTGAGGGGCATAGCTTGTGCTTTTCAAACAGCCTGCTATTTTTGGGTACCCCTGAGCTGCAGGTAACCAGAAACCAGGTGCAGTGCAGGACAATTAAAACTTGAGCACACTGCAATAAATCCCTGCTCAGCAGAGCCTCCTGGGCCCTGCCAGTGAGGGACCCCCCCAGAAGATGGCTGTGACACTGTCATGGCATCAGGTGGAGGATAAGGGGCAAAAAAGGCAACATTTTGTCCACATTTCTGGTAGGGTATATAACTGAAAGCTGCAGCCTGATGACATGGCACTGACTCTGCCTCCTTTTACACAGGTACCTCTTATATTTCTCAGATGAACCTGCTCCTGCTTCTGACTCAGAGAGGAAACAAATCTCTTCAATGAAGATTTTGTTACTGTTTTCAAAGGTCTGCATTAAGGCAAGGAAACCCTTTCTGCAGTACTTGAGATACCACTCAAGTTTCTCAGAAAAACTTGTCCTAGCTGTGACAGGAATAATTTAAGAAGCCAGTTCTGCTGAAAGCTCTTGGGTTAATTGAAAATGCTGGTTGTCCTGCAGTCACTGAGCCACAGATGTAAAGGCCCAGATCTGCAGCCTTCACAGGGAAAGGAGAGCTTCTATGAAAGAGTTTAATATTGAAATCTATAATTACATGCTTATTTAGAATCAAATCACTGAAGGCTCAGCCTCCTTTTGAAGGGTGGAGGCTTCCCGTTGAAAGAGATAACCATGTGTTTCCCTACGCTTTTGATGTTGAAAACCATTCCAGAAAAATTCCAGGCAAAACTGAAATTACAGCACTATGAAATTGCCATCAAAGAAACATTTATACAGCTGCATATTTATTCTGACTATTTTATTTCCTGAAATTCACACTTGTTCCCTGTCATATGATATTTTCAGAATGTTCACTGCAAATTTCACCAGTCTGGAAGCCTCACTTGCCTACCGGGAGTTCTGAAAATCAAGAGGCAGTGATGAATGAATTCCCATAATGGTGTCTTGCTTAATTGAATTCTGCAGTTACCCCTAAATTAAATAAAGCAAGGAGGCCAAAGCAGATGTGAACAAGTGAACAAAGAGCTCTACAGTCTCTGTAGGGTTTGGAAAACTCCTTTTAAAGTTAAGCTTTTCCATTTAGTGTCAAGCTGGAGTTATGGCTCTTTGCAACCTTGTGTCACTTCCAAATGTGTGTGAGCTGTGTAAGAGAGACCCAGAGGGGCTGGGTTGCTCAGCACTGCCAAGAGCCCAGTGCAGCATTGGGAGGCCCCTGAAGAGGCAGTTCAGCTCCCCCAGCAGTGCTCAGGGTGCCAGCAGCAGGGCTCTTTCTACATGGCTGTAATCGATACCTCTGCTGTAATTACCACAAGCTGGGGTTTGAGCCGGCGCCTCTGCCACAACCCCTCATTAACTCCACAGCCAGGCAGGGCTGGGACAGGAGCCAAGTTACCCAAAACAGAGAGGAAGCTGGCTCAGTCCCCTTTAGCACAAAGACATGGGCTGGCACAGAGGTGACACAGACAGAGCTGGGTTTGTGCCAGGCAGCACCAGGCCCTTGGCAGGATGGTCTCATAATCCCTCAGAGCAAGGAGCTCCCACGAGTGCTGCCTGGGAAAGGCCAGGGGACGTGGAGGGCTCCATACTCAGCTCTAGGCAGTGGCTGAACAAGGATGATACTCCATCCCACAGGCATTCCCACCTGCTGCCAGACCCCTCCACAGGCTGAATGCCTCAGCCATGCTGGCTGCTCATGCTACAATATCTGGTTTATGCAGTAATAGCAAAGGAGACAGGGAGCAAGAAAGGTGCTACAAAAGCAGAAGGAGGAATCAATTTAAATTTATTTTCTCTCCAAACTGAGGCAGGTACCTGAAAAAAATGTTATCAGTCCCCTGCCTTCAGATATTTGGGGCTGGTTGTCTCCTAAGAATGTCTTTTACTAAACCAAAACTGCTGAAGAACCCAGAGAGATGCCCAATGTACAGCCCAATGGCTCAGGTGCGCCCCAAAGGAAAAAGGGGCACATTCACACAGAGAGAGAGGTTCAAACCAGGGCATATTTATGTAAATGCATCCCCAAACACCCAAAGTTTCTCATAGGGATAGATCCCTCCTTCCCATTCCCTGGATGAGTGTTTGACCACAAAACTAGCCATGATTTCTGTAGATCAGGCTGGGTGACTGCATCTTGATGCCCACAGAGATGTTCCCCAACAAAGGTAGAAATCCCTGACTTCAAGCCTTTCCCATCTGGTCTTCATCTGCAGCTCTACACACACATGAGCTCTGTGGCAGCCTTACAGCAGGTGTAGCTCTGCAGCTGCCAAGCAGCAAAACCTTCCCTTCACTTCTCACCCACTTCTCAGTGACAGCTAAGAACTTTTTTAAGACGTAAGTTGTACCATATGTGATGAACTTAAGGACATTTGAAAATATGGATAGAATCCAGTAGCAAGAACTGATCAGAGATAAAACACTGAAATGAACCATTTCCTTTCATAGGTTAATTTTTCTTATCTGCAATTATTCCATATAGGCATGTACACTCTTCAGATGTGGCTCCATCCCACTGGCTCAGGATCTGCATGCAAACAGTGCAATATGCATGAACGCTTTTTAAAACTACTCTCCATAAAAATAACTTCTGTGTGCTTGCCTATTTCCCTTTGTTCCCTGGGTAGGCTGATAGCTCTTATGGAGTGTTAACATCCATAATGCTGATAATGAGCTTGTCTAAATATATGCTAATAGCCGTAGAAATACCAGCCGATTCATTGTTTGCAAGAAAATTTAAGGCAACTGTGGCACGTCCCTGCTTGGAACAAACATGGCAATCAGCAGTTTTCACTTAGATCAATGTAGAAAATAGATGTTGAAACGTGCTGTCAGGTTGCTTTGCTTTGCTGGCTCAAACAAAACTGTATTTCATTTCTCTTAAAATTCAGCTGTGAGAGGATTATAAATTCTTTTCAAATGTAGGATTTTTGCTTTGCTTTCTTAAATAGTAATTTCAGTTCATTTCCACCTTGTCCACCACGAATCTTGATACAGTTTCTTATAGTGGCACAAGCCCCAATCAAAAATGAGACATTCCCATACTCTATGAGAATAAAAAGGAACAGTCCCCGACTCTCAGGAGTTTGCCAAGGAAATGTATTCATGCCCTTTTATTCAGAAATATCAGAACAATTATCTCAGGCCCCAAAGCCAGCAACAGGTGGCTCAGGACTTGCTTTAGCTCAACCAGATTCACAGCTGGGAAAAGTGGGTTTCACACACAGACTAATCAAATTCCCATGAAAGTCAGTCTCTAACCATGAATCAGGAGCTGGCACCTTGCTTTGGATCCAGACTTTGGGAAGGATAAATACCAAGTTCTCTAACTTGAAAAGTTCTTATATCTAAAGCCTAATGAGCAGAGAAAAACAAAAATTGTGTACTGCAGGAAATTAAATGATGAAAGTTTGTTTTGTCTTGTGTCCTGGGATGCAGTGTATTCTACTACCATCCTCATGAGCTGTTGAAATCAGGTGGGGCAGTGTTTCCTTGCCTCCTCCCCCCAGACTATCTTTCTGTTAATGGCCCATCAATGCCATGCCGCATGACTCAGAGATGACTATCTTCTGTTAATGAGCCTAATCAACACCTGGCCTCATGACTCATTATCCCATTGTGAGATGCTCCACCCAGAGGGAGGAACCAAGCATTCCGTCCTGGATATAATCTGAGATTCTGGACACCAGAGACAACCTTTCTACTGGATTGCCAGAGGACAGGAGCTACATAGCCACCACTGGACCTTCTGAGGAAGAGCAGACCCTCTTTCTACAGGATCACCGCTTCAGGAGGACTGTAGCCACCATTCTATTGGACTGCTACCACCACCCTGATTAACAAGATGTCAGGTTGTATCCTGACTGTCAGTTTAACCCAGTGTTATCTGCCTTTTTTTTTTTCCTCTTTTTATTTCCTTATTAAATTGTTATTCTGACTTGGTGTCTCCCACTAGTTTGTTTTCAAGCTAGTACATATTTTGGCACCCAAGGTGGGGCAGGCTGCCGAGAAAAGACAGTTACAGTTTTGTATTGTAGAAGCCACCTACTCACTACGATGTTCAACATGCTTACATGGGTCTTTTACCTAGCTCTCTATATTTTTCCGCACATAGGGAACTATCTGCCAATTGTAATGCTCCTGTGTAGACCAGGATATGGTATAAAATGTGCTTTATTAGTCTATTATGCCTACTGCATGATAACCTCTGAGACAATGAACATAATTCGGAATATATACTCAACTTTGTCTGCTTGTCCTACTCTAGGCTGCTACATCTGGGGCCTCAACAATCATAGCCAGCCCATGGGGGGAGGATTAAAGAATGGTTTTTTCCAGCCTTTCAGGCCGGACACAGCAGTTTTTGAAAATATTGAGTTCCCTGTGGATGTTAAGGATGGCATAATCTTGTCAGTTCTTTTTTCTTTTTTCTCTATGACCTGCACTGTGTACATCATGCTTAGGATCAGAGCTATGGCACAGCATCCTCAGGATGAAAGGGAAAAGAAGAGCAGAGCAACAAGCACCATGTCTACACAGACTGACACAGAGGAGAAAGAAACCAGACACAAGACAACAGCGTCCATGCCTACGCAGACTGACACAGAGGAGAAAGAAACCAAAAGCACCGTCAGCATCTCCACACAAACTGTCGCTGAACCAGAACAGCCTAAACCGATTGCAGTTTCCCCCGTGCAGAAGAAGAAATCAAAAAGCAAATCAGTCCTCATAGTGACTGACGAGGATGCAGCAGGACCTTCGCACCCAGCAGAGCCAGAGATCACCACTCGGTCACTATCCCTGGGTGAGCTGTGTGACCTGCGGAGGGAATTCACCCGCCAGACAAACAAGTCTATCCTGACCTGGCTGCTCCGTATCTGGGATGCTGCAGCCAATGACACCATTCCGGACGGAAGTGAGGCCAGGCAGCTGGGATCTCTGTCCCGGGATGTGGTCATTGACCAGGGGATCGGGAGAACCCAAGAAACTCTCAGCCTCTGGTGGCGACTTCTGACAAGTGTAAGGGACAGGTACCTTTGTAAAGAAGACCTCCAGGTGCACCAAGGAAAATGGAGCACAATGGAACAAGGTATCCGGTGCCTGAGGGAATTGGCTGTGCTGGAAATAGTTTTCTCAGAAGACAAGAGATTTCCTAACAGCCCAGATGGTGTCCAGTGCACGTCACAGATGTGGTTGAGGTTTGCACGCCTTGGACCAGAGATATACTCCCGTTACCTGGCAACGCTGCAATGGAGGGAAGGCGAGGACAGGGTGGGCGTCTTGGTGAACAGAGAATTTACAAGGACACTGTCACAGCTCCGTTTCACACCATGTAGAAACAAGGCTGGCTGAGCAAGTCCGGAGAATGATTGAAGAGGGCCATCAGAAACTGAAAAAGGAACTTAAGGAAGAGATTTACCAGATCTCACCAGAACCAACAACAGTCTCTGCCATTAGGAGCCGGCGTCCCCCAACCAGGGAGAGAGGATACACCCCACGAGGTAATCTCTGGTTTTTCCTTCAGGTACATGGAGAAGACATGAGTAAGTGGCATGGAAAACCCACCTCCTCCTTAGCAGCCAGAGTACTTGAACTAAAAAGAGGGACAACTACCACAAGAAGCTCATCTAGAGTCAACGCTGCTCCAGTCTCTTGCGCACAGAATTCCAGATGGTATAGGAATGATAATATGACCGATCCTCTTGAAGGGATCTCAGGAACATATTCACTGGAGGGAAGCAACATGTACCATGACCAGGAATCTCCACCCTGCCTCTAGACAGGTAGAGGAAAGGGAGAATCGGGTCTTTTGGACTGTGTGGGTCCGATGGCCTGGCACATCTGACCCACAAAAATACATGGCTTTGGTTGACACCGGTGCTCAATGTACTCTGATGCCATCAAGGTATGTGGGAGCAGAACCAATTTCTATTTCTGGGGTGACAGGAGGATCCCAGCAGCTGACTGTACTGGAAGCTGAAGTGAGTTTCACTGGGAACGAGTGGCAGAAACACCCCATCGGGACTGGCCCGGAGGCCCCGTGCATTCTTGGCATAGACTATCTCAGAAATGGATATTTCAAGGACCCAAAAGGACATTGTTGGGCTTTTGGGATAGCTGCTGTGGAGACAGAAGATATCAGACAACTGAGTACATTGCCTGGCCTCTTAGATGACCCCTCTGCTTTGGGACTGCTAAGAGTTGAAGAACAACAGGTGCCAATCGCCACAGCAGCAGTGCACCGTCGGCAATACCGCACCGACAGAGACTCTGTGGTTCCCATCCATGAGATGATTCGTAAACTGGAGAGCCAAGGGGTGGTCAGCAAGGCCCGTTCACCTTTCAACAGCCCTATATGGCCAGTGCGTAAGTCCAGTGGAGAATGGAGACTGATGGTGGATTACCGTGGCCTGAATGAGGTCACACCACCACTGAGCGCTGCTGTGCCAGACATGTTGGAACTTCAGTATGAGCTGGAGTCCAAAGCAGCGAAGTGGTATGCCACTATTGACATTGCCAATGCCTTCTTCTCCATTCCTTTGGCAGCAGAATGCAGGCCCCAGTTTGCTTTCACCTGGAAGGGTGTGCAGTACACCTGGAACCAACTGCCCCAGGGGTGGAAGCACAGTCCCACCATTTGCCATGGACTGATCCAGGCTGCACTGGAAAAGGGTGAGGCTCCAGAACATCTGCAATACATTGACGATATCATTGTGTGGGGAAACACAACAAAGGAAGTATTTGAGAAAGGAGAGAAAATCATCCAGATTCTCCTGGAAGCCGGCTTTGCCATCAAAAGGAGCAAAGTCAAGGGACCTGCCCAAGAGATCCAGTTCCTGGGAGTAAAATGGCAAGATGGACGATGTTAGATTCCCACCGAGGTCATCAATAAGATCACTGCGACATCTCCACCGACTAGCAAGAAGGAAACACAAGCTTTCCTAGGTGCCATAGGTTTCTGGAGAATGCACATTCTCGAGTACAGCCAGATCATGAGCCCTCTCTGCCTGGTTACCCTCAAGAAGAACAATTTCCACTGGGGCCCAGAACAGCAGCAAGCCTTCGCCCAGATCAAGCAGGAAATCGCTCATGCGGTAGCCTTTGGCCCAGGACAGGATCAGCGGTGAAGAACGTGCTCTACTCTGCAGCCGGGAACAATGGTCTGTCCTGGAGCCTCTGTCAGAAGGTGCCTGGTGAGACTCGGGGTCGACCACTGGGATTCTGGAGCCAAAGCTACAGAGGGTCTGAAGCCAACTACACTCCAACAGAGAAGGAAATCTTGGCAGCCTATTGTCGCAGTTTCAGAGACAGACAAGTGACAAGACTTACTGGGTTCATGCACAACAGCCAACTTTTATTGAGTCTTCCTCCCTTATATAGATCTGAAGGTCTGTGTGGTCGATCCCTATTGGCTGAAGCAGTTGCCACCCGGCCAACCAGCCAATAGCTGCTTGCATCCCCAACGGCCTGGGCCTGCTCTCCAACAGTCCACACTGGTTGGATTACATAACCTACCGGTCAGGGTACTTACGTAATTTCAATTATATCTTAATTATTTCAGTTATAAAAGAGGGAGTTATAAAATGGGATTAATTATTATTGTGAGGCCTTCAGGTCAGCTGCTGACCACCACAATAATTCCCCCTTTTTGTTTTTAAATATAAAAGCAGCCATCTGTCATCCTGTCTCCAGGGCTGTTGGAGACAGGGTGACAAACACGGCTCAACAGGCCTAGGCCCTTTCAGCCAGAGATGTATCCAGTTGTATCGTTGGTGATGTACCAATCATATGCAAAAGCTGTCAAATGGGATTACCAGTGATACAAACTCTCAAAGTGGCATGCGGCAGGCTTATTACCTTAGAAGTTACAACTTAACAACTTAACTCTATGAACAGGAAACTTTAGAACCATGGGAAACTTAGAGGTCGAACACCTTGATGGAAGAAGGCGTGTGAAGCTTTTGCCTGTAAGAGTGTGTGGTTGTGGTGCTGTCCAGGCAGGGCTATCAGCAGTGTAGCAACGGTGACGATATTGTGGTGTTCCGAAGGGGGACGATGACTATGGGTCTCTCTCCTGGTCTCTCTCGCGTCCTTTGTTGGTATACATCCTGGGGACAGCTCCAGCTCCAGTAATAGCGGTGTCTGCGGCTGTGGCAGCAGCAACATTAGGACTTCCTGGTCCACTGCTATTTCCAGGCATGATGCTTAAGCGGGGATCGGGCACTTCTGATAGCATGTCTGTCTTGGGCAAGCATTTTTGTGATGGGTGTGCAGGCCTGTTCAATGTAGCTGCAGGACGCTCGGTTTCCACAGAAACTTCGCAGCCAGCACTGCCAGGCATGGTCACAGAATGCCTGCTAGTAGCGGCTTGGCAGTGGCCAGAGACTTGGCAGCAGCTGCACATGGTCCTGCAGTGGCCAGCGTTAAGCGCTGCTCTGCAGCTGTTAGAGGCAGGGCACAGAGGAGCTGGAGGACACTTGTTTAACGTAGCACGGCCACGCAGGGCACCTCCACCATTTGGTTTGGTGACAGCGCTTTTTGTCAACTGTACATCCCAGCATGGGCAGGCGCTGTGGCTCCACGAGGCTGCATGGCACTGCATGGGGGAGACGCCCCAGCACGGGCCGGCGGTGCAGCCCTGCCCGGTTGCGGGATGCTCCCCTGACGCAACGTCCCGGTACAAGCCAGCGGCGCAGCCCTGCTCAGCCGAGGTGCTCTCCTGTGCACCTGCAGCGTCCATGCCTCCCACTGCCTCTCCTGGTGCCCTCTCCTCACTGCCAGCCTCAGTGGGCAGCACCCGCAGTGTTCTCAGCATCGTCCTTGCATTATTCTCAGTTTTTAATTGTTTTAGCAAGTCCACTATAAGCCTCCAAGGCTTTATCACATTAATTGCTGTCTCATCTCCTATGGAGGCAGCTTCGATTATAATTTTGCCAGCCCGCTTCCACTTTTCCAAGTCCAGGGCAGTCCCCTCGGAGCTGTCTAGTCTGTGCCTCTTACACCATGTGATTAAGGCTGTTAAAGCCTGTTTGTCATATTTTATCCCTTTTTTTGTTAAAACGGAAGTCCACACCTGTAGTATGGGGTCTTCTGGTGCTGAAACCCATGCACCCATGCTGGCGATGTCTCCCAGTTACAAAAAAGGAAAAAGGAAAAAAAATAGAAGGTCCGGACCAAGCACGGCTATTGCGCCGCTCTTCACAGCTCGAAGGCTGCGGGCAGCTCTCCCCACTGCCCCGTGGCTATCCCGCCACTCTTTGCAGCTCGAAGGCTGTGGGCAGCTCTCCCCACTGCCCTGTCTGTCTCCCCGCTGTACCTGCAGCAGCTGTTGTATCACGTCGGGGTCACCAATTGTCACAGTTTCGGAGACAGACAAGTGACAAGACTCACTGAGTTCATGCACAACAGCCAACTTTTATTGAGTCTTCTTCCCCTTATGTATATCTGAAGGTCTGTGTGGTCGATCCCTATTGGCTGAAGCAGTTGCCACCCGGCCAACCAGCCAATAGCTGCTTGTGTCCCCAACGGCCTGGGCCTGCTCTCCAACAGTCCACACTGGTTGGATTACATAACCTACCGGTCAGGGTACTTACGTAATTTCAATTATATCTTAATTATTTCAGTTATAAAAGAGGGAGTTATAAAATGGGATTAATTATTATTGTGAGGCCTTCAGGTCAGCTGCTGACCACCACAATAGCCTATGAAGGAGCTCAAGCTGCCTCAGAGGTAATCGACACTGAAGCACAGTTGCTTCTGGTACCCCGACTACTGGTGCTGGGGTGGATGTTTAAAGGGAAAGGTTCCTTCCACACATCAAGCCACCGACAGCACATGGAGCAAATGGATTGCTCTCATCACACAGCATGCCTGTATTGGAAACCCGAATCGCCCTGGGATTCTGGAAATTATAACAAACTGGCCCGAAGTTCAGACTTTTGGATTATCTTCTGAAGAAGAGGAAGAGCAAGTGACTCGTGCCAAGGAAGCCCCACCATATAATGAGCTACCGGAGACTGAAAGACATTATGCCCTCTTCACTGATGGTTCCTGCTGAATTGTAGGCTGTAACCAGAAGTGGAAAGCTGCAATATGGAGCCCCACACGACAAGTTGCACAAGCTACCGAGGGACAAGGTGGATCAAGTTAGGTTGCAGAGCTTAAAGCCGTCCAGCTGGCTTTGGATATTGCTGAACAAGAGAAGTGGCCGAGGCTCTATCTCTATACCGACTCGTGAATGGTAGCTAATGCTCTGTGGGGATGGCTGGATCGCTGGAGAAAGGCCAACTGGCAGCGCAGAGGGAAGCCCATCTGGGCCGCTGAGATTTGGCAGGACATCGCCGCCCGAGTAGAGAAGCTGACCATGAAGGTTCGACACGTGGATGCGCATGTACCCAAGAGTCGGGCTAATGAAGAGCATCGCAACAACGAGCAGGTGGACCGAGCTGCCAAGGTAAAAGTATCACAGGTGGATGTGGACTGGCAGCACAAGGGAGAATTATTCCTAGCTCGTTGGGCCCATGATGCTTCTGGTCATCAGGGGAGAGATGTAACATACCGATGGGCCCGTGACAGAGGGGTGGACCTTACTATGGACAGCACCTCACAGGTCATCCACAGTTGTGAGACCTGTGCTGCAATCAAACAGGCCAAGCGGGTGAAGCCTCTGTGGTATGGTGGACAATGGTCAAAGTACAGGTATGGGGAAGCCTGGCAAGTTGACTACATCACCCTTTCCCAAACCCGCCAAGGCAAGCGCTAATTGTTGACCATGGTTGAAGCAACCACTGGATGGCTGGAGACCTACCCTGTGCCTCATGCTACAGCCTGGAACAGCATCTTAGGCCTGTAAAAGCAAGTCCTGTGGAGACATGGCACCCCTGAGAGTATTTCCAGAGGACAGGAGCTACATAGCCACCACTGGACCTTCTGAGGAAGAGCAGACCCTCTTTCTACAGGATCACCGCTTCAGGAAGACTGCAGCCACCATTCTATTGGACTGCTACCACCACCCTGATTAACAGGGTGTCAGGTTGTATCCTGACTGTCAGTTTAACCCAGTGTTATCTGCCTTTATTTTTTTTCCCCCCTCTTTATTTCCCTATTAAATTGTTATTCTGACTTGGTGTCTCCCACTAGTTTGTTTTAAACTAGTACATCTTGGTAAAAAGAACAACTCTCATTTTCATTACATTAAATAGTAAAATAATTTGTAGGTAAGTATTTTGACAATCATCACAGCTAAAGAAGAAGGCAAAATCAATTCTTTCCATCTCAAAATGCCCTAATAACAGACCACAAAAAACATCAGTGTGAGAAGTGTTTCTGTGCAATGTTTTAGTTCAAATGAATTGCAATTTTGGACTGAAGGGACATTTTTGATCAGCTTATTCCTCACATCACAAAAACCTACAACTATTTTTTCATTAAATGCTGATAAAATGTTGAAGCCCAGTTTACATCCTAGAACAATTAAGGGTTTCTATGAAAATGATATTGAAGGTAACACTCTTGTTCAATGACATAACTTACACTTGGATTAAGAAAGAAATAAGAAAATTGCAGACAAAAGGATTCTTGGTGGGGTTTTGCCTACAAGTCCCCCCTTTCCATTAATGAGAACAACTTTTGAATAGTTTTAAAGCCATTCTTTTGTTTTAAAGAATTTCTGAACCAAAACATGAGATGAATTTTGGGAGCGCATACAGCACCCAGGTCCAGGGTCCTCAGCAGTGGAAGGACATGGAGTTGTGGGAGTGAGTCCAGATGAAGCCATGGAGCTGATCCCAGGGCTGGAGTCCCTCTGCTCTGGAGCCAGGCTGGGAGAGCTGGGGGTGTTCACCTGGAGAAGAGAAGCCTCCAGGGAGAGCTCAGAGCCCTTGCAGGGCCTAAACAGGCTCCAGGAGAGCTGGAGAGGGACTGGGGACAAGGGATGGAAGGACAGGACACAGGGAATGGCTTCCCAGTGCCAGAGGGCAGGGATGGATGGGATATCAGGAAGGAATTGTGCCCTGGGAGGGTGGGCAGGCCCTGGCACAGGGTGCCCAGAGAAGCTGTGGCTGCCCCTGGATCCCTGGCAGTGTCCAAGGCCAGGCTGGACATTGGGGCTTGGAGCAGCCTGGGACAGTGGGAGGTGTCCCTGCCCATGGCAGGGGGTGGCACTGGATGGGCTTTAAGATCCCTTCCAACCTGAACAAGTCTGGGATTCTATGATAAGGCTGTGCAAGGCCATCTGGGAAAAAAAAAGAGGGGGTCTCTTGCAAGATGTAGTCTACAGCTTCCCTTCCCGAGCATGAATGAGGGTAAAAGGCTTGTATTTTGGGGGTGCAGATATACTCTTAGCCCAAAAGTTATGACACTTTTAACACAGTCAATTATATTGTCCCATAGGTCTTTTTATGGTACACTCATTTCAGGCGGGAATTTTGTGTCTGCAACCAGAATCAGAATACAAGTGCTACCAACCTTCCCTCCTGCAGGAGGGCAGGCACATGCTCTGCTCTCCTGTCTCCTGATGGAGATGAGGAATGTAAGTCATGAAGTGCGAGGAAGAAGGATGTCATACATGAACTCCCTAATTAGCTTGGTCTTTGCATGTTAAGTGTTTTAGTTAGTTAATTTTGGGTTACACAACTTTAATTGAGTGTTAATGTTCACCCATCAGTCCAGGTACAAATATCAAGTTCTGCTATTAGTGCTTTCACTTGTTCAAAGCAGTTTACCTGCACCAGTTCCAGTTAAAATCCCCTAGTTAAAAGTGTCCCAGTTAAAATTCCCTTTCCAACTTTTTTTAAAAAGAGTTGTTTTTCTCATGTTCTCTGTATACTTTTGCAAATGTTTTAAGATGTGTTGGATGTATTTTAATATTTATTTTAAGGGTTTCTACTTTGCTCAGAACCAGCTCCAAACCCCAGTTTCTAACAGCCAACAGCCAGCTTTAGACCTTTAGCCCTTGGTCTGTAAGTAAGCTCCATGGCAACCTGAATCTTAATAGGGACATGTTACCATTCTTACTCCAGCTGCTACTACCCCCCTGACAACGACGAGCTATTGGTAGACAGAGATAATCTGTCAAAAGGGAAGCACCAATCACTTAGGACCAAAGGGGTGTGCCATGGGTGGTCTGTGGGCAGACTGGGGTGGAGCAAGGGTACTATAAAATAGTGAGTCAGCCTCAGAGCAGGGGCAGACCACTGCAGATTTAGCTGTGGTGGGTGCCAGTGCTGGGCACTTAACCCTTACTCCTATTTAGGAGCCTTCAATAATTTTTCTCTGACTTTTGGGTTAGCTAAAAGTCAGCCCAGCACTGCAAGTTTTCCACCGGAGGTTCAGTGCTGTAAAAGCCAAAAGATCTCTAATCCCTGCGTTCCCGGGAATACTTCTTGAGCCACTAGGATCCCAAATTTTGATATTTTCCTGATTTTTATAATTTTTCAATTTTTCTGTTTTAATAAATTATTTTAATTTTTGTAAGAGTTGTCTCGTTCCTCACAAAGGACATTTCTCTTAGGGGTGGACATGCAAGTCTGGGAGCCAAGTGGTAAAGCAGAAAATCAGAGAGAGGGGAAGTGGCACAGAGAGATGGTATTCCCAAATCTTTTTGTCCTGTTTCAGCCTTTCTCATGGTGTAGTTTCTTGCATTTCAGGTTCCTCCAAGTCCATGCTATCCACCTTTCAAGCCAGCACCATGCTGTGCTGACATTCCACATGCAAACACATCTCCTGTGGGAGGGAGTGGGACAGCTGGCACCAGGGCCTGGCCCAGCTGGACAAGTCTGACTGCAGCACAGCTGTGACCAGCCAGGTGGGCAGAAGCAATGCCCCAAGGTTCCATACTGGCAGCAGTACTAGGTGTCACCAGCAGCTCACCTGCCATGCCTGACGCTCTGAGAGCATAACTGCAAGAACAGCTGGAAACAGAAGCTGCTCCATTGCTTACTTTACCATTGCTCCCCGCTCTTTTGTGGGTTTTTCTCATTATTTTCATTCCATGAGCACACTGGCAGCACCAGAGCCAGCTCCAGCCCACCTCAGCTTGCATTCCCATTCCACCTGGCCATCACAGCCCCTGCTCCTGTGGGAAGAGCAGCAGCTGGAGTTCTGCTCCCATGGCACAGAGCCTTTCAGTAAGCACTAAAGGAGAGAGTGAGCCTGAAACCTCTGACACTTATCCAGGGTTCTGGCTATGTTCTGAATCTTATAAAATGTTTTGCAAGATTCTGAAAAGTGACTACTTTCAGAGTTGGGCTTTTGCAGTGCTGGGGCACTGAAGCTGCCCAGAGACTTACTCTTCAGCTCTTTACCTTTTCCCACAGGGAAGCTGAAGCTCCCATGCTTCTGCCCAAACAGTATTGGCTTTGACAAGGCAAGCACTGCAATGTGACCTGCCAGACGTAACACCTGGCTGATGGGTGCTGTAGTGACAGCTACATCAGCTGTCACACACAGTAGAGCACACGGCCACCCCTGGACCCTGCAATTCTCTTCCTAGTCTCCCTCTGTGTGTTCCCTGGCACCTCTAGGTTACCTCTAGGGAAGACTGATGTGACATCCCTGTCATACATAGATGTAGGTACAACATCCCTTCACTCACCCCAAGAGCAGCTTGGGATAGTCATCCAGAAAAGGCTGTAATGTGGAGAAAGAGCTGGCTGTCTTGGAGGTATTTCCATATTTCACAATCACCTTCTGGTTTAACTCAGGAGCAGTAAGTTCTTTTACTTACTTGACAGTGCAAGCTGGAAAAAGAATCATAGAATACCAGAATATCCTTAGCTGGAAGGGACCCATCCTTGCGTCCAGCTCCTGGCCCTTCAAAGACACCCCAATAATCCCACCCTGTGCCTGAGATTGTTGCCCAAATGCTTCTGGAGCTCTGGCAGGTTTGGAGCCTGTTTAGTGCTCAACCAGATACAATGCAATCAATACAGATACTGGAGCCTTTATTAAACTTATTACAGTACTTTCAACACTAGGAAAGGAAATGGTTTATTTGTTCACTTGATTGGACAGCAGTTGTTACCAAAACACACAACAACCCCATGGGCTGATAACCATAACATGTATGTTACCTACACTGAAGCCCAAAACTACATTTCTTCTGAATCACTGAGTTGCCAGCAAAGACAGGAGAGTTTATTTCACACTACGTTCAACATATCAAATGGGAGTTTTGTCTGTGCTTCCTTAATTTTGTCTCTCTGAATGTCTGCCATCACTTTGTTCAACAGCAGGAAAAACCAACAGAAGTAGAGGAGACATGGAACAGGACTTCTGAAGTATAAGTGGGCTTTGAGTGGCCTGGCAACAATATACATGTCTGGCAACCTTCTGAGAGGCATTTCTCAAAATGAAGAAACCTCAGACTAGCACTATGTTGGTTTTGGATTCTTACTTTTTTGAAAGATTTGTGGAAGCCCTTGTAAGGGCTTGCTTGCTCCAAAACAATCTCATTCCAAATTACATTAAAACTATCATTTAATCTACACGCTTTCACACAAGGACCAGATCTGCTAAAAATACATGCTTATAAAAGTTTTGTCCATGCTGAAATTCTGATTATGTGCTGAAATCCTTGTCTTACAAGAAATTCCATGTGGCTCACTCAGCATCAGACAGATTCTGCTAATAACTCTTTCCAAGGAGCCTGATGGTGAAGTTCAGTCTAGACTTTCTTACAACTTGGGTTTCCTGGATCATTTGCAGTAATGATTTTGCTTCTCCTGTTATTTTTAATTATTGTCTTTTCTTTACTCAGGTGGTTTTATGCTATGACAGTTGTGGGAAAGCTCACGTCCTGGAATATGTCACACAGAAAAGAAGAATCTTATTATCCAGTGCCACCATACAGCTAAGAACATGCTGACTTTGTAAGTCATGGAAGGAAACTGAGCAGTGTATACACATCTGCACCTCATGTTCCTTGGAACAAGGCAGGCCATCTCTGTATTAAAGAAACCTGTAAAACAAGAACCAAAAATCCTGGCTCGTCAGAGCTCTTCACTCAGCAACAATCACAGCTCCAGTTCCCTTGGCATCCTGGACTACCACCTACATATGCTTTCACAATGCCTCTGAAATTCCATCCTGCCACTTCTAAGCAGCCATCTCACCGGAAAAGGTGCAAGGAAAAAAGAAATAGTTAAAAACCCTTTCCAGCACTGTATTGAGAATACACTGCAGCAACCTCCCCATCAGTCCTAGAAGATGCAGAACATTAAAGGAAGCTATTGTATCCAGTCACAGAGTCACAGGATCTTCTGAGTTGGAAGGGCCCCACATGGATCATCGAGTCCAACTCTTAAATTAATGGCTTGTACAGTGATCAAACCCATGGCCTTGTTGTTATCAGCACCATGCTCTGACCAACTGAGCTCATGCCAGACTTATTCCCACTGCTGAGCCAAATCCCAACTACTTGTGGAAGTACAGAAATAGCAATAAAGCTAGCTAGGAAATACATCTCAAGAAAGCTTTTTTCTACTTTTCTTCAGTTTTCCTAAGAAGCACCAATGAGGAATTTTAAATTGAGCGTACTTGGACTCCTGCACATGTTCAGTGCCACGCTTCTCATGCACTCCCAGGCAGTGCTCACCTCAACACTTTTGTTTGTAGCTGACTAAAGATTTACTATTCACTGGGCATCTAAAGAAGGAACACTTATTTTTATAAAGAACAGCTAGATTTTAGTGAAAAGCACATTTCTGCTCAAACAGTGAAGATGCAAGGATCACCCTATATCCAGAAAAAAAAACCAACTGTATTTCTCTCTGATAAAGACAAGAGAGGGAAGGGAGCCATGTGCTGGCAAAGTGCACAAACCAGGGTGTTTTATTGCAGAGAAGTAGTCAGGAAACACCAAACGTCAAAAGATGGTTGCAAGGCACGGCTAAGCTCAATGATTCCCAAGAAACTTTACCAACTTGACAATCTGCATCATGTAGAGAAGCAAAAGACATTTCTGTGAAGCACACGGGTGTATTGCCAGCCAGTGTGCTGAAGGATCTGTATGGCCAAACAAAAAACAGCTTGGATCTTTAAGGCAAAGCAAAATAAAATCAAATTGCAATTTAGATAAAATTGGTAGAAAATGGTGAAATCAGATTTGTACAGACACAGAGATGATATTTTATATACATGTAGCCCTGCTTAGACACACATCTCTCTTTGAGAACACACACTTCATTCTGCAGATTAACTTTTCTTGGATTTCTCATAGTGTTGCAGTGACCCAGCCCACTGCTGGGCTGGGGCAGTTGAATGCCAATCAATTCAGGGCTCTCCCTTGGGTGGATTTCCCCACCCAGGACAGTGATTCAGAGGGAGGGTCAATGGGCGGCACAGAAGCCTAAGCCGCATCCCCCTGGGTGGCACCCGGCTTCAAACCGCCTCCCCCTGTTCGAGAGAGTTCTCTGTTATTCGGTTGTTCATTAGCTCCCAGTTGTATCTCCCACCTCCCAGTTTCTCCCATTGGTTGTTGTTGAATTGTATCCTTCCCCCGGCTTGTATCTCATTGGTTGCCTTCCCTTTCCCTGCCATTTTCAAACCCCCTATAAAACTGAAAGCAAAAACCCCTCGGCACCTTTTTCTGGTCGCTGGAACCTCTGACAATAAACCTGTTGGAACCCAGACCAGAGGCCCCTCTCTTTTCCTTTGCTTCTGGAGTAACATGAGCCCAGACTATCGGCCCCTGACATGCCTCCTCTGTGAAGGAGCTAGCACGCACACCCAGCCAGCACCTTTCCTGCTTCCAAAGTCGGTCCTGAAGGACATCGCAGAAAAAACGCTGCATCCCTTCTGACTGAGGGCATGCCAGAGCTCATGCTAGAGCGCCAGGGACAGCGTTAGGTCATAGTGTAGATCTTGCCTTTCATTGTGACATCTAGCCAAAATGATGCATCAGGAGTTTGTTCCCTGGCTATGAGAATGAAGCCCTGAAATAACGACACTTTCATGTGAGACTGAAGCCTTAATTTTTTGCAAGTTCTGAACTGCAACACCCAAGTTTGCAAACACAAAACCACAGAGACATTCAACTGTTGGTATGTCCCCAATATGAGAGACAGCAACAGATTCTGCAGAGCTTTGTGCTTTCCCAAACAACCTTTCAAGATTAGCTTTTTCTGTCCATCAGTCCTTGCTTCGTTGTTATCTTTTCCAGCTCCCATCCTGCCAGTTCCTGCAACTTTCTCATGGACTATAGCTCCCTCCTGCCCCAGGGGTCCCATGATAGCTCATCTTTCTTCATTAACTCTGCTCAACTCTCAGTGTAATTCCCACTGGGACCTGAACATAATCTATGCAGTTATGATTTAATTCTGTTTCCACTTACACTTCTTGATATTACAGAAATCCCTCAGGTTCATTTGTGAGAGCAGAACAAAGCCAACCACCATGTGCACAAAGGTATTTGTTTCGTAGAATACTTCAGGATTGCTGAATCCCAGCTGTGCTTGCCAGTCTCAGACAAAATACCATGCTCAATTCTTGTATCACAAGAGGAGCTGGTGAACCACAAGCACCTCCCAGGCACAAAGCAGATGGCCCCTCTTTGGGGTTCCCACACCAGTCGCTAGCATGGGTCTGCAGAAAATCTCCAAACCCCTGTCCCAGACCCAGAAAGCACAACTCTCTCCATAATATGCCAAACCTTCCTTTCTTGCTGTCTTCCAGAAACAACTGGGTGTGCACAGATCAGGGAGGTAGATACAGAAGAAGTTTGAAATTTTGAGAGATTTTCATTTGGCCTTAAACTGAGATGAAAGATTGAAGGGCTTCCTAGTCATTTCAGTGCTGTTAAGGAACACTGGAGGATTTGAGGGTTGGATGTTGGTTTTGTATGGAACTGTCTCATAATCTGTGAATTCTTAGAGCTTTCTGGGATAGGAAATGCAACTCAAAGCATCTACACAGGGAGATTCCTTTGGATTCCACTCATTGTATTACTTTAGAAATTATTGGAACTAGCAATGTGGACACGTCTTGCCTTCTGAAGCAATGGAAACCAGTTACGATAATGGATTAATTAATCCCCAACATGGCATTGCTAATCCTGTTCAGTTTTTCTGCACCATGGCAGAACTGCAATAAATCAGTGTAAGAATACACTAATATTGCCATAAAATAAAAAATTTACTGGGTTAAAAACAACTAATCAAGTTTATAAACCATTTCATTACTGAATAATAGAGACCTTCTCTAATGTCACACCATTTGATTAAGCATTAACCCTCTCTGGGGATACCCCAATGCCAGCTTGCAGGCAGCAGTATTTTTAATAATCTGACAAATTATCTATGCATCAATATTGATGAGATGTCAAAGATTAATTTACTTTGCATTCACTGTGCAAGTGCTGGATTGAATGACAATTACTTAATGTAATAATAGCTGGTTGTTTCTGTTAGTATTTTGACTTCCTCACTGCATTGCAGGTACTCATTCTCATTTTCCAGTTTCCTGTAACAGCAATCAGTTAATGAAACAGTAAAACCATTCCCACTTCCCTCCTATTTGAATGAGTCCTTTGTTTGGCTGAATTGCAATACTAAAGGACATCAAGGAGGCTAGAGAACATGCTATTCAAATCCCACCAGTTATGGTAAAATAAAATTTAAAAAACATAAGTGAAGATTAAAACAATTTTAAAAGTCAAAATCACAGAATCAGAGAATAAACTCGGCTGGAAAAGACCTTTGAGATCATCAAGTCCAACCTATGACCTAACACCTCCTCATCAATTAAACCATGGCACTGAGTGCCACGTCCAGTCTTTTTTTAAACACACTCCACCACCTCCCTGGGCAGATTCCAGTGCCCAATCACTCTTTCAGTGAAGAATTTTTCCTGATGTCCAACCTAAACTTCCCCTGGCACAGCTTAAGGCTGTGTCTTCTCATTCTGTCAGTCATTACCTGGGAGAAGAGCCCAATCCCCACCTGGCTACAACCTCCTTTCAGGCAGTTGTAGAGAGTGACAAGGTCTCCTCTGAGCCTCCTTTTTTCCAGGCTAAACAACCCCTTCTCCCTCAGTTGTTCCTCACAGGACTTGTGTTCCAGGCCCTTCACCAGCCCTCTTGCCCTCCTCTGGACGCATTCAGGTGTCTCCACGTCCTTCCTGAGCTGAGGGGCCCAGAAATGGACACAGCACTCGAGGTGTGGCCTCACCAGTGCTGAGTACAGGGGAAGAGTGACTTCCCTGGTCCTGCTGGCCACGCTGTTCCTGATACAGGCCAGGTGCCATTGGCCTTCTGGGCCACCTGGGCACACTGCTGGCTCATGTTCAGTCGGCTGTCAACCAGCACCCCCAGATCCCTTTCTGCCTGGCCACTGTACAGCCACTCTGTCCCCAGCCAGTAGCTCTGTTATTGTTCCCATTAGTATTCCAAAACCTAAAGAGCTGACCTGAGTTTTCAGAAGTTGTGCAGCTGTTCCTCATGCAAGGACTAAGAAATATTGTCACCATTTGAAAAAAAAAATCTGTTCACATATTTTAGTGCCTCGCTGTGGATCTGAAACTTCAAGTGCTCTACAAAGTTTTGGGTTGGTGCAAAACCCCTTGTGGGTTGGTCTCAGTTGTCAATGACCTCAATCATCTTTTCTGGGTCTGCTCCCGTATTTTCTAATGTAAAGTCACAGGCCTTGCTTGTCTCTAGATGAGGGAACTGGACAGACCCAAACCAAAAAGGGTCACTCACATGTTCACAAATCTCATGATGTCACTGCTCAGCAGTAAGTGCCCAGCTGAAGACAGAAGGTTGCAGGGATTACAGCGTGGAGTGTGGAGTGGTGATCTGATGAGTAGGAGTGTAACACTGGCCTAGAAACAGCATTGAGCCAGCTCCAAATGTCATAGCCATGGAGTGTGAGGCCACCCAGAATGACAGTGACAGTTGCACAGCATGGATCCTGGCCATGCCCATTTGAGCTTCACTGAACTGGCAGACCTGCTTACCTCTCTAGGGTTGCAGAAGACTTTCTGATCCCTTCTCTCCTCCCAAGGAAAAGAACAGACTGAACGGGGATCAGGTAAAGATGCTCATCACAACGTCTAGATCAAAGGCAGATGGTGTCAAATATTTGAGGCTGCCAGGGAAGCAGATGCTATCCTGGGGCAGTCACAGTAAGGAAACAGGGACAGGTCTCTGCAGAGGAAGTACCCAGGTGTCTTTCAGCTCACGAGCCGAGTGGACTTACTCTGAATTCATAAGGTAACCAGTTACACTGAAACAGAGAAAATCTCGACCACTGTGATTGCAGTGTAACTGTAACAGTGTCACGCCGATTGGGAGACAGGAGCCAGACTCATTTCCACACTCGACTGCTGGGACAGGATGGTGGCACTCTTACCCTAAGCCATTAAATGCATTAGTGCAGTCTCCATAAATCCAGGACGAAACACCATAAAACCCTCAGAAATGTCCTAAATATCTTGCTTTGAGTTTAGCTAACTGGATCAAAACTGAGGAAGCTTCTGCAGGAGTAAACCCCAGTCAGGGAACAAGATCCTGCTGCAAATGAACTAATCTGAGTAGTTTTGTACTTGGCTTCATAGTCTAAGGATAGAAAAGGTGTGGAGGGCAACCTAACAAAAAATTCTTGACTACACCAGCCAGTTGGCTGGTCCAGCAGTTTCCAAACCAGTGAGGAGCTGGCTAGGATCTGCGAGGTCAGCTTTGGCTTGCGCCATGGGCTGGACTAGAGCAATCTCCAGTGCAGAAGGCTCTGTCTGCACAGACTGCACAGGCTCCACCACACCTTCCAGCAACCTGCAGCACAAAGGCATCAATCACTGGAAAACACAACATTACTGGTGGGCATGGTCCTCTCCACAGTAATGGAAGCCCTGGGAGCAGCAGTCCAGAGATTAGCTACTATCACTGTAAGAAGCATATGTTTGAAAGGTTGATTTAGTTGAAGGAACTAGAGCATGGGAATACTGCAGCAGTCCAGCACAGGAGACATGAGGGACTGTTGCCTGTGCTGTGCCACTTCCTGCATCCTGGCCAGGAGGAGGAAGAGGAGGAGAAGAGACAACACCTTAAGATGCTCTCCTGTCCCACATAGGTGCATTCCCCCTGCCAAAAAGCACCCGTGGTGTCACACTGGGAAGTTCAGTGCAGGCAGAAGCTAATGCCAAGGAAAGGGGTTTATTTCCTGGCAGCTCTAATATATAAGAGGCTCACAGGAATACTGTTCCTGTCTGGATTATTTGCAGCCCAGAGTAGACTTGGCTGTCTTCCATCTAATACAAAGTTTCTGAATAATTTGTTGTAAGACAAAGTAATTTCATAGCCTGCAGTGCTGCATCAAGACTTTGCAAACCTGAATCAGCATTTGAGGGCAACTGTTATCAGAACAGAGGCAGTACATAGCTACTTATCAGCAAATGTTGCATGTGGCTGTTGTCAAGGCAGACATAACAGCACACAGTAGTCGTAATCCATAGTCGAGAGAGGTAGAAAGATTTTTTTATTTTCTCTACTGCTATTCTTATACCTCTTCACAATTGCTGTGCCCTATTAAGATTGGCTGCTTAGCAAAAAATGACAAGGCTGTCTAACAAACAATGACCATTCAGGCAGTAAAACAATCAGCTATACAAGCAAAGGTATAGTTGTTACATATTATCCACAAGTTCTTCCTTGTACACTCTTAACGTCCAGTAACAAGAACATCCTCTCCTTGTGTCCAGGAACATCTTCCCTCATTGATTATCTTCTTGGCCTTCTCTGTGGGTTTCACTGAAGCTGCAGAATTTCACTGTAATATTCTCACGGGTAAATTCTGACTGGTTTCACGTCTGACTCTGTGAGACTGTCAGTCCGGCTGTCAATCTCATCAGTTTCATGTAAGAACATTTTCTCCTACATCACAGATTTCCAAATTAGTGCATTTTTTTATTATTATTATTAATTTATATGGGCAGGAGTTAATATTTTTTATTACCAAAATAATTTTTGATGCTGATAAAGTCAGATTAATTCTCAGGTGGTTTCATAAATAATCACCATCAACAGTTCGAATAATTTCACTGAATAAAAATGTCATCCTTCATAAATTCCTAGTATTTAATTATGATGCAAGTGGTAGGAAAAGTCCAATGTCCACTGTAAGTGGTATTCTGCAAACAATGCAAGTGAATGTCTTGGTCTTTCAAAGAAAAATTAAGAAAGAATATATGTCAAAACCACAAAAAACCTCTGGAATTTGAAGAAGAGCCATTTAAGGAACACCAGCTGGAATGCCTCTGGGGTGGGGCAAAGCCAT
The DNA here is from genome assembly GCF_020740725.1 of Corvus hawaiiensis. NCBI lineage: Eukaryota > Metazoa > Chordata > Aves > Passeriformes > Corvidae > Corvus > Corvus hawaiiensis. The sequence goes on along the minus strand of NC_063220.1, from coordinate 35,845,849 downwards.
GGCCCTACCAGAGAGATTTCCAGCAAACTGCAATGCATGTGCTAGTGTAAATAATTATAGAAGAATAAAAATACATCACTTCTACCTGGCAGGAGGTAGGAGAGTAGACTCCCACTGCGAAAGTTCTTGCCCAGAAAAAGGAATTTGGTCATGCAAACAATTAGCAAACTGGAAAGGAAAGCACAGTGGATTTCCCAGACAGTTTGTTGACGTATAGGTTTGCAGAGGAAACTAAACTAAAGGATTTCCCTTGGAGAGAATATTCATCTTTGTAACGTGTCACCTGTGGCAATCCGAGAAGTAAAGAAGACCAAACTTCCATGTGCAGCATAATTAGAAAAAAGAGCAGTAAAGGCAAAAGTAAGGGGTCATTTATTAATATAATTGTCTAAAAATGGATTTCCAGGTATAAAATGCTAGGTTGCACATTTTGAAATGTTCAGTTTCTCAAGTAATTTTCACTCTTAACACAACATCTAGCAATACAAGAGAAAGCCGGGAATGTAGATATTGATCTGTTTTCTGGGGAGTTTTTATCACAAGCTTCCAAGGAAGGGAAGTTTCTGTTCACTACTGCTGCAGAACATCACTGCCAAGTTTTATATCTGCACAGACTGTGCAATTTGCATTTAAAAAGTTACCTGAGAATGTCTTTGAAACAGAAGAAACCAAACTGTTGTGCTTTGAACTCACCTTCATTTTGTAACTGGAAAAGCAATAACTATCTCCCCATAAATAATGAAAGGTAATAACGGTGTCAATGCTACTGGGAATAAACTTTCGGGAGCATTCACACAGGGAGCAGTGAAAACCCATTTAAAGGTTTGCACAAAAATTGAAAGAAAATACTAAGTTACTGCTACACCTCCATTCTGCCTAGACTTGTAAGGAACTGCTCTTTCCTTAGTCAAGAGTTAGCATTTAAAACAACTGAAGAAAAAACATTAAAATAAGATTGCCAAATTTGATACGTTTTACCCTCTGTGCCTACCAACAAATGAAAAATGTAACAATACTTAAATATAAACTTAGTCATTTTATGAGGTCTTTTGGTATCAAGACACATTAAGGAATCAAAGGAAGGTGGGGGTTTTTTTAGCAAAATACCTGGCAACCTTCTGGCAGTGATTTTCTGTCACTAGTGATGAGGTACCATCCACTGAGATCCCATTGAAGCTCCTTACAAGACATTGCTGAGGAACCAATGCCCCAGCACTGAATAGCACCCTGTTGTTTCCAGTGGACAAGGGTACATTAAAGGGGAGATTGTATATACCACAGGGAATGAAGGCATGCAATCTTTCCATGGTGATACAGAAAACAAACTACCTATCAAGTGTGCTATTGAATATAAAGGATATTCTGAGTGTAGACAATGATTAGAATTCATGAAGGTCCTGTACTTTTAAGAGTCTTCCAACCACCCAAGTTAATCTAATCACTAACTTCATTGATATAAATCATGCTAATCGGAAACAGCATTTCTTAAAAGGCAAAAAAGATGAGAAATTACAGAAGATTCAGACTTTCTCTTGCTGTGACCAACAAGTTAGCACTTCAAAATGCTATCTGTAAATTAAGGCAACTTTACTTTAGTGATAGAACAGTAAGATAAAGGATCTGCTGAACAGTGACCCATGTGTGCAAACTCTAGTTCACACTTAAATTCCTGTCTGCAGATGCAGAACCATTTTTGAGGGGAGGCAAGATCAAACACAGATAAATGCTTTCCATGACAGGCCATGTATTATTGATTTCTAGGAAATAGAGAGAGACATCCTAAAGAATTAATTTCCTTTGCATTCATATTTACAACCATTAGAATTGTAAGTAGGGTCTCATTTATCAGGTTGTCTTACAGCAATGTTGCTAATTTACTTGCTGTACTACCTAGGTAACAGTGTCACTGAAGATCTTTCAAACACATTACATGGAGGCATCATTTTTTTCCTGGACAGGGTTTTTTGAATTTTCCTTCACCCTGAGAGTTGGGGTACTGAATTTGGTACAGAGGCTCTGCAGCCTCTCACCCTGCTCCAGGGCTGGGAGGCCAGAGCTTAGGGACACCTTTGGCAGGCATAGCTGGCACCCAAGGGGCCAAGTTCTGGCAAAGAGTTGTATGAGAAATGCCAATGAGATTGGGCGTCTTCCTCCTCCTTCCCTCTTTTGGCCCAGGAGCTGCACTTACATTCACGTTTTGTGCAAATTTTCTCAGAATAGATGTATCAGATTGCCACAAATGTGTGTGGTTTCTGCATCATTGGTACCTGTGGTATTTAATGCTGAGACAGTGTCATCTGAAAAAGCACATTTTCCCTGAAATGGAAACTCATACTTGATAAGTTAAACAGAGCCTTTTAGTTGGCTGTAGCCTCACACTGCTGCATTTGTTCGTTTAACATCTCCATTCTACTGCCCAATAAAGAGGTCTCATTGAGTGGCAGAACAGGCCTTGCTCCCAAGGCTGAGCAGCCAGCAGGTAAGTAGGATATTTTGGAAATACGTGATGACACCTAGAAAAATAGGGATGTTTTATCCGCCAGTGCCTATCTAATTCAAGGACAGAGATCAATATCAAGCTACTGTCACCTCATCCATCTTCTGACTAAGCTGTTTTACCACCACATTCCCACCTTCTCTCTTCCAGAAAAATTTAAACATTTTTTTAGTCCTTACACAATGAAGATTACATTTTGCACCAAGATGTAAATCTATTAGTTTATTAATAATGAGATTATTGCTTTTTCAAACTTGGTTTACTAGTTACATTGTAGGATGAAAACACCCTTCCCTGTATGATGATCCTGGCAGCCAAGTATCTCTGATCCTCCGAAGGGGAAAGGAATGCTTGCTGCAAACAGGACACAGGTGAGGTGCCTCGGGGCAAACAGCCACACTGTGCTTGAGTAACTGAACAGCCTGAGGAATTCATTCCAGGAAAGGAGCCACAGTCAATTCCATTCTGCTGCAGCAGCAGGTCCAGAGTAGCACCCTCGAACCCCCAAACTGGTGAAAAGACTTCCACAGGCTGCAAATGAGAACTTAACGTGTTTCCATCTCATCCCAGGCTCAGTACTACTGCAGAGAGTCTTTGGTGGAGATTTTTCTCCTGCCTCACCCAGCAGATTGGGCAGCTTCTCCATTCTCATGTAACCCCTGTTTCCTGCCCTTTTTCCTCATGGAAGGGTTGGGGGGGAAGAAGGGAACAGGTGTTCTCCATTCAGTATATGCAGAATGAGAAAGTGGAGGCAGCTGGATCAATATAAAACCTCCCTGACTGCACAAGCAATAAGGGTAAAAGAGTTAAGTCCCTTGGATTTTGTTTGATGAACTTTCGCTGGGGCTTATACATAATAATAAGCAGAAGCATGGAGAAAACACTAAAAAATCCAGAGTAAAAGCTAAGAACGGGAAGATAGAAAACTCACTGTTGGTGCAAAGAGGCTGAAAATTCTGAATAAATCAGCCAATTTCTAAATTATTGTGGCTGTTCTGCTCAGAGAGCATTCCACTGCATCAGATATATACAGGACTAGGTTACTGATTTCCTTTTCAAAGAAATGCCAACACCTGAAACATTAAGTTTTTACTCCCAAAGAGTACATTCTCTCCTTTTATATATATATATAAGGAAAACACACACTCATCATAGACATACACAGAGAGATTATACAGCAGCCTTGCGAACACAGGGCTGCAGAGGCAGGACTTTTGCACCTTTAGGAAACCTTCATGAGACTTAATTTGATGTTTGCTCTGCTACTCATGCTTCCAGAGGGACTCCACACACTCACTCGGTAGAAGACCAACCCTGTTTTTACCCTTCACTTCCCTATAAACTGCTACATCAATAGACAGTGGCTACACATCAGCAATTAAAAAACGTCAAAAGTAACCCTTGGTCATGACATACAGTCCCTGAGTCTTCCCATCTCCTTTAGTGTGCTTCCAAGGCTTCCCATCAATGGCATCTCCTCTATCCTGTTTCCTACAACCAGATTCTACAGGCTTCCTCAATTTTGCTGTCTCTTTCTCCATATGAAGAAGGGAAAGCATACAGTTCCAAACTCTAGCACTATGGTCAAGCTATTCCTTGTTCACCCTGAGTTATAAATAGCTTGTACAGATCCAAGTACATCGATTTTGTCTTAGTTGATTACACATGAATCAAGCTCAATCAGTTCTCTCACAGTACTGAACTTCAAGGTATTGATTGGTCTATTTTATTATAAGCAAAAGTACCACAGATCCGGTAAAAGTTGCTAGAGGTATTATTAATAACAATGCATTCTGTGTTTTCCACCATCATATTTCAAACAACTTTCCCATTGCTGTTTCTTCTTGAGAAAAGCAGGAAAGTTGTTCTGTTAACTGAAAACTCCATCTCTAGCTCATGCTTAGCCTGGAAGTCTGCATTATTTATTGGACATTTAGCTCAAGTAATTGAGTGAAAAAAGTGCTTTACAGAACCTTATTGCCACATGTGAAAGATAACAGTGAAATCCCCATTGCTTTCAAGTGGAATTAACCACTATTCAAATAATTTATGTCAAAGGGTACCATTTGTAAGGTACAGTAAAATGTGATATATGCAAAGTTACTCAGCAGCCTGCAGATCAAAAAATGCTGTGAACTGAAATCCAATCACTGCAGAAATTGGAAATTAATTTCACAAAAATCTCACTCGGAAGCAGTATTTTGGAATTTTGCCTTGTTGCCAAGGAATCACTATGACCTGCCTTTACCTTAAGTTGTTGCAGTTCTAGTTTGAAAGCAGGTATATTCATGTAACACCAGCTATGGTTGCTACTCTTTCCTCATCTTCCTGCCTGCCTTCAGTGCAGACTACCCTCAGAGTCCAGAGGCCTAGGAAGAACATTCTTCTAGATAAAACACATCTCTTGATCTACATAGATGGGAATTGTAAATGCTGGTCTTGGAGAAGAACAAAGTCTTTGAAGAAAACAGAACTATTGGAGCAACCAATTGGATCTCACTGTCTGTTTAAGATCAGCTAATAGCAGTAAGTAGTGTCAGCTGCATGGAAAAAAAAAAGTGGAAAAGTACTTAGGGGTTACAGGGACCTTCTTTCAGCTCCCAAAATACAAGCCTTAAGGATCTGATTTATAAACAATCTGCCTTGGGGGCATATGATGAAGAATGGGAAAAGGAAGGGAGAAAACAGCGGAACCAGCTGACAGCAGGCACAGATGGCAGCTCTACTGGACTTCCTCACATCACAGGTAAAGCCATGAATTCTTCAATTACAGAAGATATTAGTATATATGCAAGATTGAGGCACTGAGGAATGGAAGTGAGCAGCAAGTATAACTCTGAAAAAGTGGAGATCAGTTCTGGGAGAACACCCATCTGGAGGAAACCTTCCTGCCACAGAGGAATCCCAAGGACAGCAGGACGGACTTATCCCAGAGCCATTTACCAGCCACGCTGCCAGTGCATGCACTTAAAGGAGGCAGTAGAACTTGAGAGGTTTGGGATGAAAGATCAAAGGGGCAAAATGCAGTTCTCAAGATCCAAAAGGATCATTAGCGTAGCTTTTGGAAGTAGGGCTGCATGTGTCCTGCTGGAGTAATCAAAAGGATAGACACAAGGCGGGCTGGTGACAGCCTCAGCCTCCTGCTGATCCTGAAGCGGAAGCAGCTCTGTGGCACTGGGAGTCTATAGTTCTGCCAGCTGAGTCTGGAGAAGGCAAGGAGAAAAGGTAGCACCCAGTCATGGAGCTGGCTGCCTGCTTGTCCCAGGAGAAATCCTCTTCCGTGCCTTGCAGAGGATGGAGCCCAACATGAGCTGGTTGAGGGCTGTGACTGAAGGAGTCTTCAGAGCTTGCTGAAGGAGCAAAGAGAGGACTGCAGAGAAGACGACATGGGGAAGGAAAAAAGTATAGAAAAAGAGGAGGGAAAAGAACGTGGTCCAGAAAGGTCAACATTGTTTCGAAAATTCTAAAATAGAAATTTGAAGGTCCCAAATACTCTGCATTTCTTTCATTATTTTTGCAGTATACCAAGAGAGAGCACACTGGCCTGATTTGGCTAATTCATACTTACCTTTTCTTGCCTTATCACAACTTTGAGATTTTTCATTTCTACCCCATAAGATAGAAATATAGTATAGAAAACATGCTTTCATTTAGGCACATGACATTTTATCCAGTGGACTGATCATGGGGTCCCAGTCTAATTTTCCAGTCATGCTTTTTTATTCCTTATTAGTCTCTCCATGGTCTAATTTTCCCTGTGCAACTTATTATTATCACTGACTCATGATAATGGAGCAGCTAGATGGTAGAGTGTGGCTAATTCCCTTTTACATCTTGTTGAGAAAATGGTATTTTCTTTCCTTGAAGCTTGCCTTTTCCTTCTCTCACACCCACACATACAGACACAGACAGGTTGGTCTGCAATAAAAATGTTCAGTCTCTGTTCTGCAGATGAACTCTAAATCCACAGTCCAAACCCATACGGAGCAACTTGCTCAATCCCACAGTTCCTAATTCAGCCACACTCCCAGCTTTTGAAGCCAACAGGGATTTTCCCAAATGAAGCCAGCTCTTTGTCCAAGTGCTAATTGTTAATTCAGGGAAGCAATCATGTTATTGGAACTCACTGCTCTGTGCTGTGACAGCAAGTCTGGAAGCTGTGGTGGTATGAATGGATGATGTGGGTTTAAATAAACCCCTGCTTTTTGCCCAGGTCTCTGGCAGCAGGCAGTCACGTTATTGAGGTGGCCAGCACCCCAAGACCCACTCTCATTTGTAAGTTCTTTAATAATGGCTGATTCAGTCTATTATAGAATGAATTATTTATTTAATAGAGACAAAACTAACAGACATAAGACTTATAACAGACTATTGCCACACAGGAATAAGACAAAAGGGAATACTAGTATTATACACGTCGGGTTAAAGGTACCTATTAATTTTACAGCTAGCTAAGAAAGAGTATAACTTAGGATCCAATGTTTCTTACCATCCAGTTCCTGATGGAGGACACATCGAAATCCTTTCCCTCAATTCCCAGGAAAGTAACCGCGGAATCTGCGTCCAGGCTCTGGGAAGAAGTCTCACACACTTCCGGGGCGTGTGGGTAGAAGGCTTCTCAGGGTGTGTGTAGGAGACTTCTGTCTCTGTGATAATTGTATGAGTTTCTACATTTGCAGGCTCATTTGCAGGCACCGGCTGTCAATCGTAGTTTTACATTTAGCCATAGGAAACAAATGCATCTGGACAACAGATTTCTTACAGCTTTCTTTGGCATCCACCATGACACTTTCAGGGGATAAAAAATTATATCTGGTTAGCCTCTTGGTATGCAATTCTTTCAAACATTTCACCATGCAGGAATTTCCATCTTTTCCCCCATTTTCTTTCATGGAATCAGAGAAATTCTCTACCCTTATAACCCCATTTACCAGCATTTCACCTTAGGCTGACAGTTTTCAAATCAAATTCACAAGGGAAGGACTGACACCAGAACCAAATGACATACAGTTATCTCAGAGGTGTTTATAGTTTTCCAAAATATCCAATTACCTTTCCTGTGTAACAGTCCACAAAGGTTTATTTTGATGTTCACTAGAGCTGCCAGGAAACAATTGCTCAGGAGCCACTGATGTTTATGGGTCTGCACCAGATCACACATATGGATGGGGTTCCCAAGTGCTTGTTTGGGCAGGGGGACGTCACTAAAGAAATGTGCAGCCCTTGAGGCCACAGGCATCTCAGAAGCGTCCTGTTCTCAACTGTTAAAGAGACCTCATGTAGGAGAACTTCGTGTTCCACTGACGTGCCGCCAGATGTTCTCAAAGTCAAGCTGATCCTACCTTCCCGGTGCCAGCATGGCTTAACACCTTCATCTTGAACACTGAAAATGAGCAAAAGCACCCCAATCAGAGCCAGCATCACCTGCTGATCACAGTGCAGCACCAGAGCTCTGCAGTGCTGAGCCAGAGCCAACCTGTCCTTGGAACCTATTCCAACGTGAAATAAAGATTTCATAGGAATCAGACAACAGCAAACTTCTATAAAACCAAACAGTGCCTGCTACTATTACTCTCATGCATCCACATTTTCTGTAGGGTGAGAAGCAGATTTTGTAGCACTCTGATAGAGCCACCATCAGGGACAGGGCTTCATCCTTCCAGCTGGGTTTTCTGACACATTCCAGATGCAATTACAGCACTGATGACCCAGATGATTATCTGGGTGCATCGAAAGAATGCCCTGGCTTTTTAAACCAGGCAAAGCTATAACTCCTGTTGCTCCAACTCTGTTCCAGTATGTCTGACAATGTCAGGCCAATGCCCCAAATCCTAAGATTTCCCTCAGACACACATCTATATACCAACACACTGTCCATTGTTATGAATGTCCCTGGCGGAGCTCCTACACTGCAAAGCTTAGTGCTGATATCCTGGACTTGACCTGTCCAAGCTGCCACCTGGACTTGTTCTCTGAAAGAAAATGATCCTTTCCTACATGAGATTAAATTAGGGGGGTTGGCTTCTTTCATTGGGTTTTAAATTAAGCTTTAAGCAGTGTAGCATCTCCCCTTCCCCACTCATTTAGCAATCAGAGCACATACAAACAAAAGCAAGAGCTTTTTGCATCTGAATCACTTTATCTCCTGGCAAAGAAGCTTTGGCTCTCCAGGTCCAAACTGTGTATTTTTCTGTGTTAGTTTACAATGGCCATAAACTGTGTAAATTCCAGTAGCACTCCCATGCTACAGAGAAGTAACACAAAGGAAGGCAATCTCTTCCCTAGTTCCAGCTGTGCATTAAGAGTTATCCCACAATGCTGCTCCGACAGGGCATCCACATGATGTCCGTGCAGCCCCTGTATCTACCAAGGATTATGATCCATACTGTGCATGTGAAGTGAGTCATGTGCCCACTGAGAGGCATTTTGATAACCGTACTTTTTTCTTAAGGCTCTAGATGCTTTGTGTTGTTCTAAGCAGGCTACAATGTCCATGTTTTTAAATTAAGGAGAGATATTGAGAACAGCAAAATCTGAGATCTGGAAAATCATGATCTGAAAATAGATGCTGAAGGAACTAGGGTTGCCTAGACTAAAGAACACCGAGGCAAGATCTTACAGAACACGCAGCTGGTGAACAGAAAAGAATAAACTTTAGTGTAGGTAGGACAAGAAGGAATAGTTTTGAAGTGGGACAAGGGAAATTTTAGTCAGGTGTTACGAAAATAAAACAAACTAACAAGATGGGTAGCGAAACACTGGCAAAGACTAGTTAGTGGAGACAGAGCAGCCAAGAGAAGCACCAGCTGTGGGTGGGGGAAGCTGCCTGTCTGCCTGGTGAGCCCAGATTTTATGGTATCCACACTTCTCTTATGAAAGGAGAGACAGATGAGAGGAGGCAAATAAAAAGATCATCAGAGCACATACAATGCAATCTGACACCAAAACTATGGGGGGTTTACTGTACTGATGCAAACATGCTCAGAAATGTTGTAACTCTTAATTTTTCCATACTGGAATTTGGCTGGAAATAACAGCTTGGTATTGCATGCATGAGTACAGTTCCTCTATGCCTCCTCTGGGAGCACGTTATCAGCTGTGTTATCTTTGCCTTCTGGTTAAGCTGGGTAGGGAGTTAATGTTGGTAACTGAAAAATGAAACTTCCAATAAAAGAAAAATCCAGATACAAACACAATTGTATTGTCTAACTCACTCTTTTCATTATCTCATCCCTCAGTCTGCTTGACAGTTGGTATTCTGCCCCCTGGTACACCTTACTCAGACAAGGCTCTGCTTTGTTCGGTGCTTACTGTTCACTTGTGAGCAGAGGAGTTCATAGCAGGCTCACTGTAAAGATAAAACAAGATGGCCAGAAAAGCAGGTTGCTCACAAGCTCCCTACTGAAAGCACTAGATACTTTCCTGAGGTATCTACATGTTTACAAATGCAAACAACTGTTGTTGTCCACTAGCTACGGAGCAGACTATATATCCAAATCCCATCCTTCTCTGAATCTTTGAAGCTTAAATACCTTTTTGAAATTTTATCCTACATGTTAAATTTTAATCCTACCCAAGTATCTCTATTTAAGCGTATTTTATGCTTTAATTCCATTGACTTAGGTTTCCCTGACCTCTGCAGTGAGGATTTAATGAAGCTCAGGACTAGTATCTTCTGGTGATCATTCCAGGGTAGCACCTTGGAATACAATCACCCTCAGACCACAAGGGTTGCAGTAATGTATTTCAGCACTGACTGTGTGTTAAATTAACTCAAGTGACTTTCACAAATGCAATTCCAAACTAACTGAAACATGGATTATTCCCTGTGCTTGCCTTCATCAGTGATTAAGGGAAAACACACTGGATTCTATGTCTAGAGCACACTTTCCTCATCCCTACATTTAACTGCCAGTCATGCTAATCTCAATTACTTCCTCCTGAGACAAGAATAAAACACTGATTGCTCTTGCTCAGTTACATGAAAGTATGATGGGTACTGGAACATCCCAAATCTGTGCCCTATGAGCCAGGACTTAGTGATGCTGCCAGCAAGAACTTCTCCCAAGAGCCAGTTCCAAACGGCCCCATGTGCCGAGCACTCCCACCCAGCATTTCTAGAGCCCCAGGACTGCTCCAAAGGCTCTCTGACTTGCAAGGACTTGTACAGATGGAGCATGTCACCATCAGGACATCGTTTGTTAGTGCAAGAACTAAGAACAACTTAGCACTTACGATGTAAGGACTTTTTAATAAAATACAACAAAAGCTATTAGCAACATCCATCTTCCTTCAGAAAAACATGACAGCAACATACGCCTTTCATTATACATTTCTTAATTTTGAGAAGTTATTTTTACAAGAGCATTCATTTTACCATGAAAGAAAACCACAGTCAGAATATTTTGATTATGCAGCACTGTCCATCTGGGACACAGGGAGATAAATCAGCCTGGCTACCTGCATTTTTATCTCAGCATCTCATTGTCAAAGTCGCATTTCCAATTTGAAAAAAATTTGGAGCTTACTACATGCATAAAATCATGGTTCAGTATGGACATATGTATAATTACTTTGAAGTCCTGATTCCAAAGCCTATAATTCCAACGTGTCCTTAGCAGAAAAACTGGGATTCCGTCAAGTATTAGAGGAAAAGCCTTGTGAAGTTTGGAGGGACAGAAGAAGGAAACCTCTGATTTCTTGCCTTCTCCCACATAGTTGCACTAGAGGCTCACTGTGGGCCCCTTCCAACTGCCACAGCCTGTTCTATTCTTGTTCTAGCTCTGGCACTCAAACCACAGTGAGGAACTTCAGACAACATTTCACCTGGAAAGGTGACATTTTATTTCAAGCTTCTTTAAAGGCCAGATGCCCTCACCACTTTCTGATTAAGAAAATCCAGAAAGAACTTTAACCCTCGGCTGAGTCTGAACTTGGGGCAAAACAAACCCAGATTTGTAGCTGCTTTTTCATGGAAAATACTTTCCTTGTGTATTCCCTGAAGTCATTTACAGAGTCTCATACAGTTTTGGCCCTTCTGTTAAAATTAGAGTGGTCCCAAAAGATTCCCAATTCTTACCAATGTAGAGTTCTGGGTTAATGAAGTCCAGGACACATCTGGAAATAAGTAGCCTACATCAGGATGATGTCCTCCTTCTACAAAATATCTAAATAACAAGTTTTCCTGTTATCCTAGGGTAATTTCAGACAGCTGTGGCATGAGTACAGAAAGGAAAGAAAAGTAGAAGCATATGTAGTTAAAAAAAGAAAAGGAAAAAACGAAGGGAGATGGGGGTTCAAGACTGGACTGTGAAGAAGAGAACTGTTAGGGAAAAGGAGAGAGACTCAGCCCAGCTCTGTCAGGTGTCAGCATCCTTGAGGAGCCCCTTGGCCCTCTTTCTCAGCTGAAATCCAGTCCTTTCTGCTGACCTGAGCAATGAGCCAAATTAAATATGAGCCGCTTTCTCTCAACAGGAAAGCTAACGGCACTGATGCAGGCTCAGGTTTTGGCTTTGTGGATATTTAAAGGACTCAGATAAAAGATTAAAAATAAAAGAGATTGATTTTAAAATATATCTGGTATTGTGCAAGAACTTTTGTACCTCAGTGATCTTTTTACTGCCTTCTATCAGAGAACACACACAGGGCATTTTCAATTACTTTAATTACATGTCAGGGTTATTGATGCGCTGAACCCTGCAAGACATTCCACAATATTATCTTTAATCACTAGTGTTTCCTTATCTGTGTTCCAACAAAAACCATTTTCAGTTATTTTACTGGATAAAAACAGAATTAAATACAGCTTTTAGATCGAATTTTAAAAGATAAAAAGCTAAATTTTCTCACTCATCATCATAAAATAATTATCACACTGGCATTATTTACCTTTGTAAAACTTTTATAAAATCATTCTGGCACAACAGTAGGACTAAAGTTCCTAGAGTTTCTTTAATACCAAACAAGAGACCTTGAATCACAGAAATTCATGCACCAAAGAAAATAACAGTAATACTACCTCTGCTACCCATCCAGACTATCTGCAGATGACATGGAGGCCAAAATCTGAGCTGGTTATATGAATTTCCTTCCTCTTTTCCCCTGCAAACCATCAAGCCAAAAAATGGTCCTGAGATGAGGTAATCAATGCAGATCAGCAGAGGCCCACCAAACCCACATTTTGGTCACTAAAATGCAGATACCTGATGGGCAGAGGGTGAAGTGCTGTTCTTGGGAAGAATCCTGGGCACTGCCCTAATGGCATACCCAGTCTGTGCCCAACAGCCCCTGCATATGTTGTGAAGTTGGATGGCAACAAAATGACTTCACCTAAGAGGGACTGCAGAGCTAAGCAGGAGCACTGAACCGAACCAGCCTGCATGTCTCCCTTCAGACTCCTGCAAAGGAAGGACTTGATGGCACAGAACAAGGAAGCAGAGGGAACTGCCAAGGGAATTTCTCAGTTTGACCAAGGGATCAAATACACCCCTGGGAGTGAGCAACAGGAGCCAAACCTATGTGTGCTGAGAGAGCAGCAGAGGGCAGGGGATGCTCGCATTGTGTTTCTATCCAGCAATGCCCATGCACAGCACATGGACTCAGTCCCCTCCTCCACCAAGGTGTATTGTGTAGGACAGGCAAGACAGAAAACAGGATGGATTTGGGTAGCAGTGAATCATTCAGTATCTTGATATCTTGTTTTGCTAAGTGGTACAGAATTTGCATATTGTACTACAGGTTCAGAGTTAAGCCTGTTCTTATGGAGGACAGTCAATTTATGACAACTATACATTCACTTTATGCAACAAACTCTTGTCCAGTCAGAGGTTTTGCAGTTCTTATTGTACAATGCCAAAGGTAAAGCCTATTTTGGACTTCATGTAGAGCTCTAGACAGGATGTCTGTCAAAAAATCAAATTACTTCTACATCCTTCTGAGTCCAGCTACCTTCCAGGATTTCACCAGGGGGCAACACCAGCTCAAAAGAGGCAGAACCTTCTCTGAGCATAGAGGACTTACCCAGTTTCTGCTCTTCTCTTCAGCTGGGAAGCCTCTCCAAAACTTAGATAAAAATTTACATTTTACGAGGAAAACATCAAGCAGCCAAATACTACAGCTCTGTGTATGACACACTGTGTTGGGGTGACCCAGCCCACTGCTGGGCTGGGGCAGGGGAATGTCAGTCAATTCAGGGCTCTCCCATGGGTAGAATTCCCCACCCAGGACAGTGACAATGAGGGAGGGTCGATGGGCGGCACAGAGACCTAAGCCACATCCCCCTGAGTTGCGCCTGGGTCCAATTAGCCTCCTCCTGTTCAGGAAAATTCTCTCTTACTCGGTTGTTCATGGGTTCTTTGTTGCATCTCCCGCCTGCCAGTTTTCCCCCATTGGTTCTTGTTGAATTGTATCCTCCCCCTGGCTCGTAACTCATTGGTTGTTTTCCCCTTTCCCCGCGGTTTTCAAACTCTCTATAAAACTGAGGGCAAAAGCCTCCCGGCGCCATTATGATTATTGCCATGTTCTGGTTGTTAAACTTCTGGCAACAAACCTGTTAGAAGCCAGACCAGAAGCCCCTCTCTTTTCTTTTGCCTCCGGAGTAACGCGAGCCCAGACCATCGGGTCCCTGGAAGTGCCTCCTCCTTGGAGGAGCCAGCATGCGCACCCAGCCAGCGCTTTTCTGCTAAGCTGGTCCAGAAAGACGTCACAGAAATAATGCTGCATCTCCTCTGACTGAGGACATTTCAGAGCTCATGGAAACGAGCCAGGGACAGTGTTAACACTGCTGCACAAAAATCCCCCAAGAGTGATGTCTATCCCTGTAACTGCAAGGATCCAAAATTCTACCTCATTACCTACTCCTAAATTACTCTGCAGTACTCATGCTATAATGGCCACAAACCATAACTCCACTCTAAAACAGATTTTTTCCTCTGTTAGGCTCAATACAATGATTAGAGTTGTTCCAGTTTACAAGGGACAAAAGAAACAAAATGTCCATGGCTTACTGCATGGATCAGCTGAATTACAGTTCCCTTGTTTTCATCAGCCTGTCAGCACCAGCAACCCACAGTTCACCACAGCCTTCCTGCAACTGTGCTCCTGCTAGTTGCCATATACAATTTTTGTGAGTGCCTATGTCCAGAGGTAAGCTGCATTCCTAGGCATACAGTTAGGAGTATTTTCCTTTTTTCCAGGCTGTCTTGATGAACACCCTTGCCCTAGCAGAGGGGAGAAGGTGGGAAACATCCCAGTCCTGATGACTGGAGAGGTATCCAATACCTGGAGAGAAATGATGCAGCCAGTAGTCACAGGGGTCTGCCAGCCAAGAATTCTGTCTGAAAGGATACTTGCTCTCCCTGCAGGTCTATGTTCCCATCTGCAGCAATGTTAAACACAAAAAAAGCAACAAGAAAATCACAAAGTGGAAAAAAAGTACCAAATCCCAAAGAAAGCATATCTCAAAATCTACAGCACAGCTCTGCTCGATGGTGAGTTCAGCTGAAGCAATGAGAATGGTACTTTAACATGCTGCATCATTTCTCAGCTGCTGAGTAACACAGCAACGGAGTAAGAAGAAAACAAATAAAGAGATCAGGAACAAAATGTTGCTGTGGACCTCTGTATTGGGATTGCATGGCCAGATTTTGGGGCTACAGGGGCAGCTTCTGTGAGAAGCTGCAGAAGCCACACCAGTGCCTGATGAAGCCAACACCAGCTGGCTCCAGGACGGATCTGCCGCTGGCCAAGGCTGAGCCCAGCAGAGATGGCAGTGCCACCTCTGGGATAACAGAATTAAGAAGGGAAAAGTTACTGTACAGGAGCAATAGCACTCAGTGAAGAGACGAGTGAGGATATGTGAGAGAACAGCTCCACAGACACCCCAGGCTGGGCAAAGGAGAGGCAGGAGATGCTCCAGGCACCAGAGTAGAGGTTCCCCTGCAGCCTGGGATGTAGCACATGGTTAGGCAGCTGTGACCCTGCAGCCCATGGAGGAGACTACACTGGAGCAGGGGGATGCTCAAAGGGGGCTGTGACCACGTGGGAAGCCTTCTCCTGAAGGACTACATCCCAAGGGAGTGATCCACACTGAAGCAGTTCACCGCAGCCCATGGGAAGGACTCATGTTGGAGAAATTCATGGAGAACTGGCTCCCGTGGGAGGGACCCTATGCTGGAGCAGGGGCAGAATGGGAGGAGTTCTCCGACCAAGGAAGAAGAGGTGGCAGAGACAACACATGATGGACTGACCTCAGCCCCCATTCCCTGTCCCCCTGCACCACTGAGGTGAG
Source organism: Corvus hawaiiensis (assembly GCF_020740725.1). Classification (NCBI taxonomy): domain Eukaryota; kingdom Metazoa; phylum Chordata; class Aves; order Passeriformes; family Corvidae; genus Corvus; species Corvus hawaiiensis. Next base: position 35,830,064 of record NC_063220.1, on the reverse strand, counting down.
AAGGAAGAGAAATCAGGAGTGATGTTGAGCCTGGGAAGAGGGGGGAGTAGGAGGAAAGGTGTCTTAGGATTTAAGTTTTTACTTCTCATTATCCTACTCTGATTTGATTGGTAATAAACTGATTTCCCCAAATGAAGCTCATTTTGTCCTGACAGTAACTGGTGAGGGACCTCTCCCTGCTTTATTCCAACCCACAAACTTTTTGCTGTATTTTCTCTCCCCTGCCCAGCTGAGAAGAGCAGCTGAGAGTGGCTTTGGTGGGCACCTGGCATTCAGCCAGGGTTACCCCACCACAGCTCCCTCAATGCTCTGAATGATTTCTCATTTTCACATTACAGCACCTCTGCTTCACAGAAGAAAACCCAAAAAATTAATTGCCAAGACTAATGTGTGCCTAGCAGTGGGAATTTTCTCATTAACATTTCTTTTTGTTAACAAACAAGTCCTTATTTTCTGATGACTTTTTAAGTACCATCAGTGAGGACACTGCCACCATCCTGAAGCCATCCCACCCCCAATGAGCTGATGCTCTCACAAGATTTTGTAGGTAGCTCATATATCCTTGAACAGAATGCGCTTCTGAACAGAGCACAGTGCAGGGAATTGTAGTGGTTTGGTCTAAAATACTCATTACTGTTTACCTTCTGTGAGATAAGAATTAGGAGAAATGCAAAACAGGCACCAAACTTGAAAGACTATAAAGAAGTTTATTAACAGACCTAAAAGAAGGAAAAAAAAAATCATACCACACCTTCAGAACACTTCTCCTCCCCCCACCTTCCTCCCTTCTCCCACTGACAATGTAAAAAGACAACCCTTGAGATGTTCAGTCTGTTTACCACTTCCATAACAACCTTGTTCAGTCCATTTAGGAAGAGGAGTCTCTCTTGCCCATGCTATGAAAACATTATCACAACGAGACAGCCGCCCCGATTGGTTCTCTGCTCTCATGTGAGTCCCTTCCCATGACTTGCAGCTTTTCCCACAGCTGCTTTCAAGGGTCCACTCTTGAATTACTGGGGTATAAATTTAAGGTTGAGCTGTTCAGAAACAAAAGTTCTCTTCACCCATCTCTGGGAGCATTTTGTCTCTAAGAACAGAGGCCCTTTTCCTTCCCTGGGAGCAAAGGGTCCTCCTCATCTTCATCTCTAGGACTATCTCTGGGAGCATCTCTAGGAACTGAGGTCTTCTCCTTTTCCATTTGGAGCAAAAGTCCTCATTGCTTCCATCTCTCCCTGCTCAAATTTCTCATTAAATTACAGCTGCTTCAGCATCTGCCTATCTCAGCGCAGGTGCTTTTGCTCACAAGTTGAACACTCCACCCCCCATGCCTTCATGAAATTACAACGGGTATTCTGATGCATCATAGCTTTACAACAGAATTTCAGCTCTAAGCATCTCCTCTTTCTCTTCCCTCAGGTTTTCAGCTCTTCACAGCACTAAAAGGGTTAATCTCACCTCGGCCTTGCAGCTGGAATGTCACTTACTGCTGTTGGTCACATGATCTTTGCTGGACAGTGGGGCAGCTTCAGCTGAATCTTGGCCGCACTGGAGAGGGGGAGCCGGGCCGCTCTGGCTGCCCACAGCAGGGCTGTGGGGGGGTTTCTGTGGGTGGAACAGGGTCCATCTGCTCCAGGATGGCCATGGCCTGGCCCGGCCTGGTCTGAGCAGGGCCTGGGCCAGGCCCGCTGGCCCCCACAGGGGGCCCGCACCCACCTGTCCCAGCACCAGAAACAAGAGAGAGACACTGTCTCGTGGTTTTCTATTCTTAAGTGTGGATCACAGAAGTGGTCACAACTTTAAGTGGCTTAAAGAATTGTTCATATTAAACTGGCCAGCTGATAGGTTCTGTTAGGTCACAGAGGAAGCTGTAAGCACCCCTTTGCAAGAACATCACTTCCGAGACTATGCTTGCTAACCCATGACCTCCACATATTTCACAATCCTCACCAATCTTCCCCCCTAAACAGCAATATAATTGCCATTTGTCCCAGCAGCAGCATCGTCATTTCATTTATAGAACAGTAATTCTCACCCACACTTTATTAATTGTCAAAATAGAAAAGGATTGTGTGATGCAGCTGCAAAGAAGGTGGAACAGAAGCAGAAATAAGGAGGCAGCACCACAAACAGAAACTCAGGTCCGGTGTCATTAAATGTGTGGCCTCAAGAAAAAGACTAGACTGGCTTTCAATGCTCTGCAGACTGCATTTTGATTTTGGAGTCATACACACACTTCATTTGCAAAGACATCTTGTAAATAGGTTAAGTCCTGTAAAATTCAGAAAAAAAAAGAGCAGAGAAGGTTGCAGAGACACAATTCCATATCACCTAGTTTGCAAGAAAATACCAAAATAAAAATACAGTTATATTTGTGTACGTGCCTTTCTTTCCCCACAAAACCACCTAACCAATATGTCTATAGTAACACACTGGTGTAATAACAAAATAATTATTTTTAAAAGAGTAATGTTTTCAGAAGCTTTTGGTCATTGTTTCCTCACAGTTATCAAACATCACCATGGTAATCTGAAATCTCCTGGGAGCTATCAACACTTAACTGCAGCTGTAGTTTGCATTTCAGACTGTCAGAGCCGGCAAAGTAAGGACTTCTTGATCACATTCATTTTCTAATTAAGAAAAAATGATAAGCAGATGTAGGAGAGGGGAAAAAGGAAAACAAACATCAAACCCAAAAGATCCCCTTGAACTAGAAAACATGTACTTTCACTTGGGAGCTGAGGAACTGCGTTATGAAAGAAAGCAGCAAGAAAAACTGGGTAAGGGAAAACTAGCAAGGGAAAGAATTATGTCAATAAATAAGTAGTGAACAATTGATTGACACAAGAGTAAAGATTCACCAGAGAGATGCAACATAAGAAATCTGCCTCCAGAGCAAACAAACATCAGCACTGTATGATAAAAAGTGTGTGTAAAATCTTTCCCAAGAGACTATTAAACATGTAAAAAACTGCAGTCTAGTTTGCAAGATGCAGTTTTGCACATATTTAGCTTATTTCTAATCAAGTCTTAACTAAGACTTCCAAATAATAGTATGCTTCAGGCTTTCTACTCCTCAGATGAAGACAATTATTGAGCATGAATCTCCATCCCCTCTCATTTGCAGTTACAATATGCTCAAGCCATAAAGGAGTGACACTCGGAATCACTGTCTTCAACTGGAAATCCGAAATCAGTGAGGCAAAGCAAAAGCTCGCCTGCCTCAGCACCCTGCTCTGATGCTGACCACAAGAGGATGCCCAGGACAGAAAGTCAGACTGTCCCAGCCATATGTAGTCTCCCAGAATATGGATTAACTGAGACCAGACTTTTTGCACAATAGGACACAAAACCCAGAACAATATAGGCGAGGGACAATTCAAACTGTCCATATTCTCTCCTGTTTGCAGACAGGTGATACTAAACACAAGAAGAATAGTGGGGGAAAAGAACCCTGGCTTGTGTTGCGTTCAGGGCAAATAAAGGAGATATGCTTATTGCTGCAGCAAACAAAAATGGGCTGTAACTCCTCCTTGCAATTTTCTGGAAGATACCATTTCTCTCAGTTCTCTTTCTACCATGGTGGAAGCGAAGGCAAGTCTGGCTCAAGACAAGTGAAGTACTTGCCTGGGTGGAGAGTCTTCTTGAAATAGCAAGACATTCCCATTACTGCTGCCACTTTTGCCTACAACAGTCCTGAAAGTGAGAACTGTCAGAGGTGCTGGGATCAGGCCCAGACACTTCCAGCTGCAGTGAACAAACCCCAGCCCTCTCCTCAGCCATCCCAGCACGGCTGCCTTTTCTTCTCCCCTCCTCAGCCCAGCATTGCTGTGTGTTCAGTGTTGCTGCAGTGAGCTTCCAACTTCAGCTCTCCTTCCCCTTGCCAGGGCTTTGACACAGCATTTCACACACTGTCCTCATGCAACACAGCTGGTTTTGTCCCCTGTTCTAGTGAGGCTGCAATCCCTCCTCCTGGGATCTCAGCTGCAGTGCTGCTTAGCTCTCCGTGGAATCATGTTTGTGCCTTGTCTGAGTGGAAACTGCTGAGGAGTAGGGATGCATGTCCTGCACTGCTGCCTGATCCACAGCAGGATAATCTCATGCAGCTGCTGATGACACGGGACTTCCTGTGGCTCTGGCCTCTGTATTTTTAGAAGTTGCATAAAGATTGGAATATCAGACCGTCAGACCAGGCTCTGTGAGTCATACCAGACCTTTAAAGCTCATAAAGATCTCAGACTGGTTTAGAGGCCAGTTCGATGAATATGAGTACAAAGCAACAAAAATCTTTTTATGAAATAAACTTAATGGTACTACAGTTGGCTTTTGCAAAACTTTGCTGCAGTTCTGAAATACTCAGAAAAGCTGAAAACCATAAAACAATTCAGCAGCTAAGACACAGGATCAAAAAAAGCAAAAGAAGTCAAAGCATATGAACAATCTCTGATATAGTTTGGTTGTGAGTTCGTATCAAATGGTTTTGTGTGATTATGAAGCACCACATTTTGTGAAGAAACGTGCCACGAGACTACCTAAGAGAGCTTTAAAGTTCTTTTGTAAAAGAAAAGCTTTCAAGCTTAGGTGGTATTTGTTTGGGTAAGGTTGTTTAAGGAAAGAACAGAAATCTGGTAACCTAGGCAATAACACAGTTAAAGCCAGTTCAGTGGGACTGCAAGTCATTGCTTAGAGCTACACAAAGGACAGCACCAAGATATCTTCATTGCATCAGTTTAATCTTTACCTTCATTACAGTTATTTTCACCCCTTTGTGCAAATACCAATATTTAGTAAAGATGCAAAGCACAGATCTGAGTGCAGTCACTCCCATTGTCAGCAGCCTGTGTGCTCTGGCTGGGTGACTGCAGGAGCCTCTGGGGCTGGTTTCTGCAGCTCTGTCCCTGCTCTTGTCCCTCAGTCTGTTTGTCCCTTCTGCCTGAGGGGATGGCACAGTCACTGCTGTGTTTTATAGTGGCAATAATCCAGGAATCTGCAATGGAAAAAATTAAAGTCCCATTATTAACCATTTTCTAACAACACCAGCAGCAACATATCTGAGGTCAGACCTCTTTTAAAAAGCCTATGCCTCCAATGTTGGTGTATGTAGTTTTTGATAACAGATTAAAGGGATTTTTTCCTGTGTTTGCATCCTCCTCAGATAGTAGGCTTTGTCTCACTGTTTGAACAAGCACTGGTAATAATTACAAGCAGCTTTGGAATTACAAATAGTCACTTTATAGATAGACATGTCACAGAACAGTAGCAAAATATTTCTGGGTAATTTTTTCTTCTTCATATATTTTAATATACTTAAAAGATACTTTTTAAAACATCAGTCTCCAGAAAAAATATTTTAACCCCAACTGCCATGTCCCTAATTCTTGGTGTTTAAGCCCGAACTAAGTTTTAAACCTGCTGTTCTTTATGGATATGCACATTGGTTGGCAGAAGGCTCTTCTACTAGATACTATCAGTAGATAATCAGCCTGCTCTATTACTTCTCTTTGTCTGATCATCAGTTTCACTTTGACACCATTTGTTAACCTGGGGCATTTGATGCAGGTGCAATGGAGTCCTTTATCATGTATTGGATATTCTTCAGTGGACTTATGTCCTTTTTATTTCTGCTGGTTTTATTAGATGTCTACTGTAACTGAACATTTTACCCTGAGGAGTTTCAATTATTTATGAACATGGAATATTTGCTGGTTTTCACAGTATATGGTTTCCATTCACCATCTAAATTACTTTGTACATGAACAGAATAATCTGTGCTTAATTTTCCAAGTGCTTTTGTAGATCTGTTTAGAGCTCCCAGTTCACCTAATTTCCTTCCTCAATCATCAACTTTAATTGAGTTTTATGCCTTTTATGAAAGAAACTGAACTAAGTAAGGTGCCTTGAATTACAACCTACTCCTAAGTCCTTGCTTAACTAAACTCAGCTCTCTCATAAAAAATAAAATCTTAGACAAAAAAAAAAAAGGGCTAATCTCTAGTGACTACTAATATGTCTGTATTCTCTCATCTGATAAAACAACAGTTTGTACGTTCCTCAGCTATGTTGTGGATATGATCCACTCACCAAAACCATGGAGCTCTTTCAAAGTCATATTTCAAACTACCTGACATGGAGCTGTTCCCATCAATACTGAAAATTATTTTAGCAGGACCATTTGCAAGAGTGACGACTAATAAATTTAAGAAAAGAGTTCATAATAACTTGTGATCCACTGATCTTTCTCTTGAAATGCTGGCAAAACTTCACTGACAAGAATGATGATTCACAAATGATGACTCCAGCCTCTGTTTCAAAATAAGTAAGTAAAATGATTCCAAGAACCAGTATCTATTTTAAACTTCTTTACACTGAAGAATGAAATAAAACCAAGAACACAACTTCATCCTCTGCAGGAGCAACAAAATTTGCTTACAGTTATGAAGCAAAAACTATAGAAAGGTGGTATCACCTATATCAGAAATAGATAAATTCCATTTATATGCTCTTATTCTGAGCATCACTGCTGATGTCAACACAAGCTAAAGAGTTTAAACCAACCCTTCTCCAGCAACAGGAAACCCTTCTTTTCCAGCCTCCCAGGCTGCACCCCAGCAAGCCTTTCTCCTCCTTGTTTAGAGGACTAACACCTATGCAACAGGATTATCACCTTTAGAGCACAGCCAGCTGAGGAGGGCAGTGGTGACCCCGCACAGCTGACCAGGCAAGCCACAGCCAGCCAGAAATCCATACACACAGGGTATAAAAGCCAACACACTTCTGCATACAATTATGAGCAACTGCTGTTCATGCCCCAGACCTGAGAGGTTGCAGACCCAAGCCCACCACATCTCATTGACGCTGTCTGTGCTCAGTCTAACACACTCAGCATTCCAGCAATGTCAGAAGGAAAAATCAGTTTTCTATTATACAGAAAAATGAACATCCAGAGAAATACCTGTCACTCCCTTAGGCTAAAGAACTGCACTGAATTTGCTCAAGTCTTTGTCCAGCTTCCACTGAGAATTCTTTGGGATGACATCATTGGGAGTATTGCTGGGATCCTACCACCTATCATGTGGAAATCATTTTGGACAGTTTGTTCTCTTCCTTTACACAACCTGAGTTTAAAGCAGAAGGGAGATCAAAAAGGCCTGAAAGGGAATTTTACATTCTACTTCCTTTCCCTTCAACAGCATCATCAGAAAAGTTTGACTCACTCACCAAAGTACCAACACCAAACTTCATTGTCAGCTTTCTCCTGAGTAAACACAAAACCCAATAAAACTCCACGCATGTAAACCATAACCTCTGTTCACCAGTGCCCAAAGGAGCAGTGTCTGTGATTCCATGTTTCCCTCTATGAATCACCACAGCATCCATATGGGCAGTCCCATAACCAAATCCTTGCTTACTCTACAGAAACTTGACATTTGAAATTAATTTCCTATACTTTCCTGTAGGAAATAGCAAAACAATGTATCACCACTACACACATGAACAGTTGTGATCAGGTAGATGTGTAGTTTATCCAGGAAGACACAGGGCCTCTCAGAGGCAGATGTAAATTGGAATGACAGGCGTAATGCCAATGAAACCATGACAGGGATGCCTAGGAAAAGTTACCTCAGCTTACATTGGATTTGAGAAATCCAATGCTTCTTTTCATTCTCATAGTCCTATAAAACAGCACTGGCTGCTGAAAGAAAAAGTTAAATATGCATAACCCCAACTGAGCACAGGAGACTGGCACCTGCTCTGCCTTTAAATATGGGCATTACTAGATACATGAGAGCAGTGCTGGAGCAAACATCAAAATTACCACCTGAACACACCAAGGGCCAGTGCTGTCGAGATTGAGGAGCACGAAGATATGAACCTGAAGGGGAACAACACACTGAAACTGAGGAGAGCCCTTCCTGGGAAGTGTCCTGAATACACCTGTCCTGCACAGGGAACAAAGGCCGGGTGCAAAAGCATTAGCTAAGAATCTAGCAAGCAATTAGCCGGACATTTCTGTCTTTTCCAATGTAACTCATTTTGCATATCTGTAGAGAAATGGGTGAGTGAACAGGGACATGTATACGTGCGCAATACAAGCTATATTAGTGAACTGTCCTTGACTAGGGAAAAAAGAGAGGAGCAATGCTGATGTGGCAAGCCGACAGGATGTTGCGGAGGGGGATGCTGACCATAGAAAGAGAAAGACTTATGTTAGTTAGGCACGTGCATATTAATCTGTAACCAATTGCTTGCTATTAAAGGCCGCGTGAACAGTAGCTGTAACCCAACAGTATGGAGCTTGCCTATGCGTGCTTGAGGAATTAGAGTATAACTATGGGTCTGACAATAGAATAAATGGAGTTCCATCACATCTCTATGAGAAGCGTGGTTCATCCCAGCAGATCTCTAGCTATTTATATCTATTTTTCCTTTCACACTCTTATCTTTGTCTTCATAAACATGTGTATGTTCTGCATTTTGTATATCAACTTTACTTCTTTTTACCATAACTGGGTTTGAATACAGGTGGTTTTTCAGATCCCTGATGTTTGCCAAAGCATTGGGAATGGCAAATGTGAGGCACATGGTCCCAGCACTATGGATCAGGCCATTTCCCAGGCACAGAGACAGTAGGCCTCAGAGGAGATGGTGTCTTTTGGTGTCCAGCAACAGCTGGGGAAGACCTCTGGGATGTGCCAACTCAGTAGGTGGAACACCCGCAATAACCAACAATTTTCATAACAAGGCCTTCACTAATCTAACACATTCCAGAAATAGAGACTGAAAACACTTCAGGGAGAAGGAGGAGTTCAGATTGAGTTCACATTAACAGAGAAGTAATTTGTAATGTGCAAGTGGTGGTTCAAGTTGTTGTGACTTTGAACAGTCTCATGCTTCCTTCCTCCATCTGCATTATTCCCTACAGACTGGGACACCATATCACTTGGGCAAGGATACCAGAGCAAGAGAACATCTTTTGTTCCAGTAAGCCACAAAGGTAAAAATATTCACTACTAAAAAGCTACAGATGGAATCCAATTAATGAAGTCTGACTTCTCTTTTATATCATGAAATATCTAAAAAGACTGACTCAGATATGCTCACAGCAAAACATAAATTTTATGTTTTATTTTTCTGTGTGCATTAGGGACATAAAACCAAATTTATTTAATTACTCAAAACAACTGGACTATTTTATATCAATAAGTATGTTTTAGAAAAAACTCGTAAATTTATCACTTTGATGATCAAGCTGCTAATCCCTAGGATGCACTCAACTACCACACGCTTGCAAAACTGACTCAGGTGTTATTTATATAAAACTGCTGAAATTGCTGCTGTTCACCAGATGGATGGCTTGAGTCACAACAGTACAAATCTCAGCGAAAAACTGTGCAGAATCTGCTCTGTCACAGTTTGTGACTCCCAACTAATACTGTTGGAATGCCCTTGTAAGGCACAAGCAGGATGCCTGTAGGAGATGTCCACACTCCTACAGGCCACGGTAATTTACAGCAGTGGTTGGGAACTCCTTGGTCATGGTGCACAGGATAAATGCTCCATGTTACCAAGCAAATGCTCAATGCAACAGGTTAATAATGTACATATATCATTAATCCTTGTTAAAAATTCATTACACTAGTAAAGTTTTATTCATATAGAGGCATCATTTGACAAACGGGGATAGTGGAAGAAGAAGGAAGGAAATTTTATCAAACCGGTGCTGCTGCTTTTTCTATAATTTAAGTAGGGAAGAAAAACTAACTAATGATGAGGTTGTGTTTCTGAAAGAATTGTGGCATGAAACATCCCACTGCTGCCCAGACTGCTCATTCTGCTGTGACTTGCCCAGCTAGCTGGCACAGAGAGAACAGTTGAGAAAGCTGTCACTAATGCCTCCCTTCAGTCCCAGGAGAGGTGGGACAGGCACTCTGACAAACATCATCTACTGCTTCCCAGAACACTGAAACAGTTCAGGGCCAAGAGCCCTTGGAGACATGCTTAGTCAGACAAAGTTTCAGCTGGTATTCTGTTTTCTCATAGTATTTGATAAGTATGCATGGCTGCATCCTTCATTATCAATAGACAATTAAGCAGATGTAGTCTACTGTAATAGGAGCTTCAGTTTATCATGCAATGAGACAGACATTGCAACAGTAATCATCTACTCTGACACTCCTGACAAAAAAAATTCTTTTATTTCTCTTGAGATTGTACTGATCAGGCCATAAACAGTCCCTTCTGCTGGCTATTCTACCACAGATGAAAAAACAGCAATTGAGAGCTGATAAATCATACAATTCTTTTTTATATGTGTCCAGTTGACAAAAGAAAAAACATCTTCTGAATAACTGTGACTCCTTGAGTGTCTCTGGGATCCCAGGCTTCCTTAGGTTTCTGTAAAACCTGTTATTTTCAGTAAAACAGTGCTGGGAGCAAGTGACTCAGAACTACTCTATTAAATTAGTTCTTCATGCTGGAATAAAATCCCAGCTCCTATGTAGCACAAAGTTGTTTAACCATCTGAGTTCTATGACCAGAAAAGCAAAAAAAAGGCCTTTCTGAAACCAAAACTTTTAAAGGCTAGAGAAATGCTGTTATTATACATGAAAAACATGCTGCACTTGAAAAAGAGAGACATTCCTGTCCTGAAAAAGCACCAGCTCAATCACCAGACAGATCAAAAGTGGTCATTTGCTCAAAGTAATGGGCTGCTTCTATAAAATTGTCACACATCAGTGATTTTGCAAGTCCCACACCTCCACTCTTGAACACTCAGCAGTGACTTGATGATCCACCAGGAGAGCTGAAGAATGGATTATTGTTTGTATATAAAATATGCAACCATGGCCACAGATACTCAGTGTAAACAAAGTGATTAAAAAATCTTATAGTTGGTCAGCAGCAAACTTCTTCTTGGGATATAAGTGGTGCCTACAGCTTTTTTTAATCTTCCAAGTACAGTGCTGCCTTCGCTCACAGATGAAGTTGTGTATTGGTAGACTGAAGAGTTTGTCATTCTCCAGTGTTTCATTTTTATGAACCTCAGAAAGGTTCCCAATCAAGCTTCTTATCAACCAGCTGCAGAAATCTTACAGGTTCATTTTAAAACTCTGGGTTGTCCTGTGCCTAAACTTTCTTGCAACAAGCCAAGATTACTGTTCACTATAATAAGGACCAGCAATCGACTGGCCAAGACAAGGAACCTAAGTACATGGGGGTTGAAATAATTACCCACAAAGCAAAGGAGAAGTTCTTTGTACAGCTGGAGATAAAAGGGTTGGTGAAGAAGAGTTGGGGGATAATATTCAGCTGTTTTCTTCTGTGCTGTGTGCAGCTGTTCAAGTGAACAGAGAGGTGTCCAAAGACATCACATTAACCATTGCAACAGGCACAAACCCAGTGGGGGAGAGAGGAAAAGTTACTCAAGGTGGACAGATACTGCCACAGTGCCACTGACCACAGAAAGAATACACATTTCTAATATTATCTCATGCCACTTAAGAGAGAAAAAGGAAAAAAAAAAAAAAGAAGCATGGTGGGGGTGCAAATCTTCTGAAAAGTTTCTTTGCAAAGGAAACAGAGGTTGTTACCTAGTGACAGATGTCCACATACCTGCCCCAGAACTGCTGCAGCACCATCCTAATGGAAAATGAGTCTTCCAGAATGTCACGCGATTTTGTATGTCATTATCTCCAAGTGAAAACTTACTTAATAAATTCACAAGTTCTTGTCCCCACAATGTTGAAAGGAAATCTCAACCTGCAAGGGCCACATCCGAAAGCTGTTGCTGTTTTGCCCTAAACAGAATTATTGAGGTACTTGGCTGCCAGCCATCAATAGATGAAACAATTCTGATTTGGTAGATTTTTTTCCCCAGTTTAGCAGAGATTATTAAAAAAGCTCAGCTCTCTTAGCCTGCTTTTGAAATTGCAAGCCAGGGTCATTCTTCTCTAGATTTACTAGTCTCAGCTGTCTGGGTTTTGAATTACAGACTGTCCAGATTCTCATTATGCTGCCAGCCTTGCAGAAGCACCAGGAGGAGCTCAGTGTCCATGATGTTGGGCATGGGCCATTTGACACATATTACACACACAGACATCGCTCCCCTGAAGGAAGCGCCTGTGTGGAAAACTGGTGGTACTTTTACTCCTGTTCTTGTCCCTCAGTGTCTCACTCTTCTACTCTCTCGCCACATCACAAAATTAAATACAAGTTTCAAACCACATCTGACAACTTTCTGAAGTTTCTGTCATCTCTCTTGTTCAAGACTTTATCTTCCAGTTCAGTAATTATTTTTTCACTTGCCTATAGGATGCTTGACTTCATTTGTTCCTAAAGACCCCAGTCTTCCCTACTATATGGAACTAATCATTGTGGTATTGAATGCCTGATGGTGGGCACAAGACTGCTCCCAGGTCCACAGTCCTATTCCTCACACGGGGCACCACTTGACAGTAAACAAAGAACCAACTCTCATCCCAGAGCTACAAAGGAGGCTGCTATCACCTAAAGCTACTTCAGTCCTGCTTGCTTTCTCAGTATTCCTCCTCTGAGGCCCTCTCCTCTCTCTTACTAGTTACCTGCCAGAGGATCAGCTGGTCTCTGGTCTTTAGTAGAAACACCTGGTTAAGCACAGGTGTAACTCTTCAAGGTCAAGGCTGCCTGCAGCCCATTCTTGTTCTCCTACAAATGCCTTTCTTTTTTCAGCCAAAACAAAACACTCCTGTGCTTGACAAAATCCATTAGGTCTTTGATTTCTATAAAAATAATAAACAGAAGAAACTGATGCTGGAAAAAACCCAACATTCTCCATTCCAGGTCACAGGGCATGTAAAAACTTAGACACAAAAGTGGTTTTATGCCTAACTTCTGCCCAAGAAAATAAATGTTCATACTGTTTCCTCTGATGCAGATTGAACTATGAAAAGCTAATGCCACCACAGCGCAAGGGGAGGGACAGGGCAGGGTAAAACTCTGCAGCATTCCTACAGCTGCAGGTGTACAAACTGGACTACAGAGTACCTCTATGGAGGAAAGGCAACAAAGTTTTAAGCTCTTTTTTGTCTGCCTCTAGATGCTCACAGAACTCCCACAAAAACACATATTTTCCTTTTGTTTTTAGACCTTGTGGCTTTCATTTTTGCAGTTTTAGAAGTCTAAGTTTAACAACTTACTGAACTATTAACATGCTACGCAAGTGAGCATTCAAACTGAACAGGGCTGACAGAAATTACAAGCTCCACTGTCAGTTGCTCACTGTCAGCCTTTTTAAGTGCTCTTGTGAGAATTAACTCTTCCCTGATCCCATGTAATTAGCTCTGCCTGGTTTGGATGCCAGCAAATGCCAGGAGAAACATGAGAGGAGCTAGAGATTCAGGATGTGGCAGCTCAGCACTGTCAATTAGTCATCTTCCTCTGATGGAGAAAGCTTCACTCACTCGAGGTTTTCATGTGTTGGTGTGGTTTAATCACATGTGCTCCTGTCTCCATACAGTGCTGGAAGAACAGGGATATGAATAAACACCTCTCTTATAGTATCTTTCAGACTGGAAGCCAGTCAAAGCTGTAACATACAAGAGTTTGTTGCCAAGGCAATTGACAGTACATAAAAGTGACTCTTAGCAAACCACCATCTCTTCAACTCCTCTTGAAATACACTCAGTGGTGTCAAAATTACCTATTAGTCAAGGCCAGGGAATAGCTCTTCCAATTTTACCTGTATCTGCAGCAAATGCAAGCACATAGCAGTAAAATTGGCTGCTCTCTTGAGACTTGTGACCTGCGGAAAATCTTTGAGCATTTTGCTCACTGGAGACCAGACATTTGGGGACAAACACAGAAATAAAAAGTAAATTTAATTAAGGTCGAGTAAGAATCTGCACATCAAGAAAGATGAAGAAATTCAGGCATAGCTGTAACTTTTTGAGGAAAAGCTGCATGAAGAGGAGCTTAACTAAGGAAACAATTAAAATTTCGAACCAGAAAAGGGTAATGCCATGACTGTCGGTTCCTTTCTTATGAAAATTAGATGTTCCTTAAAAACTTGGAACCAGACAGCAGTTCTGTGTAGTTTGTGACTTGTATCACCATAAAACTGAGCTTATTGGGACTGAATGTCTTCTGGCAAAGAGCAAATGCAGAACTTTTCATTTCTCTCTAGCCTGTATGATAGAGGTACTTTTTCCTCTTAAACCTGGGACTTGATCAAAAGAAATTGTGCCTGCAGGAAAGTGAGGAGCTGCAGCAAGTGGATTTCAGGCAGGCAGTTATTCCCATCACGTCGGGCTCCACAGGGGCTGCCCCCAGAACTGCAGCGTCAACACAAAAGGACAATGAGATCATAAACTTAATTAAGAATGCCTGTGTGCCTCTTATGTGTGTTTTTTGATAGCACCTTGCCTGTTCCAAAGGGATAAACGTGGTCACTTGCCTCTCATAAAGAGCAGGAGTAACCTGTGAGCAAACTTAGAAATGTCTGCAATCACAGACCATCTCCTTAGTTGGCTTCCTTCCAAACTGCCCACTTCTTTTGCTCCTCTAACAGGGGACACCTCAGTGGGCTACAAATGCAATACATGAAAGAATGCAGTATAATAAACATATTTTCTGTAAAATTCTCATGATGAAGGACTACCTACATTCCTGTGTCTTAGTAAGTTTAGACCCTCAGGTTTACACTGTGGTGTCATTTTAATCACATAGCAGTGCAGCCTCCCAGTAAAGGCATTCAATGGTAAGTGTACGAAAAGCAACTGTGATTCCATGTACAGTGACAACAACCACTGCTGACGGAGCTGCCCTGGGCACGACAGGCACCACCACAACTGCAGAGAAGGGAGGAGTCAGAATAATGGGGGTTTTATCTATTTCTGTAATGTACATTCAGAGGAAGCTGCACCATTTTTTGTGACCTCACAATAAAGACAGGCAACTTTTCAAATTTTTTTCTGTTTTTCACAAAGTTGGCAGAGAAAACAAAAATTAATCTTTTTCTAGAAAATACTGAGAGGGTTACTGCGGTGTGAAATCTATTTCAGTATTAAGAAATGGTAATTCAAGAAAACTCCACTAATCGTGATACTAATGGGAGATCCAAATGTGAACACAAGGTCCTACAGCATTTTACTTCAAGGAAACACAGAAATCCCAATGATGCAAGTCAAACTTCCATTTTAACTTTGTTACAAGTATAATTTCATTTTTTTAATTTAGAAATAAGAAAAACAATTTCTGGAGGTTACTATCGTGGATGACAACATGGGTATTACTGGCCTGCCCAGAAGTAAACAAAAGGGCAACTATATCCCAATTAACAAGATTTGGCTTTAATAAATAGCTTCCTCTGAGCTCCGATTACTCCATTAAATCTCCCATAATAAAAAAAGAATATAAAAAACCCGACAGTATTTTTGTTCTGACTCAGTACAAAATTAACTCTCCAGGAGACTTCTCAGTGGTTTATAATTTCATCTTGTCTTAGGTTACAATGTAAGATGTAACCAAAAGTATGTATTTTACCGCCATCTGTTGAAACCAGGTGGGACATGGTTCTTTATCTCTTCTGTGACGCATCCCTGGTAACACCCTCTGGAGAGATATCTTCTGTTCATGGGCCATCTAGCCTCACTGCATGACTCGTAAAATTACATCATCCCATTGGGAGATGCTCCACCCAGAGGGGAGGAACCAAGCATTCCTACCTGGATATAAGCTGGGGTTTGGAACACTACACTCAGCCCTAACCTATTGGGTTTCCAGAGGACAAGAGCTATACAACCACCACTGGACCTTCAAAGGAGGACAAGACCTTTCTCCAGGATCACTGCTTCAACAGAACCACTTCAAAGAGGACCGCAGCCACCACTTAACCCGACTGCTACCACCACCCTGCTTGGTAGGGTGTCAGGTTAAGCCAGTATTTCTGTATTATTGCCTTGTTATATATACTAGTAAAGAACTGTTGTTCCTATTTCTCATATAATTGCTTGAAAGCCCCTTAATTTCAAAATTATAATAATTTGGAAGGAAGGGGGTTACAGTTTTCATTCCAAAGGAGGCTCCTGCCTTCCTTAAGAGACACCTGTCTTTCAAACCAAGACACATCTTTTCAGGATTCTTTTCTTTTACCTTTCCAAACAAAACACAGCTCTCCGTTAAAAGCAGATCTCTTCATGTTTTAGCTGAGCAATTTGGGCTTATTGCTAAGGGCTAAAAAAGCTGGGACCCCAATATTCCAACTTCCCTTGGAGCACCTGTAACCTCCCATCAGTAGAAAGCTGTGACTGAGCAGGGACAGAGCATCACCACATAGATCAGAGCGGCCTGGCTGGGGTTAGTCTTAAAGAAAGAAACATTTCTTGTGGCTTCAAGTGTAGTTAGGAATTAGAGGAGCAGATCACTGGGCTGCTATGCATTTCCACAGACTCACAGAATAGTTGGTGTTGGAAGGGACCTCTGAAGATCATCTAGTCCCAGCCAGAGCAGGTGACACAGGAATACATCCAGGTGGGTTAAGAATGTTTTGAATTTTGCACATGTTAGCAACTTAAAGAGCATTTGTAAACAGTGCTGATTTTTGCTCTTTGATTAATGAATTGGGAATGAAGCAGATCTCTTGAGGAAATCAATTTTATTCAATATCAGAGCAAAACATCCCTGTAAATATTTAGAAAAGAAGTTATTGAAAGCTGCTCAGTTTACTTCTACAGTTTCTGCCTGGAGCCCTTCTTTCACCTTGTTTTTCACTGCTCTCAGGACTCAGATGAATAAAGCAAAATTAGAACTGCTGGATCCTACTTCAGACATCTTGGGGTGATAGGAATTATATCCAGAATCTGCATCATTATTATGACATCTGGTGAGATGTTGCCACCTTCTTACAAGAAAAAGCAGTGATTTCATCCTGAGGCTGCAAGAGCAGAAGTCAGTAGTTTCACAGCACCCTATACAAATAACCCAAAGAAAACATATTTAAGACTCAGAAATCAGAATGATGATTGCCTTCCAGAAAGACACTCCTTCTCCCTCACTACAAATTATATCTTTGTACACAAAAAGAGAAATAGACAGAGATACTGGCTATTATTTATTTTTGAACTATAGAATAGCATGGCATTAAAAATACAAAATTATTTCACTCTCATTAAAATTAGAACAATGTTTTTTCTTGCAAGAGAGATTTCCAAATATGTGTGAAAAAAACAAGTAAATTTCTACCACATTTTTTGTGTCATATATGCAATACATTTCAGAAGTTTCAGGTTTTGCACCTTGTCCTGTAAAGCAATGAGATTTTCATAGGTCATTAGCTGTCACAAATGAAAACTGTACAAAACTAGAAACAGATTCTTTTCTTCAACAAATGTGAGTTAAGGCCCTCCTAATCCTTCCAGATCTAGAAAGAGTTGGTGAATTTCTAGTTCTCTGTAGATAGGAAGCCATTCTGCTGGAAGGGCTGGATGTCTCTGGGTTTCCTTTAGCAGAAGAGCCCACTCTCCAATGCCTGGGGACAGGAGGAATGCAGCTCAGGCTGCATCAGTTGTTGAGTTATCCAAAGATCTTGGCAAGGTCTTCAGCAAAGTGAAAAAATAAATAACTAGCACCTCAATGTTACTGAAAAAATCAAACAGATGAGCACATAAAATTACTTCCACATGCTTAATACAACATATCATCTGCAAAATGCCACACACCTCTTGACACTTCACCCTTACATCAACTCTCTTAAAGCCTATGTTCAATTGCTTTCCAAATTTATTTTCTCCCACCTTTCATTTGTCCTGAATGTAACCGATGATGTATCCAGCAATTCCACTCACACACCACAAATAAATAGCTTCTTTCCATGAGAATGTCAGCTTGTGAGACTTCAAGTCTAGTTTGACTTGAAAAATCTTGCAAAAGCTGTCTCTCTTGTTCAGAAATGTTAACACTAACTTGGACTGTGCTTGTGTGTGCTTTCACACATCACTGAAAGATTAAGAGGGAGTAACCTCATTAATTTGATTCAGCTAAGGAAGCACTAGGCACTCTCTCCCTCCTTGTCTCTAGCAATACCAAAAAAGCTGACAAAAATTTTCACATCAAGAACTCCGACATTGCTGTGGTATGTCTCAGCAGTATTTAACATTTTCTCTCTGAAACGCAAATTACTGTTCTGTGCTGATTAACCACAGACTTGAAAGTTCTCTCACATGGATAGAAAATAACTGTTCCCTTGATTTCCTTTAACACAGAAGCTCCCAGCACTACTGTAAACTGAAAAGGTCACAAGACTGAACTGTATGTATTTTTATCTCTCCAAGTGTCATTCTTCTTCCATATTATTTATTCTTTGAGAAATGAGCAAAACAGCTCCCAGTTTTGAGGCCAAAAAGCCACTGCCACTTCCAAAACTTCCTTCCAGCACATGGAGGTGAGAACCTGGGGCTGTCCCGTTTCTACCTCTGCAGACCATTCCTGGCTCTGCAGACCATCTGCCATGGCCTTGAGAGCAGACAAACCCCTGGCTTGGGAAACTGCACAGCTCATTTTCTGCTGAGCCACCCCCAAAACTCCTTTGAGTACAGCATAGGTAGCAAATGTGTTGATGTTTCTGTACCAGTCAGACAGTCTGAACAGCAAGGTGTCACAGAAACACAACACAAAATATTTCTCTCCCTCCTTTCTGTACCACAAGTCCTTCCAAGGGCCTCCATGCCAGAAAGGGATTATCCTGAACAGCCTCTCAGGGCACATAAGATACTCTGAGCCAATTTCATTAGCAAGCTCTGAGCACTGCCAGATATCCCTCAAGGTAAGTTAACCTCCTAGTCACATGAGGTACCAATAGACAGTATTTGAAAACTATACTTAAAATCAAGCCAAATCAAATGCCAAAATCCAATTCCTTTCGGTACTAAGCAGAAAAAACCCACCACAACAAAACCCCCACTAACTACATCAAACTCAGTAATACTGATTTTAGCTTGTTTTCACTTTCTCACATTTCATAATCTCCCCTGTCAACTCTGATTCTCATCCATTTAAAAAACCTCACATGACATTTTAAAGGAATGAAGCTTCTCTGCAGTTGCTGTGCCTTCACCTTCCAGATACCGGGGGCAGGTGAGCATCAGGGGCTACACACCACAGCTGATTTTGAAGGCTTCTACAGTGAGAATCACCACCCAAACAGGAAGCTGAAGAATGCTGGGAGAAAATCAGATTACATGTGGAGCTCTCCAGGAGAGCCTCAGAAGGTAATGACTTCAAAAAGTCTGTGGAAAAGAAAGATCTTTTTCCTCATTAATATGATGCAGTACTTGAACAGCCAGACATCTGTCACTTTGATACGTGCATGGTCTCCAGAGCTGTCTAGCTGACAAAACCACATCCATTAAAATACATCCTAAATACAAAGAGACACAACAGTACATTATTCTTAAGGCTGCTATATGCCAGACAGATTTGCGATAGGGATTTGATCCAGTCCCAGGCATACCTGTGACTCACCCTTAGAAAACAGAACAATGGGGATCAGGCTACTGTATCATAAGAATTCAGAAAAACATTGGATCATTTCACATTCTCCTGCATATATTGTATTATCAGAATTTCTTGTGAGGAATGTAATTTAGTTTCCCATTACAGATAATTGGAATGTGTTTTGTCTCAATGCAATGTCCAGTCAAATGAAACACTGAAGAGCATGATTAAAAATCAAATCAAAGCATCTAATAGGTTTTCCTGTCACTGCTCATGTACATACTCTGCATTCACTCTTTTCTAATTCACTGTCTTAATATATGCAACTTGAAAATAGCTCAGGCAATGCTAATTCATAGTTGTTATTGGGTACAGCATGCCCAACAGTGACAGAAGTAACAATGAAAGCAATTTATTAATTAATATTACAAAAAATTATTTTAATGACAATGTCACCACCCCATACTGTGCTTCTCCAAAGCAGCATGTCTCCCAGAAAAAAGCACAGCTCAAATGTTATTTAAGCCATTACAATGAGACTGTATCTGGCTTTATTTATCCAAAGCATACTTGTTCCCTCCCCATGACTGCATTTCACTCTTCTGTCTAAAAAAATGCTCCAAGGATAAAGACATGCAATTTCTCACCTCCACAGACACAGGCCAGGGAACTGATTCCCATAGTTTAACTTTGATTCCACATATGGTTTGGCCATAAGGTATTCTTACCTGGTTTTTTCCACCAGTCGTGGAACATTTGCAGCATCAGACTGTCTTCTGTGTCTGTCTTTTATTAAAAACCCACTGAGGCATATGAAACACTGATGTGTACAGCATATGCTAAACCAGCACCAATGTGAGAAGAACAATGCTGCCAACTTTAAAAAATAAAGGAAAGCATGAAAAACAAATCATATGATACCAATTACTCCTTTCATTTTTCTTCTTAAAGAGAAAACATTACTTATGAGCAATATAGTTTTGGTTTTAACTACAGTCAAAATAGATTCAATTCCAAGTACAGAATTTCATTCACTGACACAGGAGATTTCTGTAGGAGAGCTACATGAAGCAGTTCCAAGGCCCAGGGCACACCTGGAGGTTCAGATAAAAGAAATGAAAGGGAATTATGTGAGAGGTTCCTGCTCCCAATACTGGTTACTATGGGTGTGTCTGAGTGCTGTTTATTTTAGGGCCACCCTGCTCCATTCTGCAGCTGTAGCCCTGTCGCTCACCTCCAGCAGATAAAGGAAGATGAGGATTAGGCAAAGCACAGTGAACCTGAGGATCATCATCTCCTGGAACGTTTCATGAGCCCTACAGCCTTTCAGTCCTTCTATATTTCTTATTTTGAGATCATTCCCTCATCACCTTAAGAGAAATAATGCCCTCTACACACCCACTAAATACCATTAAAGCAATAATAGCTTGATCACTAAATGATAGCCATGCTTTTGTCACAAGCTCTGTCAAACCCTGGCTGCACTGACCCGACGAGCCTCTGAACCCATCACCTCAATACGCAGCAGAGACCTGCACAAACCTGTAGTGCAGGAAATGTTTCATCACCAAGACAGCCAAAGCTTTGCAACAATTTTTCCACAGAGGACTCAGAGAGCCCTTGAGTTAGTTTTCCTAATTGCTTGGATTGCTACAACCCCTCTTCTCCAGAGCAGGAATGTATTGTCCAAACACCACACCTACACACTTAAAATTCTTTAATCTATAAAGCAGTAAGCTAAATTAAAGTACTATGTTTAGTGGACATGAGGTTATTATCAAGATCTGATAACTGACTGACTTACAATATACCTCCATTTCTCAGCCTATCCATGCTTTGCAATACCTGATGACTTCTTTTTGAAATCCAGAAGAAAAAGCACTTTCACTGCAATTGAAGAAAGAAATTCAGTAATGCTGAAATCTTCTTCCTGTGACTGACTTGGGAAGAGAACCACACACTTTCAAGTTCTAGAACAATGTTAAATGGCTATTAACAAGTCAGTATTAAGAGGTGATGTCCATCATCACTCTAATTAGGTCAGGAATAATGTAACATATTTTCCCCCTTCTGTAAAAAGAACTCAAGTGAGCTTGTTCACAACTGGGTTTTTTTCCAGAAACAGTGGTAAAGCAAGATTCTCTTGTCAGTAGCACTCATAATAACTTTCCTACAATAGAATAAACCATGGGCAATTGCCAAAATGACTATTAACACTTCCATGGAGCAGCAAGGAAATACATAATGCTGATGTCAGTGGAGTCAAAAGATGAAAATATAGTGCTAAAGAATAACTTCTACAAAATGTACAACTGAGGAAAGACTGACATTGGGAATTCACAGTTATTTAATGTTTTCCAAAACAAAGCCTTCAATAAACCACTGTGTAGTATAAACACTGCATTCAAAGGTAGAATGAAATCAAAGTGAGGTCTCAGATATATTGGCCAGACCCTGGGGTAGAGGGGAGAATAAGTGATAATATCCCCACCAAACAGGAAGAGCAGGAATTTATACAGGATCTTGTGACTGAGTCCCTGTTGTTGCTACTGGTGTTTATAAAGCTCCTACAAATAAGATAAAGATGAAAAGCCAAATTAAAGCCAGTAAACAGGGTTCATTCAGACTCTCACTAAATCACCATGAGTTGCTACAGAATCTCTCTAGTTTGAAATCCTCTGTATCAATATATGTTCTGAAGCAGACCACAGATGCCTCTTACTACTTACTCCCTCATATTTTACTATGGTCCCAATGGCTTACAGTCACAACAAGGTGAGGTTTGCAGGTAGAGAATATTCTCTATATTAGACAAGTGATATAATTTGAAGGACCACAGAGACTTTTAGACACAGAAGACCTTGGTAAACCAGGGACTTGAACACTGGTTTTGTATCCTGTTCATGCGTTCCTTAACCGTAAAATATCTGCACTTCTAGAGAGTTTACAGATGTCCAGTCTATGACGCAAGTCTGGCATTCTGATTCTTAAGAAGGTCTGTACTCACTTTCAGTAATCAGTATGGCTCAGCATTGCCAAATGTTCTTCACCATAAATTTCTTGTCTTTAAATCTCTCAAGCCTGACCAAGTAACAGCTGTCTCTGAGCGTAGGATCACTGCCATACACCCCGAGTGGTACAGGGTGTCTGATGCTAAACTCCACAGATTTGTGTTCAGGAGGACTGGAAGCAAACTGACAATCCTCGTTCTCCTCGTAATGGCACTATGCATCCTGCTCAGCAGAAATGCGTATCTTTCCACTTCTAAATTAGAAAAACCAGGAATTTGTAGCCCAAGCAAAAAAAATTAGCCAAGAAATACCCAGGTTGCTATTTTAAAGAGAAACTCAGTATGACAGTAGCAGTGTGAGCCAGTAAGAGGTAGGAAATAATAGTACAAAAAGACAAGAGTTTAAAAAGACAGCTTTCACTGACACTTTCTGCACAGTTTTAAACTACCTAACTGAGAGGAACTCCGTAGGATGCAGGGAGGTTTTTTTGTTGTATATGTCAAATGTCTTGAACAAGATACTGAGTCTTGGCCTGTACATCATAGGCCTCTACACCCAATAATTACTATAAAATCTGTTATTAAGAAGCATTAGTAGACTCATGTTTTTAAATCTCCAAGATGCAATACAGGTAAAGGGTCAGGTTGGCCTATAATGCAAAGAAATACTGAACAAGTTTGGCAATAAAATTCTTCTGCATTTTTTAGCTCATTTAATGCACTGGACACCTGGTGAAAAAAATGGGTTAAGCTTAGACAGATGTGTTGCTTATTCCAGTATCAGCATGCTCAGTGGTTTTCTTGGGAAAGCTGCTGGAAATACTTTGGTAAGACAAAGTAGGTGACCTAAGTGTCCATGTTGTTGCTCTAACAATAGCAGGTATTTATATTTTGTACTGTTTACCTTTATCATTGTAACATAAGACTTTGAAACAAGCTGAAATTGAAATAGCATTTCTGAGGAATGATAAATTGCAGATGAAACCTACAGTGTTAAATGGGGAGGGGAGCATTCAATATATCCTTGATGATCACTGGAAATACCAGAGAATGAGAGAAGAAATGTTCAAAGTATATATAGATATACCTTTGCATAGGGTATCTTTTTACTCCTATGATGAATCATTCTGAATCCAGTGTCTGTGTACAATCTAGCCGGACAGCCTGCTCTCCAGTTACATAATCAAAACTCAGATATAAGTCAGATAAAAATTAATGGCCTCAACTAACACTGCATCACTTGAAGTCAGCGGGGGGGGGGGGAAGTTGTGTGTAAACATGCAGGGATTTGTTTTCTTTTTTACTTTTTTAGGAAAAGTATGGGAAATATGGAGTGAGCAAATATAAATAAAGTACACTGACTCATAAATTAGTATCAATGCCCCACATACTAAAAATATATGTGTGTGTGCTGCACATCTATATATAGTATGTGTTTCTATAAAGCAATGAAATTATCATCTTTTTTTCTATGTCAAATCCTGATAAGAAATTCATGTCTCATTTCAACATGTGCTGGTTTTAGAAGTTCAAGGTTTTTCTTTTGGCTTTGTACAAGTATACTCTGAAATGTCAGGACATGAGGCAGTATTAACCCAGTGCAGAACTAATAAATACATTCTGGACTCTGCTTGAACAGTCTTGGTGAGCTATACATAGTTTTTACTCATTTCATAAACTCTTTGGTAACCTCTGGAAGGAAATGGCATTGAATTACAATTGCACGAAGAAGATACCACTGATGGCAATGACAAATATTTTTGTTGCCTGCTATAAACATACAAAACATAATCAATTAAATATTCCAGGTCTATTATTTATTTACAAGGAAATAGGGAGATTAGTTTGAAGTAACAGACAATAAGCAACTGCTTTCTATGCTAAAAATTGTTATGGAAAGAGAAGGAGAAAAGAGTGAAGGTCATGTTTTGTATTGCAGCTAACAAGAAAGGTTCAGTTCTTTTATTATGAACAGAGAGGATTTAAAAGTAAGTATTAGAAGCAGTATAAAATACAATCCTCTAACAGACACCAAAATTATTTCTGTGTTCCCAGCAAATGTTTTTGACTGTTAAAAAGAAGGAAGGTTCCTGATGACTTTGAAAGAGTGGTTAATAATACCAGGCACAGCAGAAAACCTTTTTTTTTTTCTCTCCCCAAAAGAAGGAAATTTTCAAGGCACAGAACCCATTGTTCTACCACTGAATACTGAATAACAATGCACCTGTCTTTTAGAAACATCATCATCAACCTGGTTTGACTTTCAGGTCACAAACAGCATTTGGTTATGCAAAACACACATGAATATTGTGGAGACCCATCTCAAACTACACAAAATCCTTCGATTCACAAGGAGAAGAAAGTCGGGTTTTGCACGTGGCCATACAAGGTTGTGTTGCAAGAATGCAGTTGTTTTGTCTGGGAATATGAGTAAGAAGGTCTTTTTTAGCTTAAGCAACTTGGCTTGAACTTTTTTTCCTGCCTCAGTCTGCTCAAATTCACACAGATCTATATGCACTCAAAAATAACTTTCATATTCTAGGAAGCTGGTTTGGGACATATTGTTTCACTATTTGACCATATTGCTGATATGTGGAAAGTTTAGTGGAGAAAATGGAAGAGACTGTGGAAGAGGGATGTCACCATTTCCAACTAAAGCTGCTGTGATCTTTCACACCCATACTCCTGGCATAAGCCCATACTCCTTCTCTCCCCCCCATGAAGAATTGTTGCCTCTGCTATTGGTCACCACATCCTGTGAGACCTTCTGCTACAGCTGCTCATGAAAATGCTCCTGAGCCCTGATCTTGGAAAAGGGACACAAAGAAATCCATCCATGAGAACTGTTTATGTACAGCCAGGTCAGGCCTTGGATGCAACCACCTGAGGAGCTGAGGGAAGGTGAACCACAGAGGAGTGGGCAGCTGTAACCAGCTGTCAGTGCAGGGAGCTCAGCTTGTCCTTACTGACTCTTCCTTCTGAAACCTTCTGCTGGGTACTTTGAGAAGGCATTAATTTAGTTTCCCCATGAGCAGTTCAAAATATGAGTGGAATGGGTTTCTGGAAGATGAAAGGATAGTTATGGGAGATTTCTCAGCCTCTGCCTTCTGCAAGTCCAGTTCAAGGTGCTGTTTTGATTCACAATATACGTGTCAAAAACGGGGTATTATTTCTGCCTGATCTCTAGAATCAAGCATTTTAAACCAGTGAAATACTTAGAATAATCTAAAACTTCTGAGAATCAGGCAAGGTCTCTTCAGCTTGAGGTAAATTCACACAACCTATCTGGCTTGCCAACATAGCAAAATAATACTGCAGCTGTTATATAAAGATGATGACATTGTTCTACAGAAATATATAATACTTGTTAGTTTTACTCTTTACCAAAAAGTTCATACTCTTGCTAGCTTTTAGGTATTCTTAGTGTAAGAGAATTACTGACTATAGTGCTATAAATTTAAAAATCATTTAAATAAGGATATTACAAAATACCTTTTCCCTCAAAGGAAGCAGCAGCCAGAAGAGCAACTGCATCTTTGCCAATCATCAGTTTGTATTACAACCTGTAGTAACTGTATCTTCCTACATTTCATCCCAAGTGTTAGTAAAGCTTGTGTCTGCAGGCAGCTCTGGGATACAGTAGGCCTTGGAACTGAGAAGAAGGCACAAGCTTGGGACAGAACTGAACAACACTGCATCAAACTGAAATATTTAAGCACACAAAGTACTTAGTATAAACCATTCAAAGCTAAACAACATTCAACTGAAGCTGTTAGAACTGTCACTGCAGCTATTTTATTTGTGGTATTTACAGATCACAAACAGCCGTTTTATTACTTCCCATCATGAATATGTTAAAAACAGGTTGATGGAATTGGCTTTCACGCAGGGTAATTAGTTAATGAAATGAGTTGTGGTTACTATGTAATGCTAACAGTTGCATGTAACGCTAGGGAGCAGCAAGGAGTCCCCAGGCAGGTGCAAAGGAGGAACTTTATATACAAAGAACCAAGCCTTTTTATGCCGTTAGTCGGTTGTTAGTTTACATAGTTTTAAGGCACAACAAACCCAATTTAACCAACCCCATACACCACGGTGCATTCACGCAGCATACCTCACTTCCTCTCTTCTAGCTGAGTCATTCTCCCACAGTCCATTTCTAACTTAGGCTAAGTAACAGGCCGGAGCCATGATTTTACCAGGCCTTCCCTTTACAAAGCTTTACCTGTTGGTCACAGTTGCTGCTTAATTGTTATGGGATAAGGTACTTGGATGTTCTGAACAGGTAATGTTACGTCAAGTTAATATCCTTGTCTTCCCTATAATTGAGGTTAATAATAGTTATAGTTTACGTAAATAACAGATTTTAATAATGGAGGAGCCAGGAATGTTCCAGAATATTAGTGATGTAATTGAAGGAGGAGTTTAGAGGAGACTTCTGCATGAAGAGGCACAGGCAAGAGGATCATTGGGTGAAGACCGCACCTATGACAAGACCCTAGACAACGGGAAGCAAGCCACCAGCCGACCAAATGAACTGACTCAAACACCATCCAACCATCTTGATCCTAAGGAGAGGGTATAGGGGAGGTGATGGGTGGGGTCTTTGGGGTATAGAATGTAGTGTCAAAGCGCTTGAGGCTGGCTGGCTACAGGTTATCTGAAGCTAACACCCAGCACTGCACTTCGCTTTGTGCAAAGGCAGACAGCCAATCTAAGCCTCTGATCGTTGTGTTAACAATTTAATAAATTGTTGAAAATTTAAATTGTGAGAGGTCCTTTCTCACAAATACAAAGAAAATAAACACAAACATCACTGGTAGCATAACTAATGTAATTAGCTTACTACCATTCTTCTCTCTCAACATCAACTATATCTTAAATGGAAGACAATCTTTTTCAAAACTCATCCTAATCCTTTCTCTGTTCCAGTTCAGATACTGACTGAATCTAATCTAATTGAATTGTGTCACCTCACAAGGTAGTAAAGCAGAACATGGGGAACACTTACACTACAAACATAATTAAAAAGATGGTAGCTCTGTAATTAGCTTGGTATTTGTCTGAGCAAACAAAACACTTGCCTATAACACCCAAAGACATCCTTGTCTTCCATAATTTATTCCCAGGCTGGGAATACTGCAAAGGAACCTGCTAGACCCTAGAAAGGGTGAGATTACAAAAATAGCTAAGATCATTTACATGAAAAATCCACCAACATAGCAAAGATACGGGGAAAGGCCTTTACTAGGAGGAAGTCACCTGCTCATCATAGCTGTAGAGGAACCAAAATGTAAGAAACAGATTGTTCCCTTGGCACCACTGTGATGCACTGGCCTGTTCCTTCTGTTAGCAAGATCCTGAGTCTCTGGGGGTTCCCCAGTTCTCAAGAGGCTTCCCACAGCTATGGCCAAGCAAGCTTAAACCATACTGCTATCAACTGCACTGCAGTATAGGGATGTTGTTGTGGATTAGCTTTGACATATTTCTCTTGGCCATTTGCTCCTGAGATGTCAGTCTAGATGAGGCAGAGATTCCCTATTTTCTTCTGAAAAAACTAGCAGAGATTTGCTGCTGTGCTGCTTCTTGCTATCAGCCATTCCACAGAACCGTTTTTTGTAAATGTTTTAGAACATTGTAATTAAATATTCACTGATACTTGTTTTGAAACTGTAGGTATTCTTTTACCTGTCTAATTAATACAGTGTATATTACTATCTCGGGGATGGTTTTTTATCCTATACCATTTTTGGTTTTGTTTTGTGTCCAGGGTGGTCACTGCCCCCTCCGTCCCCTGCCCCCACCCCAGTTCCAGGAGTATCGCAATGGGTGAGAGCCAGCCAAGGATTTCCTGCAAGAGTTGCAGGGAGGGAAGGTGCTATCTTCTGGTGGAGTGATCATCTCAAGGGCCATGCAGCATGGTGTCTCTGACCAGCGATACTGTTGCTTTATGGTTTTTGCCTGTCTCTTTTTGTTTCTTTTCCTTCAGCGCTGTGACTGGGCTTACTGGCTTGCTTCTTTACTTCCCTGCTGCTTGGGAGGCCAAAGCCAGCGCATGGTGTGCTGGTACCCAGAACCAGGAGCACCCCATCCCCTGCCAGGGGCCACCCCCTCTGCACAGCCTGACCCAGGGACCAGCCATCGCCGGTGAGCTACCCAGGGGAGTGATTCCCCACTCAGCCCTGCTGTTCTCTGCCGCTGCTTCAGAGCTTCTTGTGCCACTGTAACGAGACACCCAGACACCCTGTGGCTTTGGGCATGGCCCCAAAGTTTCTGCTACCTTTTGCTTGCCACTCCTGGGAGTGCCCACCCTGCCGTTTCCAGCCTGCTGCTCCAAGGTTTCCTAGCTCATTTTGCCCTATGAGGGGCACCAGGACTGACTGCCCCCCGTGAGTTTGTAAAGGAAGCCCCTTTTCCACCTCTTCTGCCGGCTCGTTCTCCATTGCCACGCGAGGGAGATACGGGTGAGCTCGCGCCACAGCGCCCCCTGCAGCCCTGGGGGAATCACCGCACCCGCCCTGCCTGGCCAGGAGCCGCCAGCGCCCCTGCCGGCTGTGACCGGAACTGCACCACAGGGGAAAGTGCTGGCGGCCGAGAGACGCTGGCACTGGGAGTCTGGTTCTGTTTGTTGTTGCTGCTGCTGGTGGTGTTTGTTTGCCTTGTTATGCATATACATACTAGTAAAGAACTGTTATTCCTTCTCCATATCTTTTCCTGAAAGCCCTTTAATTTCAAAGTTATAATAATTCAGAGGGAAGGGGGTCATATTTTCCATTCCAAGAGAGGTTCCCATCTTCCTTGGCAGGCACCTGTCTTTCAAACCAAAACAAGTACATAGGGGAAATTAAATTTCTGGGGCTTTTTTTTATTGCCAGCTGTAATCATACAAACTCAAACTGTACCAAACTTTTGTAAATTTTACTATGTCACACCAAGACTGTTAAATGAGTTGGATTGCAAACAGGATTCCAAGAGAATAACTCTACTGGTTTTTAAAAAAATCACAGATCTTGTCATGCTGCTGGTAAAGAAAAAGTTCTTCGTTTCCTGTAGTTGTTTCAGTTTCCAGCTGTTCCTCATACCTTTCATCCCACCTCGGAGAGCCGAGGAATTATCCAGATCTCCTCACCTCCAATGTCTGGCACACCACAGTCGTGCTGCAATCACGAGTGAAGAGGGCACTTAGGTACTTAAGCCACCTTTTTTCTGGGTGAGTTTGCTGCACCATGTGTCCAACTCTACTAGGAAGATCATTCTATGGAATGTAATAGTAATACATGCATTTTTCGCAGTGCTATGTAGGCAAAGTATTATTTGTTTTAAAAGACTGAATGAAACTACTTCAGCAAGTGATGGCAATTCTCTTTGGGCTCTGTAGGATTCTTAGCAGTTCTTCTCTGAACTGCTCATTTCCCTTATGTACTTAGCATTTGTGCAGCTGTTTACCCCAAAATTACTTCTGCTAATACATCCTCAAGCATTTACTGGTTTATAAGATACTGTGGGTAAGGCTGATGTGAAGACTCAGTTAGTCTGTGCAGGCTTTTGTGGCGTCAGGAGCAATCATCAGTTTATTTGTGCCCTTACATGATGGCACACTTTTAGAGGATTATCTGCTCAGCACATTTCCCCTTATTCAACAAATGGCAAGCTCTGCTACACAATCAACTCTCATCAAGATGCTGCCTCCTAGGTAGACAGCAAATATAATATAAGAAAATATGCAACTTGTATCCTTTTTAACAACTTTTTTTTTCTGTTAATAAAAAAACAGCTGGGAAAAAATTTGAATAAAAAATCTGCCTCAGAAAAATCAAGCCACACACTGGAAACAAGGATCAAACCCTTGATTTACATACAATGAAAGAACATTTTTCAAAGGCATTCAGGAGACTGCACCATGAAAACCAAAAATCAGAGGATACTGATGATAAAGAAGGTGATATGTATGGTCATGAGCTAACCCTGGGCACTGGCATAGAATTCATACTCAAGTATCAAAAAAGTCTAGGTGTTTCTTGTTACAGAGCTCTCTGAATAATACTTACAGAATCTGCTAGTAGAGAAGTACACACTCAGGCTTCTCACAGCAAAAAGAAGAATAATCCACCTGTCTATGGAGTGGATGTATGAGACACAGGACATGAGTCCTATTAAAATGTTAATTTATCAACTGTAGAGGGATTCCTTGTGGAATATAGGATACCCCAGGAGGGCTTGGGCATCCCAGGGCTGTTGCAGAAGTACCCCTGATGGGGCCTCAGGCTGAAAACAGGCTTGCAAGGCACCTGCTAGCCGGCAGCCTTGAACAGCCTTGGGAAAAGGTATACACTGGTCAGCTCCCCTGCTGCTTAGAGGCTTTCTCATGGGAAAGGGGCGTGAACTTTGGGAAAAAGTACAACTTGGTGTAACCGAATAATAAAACTGGAGCACGATGCTCAAATTGTATCGGTGTTCATATCGTGACTCTGGCTGGATTCCCCTGCTCCCGGGACCCCCCCTGCTACACGTGGCGCCCGAATGGCAGGGACCCGAATGAGTTTTGCTTCAGGCAGGTTCGCTTCAATGTGGTAAGACTCCGAATTTCATCGTATCGATGCGGCGGAGCCAGGGGAACCAGAGCGGGTGGCCCCGAAGCCGAGTAAAGCCGGGGGCCCGGTCTCGAAGCAGGATAACCAGCCGGAGGATAAGTCCCGAAGCCGAGTAAAGCCGGGGGCTAAACCTCAAAGCCGAGTAAAGCTGGGGGCTAAACCTCACAGCTGAGTGGCCGGAGACCGTATTTTCGCGCGGCCGAGCGAATACCCACAGCACAGAAGCTATGGATTACGAGGCGGGGACTCGACTCCTAGCTAGCATCCTCTCTAGGAGAGGTGAGATTGTGAAAGACCGAGATCTGAATGCCCTCATTACGTGGGCCCGGGAACATGGGTGTGTGGAATACACTTCGCGTTTGTTCTCAGTCGAAGTGTGGGGGGAAGTTGGAAACAAACTGTGGCTGTCCACGATTGAGGGTGGAAATGAAGCTAAAGAAGCTAAAGCCCTCGGATTAACCTGGAGGGCAGTAACTGGCACTCTCGCAGAGATGAACACAGAGAGGACAGTGGCCACAGCTGCCATAGAGGCTTTAGAGGGCAGCAGCTCTGGGAAAGAAACAGACGGGGGTCTTACGGAGCGGTGGCCAGAGACCAGAGCAGAGTCCAAGGTAGCACGGTTCTTCGGGCTGGCTGCGAAAAGACCGATTAAGGGCACAGCAGCACCTGTCCGCTCACTGCGGGAGTTGCTGGACTTGGTAGGGCAGGATGTTCTCCCTCCGACGACCGAGAGAGAAATGGCTGCGAAAGCAGGAGCAGAGCCGCCCGACTCAGGGGGCGGGGCGCAGGCTGGCCAAGGAGACACAGGCAGTCCTGGCGCCCGGCCGAAAGCAGCAGAGCAACGGAGCGGTCCTAAATCCCAGCTGAAAGCGGCAGAGCGTAACCCCCCCTCTGCCAAACAGTGGGGCAACATCCGGCAGCGAAGCAGCTTCTGCGGTTTCGTCACCTGCAGAGCCGGAGCCAGCCAGGGCTGCTGGGGGTCAGCCCCAAGAGGGGGAGAAGCACCAGGAAATGATGCAAGAAGTAATCAAGAAGCTTGCTGACTTATCTACACGGGGGGACGCGCTAGAGTCCAAAGCTTGTGATGTTATGCCGTCACCATTGTGGCGTCCCGTGGCCCCACCGGTCAAGTTAGCACTCAAACCTCCTACGTTCCCTTCGGGAGTATCAAGCACAGTGCCTACAGCCCCTCCCTCCTCGCGGGAGGAGGTGCAGCCGTCGTTTCCATCAGCCCCGACAGGGAGGACTGACCCGTTGCGAAGGAGATGGAATGGAGTTACCCGTGATGCAATCATTGAGGGTGATTGGCAAGCAGTGAATGCCCTCGCTTGCCCTGTACAGATACAAGGGGACATTGCAAAGTGGGAACCCCATGACTGGAAGATCTTGCAGCAAGCCAAGCAAACGGTCACCACGCATGGCTTGCGGTCTGAAGCTACACGAAGCATTTTGCAATTTATCTTTACAGCAGATGTCCTGTGTCCTAATGATTGCATCAGCATCGCACAATTGTTGTTAACCCTTCTCAGTTCCTGCTCTGGGAGTGAATGTGGAAACAGCTAGCACAAGAAGAAGCTGGCAAACATCAAAGTGACACAAGACCCACTGTATGCACTCCAAGCTGACATGCTAACTGGGAGCGGAGCTTACGGGGCGACAGTAACGCAGCTGACCATGCCCGTAGTCATTCATCTGTTGTCACAGACTCTTGCCCATAAAGCCTTGTTGTCAGTACCTGAAAAGAAGAAGTCTCCCCTGTATGCAGCAGTTCGACAGGGGCTGTCAAAGCCATATGGTCAGTACATCGACCGTTTGTCAGCCGCCTTAAAGGATGCAACTGAGCTCTCTGAAGAGCTCCAAGAGCAAATGTTCCAAACACTTGCCTTTGAAAATGCCAATAGGCAAGCTAAGACAATTCTTGCCACGCTGCCCCAAGGAGCAGGTGTAGATGAGATGCTCGTACATGCTACCCGTGCAGAACACTCATCTCAAACGGCTGCTTTTACTGCAACACCGCAGAATGTGCTGCAAAAACAGGGACATGTCATCGCCGCAGCACTGACCAGAGGGGTGCAAAAGAAAAAGGGGGTGAAGGCTGCTGGCCTACCTCCTGGTCCCCAGACAGGTAAACTAACCTGTTCTCAATGCGGTGAAAAGGGGCACCTGAGGCGCACTTGCCAGAAACCGGTGTGGTGCCATAACTGCAATTCCGGCAACCATGCCACCATGGCATGCCATCGTGCGGGAAATGGCCAGCACAGCGCGATGGGGTCTCGCGCCAGGACACAAATGAGCGCCCCAAAGAGCCACGAGTCGAGTACAACCCCGGTGGTTTCCTTCACCAGAACCAGCCAGCCACCCGAGGGAGCCTCGGAGTGGACGTGGCAACCTCAATAGAAGTCACGTTGACGGACCGCCAGGTCACCCTGATCCCAACTACAGCCAGGGTGTGGGAGTTAACCCCAAGGGTTTGAAAGCCCTCGAACTCTGGCAAATGGACGTCACTCACGTCCCTGAGTTCGGCCGACAGCGCTATGTCCATGTAACAATTGACACCTTTTCACATTTCCTGTGGGCTACTGCTCAGACAGGAGAGAAGGCATTGCATGTGGAGCGGCATCTGCTCTCTTGCTTCACAGTAATGGGGGTACCCAAAAAGATCAAAACAGATAATGGGCCAGCATACATCAGCGGTCGCCTAGCAAAATTCATGCAGCAGTGGGGGGTAGAACATATCACGGGGATCCCGCACTCTCCCACCGGTCAGGCGGTGGTAGAGAGAGCCCATCGTACATTGAAAGAATATCTGGGCCGACAGAAAGGGGGAGAGATGGAACCAAGTAAGCGGTTAAGCAAGGTACTGTTTACATTGAACTTCCTCTCTCTGGCTGGAGATAGGGAGGAGCCTCCGGTGGCAATCCATCATCAGACAGTTCATAGGGGAGTTGAGCGGGCCCTTCCAGGCATAAGTGTGTCATACCGTAACCCTCGAACAGGTTTGTGGGAGAGTCCCAGCCCAGTGCTATTTAACGGCCGAGGATATATGTGTGTTTCCTCCTCAGAAGGACCATTGTGGGTGCCCAGTAAGTGGTGCCGTGCTACGCATGCAGGACCCCAAGGCGAGAAGGCGCAGTCAGCATCAGCTCCTGAGGAAAGTGACGCCACTACTTCAACAGCTGGAACTCTGAGACCTCCGTCCCAAGAAGCCTTGGGAGAGGCTGCAGACGTGGCTGAGTGAAGGAGCTGAGGACTTGCCAGATCCACCACTCTCCGTAGCAGGAGAGATAGCGAGACCCTGGGGCGAATCTAACAACTGCCCTAGGTGGTTGCTAGTGACTTGTGGTGGGTGTCAGGGAACCCTCTCCAAAGGCAAAACCAAGAAGGAGAGTTGCATAAATTTTTGGGTATAGCACCAGACCCAGAGGTAGAGTGAGAAATTGTTTTTTGACTGTCTTGAGACAGGAGCATTAGCGGACATTTTCAATCAGCTGTCCGCCCATTTAGATCAAGTGAAGGCAGTCAATTTGGCTAGCATCTATGTTGTTACCTGGTGTTTCGGCAGCCAGGGCTCACGCTATTTTGCATAAACTTGCTTGCTGGGAGAGGGATAAGTTAAACATAACTTCGCAGATGCTTGATGAGTTAAGCGTAGATGTTACTAGTGTTAGACATACAATATTACAAAATCGAGCAGCCATTGATTTTCTACTACTAGCTCACAGCCACAGCTGCGAAGAGTTCCAGAGTATGTGCTATATGAATCTTTCTGACCACTCTGTCCCAATTCACAAGCACCTCTCTGGCCTCCAGAGGGGCCTACACATCTTTCAGGAGACAGACGACCCTACTGGAGATTGGCTTAAGGGTCTGGGTATCACCAGATGGCTGTGTACCTTGGTAGTAGAAGGCTGCCGATTGCTACTTGTAGTTATATTAGGTTTAATAATACTTGGGTGTAATTTTCTTGCCTTAAAGCAGGGCTGCGATAGATCATCGACCAGACCTGGGTTGCCCAAAAAGAAAACGGGGGATGTGTAGAGGGATTTCTTGTGGAATATAGGATACCCCAGGAGGGCTTGGGCATCCCAGGGCTGTTGCAGAAGTACCCCTGATGGGGCCTCAGGCTGAAAACAG